>NW_023425404.1:877500-1563750 GCF_014108245.1 Pipistrellus kuhlii
TGCTCTCCGTTACTTTGATTTGAACAAGAAAACAGTAGTTGAGCCTGAGACAGCCTCCTCCGGTTTGATTGAGGGTTTGATGCTCACAGAGGTCACCTGACAAAACTGGCAAATAAAGGAGGAAAGAAAGTGAACTCAGATGCAGTTTGTATGCCTGGTCTTGTGAACTCATCTTTGCAGATATTGGCCATCATTGTACACAAGCTTTTAAACATCATGTTAAAAGCAATATCCTAAGCCAGTGGTCGGCAAACTCATTAGTCAAAAGAGCCAAATATCAACAGTACTAAGATTGAAATTTCTTTTGAGAGCACAATTTTTTAAACTTTAACTTCTAATGCTACTTCCTCAAAATAGACTCGCCCAGGCCGTGGTATTTTGTGGAAGAGGCACACTCAAGGGGCCAAAGAGCTGCATGTGGCTTGTGAGCCGCAGTTTGCCGACCACAGCCCTAAGCGATTACCTATCAGAGATCACAGATGTGTATCTCATATTAAAGTGTGTGTGGGGGGGGAGGGGAGGACCCAAAACACCCCTTTTACAATGTTATGCAAATAGCTAGTAAGTGGCTTTAGGTAAGCATTTCTAATGTCAGTAATAGGCACGGAATGACTAAGTCCGTGCCTACCAGATGTGAGGATGACATGCCCTGAGCACTGGAGTCAGTCTCTCAAAAGTGGCTGTGTGTGATACAAAAACAGTCGTCTGAGGGCGCATGGCAAGAATGAATAAGATTATTTGGTGAGACTTGATCATGGAAGAAGCAGGGTATGTCGGTGGTGAGCTGTGATCCCTCAGCCCCGAACCCCCTCCACACTGCGCATGCTGAGGCCTGGACTGAGGCTGACGTCACGGTTCCCTCACCAGCTGCCTCTCATCAGGCTCGTCCTCCCGGGAGCAGGGGATCCGGACCTGCAGGATGGAGAAGCAATGGCTCCTCCCTGTCCAGTCCGTTCCGGGGAGGGTCTCCCGGCAACAGCTCTTCCCTCCAGCATCTGCCGTTGGTTCCCACCCCGGCCCAGCCTCCGGCACTGTCCCCAGAGTCTGGTCTCAGCTTCCCAGGACTTCCCACCGGCCTGCTAGGTCCTGCCAACCCCAATCTCTTCTTCCCGTTCTTTCTCAGCCCTGCTGATGACGGAGGCTTTGTGTATTCATCCTCACTGCCATCTTCTGTACCATCTGCTTTTGTTTGACATTCAGTGTTACTTTGTATAAGTTTCAGAGGTGCAGCAACATGGTTAGACAGTCATGTACTGTACAGAGTGTTCCCCCCAATGTTTCCAGTACCCACCTGGCACATCTCTAATTATTACAATACTGGTAGTCCATCGCGTGATATCTCGCCCAGTAGGCTGCCCACCGCTTCCATAGGAGCTGGCAGGAACTGCAGCGTACCACCTGGAACTGGGTCGCTTCCACAGGATCTGGGAGGGAGCTGAGCTGCTTTGTCAGGAGCTGGGAGGGACCACCCCCCTACACTCTCCCCCTCCCCCCCCCCCGCCAATTCTGCGGGAGGTGGGAGGGAGCCACATGTGGGAGGCTGCGCTCAGCTGCAGAGGGTGCTGGCTGGTGTCCCTGTCCCTCCAGTTCAGGTGTCCCTGTTCACTCCGGTTCAGCGGGTTGGCCCTACCCTCCAGGCCTCACCTGTGCTCGAAACCTCCTCCTGTCTGGTCGTGACCCATTGCAGTGTCCTGGCCTAATTTGCATATTTTCTCTCTAGATAGATAGTTGATAGATAGATAGATAGATAGATAGATGAACTATATTCCTATGCTGTAGTTTACGTCCCCATGACTGTTTTTGTGCCCTGCTGGAGGGAATGCAGATTGGTGCAGCCAGTTTGGAAAATAGAATAGATTTTTCTCATAAATTAGAAATGGAACTGCCTTAGGACCCAGTGATTCCACTACTGGTATATTCCTGCCAACCCTCCCCCCCAAAACAAACAAACCAAAAAACACAAAATACCGATTTGAAAGGATATTTGCATTCCTATGTTCATTGCCATGTTGTTTACAATAGCCCAGATAAGGAAGCAGCCAAGGTCCCCATCAATGGACAGGTGGAAAGAGAAGCTGTGGTACGTATATCACATGGAACGTTACTCGGCAGCAAAAACGAATGAAATCGTACCATCGGGACGGCAGGGGACCTAGAGGGTATCATGCTGAGGAACAGCCTTTCTTTCCTTCTCACTGCAGTGTTGCCCTCTTGCCTCTTCAGCCCTTCAGGACCTATCTAACCTGTTTCTTATAGAAAATCCTCTCTTTGAAAACATGACTATGTTTTTGACGGCCTGACTGAATCCTGACCGACACCAGCTTGGCACCTTGATCCCAACTTGGTCCCAGGAATGGTCCCAGGCGGCCTGGGCATGGCTTGGCTGTGTCTTTGGCCCTGAGTGCAGTGCTGAGCTGCCAGTGGGAAGTGGGAGGTTAGAAATCCTTGTCATGCACTGGCCCCGTATGTAACCAGACCCGAGGTCCCGGTGATGAAATGTCACCGCCCTGCCGGCTGTAGTAGCAATGACCGTGACTACAGGGTACAAGGGCATGGCTGTCTGTTTGGATAGTGTGTTTATAGGAAGGAAGAGAGGGAGGGAGGGAAAAAAGGAGGGAGGGAGGGAGGGAGGGAAGGAGGGAGGGAGGGAGGGAGGGAGGGAGGGAGGGAGGGAGGAAGGAAGGAAGGAAGGAAGGAAGGAAGGAAGGAAGGAAGGAAGGAAGGAAGGAAAGCTTGCTGAAACCTGTTTGGCTCAGTGTACAGAGCGCCAGCCTGAGGGCTGAAGGATCCCAGGTTTGATTCTGGTCAGGGGCTCCTGCCTTGGTTGCAGGCACATCCCCAGTGGGAGGTGTGGGGGAGGCAGCTGATTGATGTTTCTCTCTCCTCGATGTTTCTAACCCTCTCTCCCTTCCTCTCTGTAAGAAATCAATAAAAATATATTTAAAAAAAAACATTAAAAAAAAAGAGACAAGGTTGAGTCTTTAAACACTCAGTCCAAGTCTTATGTGGAGAATCTGAAGTGACTCCACTGCTACCATCCTACCATATGCCTTCCTCATCTCTCCCCTGAAGTTTTGAATGTATTTCATATGGTAAATATTCTTTTTTTAAAAAATATATTTTATTGATTTTACACAGAGAGGAATTGAGAGGGACAGAGAGTTAGAAACGTCGATGAGAGAGAAACATCGACCAGCTGCCTCTTGCATACCCCCCACTGGGGATGTGCCCGCAACCAAGGTACATGCCCTTGACCGGAATCGAACCCAGGACCCTTCAGTCTGCAGGCCGACGCTCTATCCACTGAGCCAAACTGGTCCCGGCAGTAAATATTCTTGAATTATTTTATTTTCAAATTTCTTAGTAGATTTCTTGGAGTTTCCTGGGTTATATCATCCTGACTTCAGCAATGAGTGACTTTTGTTTTCTGTTAATTTTCTTGTGTTTTTTTTTTTTTTTTCTGCCTTATCGCCATGGCAAGACCTTCTAACGAACAGTGTATTACATAACATGTACGATTAAGCGCATCTTTGCCCTGACCTTGCTTTTGGGAAACATGTCCCTACTGTTTGTAACTGCACTGGAAACAATGTTGGATTTTTATTTTAAAGGTTTTGTTTTATTTCATTTTTCAGAAAGGAAAAAATTAAGACCCTGTGCTACATTGTGTAAAATTCCCCCTTCTAAGCCATCTGATATACAAATAATTATGGGTTTCCGCAAAGCATGCCAGGGGTGGATTAACTGTCTTTGATTACTTCCCGTTTCTGGTGCACACACTTTTTCATCTTTTGCTCTGAACTTCCCAGGCTTTGCTTTCTGAGGAGACGGGCACTCGGCTGCCTCATTGCCAAGGCTTCTGTAGACGATCACGCTCTCCCCCAGAGTTGGCGCTGCCTCTGATCTCCTCGCCCGCTTTTCCCCTGGACACGCGTTGTTTTCTAAGATGCTCCATCCAGTCAGCCAGAGCCCTAATCTCCAGGAAGTTCCAGGAGCCCTCTTCTCCTCTCACCGGTGCTTCCTCCCCGTTGCTCAGAGCGATCGACACGGCGTTAATTAGAAAGGATTTTATAAGGAAACCCCTCTAATTCTGATGCCCATGCTTCTGTTCAATTCAAGTTGTGCCAAGGGCTCTTTTCCGAGGCGCCACCCGGCATCGGGGGGAGAAAACATCATTAGGAACTTTAACGGAAACGTTTGAAATGTACACTTAGGACAGCGTTTCGAAGTGCGAGTGCCTTGAAACGTTCTTGTGCTTTTTCTCCCCGGCCCCGCGGCTCTTCTGCTCTTCTGCGCTGGGGCGCTGGGGAGGACGCTGGAGGAGATGCCGCGGTCAGGGCATTCCAGGTCCAGGTCTTACTCAGCCCGTGACTGCGTGGCCGTGGAAAGCTTCTCAGCGGCTGCATGGCAGTGAGCTCGGGGCCCAGAGTCTGTCCCATTCCCTCACATAAGACGAGACTGACCGAGGAGTTGGGGGTGAGGAGTCTCCAGGTCGAATTCATTCCTAGGCCTGCAGGTCGTGTGTCCATAGCTTTGAACCAGAGGTGTTTGCTCTGCAGCTCGGCCCTTCTTTCTGTGTAACACGAGACCAGCCATCTCCGAGAGCCCGGAATTGTCAGCTAGGCTAACCATCGAGGAGACGGGCTCTCATCTGCCTCGTTGCCAAGGCTTCATTCCCTGGCTGGTTTGGCTCAGTGGATAGAGCATCGGCCTGCGGTTCAGTTCTGGTCAAGGGCATGTTCCTCTGCTATAGGTTCCTCCCCAGTCCGGGGCCTTGGTCAGGGCACATGGCAGGAGGCAACCCATCCATGTGTTTCTCTCACATCGATGTTTCTCTCTGTCTGTCTGCCCCTCTTCCACTCTCTCTGAAAATCAATGGAAATATATCCTCAGGTAAGGAGGGAGGGAGGGAGGAAGGGAGGGAGGGAGGGAGGGAGGGAGGGAGGGAGGGAGGGAGGGAGAGAGAGAGAGAGAGAGCGAGAGAGAGAGAGAGCTGGTTTTCTATTCTGGTTATGTTGTCCACTGGATATGTAACGTTAGGAAAGTTGCTTGATGCTCTGAGCCTCAGTTTCCTCATCTGCAAAGGGAAAGAGCCGGCAGGGTGACTCCTAAAGTCCCTCACAGGAAGAAGGGACCAGCGCTGCTGTCCTGGATGGAGGGTCGGAATCTGGGAGCTTGGTGGACAGTGACAAGTGGCCTTTCTCCCGCGCACTGAGCGGTGGGGCTGACAGGCGGCAGGTCGCCTCGCTGTGCAGGGGGCGGCCGTGGCTGGGACACGGAGAAGCCACGGGGAGAAAAGGCGTGGCCGCTCCCATCTCGGTGTGTTCGGTACGGCGCTGTGAAGTTCAGTATGGCGCTGTTTTGGTCCAGACTAAGAAAAAGGTTTTGTTTAGTTTTCTCTCCCCCCGGGGAGGTGTTTTCAGAAGAACTTCCATACAGGGATGTATTTCTCACGAAAGAGTGTGGAGGGAGCCGAATAGTCAGACCATGCGGTCACGGGCGGTGGGGGCCTCGGGGAAAGGCACCCAGACGGGGCACCCTGGGACCCGCTCCTCTCCAGCTTGGAACACACATGTTTCTCGAGAGGCTGTAGCCGTAACATCTCTCTTTCTCATTCCTTTCCTATAAACTCATGTTATGTAAGCCCTCCGAGTGCTAAATGTTTTTCCTTTGTTGGCCATCGCGCTCAGGATGATTTTATCAAACATGAATTTTCCCTGGGCTGTCAGCTGCGTGCCAGGGAAGCTGGCGGAGTCACAGAGAGCAGCCGTGTGTGTGTGTGTGTGTGTGTGTGTGTGTGTGTGTGTGTATGTGTGTGTGCGTGTGTGTGTGTGTGTGTGAGATCACAGAGAGTTGTTGTGTGTGTGTGTGAGTGTGTGTGATCACAGAGAGTGGCCGTGTGTGTGTGTGTGTGTGTATATGTGTGTGTGTGTGTGTGTGTGTGTGTGTGTGTGTGAGATCACAGAGAGTGGTTGTGTGTGTGTGTGTGAGTGTGTGTGTGTGTGATCACAGAGTGTGGCCGTGTGTGTGTGTGTGTGAGTGTGCTCACAGAGAGTGGTTGTGTGTGTGTGATCACAGAGAGTGGCCGTGTGTGTGTGTGTGTGTGTGTGTGATCACAGAGAGTGGCCGTGTATGTGTGTGTGTGTGTGATCACAGAGAGTGGCCGTGTATGTGTGTGTGTGTGAGTGTGTAGGACTTTGGCACTCTGCTCTGTGCGCCCACGCAGGTGTAGGTGTATACGGGGTGGGGGACACCTGGCGACAAAAGCCACAAGTGCTCCTTCTAAAATATTTTGACCGTAGAGAAAGGTAGGAAAAAGGAAATAAAACCCACCCATGTTCCTTTCAAACCAAAGATCATCGTTGTAAGGAGTTTGGTATTTATTCTTCCTGTTTCTCTCCATGTTCTTCCTATTAAAATAAATGAGAGTTTTATAGCCCATGCTTGTCTATTATTTTGCTGGTCTCCCTTTATAAATAACCCTACAATTATCTGCACTTAGAAGTTATTTTCTTAGGAGAGATTCCTAGATGTGGGGAATACCATATTAGAGACTCTGAATTTATTTTGTCATTTTTTATGACTCTTGATTCTTCTTCTTAAATCACTTAATTAACAGATTATACTCCCTCTGGCAGCATCTACCCTCGCCCCTCCCATGTTCTTGCCACTGATTGAATGGTAATTTATTTATTTTTAAATCTTTGCTAGTCTAAAAGTTTAATATAGTGTCTCATTTTTTGTTTTGTTTTATTTCACTGATTGCTAGTAATGGAGAACATTTTTATAGGTTTATTAGCTCTTTAATTCCCTCTCCTGTGAATTATCTATTCATGTCATTTGCCCATTTTTTTCTTCTGTAGTAAAAAATATTTACCTGCTTCGATTTTTATGATAATTATGTTTCCAGTTTATTGTTTGCTTTTTTATTGTTATGATTTTTGATGTGCAGAAATTTTAATATCCTCAACTCTGTGATCATTTCCTTCACAATTTCTGCCATTGCATTTTGACTAAGAAACCTTTCCTCATCTAGCAACCAAATTAATGTTCACTTCCATGTTCTTGGTTGGTTTGAATCTGTGGTTTGGCTTTTAAAACTATCTAGCCCTTTCATATATTTGGAATTTATTTTGGTATATAACATGAGGTGGTCATTTAAACATTTTTGTTCCATATAGCTAGTTTTTCCATTATCATTTGCTAAATAACCCTTAAACAAAAATGAGTAATAATTTATTATCATATTCGGTACTGAGTTCTGTTACATACTAGGAGACCTCTCCAGACTGACTGGTCTGTTCCCTGCTGTCCTTATTCTTACATTAAGGATGCACCCCCCCCCCCCCCAGCACACACAGACACACACACACACACACACACCAACCCGGTGTTTCTTGTTTTCAAATTATTCTCGGCAGTTCTTGCTTGTTTATTTTCCGGATGAATAGTGGAATCATTTTTGTGGAGTTCCAAAAACCTCCCTTTGGGGTTTTGATGAAAATTGCATTCAACCTATAAATTAATTGGGAAGAACTTGGCTTCGTGACAACGTTCAGTCTTCCCAGCCAGGAACACACATATGGCTGTCCCTCCGCATTTCCAGACATCCTTTTGTACGTCTCGGTGGAGTTTTCTGGTTTTCTTTACATAAATTTGACAGATTTCTTATTAAGGTATTCCCAGATTATTTTATATTTGGGGTACTGTGTCCATATATATATATATATACACACATATTTAAAGAGAGGAAGGGAGAGGGATAGAGAGTTAGAAACATCAATGAGAGAGAAATATTGATCAGCTGCCTCCTGCACATCCCCTACTGGGGATGTGCCCAAAACCACGCTATATGCCCTTGACTGGAATCAAACCTGAGACCCTTTAGTCCGCAGGTTGATGCTTTATCAACTGAGCCAAACCGGTTAGGGCTTGGGGTACTATTTTTAATGGAATCTACTCCATTTAGTTTAAACCCACTATTTTAAAAAATTATTATTTTTGAAACTTATTTTTAATTATAGTGGACACACAGTATATTAATTTCAGATATACAACATGACTCAACATTTATACACCTTACAAAGTGACCACCACAAAAAGTTAAGTAACCATCTGTCACCATATTTAGTTGTGATATTATTGACTATATCTCCTATGCTGTACTTTATATCCCGTGAGCTTACGTTATAACTGGAAGTTTGTACTTCTTAATCCCCTTCCTTTTCCACCCTGAACCCCCCCCCAACCCCACCCCCCACTCCCTGTCCTCTGGCAGCCATCAGTTTGTTCTCTGTGAGTTTGTTTCTATTTTTAATTTCACTTTTTCCCAAATGAGTGCCAAGAACTGACAGGAATCTAAGTGAAAATTGAATTTGTTTCTTTCCAAGCTTATACACTCGGAGATTTAGAACTGGAACCAACCTGAAATATGTTGTCTTCTTCTATGAAAGTCAAATAATTTATATACCTATCCTGTAACTTGTTAGGGGAGTAGCTAAATGGATGAGTACTTCCACGTGTCCATATTCATTGCCTCAAGGACATGTGCAGCTTAAACATCCCAAGCCCCACGGCCCTTTGGATTTCAACCAGAATCCTTAAGTGGCTTACGGGGTCCCGAGACGTTCACTGCGTTCCCCCTCCCATATGCGCCTCACTCTGCACTGAAGCCACGTTGCCTTCCTCCAGTTCCTTGGCTGTACCTCGCTCTCTCAGGCTGTGAGCCTGTTGCACACGCTGTCCCCTCTGCCTGGAAAGCTCTTCCCCGACCTTCACCTCCCAGTGACCTCCCTGCTCCTTCTTCAGTTCTTAGCCTGCAGGGAGTTGCCTCCTGACCTTTTCCCTTTGTCCCACCTTGTCACAGCACCTTCTGCCCCTCCTTCAGACTGGTCATAAAGGATTATTTCATTCTCCGCCTGGCTGGACTGAAGTCGCAAGGGACTCTGTTTACCCAGTGCAGATAGCTGGCCCGTCATGGGCTCCTGGTTTGTCTGATGAATGAATATGTGAACTCAAGAACCTATTTTTAAGAAGAAAAAGCATTGTGCTTGCTTGTTTGGCTTAGTAGATAGAGCATAGGCCTGCACACTGAAGGATCCCAGGTTTGATTCCGGTCAAGGGCATGTACCTTGGTTGCGGGCACATCTCCAGTAGGGAGTGTGCAAGAGGCAGCTGATCGATGATTCTCTCTCATCCATGTTCCTAACTTTCTATCCCTTTTTCTTCCTCTCTGTAAAAAAATTAATAAAATATGTTTTTTTTAAAAAAGGAGAAGCAAGTCATTTCGGCACCTTAAAAAAAAAAAGGAAGATTTGTGGAGGTGATGGTTAGGACATCATGGGTACCTGCCCACCCACCTCAGACTCATTCCCAAGCACCTGCTTCTGGGAAACCGAAAAAGCCGAGTTCTCCCAACATGCAATTCTCTTGGCTTCCTCTCCTCCTACAGATACCCTCCATGGCTGGGCCTCTGTGCTTGGGCATCATGTAAATACTTAACTCGTTTAATAAATATCCTGAAATAGCCTCTTGCACTTGTTACTAGAGGGCCGCGGACCTTTTAACTCACTTAGCCGGCACAGATCAACACTTAATGTCTTTAATGATGATCCAGGTCTTTCTTAGTGGCTGAGGCACAGGGTAATCAATGATGTGGCCCTGCCTGCAGGCACGGGGGACTAGATAATCGGCAGGAAATGTCACGCCGGATGGGGCCAGTCATTTGAATCCCCGAAATTGGTTATTAGTGTGGTCACTTCTGGGAGCGTTTCTCCCCAAGGCTGGGAAGAACCCCCTCATTACTGAAACCCCTCATGGCCAGGTTATGTTTTCAGCCCGAAATCTCTGAAGATTCTTCTCCCCACCCCATTCCACCCCCAACCACCCACTAAGGCAAATGCCATGCCAACTGATGGCACAGTGGGGCCCCCGCTTTAAGAATAATTCACTCCTAGCCTGTGTTGCTCAATGGTTAAGCATCAACCCATGTACCAAAAGGTCCCTGGTTGGATTCCTGGTCAGGGCATATGCCCAGATTGTGGGCTTGATCCCCAGAAGGGGGCATGCAGGAGGCAGCCCATCAATGTTTCTCTCTTTGCCTCTCCCTTCCTGTCTCTCTAATTAATAAAAACTTTTTTTTTTTTAAGAATAATTGTCAATGCTGGGCAGCAGGAGAGAGGCCTGTCAGGGTTGGGGCAAAGGAGTGTCATATGCAGTTTGTCAGACATTATTTAGGGGGAGGGGGTTACATCCCCTTTCTTACCCACCCCTGTTATTAATCCTGAGAATTATTATTTCAAGGACAGAAAGCCAATCCCGTTTCAGGGTTTCGGTCCTCAAATATCCACTCAGAACTTGTACTTAGAGCCCCTTGGCTTTAGCGAAGGGTTTGAATTATTTTGATTATTTGATCATTTGATTATTTTGGCCACGTTGACATTCTCTGTTCATTTCATAATTTTCTAAGCACTTGTCATGTGCCCTCTGAACTTTCATTTCTTTCTACTGAAATTCTCTTATTCAATGACCCCATAGCCATCCCATCTGTTGTGCCTTTGCGATGATAGGTAGGCTTTTATTAATAGAGTGCTTCTGATCATTGGAGGGAACTGTTTCGTTATGAAATATTTATTTCTTTATGTTGTTTATCATTGTCCACAGACCTGAGGTTTTTAAATGCTGGGAGCATGTTGTAAATGAAAACATAAATAATTTATAATAATTATGCTGAACTAAGGCCAGAGTTTCTATTGGTTCACTGATGCACATCAATGAGAAATGGGCTGGGATGTAAAATTCTTATTTTCCCAGGTGTTTTATTTAAAGCTAAAGTGTAAACAAAGGAGAATTCTTAATTTTTGTGAATTTCTGCATCCTCCTTAAATGAGGAGCGTGACCGATAAGAATTTTCCCACCTTGAAGAAATCCTGGGATCACCCGTGGGGCTCTGCTACCCAGTCTGCAAGTATCTTTCAGGAATTGGCCATGGCACAGCCCCTGGGTGACTGTCAGGCCCTGCACACTTCTTTGGAATGGAAGTGCTCTTAATTAGATGGAGCAATGGATATTCTTTGTTTCTGTTTTCTTTTTTCTTTTTTTAATATGCTTTTATTGATTTTAGAGAGAGAGGAAGAGATAGAAATATCGATCAGCTGCCCCCTGAATACCCCCTAGTGGGCATCAAGGCTGAAACCTGGACATGTGCCCTGACCGAGAATAGAACTGGTGACCTCTTGGTGCATGGAGGATGTTCAACCCACTGAGCCACGCTGGCTATTACTATCCTATCTAATAAAGATGGAATATGCAAATTGACCATAACTCCACAACAAAGATGGTGGTGCCCACAGCCAATAAGGAGGGAATATGCAAATTGATGTGATAAGGCAAGAGGCGGAAGGTGCCCCAGGCTGGAGCGAAGGCAGTGCTGGCAGCTAGGGGAAGGAAGGCCTATTGCACAAATTTTCGTGCATTGGGCCTCCAGTGTTCTCATATATGATCATTCCATTGCTACTTGAGTCTGATTGCAAGGGAGGCTTAGCTATGGGGCTTAGCTAAGCTCTCGGGAAGAGAAGGAAGTCTGTTTATTGAACACATAGCAGGCTTTGCCATGAAATCAAACTCCACCCATCCCAAAAACGGATAGCCAGTGGCCCCAGCTCCTTTTCCTGCCAACCTGCTTCATCCCCACCAATTGGAAATGCTGCCTTTAACATTAGCTGGGTTCCTGTGTGTTTGCATGCTCTAGGTGCTGTTCCCACACACCAATTACTGGGTCCTAAATCACACTGTTTTAATCGACCAGGCCGTATATTTTGTTTTTGTTTGGATATTACTGTTTTTTTAAAAAATCTTCTGACATTGTGGTTTTGTGGGGTTTTTTTTATGTGTGTGTGTGGTTTTTTTTCCAGGTAAACTTTAGGTTCAATTTACCAAACTTCCTTTATAAAGGAAAAAAATAAGCAAACAAAACTCCTACAATTCCCGTGTCATATTAAAAACATATTCCACTTGGAAAATGTTATCCTATTAGAGAAAATAAGCGCCATCGGACAATTGGTGTCTTCTGACTCGGAGGAAATGTGCTTTTAAAATAGCAGGCTTCCCATCAAACGGCGGCTAACAGAGCCATTAGCGGGGCCTGGGTAAATGGCTTGATGCTTGTAGCTCCTGTGTCCACTTCAGCTCTATTGGTTGCATTAGCAGAATGAAGCTCATTAAGCCTTATTCTCTTGGTCCATCTCCCCCAGCCTCGGAACCCACAACTACCCCGTTCTCTCGTCTGGAAGGAGGTCATCTTTCCTACATTACCCTTGAATGCTCGGCTCATTCCTACACCCGCAGCCAGAGGTGGGGACTTGTTGCTCTCAGGGAGGCCGCGTCTGTGCCCGCAGCCTGTGCTCTCAGCCTGTGCTCACAGCCGTGACGCCATCTGTTAAAGTGGTCAGAGCCCCTTTCACTGCCTCCTTTGTGGAAAGGCTTGTACTGTGAAAGTGTGTGTTACTGAAAACATCATTTTCCTCATCATTATGCTTTCTCTCTGGCCGGATCATAACCTGCCAGAAATCTATTGAGCTCGGAGTGAAAAGCTTTTCAGAATAGCTGTTCTTAAAGAGATTAAATGATTGCCATCTCTGTCCCATTTCCTTTTATCTCATAATCAAGTTCAAGATGGCACTAGATGTCTCCGCCGAAGTGATTATGTATTTGAGCCAGAAGTGGCTTTATCTCCATTCATGGTTCACACCGCGGAAGGTAGGGTGGGTTTTTCCTCCCTCCAACCCCGCCCCCCCGCCCCGCATCTACATTTATACACGTGGATGGCTCTTTACAACTGCCCACAGGTTGAAAGGCTCCTTTTTAAAGGCTACCGATGGCTCGCAGGAGTTACAGCGCTTTTTAAAATTTTCTGTGTACAAAGTCACCCGTTGTCTGATGACACCCAGCCTAGAGCCATGGAAACGTTGTAGAGCTGTAGCGACACTTAGTATTCATAACCCTCTCCTCCAGCTTGACAGGCGAGGAGCTGGAGACGCACGGCAGCTAAGCGACTTGCCCAGGGTCACACGGCTCGCCAGCAGCCTCGCCGGGAGGACAGCACCCGCCCTGGGCCGCTCCTGGTGGGCCCACCGCCTCCCTGCCATATCCAGAGTATTTTCCAGATTTGGAGTGGGGGTGAGGGGTGGGGGGAGAATGGGAGCTCCCGCACCCCAAAGCACAGGAGCCAGGCTTTTTATGACTCGTTCAGAGATGTCTACTTGGGCTTTTTGCTCTTGATCCTCAGAGCTGCCCGGTCTGTGCTATTTTCTGACATCCCGCTCTCTCCTCCAGAGTGGCAAGCTGAGAAAAGAGACCGTGTCACTATTTATTAGCGGCTCTGCTAAAACACTTGATGGAGGAGGACTCGGGAACCCTTTGCCGGAAATGAGCCTCTGGGCTCCCCGTTGATTGCATTTACCCACATGCCCACCAGCCGTCTGTAGTCAGATGCAGGGAGATAACGTTCTTTCCTGCTCTTAAAATATTTCGAGCTGTAAATAAGACTCCTCATTTTTGAAACCTAGGAAATAGGAAAAAGTGAGTCATTATTTGTGGATAATCACTTTTGCCAGCTGTGACTGCATTTTACATCCATTTATTTTTTTTCCTCTTCCTTTCCTTTTTTTTTTTTTTTTTTTTTGACTAGAGAATCTGTCTTGTCACTCTTTAGGGAAAAAGCCATATTGGTCCCATCAATAGCCTCTTTTAGCACATAATCACAGTTAAGGCACTGCGAACAGAGATTTTTCTTGGACACAGGGGAAAAAATGACTTTAGAATGCAGAACTATGGAGAATAATCCAGAATTATGCGATAGTACCTAGAGAAAAACGGACTTATTTTAGAGTTCCTTTCAAAATAGAATAGTCATTTCAACAATATTATGGGCATCAGGTGTCTGCTCTATGTCTACTACGTTCCAGGTGTTACCAGGTTAAGTGGTTTCAGGTGGGACACCTGGTATCATCGGGACACTTGTTTGCAAGTGGCAGGAAATCCATTTCAAACAGCCATAGCCACCCTGGGAACTCCAGCGTCTGGCATGATTCGAATAGGCTCTAGCTCACCCTGCCATTCTTCCGACTCTTCCCCTCACTGTGGATAATTCCGTTCTCGGTCTGATAATCCACACGTAAAAGCATGTGCGTGAATGTTTGGGTCGGTGCACCATTGGATTTTGTGGAGGTGGCATCCTTACCGTAGGCAAAGGGCTGTTGTAATAGCAAACCTCACGTCTGCACCCCAGCTGCCCAGTAGAAGAGCTGTTTTCTCAACTCAAACAAAATTCCTGGGCTCCCTTATGGTTGGACCAACTCTTTACCAATGAGTGGTGCCAGGGGAGGATGCCATGTACTAATTGGCTTAAGTCAACCCATTAACCCTTGAACCGTCACTATGCTAAGGAGGGTGGGATTATGAAGACTGGCATAGGCCAGTCAAATCCTACTTCTTCGGGTGGGGATCCCGCCACACCAGTCACACAGCTGCTGCCTGGCACAGTGGGCTGGGGTGGGTGCTGGGAAGTAACCACCAATGCCCACTGTCGTCTAGTAGCTGAGCCAGGTCTTTGCGAGGCCAGAGTTTTACCTGGCTTGTGTCATTCTCTGCTCATGGTCTGGTCATCGAGTTATCCTTCCCAGCTCATCCTAAATGGTCAAGCTACCACCTGCTCTTGGCCAGTCTGTGGCTGTAGTTTTACATCCAAGAGACGGAAGAACTCCCTCAGGAATATGATGTCCCCATGCTGAAGGAAAAGTTAAAGTCTAATAACACTATGTATTGTTAATAGACTGAGTGTTATTCAGACGTATATTGGAGAAGAGAAGACGGCTGCTATCCTTTCCTGGTTTAACTCTGACATTCCAGTTGCCTGGAACTTCATACTCAGAGCTCTTCCTAAAGGCAATGTGTAACTTGCTGTTGAAATCATTTTCTGTGCCCGGCCAGCTCAGCCAAGGGTTCGGCAAGCCTGAGGAGGGTGGTGAAGGATGAAGAAAAGACAGACAGAGAGAATAAGCTGGGTCTAGGTGGATCGCCTGTGTGGGCTAAGGCCACAGAAAAAGATCCAGACGGCAAGCTGAGCCTTTATTTTATAGCCAGAGGTAAACAAGGTGGTCACCATAGTTACAGTGTTCTTATGAGTTTCACTTGTTTTGGCAGCACTTGCTGCACCTCCCACAGCCCATTAGCTACCCAGGGAGGATCTAGGGAAGGTCATAAGGTCAAGACTAATTATGCCAAGAGGACTGTGCCCTCTAAGCTGGGACTTCTTTGTGCCAACAAGTCAGTCCAAGGCTTAACGGTATAGCCGCTCCCTACAATTTTCCAAATAGAGGAACACTCTGGACCAGAGAACAGATCATTTCAAATAGATCCCCTTCACCGGAGTGAGAATCTGAGCATGTGACATGCTATGGCTGATGGCAGTTTAACATGCCCCATGAGCCCGGCCGGTGTGGCTCAGTTGGTTGAGTGTCGTCTGGTGCACTGAGAGGTCGCTGGTTCAATTCTTGGTCAGGGCAAATGCCTGGATTGCAGGCTTGGTCCTTGGTAGGGGCTGTGCAGGAGATGGCCGATCCATGTTTCTCTCTCTCATCAATGCCTCTCTCTCCCTCTCCCTTCCTCTCTCTCTAAAATTAAAAAAAAAAAAAATATATATATATATATATATATATATATATATTAATATATTTTATTGATTTTTTACAGAGAGGAAGGGAGAGAGATAGAGAGTTAGAAACATCGATGAGAGAGAGTCATCGATCAGCTGCCTCTTGCACACCCCCTACTGGGGATGTGCCCGCAACCAAGGTACATGTCCTTGACCGGAATTGAACCCGGGACCTTTCAGTCTCCAAGCTGACGCCCTATCCATTGAGCCAAACCGGTTTTGGCAATAAAAATATTTTTAAAAAAATAAAAACAAAATGCCCCATGAGAACGTCACCTCTCAGATAAGCTCCTGCTGTGTCTCAGCCTGGGTTCCTCCTGAAAGCAGAGCGCAGACGAGAGCTGCGTGCAGGTCGCTTGGGAGATAACCTCCAGGAGCAGCAGTGGAGCAGAGAGTGACGGGAAGCCAACTCAAGGGTCTGGTACCCAGTTTGGTACCTCTGTGAGCGACTGGGGCTGAATCCCACCAGAACCGAGAGCCGAGAGAAGGACCGCCGAGGCGCCTGCCGGAGGGACAAGCACAGAGCACTTACCCATTGGCGCCTGTTCCCTTCTTGGTCAAGGGCTGCCTATGGGACCAAGTCCTTTTTTTTTTTTTTTTTTTCATTCTTCCAGAGAGCTTTCCGATCTGAGTGAGGGCCACCCCAGGTGTGAGAGCAGCCCCAGGCCACCAGCAAGGGGCCTTGGTGCACAAGGGCAGCTGGGAGAGGGACCCCAGCAGTGTGACAGGTGGGACACCCAGGGAGACAGACACACTCCAAACACAGGGGCCCAGACAAGAGGGAAATCACCTACACGTCTCCTCGTCTTTCCTGCGTGTCTCAGTGGCTGTTCCTAACACGTGTCTTTAGGAAGGTACAGTCAATGAACTGAATTGAGTAGAGCCTGCAGGACTCTCATCAACAGAGGCAAGGATGCCGGTGGGAGGCACCAGCGGGTTCTGGAGAGCAGGCTGCTCTTGGGAGAAGCAGCCATCGTCATGATGGCACCTGCCATTGGCGGGCCCTCTCTGGCCCAGCAGGGGCTCCCTGCGTGCAGGGTGATTTCTGCTCTCACCCTCCAGCCAGGGTGACAGCTCTGTCCCCGTGTAATGGCAGTTTTGACTTGAGTTTAAATTATTCCGAAAAGAATCAAAGGGATGGAGAGTCTCTCTCCCTTGCGCCGCTCCCCAGAAATTCTACTAAGGAAACCTTGCTCATGGAAATCTCTGCCTACACATTGCATTTCTCATGGATGTTTTGGGTGAGTCCATGAGGCATCAGCTTTCACAGCCCCGTGTGCCTGTCACAGGGACTCAGAACTTGCTGCCTGTCGGTGGCTTCCCGGGGAGCGCAGGTCCTCGCACCCGTCACTGGCTCTGGCGCCGCCACCAGGAGCTGGCCTCTGAGGGGGGTCTTCTCTGCGCTCAATTCGGAACCTCGTGATGGAGAGGCAGTTCTCTGCATAATCCATCCAAGAAACATATATGCCTCAGGTGCCCCCAAAATCACTTGTAAAAAAAAAAAATCTTTAAAGCAATTATAGTAAGTGCAGATGTAGCTAGAATGTTCCAAAGAATTGCCTCCAATTTTGGTTCCTCTAGCTCAGTGGCTTTCTTTTTTGTTTTTGTTGTTTAATTTATTGATTTGAGAGAGAGGGGGAGAGAGAAACATTGATTTGTTGTTCCACTTATTTATGCATTCGTTGGTTGATTTTTGTATGTGCCCTGAACAGGGATCCAACCCACAACCTTGGCCTATGGGGAAGACACTCTAACCACCTGAGCTACCGGGATGGTTTTGTCCCCCAGGGGACACTTGGCAGTATCTAGAGACAATTCTGACCTCACAACTGGAGAGGGGAGGACTAGTGGGTAGAAACCAGGGACACAGCTAAACATCCTCTGTGCACAGGACAGCCCTCCAACGAGGACTTATCCAGCCCAAAACATCAGCTGAGGTTGCAAAACCCTCATCTGGCTCCTGGGGATCTATCCTTGAGAAATAAGGTCACTTGTTTAGAAAATTCAGACTAAAGAGAAAGAAAATATTCCTTTAGTTGAAAAATAGATCGATGTTAAAGAATATTTTAAGGCAGATTACTCATGAGACCAAGCTTCTGGTGAGCATATAACTTTCAACTTTTACCCAAATAAATATAGATGATATGGCATCGCAATTGTAATATATGTGCTAGTTTGTATTCGTGTTTCCACTGAAAAATGTCACTTTTATAGTCTTTATATCATTATAATAGAAAGTATGTTATTGTTTCAATGTAATGAAATTCAACCATTCCCTCTTTCTTTCCTGTTTTATTTTTATTTTAAAGTAACTTGGCCAAAAACAGTTATACCACTGTGAAATCTGGCTTTGGAGAGCTGGCCATGGAGGACTCCCTCAACTTATTTCACAGCAAAAAAATATATATATATTTTCAAAGAAATAACTACTTTCAGAACATTACAAGAAATGTTATGATGTAAATATTTTTGTACAGAAGAAAACATGTACTACTTGTGAGGAACATTTCACTATTTGCATATTTTTTAAATTAAAAAAGCAACAACTTATGTTTCCCTTCAGAGTGCATTAGAGCAACATTGTGGCTTCACTTAAAGATTCTCAGTGTGAAACCCTGGCTCCTTCAGGAGGGACCACTCAGCTGCTGGGTCACCAACGCCCACCTAGTCCGGGAAGTTCTCATAGCGTCACAGAAAGGGACAGAGCAAATTCTTGGCTAACAAATCAGGATATGAAAGAGGCAAATGCGAAGGCTCATGCTGATGAAAGTAATTATAACCACTTCTGTGATGAGTCAGAAAATGTATTTTAACAGCTAGGAAAACTGTCAGAACTCAGCTGAATAGACCAAGTCTACTCCTGCCTAAAATTCTCCATGAATCCCAGGGTCAACCGAGGTCTTCCTACACCTCCATGGCTTCATAGAATTGCCAGGAACCCCCATTCCATACCCTGTGGGATTTTAAAGCACCACCCAAGATTTTTTTTTTGCAAAGTTTTGGACAGCTTTTGGCTCCGAATTCTTATCTCTCTTAATTCATTCGGTGGATAGATCCTCTTACCGTTTCCCACTTGCTTCTCTTGCACTCTCATGCGCCCACTCAGACCAAACTCATCATATAACTCAACATAGATACCCCCAACACACCATCCCCCTGAAGAGTGTCTGCCTGTTGCACCCCTTAGCGAAGGTGGGGAGAGGTGAAGTAATACAGACAACTGCAGGTAACTCAAGGACTTCTGATCACTGCACCACTGGGGATTTTTTCGTGGTCCAGTTCTACTTGTACAGGATCCTAGCCTCCCCCTACATTTCTCTTGGTACCCCCTCTTCCTGCACCCTCTCATTTTGCTTGTCATCTCCTTCCACCCAGATGGTCCTAGGAGGCCTGTACCAATGACAGAGCAGTTCAGCTCTCTTGAATGACTACTTCCAAAATCAATTCTGGATCTTCCTTTCGCATCTCAAAAAACAAGCAAACCAGCCTTAGCTGGCTTGGCTCAGTGGGTAGAGCATCAGCCTGTGGACTGAAGGGTCCCAGTTTTGATTCCAGTCAAGGGCACATGCCCGGATTGTGGGCTTGATCTCCAGTAGGGGGCATGCAGGAGGCAGCCAGTCAATGATTCTCTCTCATCATTGATGTTTCTTTTTCTCCCTCTCCCTCTCCCCCTCCCTCTCTCCTTCTCCCTCTCCCTCTCACTCTCCCTCTCCTTCTTCCTCTTTCTCCCTCTCCTTTTCTTTCTGAAACCAATAAAAATATTTTTTTAAACAAACAAAACAAAACAAGCAAACCAGAAAGTCTCTCATTTAATTGGATCTACATTTCTAAAAGCAGTTATTATCGATAACAATTTATATTTCTCCCTCACATTTATATAAGCTTTGTTAACTCCTTTGAAAAGCCAGTTCTGAAATATAAGCTTGTTTATATGTTTACAATTGACACTTGAACTGCAGGAGTCCACTTATACATGGATTATTTTCAATAAATACTTCAAATGTAATTTCTCTTTCTTAGGATTTTCATAATACCATTTTCTCTTCTCTCGCTTACTTTATTCTAAGGGTACCATATATAGTACATATAACATACGGAATCTGTGTTGACTATTTATGTTCAGTAGGAGGCTGTTAGTAGTTAAGTTTGGGGGGAGTCAGGTTATAGGCAAAATTTATGACTGTCTGCAGGGGAGTCAGCCCCTAACACCAGCATTGTTCAAAGGCCACCTTACCTATATCCACATATCTGGTGAGAGAGCAGCCAGGTACTTGGATTGAAGTGCTCAGATTTCTCTTCTAGGCAGGACTCTCCCTGTTCTGCCTTGGCATCCAATTTCCTGCTCTTTATCTCTAAAGCGTTCAGCCTGCCCCTCAGTGGTGTCCCTTCCGACGGATGCTGTCCTCTGCTGCCTCATCTGCTGCCTCATTCCCCAGAGCTCACTCTGCCTTGGTCTCTCTTGTGCCTTGGCTGGGTTTGTATAATGCGGTTGGGCATAGACCATAACTGCCATTGCTTTTGGGTCCCTAGGGGGCCTCATCGGTGTGTATTATCTCTCTGGCCAGTGATCAGACTCCGTAGACTCTTTCTTTAACCCCCCAGTACCTCCTGGAGGGCAGTAGGTATCTCGTCATGTTGTCCACTGTTTGCCCCATTCGTTCATCCCACAAGTCCATTCATTGCCTGCTTTGTACTAAGAGGTGGGGACTCGGTGGGTGAATGAGGGTAAGTTCTGGCCATGGTAGAGTTTCCTTCTGGTAGAGTGAAGCCTGGTGGGCCGGTTTCCTTTCTGAATACACATTCTCATTTCATAACCTGAATACACTCCTTTTAGGGCTGAATGCTGCAAACGGAAGCAATAAAACTTTTCTACCCAGCGCCGTTATCTCCACCTCCTCCCCAATTCACCAATTCCACATCTGTTCTTCCTTCGCACCGTGCTTGAGTGTGGGTGCCGTGAAACCTTCCTTCATTGCAATAATTCCATCTGCAATGCACAACAGTATATTTTAGCTTTTAAAATGATAGCTCTCAAATGCGAATTTCCTCTTCACACTCCCCGAAGCAACCAGATCTGCTCACATAAATGTGCGATGAGGAAGAAAAGTGGGAAGGCAGGAAAAAGTATTTTACCATGTCTCCTTCTAAATATAAACATAATGTTCCTCCATTCATTACATAAATAAAATGCCACTCCACACCTTATGAATAAACCTTTCCATTTTAGCACCTCTTGCCTATGCTGTGCCCATTTTAGGATGAGAAGCTTTGACAAGTACAGAAAAAAAAAAAAAAATAGAAGTGAATGCTATTTCAGAGAAGGCCATTTGCTGGGAAAATCCGGCAAAGGGATTCCCTTTTTCTACAAGCATGCAGCGTCTCCATAAGTGAATAAACACGTCAAAAAATATTATCAGAAGCCATTTATTCTAAACATTACTTTTCTCCGTTCTCCACTTAACTCACCCTCGGAGATGTAGAATTCAACCATACCAGTTCAGAGCAGAAAGAAAGAAAAAAAGGCCATTTATCTAATCCAATTCCTGGAGGGGAAAAAATGCTTAGGCAATATTAAGACTCTTCAATTACCTAATTTAATACAAGCGGAGGTTTCTGTTCTGTAGTCAGTTACATGTGATGCTGATTACTCCTAATCCCTTAGAAGAGATCTGACATTCTGCGTTTGGTCCTGCATAGCATGAAATTGTCATGTATATTTTACCAAAAGAAGTAACAAGAATAATGGCCTCCACAGTCTGCGATCATTTTATACTAACACACTGCAATGTGGCTTTGCCCTGGGGCAGAGAAGTGGGGGTTTTCTCTACTTCAAAAGAATGAAAAATTATCGTCGCTCCATCCAGGGCCATTAAAGACTTCAGAGACTTTGGCATGAAATATTCAGAAAGTTTATTTTAGAATTCAATATTTTAAAAGCCTGCTTTAAAACGGTCCCGCTGATGAGTGGCTCTGTTCCTTGGGCCAGTGTTGGTTTTTAAAAAGCTCTGTGTCATGGTGGAAACCCATTTGTTGTTTCAATGGAATATAATTTCCATAAGTCATGTAAAGCTTTGTTTTAGAGTGCCCCCCAAAGAGGAATCGTGACCACTGCTCATCAGTTATCCTCTCACACGCTCTGTTTAAATTAACATTACTTTTCCTGGGAAGGGTCGAATGTGTGGCCTAGGCAGCAGTCACATCCTCTGCCATGGGGTAGCGTACCCACGTGGGTGCCATTCTCCTGCTCCCCGTTTGGCAATCCTCCTGTCTCAGGGGAGCACAGGGCCAATCCTCCTGAGGCCACCCACCCACTCGGACTGCCAGCCAGAGGCTCCCATCCTCACCACTCTTGAGAAGAGTCAGAAAAGGTGCTGGGGTGTTTGTGAGGATTTAGCAGAGCTCCCGAGGCCACGGATGAAGCCAGTGAGAACTTCAGGAGCTAGTGTAAGCCCCGTGGACACTGCAGTGCAACCACTTCTCTCCTGAACGTCCTGTTCACGTAGGAAGGCAGCCTGCAGTAGTGTATGGAGCCCTGGTGTTGGAATTTAATGATCCTGATTTGATTTCCAAGCCTGCCACTCACCAGCCGTGTGATCTTGTTAAACTCTTGAAACTTGTGTTTCTCTCTGTAAAAGGGACCCCTCCCAGCATCGGTGCACAGACTCAATGAGAGGAGGCACGGAAAGGCAGTGTGAGGCACAATGTCAATCATCGTTCTCTCCATCACTGTTCCCCACATGTTCTGACCTCTTGTTGGTTTATTCCTCATTTCTGTGGGGTAAGGCACAAATGTTTATCAGTATATCACAGAAAGAATTTGCAAAATGACTGGAAGAACCATCCGTCCTGCTTTTCTTACATAACCCGTGGCTTGGCTTCATTCCACGCAGTGTGTGGAATATATTATTTCAGTAGGTTTGCGTAAATACCTTTCTCTTTCCGTCCCACTTACCAGTGTAAGCGAAAAACGAGGCATCAACCTTAGCCTTCAAGTAAATGAATGGGTGCCTCTCCCATAAACTCGCAGAGACTATTCTGAGGCGCCCCTGATGCACACATGGGGCCAAAGAAACCTGTAAGTAACCTCTTGTTTCATTTCCCAGGGAAGTAGACCGAGACTCAGATGGCCATGTCAGCTTCAAAGACTTCGAATATGCCATGAGCTACGGACAGAAGTGAAGCCTGACGCTGTGAGCGGCAACTTCTGGGGAGACCAATGACTGTCGTGTATTTATATGTTAGCCTTCACTCTGCATACTTGCGATTAAACTCTTCTTCCCGGTTTTCAGATGCTAATCATTGGTAGCGTCTCTGAATCCTAGAGGTGGTCATTGCAGTCATTACTGTGGTTCCTGCATGCGGCTAGGCGCCGTGAGTCAGGCTCTGCCACTGGGGAGGCCCCCACCCCCTCCTCTTCACTCTCAACCCTCCACTCTGTAACCCTCCACTCTCTCCTAGTCCTTGCCACGCCACCTGAGCTCCCTGATTCTCATCAGTTCCTAAATTCAGAACAGCCGCTTTCTCCTGCCATTGGGCCAGTTTCCTTCATGCCTTCAATTTGGTTGAACAAAAATAGCACCTACTTGTACTGTGTGCTCATTAGGTTCGGAGTAATGAGCAAGGTGCTGGGAATGCAGAGCCTTAAGACGTCTCTGTGATAATGTATCCAGAGTCAGAGGCATCAGAAAATGCCCCCAGGGCGCTGGCTGTGCCAGAGACACAGGTGAGTCTTCTCCAGCTGTACACAGAGGAAGAACGGAGTGGAGTAAAGATATTGGGGAAGGACATTGCAGAACCCTTTATGCTGGGTCAGTTTGTTACTAAACTGCAACAAACACAGTGACACTGGCTCTAACCAGTTTGGCTCAGTGGATAGAGCGTCAGCCTGCAGACTGAAGGGTCTCAGGTTCGATTCCGGTCAAGGGCATGTACCTTGGTTGCGGACACATCCCCCGTGCTGGGTGTGCAGGAGGCAGCTGATCGATGTTTCTAACTCTCTATTCCTCTCCCTTACTCTCTATAAAAAAAAAAAAAAAAATCAATGAAATATATTAAAAAAACAAAACAAAACTGTGACACTAGATATCCAGCATTTATTTAAAATAAATACTGGCATCAATACTAATATTTTATCTCTAGATGTTCAGAATTCCTCTAGATGTTCAGAATTCCTCTCATTAACAACATGAGGAAAATATCTAATGTAATTCAAATTATAAAAGTATTAAATATTTAAAGATGGATAAAAATGTTAATTTGTAAAATAGAAGAACCATTATGTAAGAATCATTCTAACACAAATTATTAGCAGATAAACTTAGTAAAAATAAGATCTTAAGCTGTGATAAATAAAAGGAGCCTAAAGAAACATAACTAGAATATAATTTGGTATTCTGGATGGGATCCTGGAATAAAAAAGGACATCAGTGAAACACTAATAGAGTATGGACTTTAGTTAATAATATAGTGGCTCATTAATTGTGACTAATATGTCATACTCATATAAAAGGTTAATGATAGGGGAAATTGGCTGAGGAGTTTATGGGAACTCTACCATCTTCAAAAATTTTCTGCAAATCTAAAGCTATTCCTGCTAATGGGGACAGGATGGTATCCTGTGTGTTTTAGTTCAGATTGTGCTGGCTGGTGGAAAGCCCTTTCTGATTTTCGGTAGAGTTTGTTTCAGCAAGTATTTTCATCATAAATTGAATCATTGAGTCGTTGATCCTTATCTTCATACATAAGTGATGCTGATTTTCAATTTTTTAAATATCAAAGTTGGAGTAATACACCATCAAGTGCCAGTCTGTCAGTCATTGCCAGCATACCAGAACCTCCTATTGCAAGCACTATGTTGGACCTCATTTCTCCCAGGAAACGTGACAAGAGAAAGGGAGGGGTCACTTTCTCTAGTTGAAATGGGAGGTTAGAGGCCAGGCTGTGAACAGCTATTGGATAACTCCCTTGATGTTAGATTAGCCCAGGATCCCAGAAACCTACTCACAGTAGCTTAGACCAGCGGTCGCCAACTGGTGGTGTGTGAGGTCTGAAAAATTGGCGACCGCTGGCTTAGACATAGAGGGGATGTACTGGAAAGTGATGGGCCCGGTTGTAGAGTCCAATGGCACAGCTGGTATCCAGGATAATGAGGACCAGACCCATGACTCTGTCTCTGTGCCATAGTCACCATCAGCCTCCCACCATTCTAAATCGCACCTGACCTGGGATCTGTCCAGTCCCAAGTTCAAAGACCACAGAAACAGGCTCAGTTGGCCCTGAAACAGTCAACTCTGGTTCCCTAAGAGTAGACATGGCCAACGGGTGCTCACCAAGGTCCACAGAGGGCTGCCTGGTCCTGGGGGAAGTTGATAAAAGTTGGGCAGTTGTTCAGTTTTATTTCTTAGCAGAAAACAATATGGCAGGCACCTGATCTAGGAAGGAGAACACCCTTAGAATTTGCTGCTGAGGAGGACCCAAGCTTTCAGAGCACAGACCAGAAAGAAAGAGGGGAGGGGAGAAGTTGCTCATGCCACCTTCCCCTCCTTATCACTTCCTCAAGCCCAATCCTTATGCCCATCCTGTAAGCTTTTCCCTCAGCTTCTCCCCCAGGTCCCAGCCCCTGCCCTGTCTGTGCAGCATGACCTTGTGAGTCCGCCCTAAGTTGGATGGCTCAAAGTTGGCCAACTCATTCTTGTCCTTTGGAAGACATTAGGAATGAAAGTGAGACAGCAGGGGTCCTCTGAGTGGTGGAGGGAGTGGGTATGACTCAGAGACATTTTCCACCATGTGGCCTGGAATCTGAGACAGCCGATCTGTGATGGAGGCAGGAAATGAAATAGACACCAAGAGGGGAATAAGAAGCTGCAGAAACCCTATGGGGCTTGATTTCTAGTTAAAGCTTGTGTGCAAAGTCCAGCCATAACCCTTAGGTCCTGTGAGGTAACCTTGTCTCCTTCCAATAAATCTTTCTGCGCAAGCCAGCTGGAGTTGCTGCTGTTATTTGAAACCAAGAGAATCCGAACTGTTAGGAGCCAAGGATAGAGTCCTAGGTAACATCAACATTTACTGGGCAGCAAAGAAAAGAGCCTCTAAGGAGACTGAGGAGTAACTGAAGATGGAAGAGGAAGCTGATGCTACTTCTCTCGCCAGTGTCCCAGCCTGAACCTGCCCTCCACCACAATCAGCTCCAGTCTTCCTCTGTTCCCATGGCTCTCAAAGAGGTCACCAGTGACCCACTGAAGGTCAAACCCACCAGCCCCTCTCAGACCCTGTCACACTTGTCCCTTCTCCTGGGTTTTTCTCTCTTTGGCCTCCATAACATTGGCCTTTTGTGGTATTTCTATGTCCATTTTCTCCCACTATCTTTTCCTGTTTTCTCTCCTA
The DNA here is from genome assembly GCF_014108245.1 of Pipistrellus kuhlii. Taxonomy (NCBI): domain Eukaryota; kingdom Metazoa; phylum Chordata; class Mammalia; order Chiroptera; family Vespertilionidae; genus Pipistrellus; species Pipistrellus kuhlii. The sequence continues at coordinate 903,596 of NW_023425404.1, forward strand.
CAACCGTCCACAAAGTGTTAGTATTCTCCACGGTCCTGTAGTTGGCCAATCTTCTGGATCAACACCTTCTCCAACCAAGGCTGATTTCACCTTCATGCCACAAACAAATCTCTCCTTCAGTCTTGACCTTTGCTCAACCCCCAACCTGTTTTTTGTTTTTATTTTTTGAGCCTGGAGAATCTTGTAGTGCCAGAAAGTGAGGAAACACTTAAAAACAACAAAACAAAACAAAACAAAAAAACAATAACAATACAAAAAACAGGCACACAAAACCCCTATGTTGGTAGAACATACCGTATTTTTCGGACCATAAGACAGTCGGGACCATAAGACGCACCAGTTTTTAGAGAAGGGAAATGAAGAAAAAAAGATTCTGAAACAAATAGTGTCCTAAAATATTTTATGTGCATTAAAACCCAACATCACAATCATAAACACATGTAATCAACCCTGTAAAGTAAACAGCAGCATTTAGAACCATTTTAGAGCCGGGCAAGCACACAGAGACCACACAGAGCCGGGCAAGTAAAAAAACTTTTTTTTAAAAGTATATGTGTAGGCTATATTTGGACCATAAGACGCAGGGACTTTTTCCCCCCACTTCTGGGGGGAAAAAAGTGCGTCTTATGGTCCGAAAAATATGGTATGTCAAAGGGACATAAGAACCAACAGAAAGAGCTCCTCATGACCAAAGCTGAAACAATTTGAGCAACAAAATATAGTATTGGATTATAATCCTAAGTCTAAAATAAGTATGAGTCCATACTGATTCAAATAAATAATTGAATAACTCAGTAAATGGAAGAGTAGAGATAAATCTCAACTTACAGAAGAATTCCGAATCGTTTATGTAGGTACCCTGCCCTCAAATAGGACTTGTAACTCCCTTTTCCGTCAGTCAGTGTGGACTGCCGTAAGGTGACCTTCTTCCCAAGAGTGCAGTGCAGAGGGCAGGACAGTAACAGTGAGAAAACCTGACAGTCACCACCTCAGCCAGGTGATCAAGGTCAATATCAATAGTGATGAATCATGCACCTTTATGTAGGTGATGAAAATGACACTTTGCCTCTCTGGTTCTCCTGCCCAAAACCAACAATCCTGGTCTAATAAAAGAAAAACACCTGACAAATCACAACTCAGACACATTTCACAAAATACCTGGCCAATCCTCCTCACAACTGTCCAGGTTATCAAAAAACAAGAAAAATCAGCCGAAACCGGTTTTGCTCAGTGGTAGAGCATCGGTCTGCGGACTGAAAGGTCCCAGGTTTGATTCCGGTCAAGGGCATGTACATTGGTTGCGGGCACATCCCCGGTAGGGGGTGTGCAAGAGGCAGCTGGTCGATGTTTCTCTCTCATCGATGTTTCTAGCTCTCTATCCCTCTCTCCTCCTCTCTGTAAAAAATCAATAAAATTTAAAAAAAAATCAGAGAAATTATCCCAGCCAAGAGGAGTCTAAGGACCCAGGATGAGTAACTGTAATGTGAGAGACAGAACAGGATCCTAGAACAGTAAAAAGACATTTGGTAAAAAACCAGGAAATCTGAATAAAATATGGACTTCAGTTAATGATGTATCAATATATTTCATTAATTACAATCAATGTATCATACTAACGTAAAATGTTAATATTGGGGAAAACTGGGTGTGAGGGGTTTGGGAATTCCGTATTCACATTTTTCCCCCTGTAAATCTAAAACTATTCTAAAGTTAAAAGCTTATTATTATTTTTTTAATTTTAGATCTTACTTTATGGTGGAATTTCTATCCCTTTCATATAGGATACATTTGTTTATTAGCAAAAAACTTTAATGACCAACATTTTATGGCACCTTTATAGGAATCTCTCACCTCTCAATGATGATCCACTGGGAAGTACATTCACAGCCTTTCCTATGATTTGGGCTGGTTTCTGACAAAGAAGAAACCTCATGTAGTTTAAAGCATTTGTTTTTGATGCCATTTGGAGAACCTTAAAAAAAGAACACACACACAAAAAGTCTCTATAAGATGAGTAAGTTCTGGGGACCCAAGGGGCAGCATGATGACTATATCTAACTATACACTGAGTGGCCAGATTATTATGACCACCTGATATTTGTAGGCAAATTAGCTGTACACTGCATCATATGGGATATGGAAGCCGAAGGACTGTTCAAAACCTTTGTTGTCTGCAGTTACCAAGATAAAACATCTCCAATTTGTACAGGAACACAAGCATTGGTCAGTCGAGCATTGGAAAAAAGTCATGTGGTCCGATGAATCACGTTTCCAGTTGCATCATGCAGATGGCAGAGTGAGAATTTGGCGGAAAGAACATGAAAGCATGCACCCCACATACATGAGTATAACCCTTCAAGCTGGTGGGGCAGTGTTATGGTTTGGGGCATGTTTTCCTGGAATGATTTGGGCCCTTTAATTCATGTGTCTGAATAGCACAACATACCTAAGTATCATTGCTGACCAAGTTCATCCTATCATGTTGATGGCATATCCCAATGGAGCTGGTTTCTTCCAACAAGATAATGCACCATGCCACAGTACTCCTATTGTGCAGAGTGGTTTCAAGAACACGAGGGAGACTTTACCTTGCTTAGGTGGCCCCCACAATCACCAGATCTCAGTCCAATTGAGTATTTGTGGGACGAAGTTAAAAGAGCCATCAGGAAGCTGGTTCCACAACCATCCAATCTCACAGAACTGGACAGTGCTACTCATCAGGCATGGTGTCAGATTCCTAGCATCACCTTTCAACATCTCGTGGAGTCAATGCCAAGAAGAATTGCCACAGTATTAAAGGCAAAAGGTGGCCCAATGAAGTACTGATGGGGTGGCCATAATAACTGAAAGGTTCTAAAAGCATCAATCCTAAATGTTTTCACCCTAAAAATACAAAAGGTTATTATGTGAAGTGATGGAGGTGTTAAACCTTATAGAGGTAATCATTTTGTGATGCATACGTGTATCAAGTCATCACGTGTGCACCTTAAACTTACAATGTTATATGTCCGTTATATCTCAGTAAAGCTGGGGGAGGTGCCTGTTAATGATGGAGCATGCATACTCTCTACGCTCACGGCAGCTTGGCCTCAGCGTGGCACTGGGTCCTAGCCACTGTAGCCAGCATGGTCATTGTGAGACTATTCAGGGACAAGTTTGATTTTACCAAGTTTATATTTTATTTATTAAAGTTATAATGGTGTTTTAGTCTGTTCCAGCTGCTATAACAAAACTACCATAGACTGGGTGGCTTATAAAAATAGGCAGCCATTTCCCACAGTTCCGAGGGTGTGAGTCTGAGACAATGGCATTGGCAGGTCTGGTGGGTGCCTGCTTCTTCATGGATGCCAGTGTACTCACTGTCCCTTCACAGGCACTCAAGGAAGCTCTCTGGGGCCTCTCTTATAAAGGCACTAATGCCATTCACATAGGCTCTGCCCTCAGGGTGCACCTCCTGCATTGCAAAATAAGAATTTTAAGGGGACACAAATATTCATACCAGAGCAAATGGTAATAAGCCAAGTTCTTCCTTAAGCTTTCATCTCATATGCAGGTCATATTGTTTTATTTATGCCATGAAATTTTATTAACAACTTTAAGGTGATTAAGGCTTTTATAATTCAATCCTAAGTTCCTTGAGTTTTAACTGCATGCATAAGTAGTATATTCAGTTATCTTTTCTTGATTGGTCTTTCTAGGGGCTTTTAAATTTTATTAATCTTTGGGGCTTGTTGCTCTTCTTTACTTTTGGATTCATTATTTCTGCCCTTATTATCATTTGCTTTTCTTATGTCTAGCTATGTGAGAGGCTAAGATCATTGATTTTCAGTCTCTATTCCATTGCTTATATTTATGGCTATAAATGTCCTCTAAACACTGCTTTGGCTGCATCTCACAAATTTTAATATGCCTTATATTCACTGTTATCTTCAAAATATGTTCTAATTTCTTTTTTGACACATAGGCTATTCAGAACTGAATTGTTAAGTTAAAAACTTTTTCTATTCTAGTTTCATTATTGAATTCTAGCTAATATCTTAAATGTTTTTTATTGTCTAATGAAAAATAGATCTTCCCATGTATTACATTGTTATATTTAATTAAACTCTATAATCTGATATTTCTTAATTCTCTTTAATGTTCCAATACTACTTTTAAATTTAGATTTCAACATCAAATAATAACCCTAGAGCAACTTGTATTTTAAATTGTTCACCAGTCAATAACTGCCAGCCAATGTGGTCGCCACCAGCATGTGGCTATTTAAACTTAATTTTTAACTGATCAAAAAATTACATTAAAAATTCAGTTTCTCACTCATAGCCACATTCAATAGCCATATTATGAGTGTCCAGCAGCTACATGTGATTAGCAGCTACCATATTGAACATTGCCCAATAAAATATTTCCATCCTTGAACCAAGTTCTATTGGACAGTGCTCTCTGGACATCCTACAGGGTGCTGGCCAGCCTTTAGATTGACTGCTGTATGGCCCTGATCCTGATCCAAGTGGGTGACAAAGTAATGTGGCACCAGCATGGTGATTTATGCAAACATTACCCCATACAAGGGAGTTATTGTAAGAACCCCTTAGAAAGGGATTGAGGAGAGGGACAAATATTCTGAGGCAAACTCCTGGTCACCCTTCAAGGCCCCATACCAACGTCACCTCCTGTGTGGCTACTCTCCCAACTCCCTGTAGGAGATTAGTCCTACTTCCTTCTGGACTCCTACAGCGATCGCTCAGAGTTCTCCCGTGTTGTAGTACAATGGGCACGTTTCCATGTTTATCTCCAAATCTAGCTTATGAGCTTTCCCAAGCCAGACGCTATGTGTCCTTTTTACCTTTGTGTCTTTAGTGGCTGGCCCCGTGCCTGGAGCATGACAGCTCTGCGTAGATTGACAAATGAGAGGGAACTTTCTCTGAGAGGCAGTGTGCTATGAAGCAAAGCATCAGAAGATCTGACTTCTGTTCTCCACTTAGGCCTTACCTCCTATGCTCTTCAACAAGCCACTTGTCTGAGGCCTCAATTTCCTCTCCCTTATTAATTTCAGTGAGGAGGTTGATGTAGGTAAGTTTGCTCATTGCCTGTTACACATAAATGTGATATGAGCAAAGGGTGCCATGCCAAGGAATCTTGAGAAATACTGGGTTAAAGATGATAAATGTGGTTTGTATTTTTTACTGTAAGAGTTCACAGAACCTTTAAAATGTTAATGTCCATCATGGCATTCTAAGAAATGTACCAAGTTTCTCAGACTGATTTGATGGATCATAGAACTGTGTGTGTGTGTGTGTGTGTGTGTGTGTGTGTGTGTGTGTGTGTGTATGTGTGTAAAGAAAGCCACCTCTTAAAAAACTAAAGTCCAATGATCATTCCTTAGGAAATGGTGGATTAGCTGATCTCAGTGGGGTCTTCCAGGCCTGTGTTATTATGACTTTATGAAGGTGCTACCCTTCCCTGGCGCCTGACTTGGACAGTTGTGACTGTGAATCCATGGAGTCACGCTCCCTCCTCCCTGGCTTCCTCCTCTCCCCTTGAGCCCCTGGCCACCCAGGAGACAGAATTGGAGCAACTCTGCTCGAAAGGCCTGTCAGCAGGGAAGAGGCTGGGGCACACACATGCACCGTTGGACCTCTGATAGTGGAGGTCATGTCAGTGCTAATCTGAAAGAGCAGCTGCTTTGAAAATTGAATCATAAGACAATGATTTTATTTTAATTTAAAATTGATTTTCTCAATTCGACCATGTTTCTTTCATGATGCCATGGGTGTTCCTGCTTAATATATCTAATTTGAGCCATAACTTAATATATCAGTGGGCCCAGGAATTCTTAAAGCAGCAACAGATTATTAATGTTACATTAACAAGAAACCAATAACGAAATATTTTACAGAGTTTCTATTCCATTTATTATTAATGAAGGCCTTTTGTGTTTTGGCGGGCCCAATACCTGATGATGTAATTGCCGAATAGATTAGACTCAGAGAATGTTTTTGCCTTCTCAGCAAAAGGGCCCCAAGTTAGGCTTTGTGACTAGAAATATTTGCAGCTGGTAACAAAAATGGCCGTGAAGCATTCTGGGGTAGGAGGGGGTGGACTTATTTGAAGCTGAGGTTCTAGGAATAGCAATATTCTTGTTGCTCAAGAGTGAAACACACGGTTCGATCAGCTGCCTTGAAAATGAAAAGTAGAAAAAATGGCTCCCGCAAAGCTTTGTCCTGTGCTAAATTGCTCCATGCACTGGAACTTATTAACATTGATAGTAAAAACCAATGATGACTGTGCGCCTGCCATTGGCAGGCTGTCTTAAGCACTTCACATGCACGTTTAATTCTTATGGCAGCACTGACGGGGAGGCGGTGTCTTTGCTCTGAGGAGGGGAATGAGCACAGAGGCGGGGAGGGGCGTTAGTGGGAAGGGCGGGCCTGGGACTTGAACACGGCCAGTCTGACTCCTAAGTCCACCCTCACAACCCAACTCTGAGAACGGAGGCCCTGGCCCTGCAGGTCTGAGCTCCAGGTCCGGGGGCACAGCAGGCCTATCCAGAGGAGCTTCAGGACTTCCCATAGTGGACCTCATCTCAGAGGTCACTGCCGGGCTCACCGTGTCCCCCTAACCCCCAGGCAGACTGTTACATTGGTATGGGGGTAGCAGTCCAGACAGTTCTCCCAACCACACCACAACTGTCTACCAGAGGTGCTGACCACAGCCACACCCTCATCTGGGAGGCCACATTGTCCTGTACGAGGCCAGCATCCCCAGAGGATTGGTGACCTGTGAACACTTACACACAGGCACTCAGCCTCTCCGCCCACGCTACTCCTCCCACCCACCCTCCATCCCAGCCGTCAGCCCAGCACGGCCCTCAGTCGTTGGGAATCTCTCTGCCCGCCCCCCCCCCCCCCCCAATCCTTTCTCGGAGGAGACTGGCCAGGTGACCTGAACTGGGCTGGGTTTTGTGCAGCGAGCCCAGGGCTGCGTGTTAACCCCTGAGGAGGCCCAGTCACATACTCAGGTGGGTGAGGTACACCTCAGCCCACTCCGCTCAGATCATGAGGAGGAAAAGGCTGTGTAACCCACAGATTCCAAGGCCCCAACCATCTTGGCTTTTCCTTCTGCCATCACCGGGCTTGGCCAGACACCTTGACATTCTGAAAAGCAAAAACGTTTTCTTTAATCCTTGGATTGTGAAGTGAAAAATGATACGAAGTTGACTTAGCCAGTCCCCTTTCTGTGCAGATAGGAAGTTCCTGGTGGCTGTGATTTAAACACTAATTCTGTGCCAGTTTTAGTTTAAGGGGTTTCTGTTTGCTTGTTCCATTGCAGAGGCAGTCAGGGGAATGACTAAAAGCTTGTTCATTTGCAGGGTTTTTCTTTTGGAAATGAACATGCTGGCACAATTTTAATTGGGTTTTAGTTGTTGTTGTTTTAATTCTCACAGTGATGGCTTGGCGATGTCTTCTGGGACTGCGGAGGGAAACTGGCATCTGGTGTGTGAGGATTCTGGGGATTTGCACCATATTTATGTGTAATAACTATACAGTAAATAAACAGAATGAATAATTAAGTGAATAATGAGTTTCTCAGAAAAGAGGATGACCTAGAAATTCTCACGTGACTCCTGCCCCCCCTTCGTGTGGCAATTACCCTCTGTCCTTCTGAGGGGTGTCCTGGCCCCCCGGGGAAACCAGAAAGGACATTTTCCAAACCAAAATCAAGCATGACCTTAATCTACATGATTTGCTACAAATATATTTTCTTCCAATTGCAAGGATTTTGGGTTTATGTCTCTTAAAATTATCCTTTTTTACCCTATAGAGAGATATTTGGTTCTTTAAAAGTAAAATCCACAAGATTAAATTTCATTGAACAGTGTTTCTCTGAGGGACTAAAAACTTGAAATTCCAGGAATTTGCTATTTCTACTGAAGGTACATAAATGCATGTTAATACCCATATTAGCCAATACAAGGTGCCCTTGTTTCTGGCTGCTACCCATGCCACAAGTAAATCTTCCCAGAGGTAAAACCACTGTGTAATGACTGTTTCTTTCATGCATGTGCTCATTCATTCACTCAGATGTTTTATTCATTCATGCAGAAGTATTTAATGAGCACCTACTACATGCCAGGCACTTTGCCAGGCTCTGGTGATACCAGGGTAAGCAAAACCCAGTCCTATGGAGCTTGCATGATTCTCAGGGAGACAGTAATTAAATAACGAAATGAAAGTTGCAACTATGACAGGTTTTATGAAGGAGAAGGTCTGCTCAGGCTGCCCCAAACCAAATACCACAGACTGGGTGACTTCCACACAGAAATATAGTTTCTTATAATTCTGAAAGCTGGAAGTCCAAGCTCAAGGGATAAGCAGATTTAGCTTCATCTGAGGCCTCTCTTCTTGGCTTACAACGGCCACCTTCTCATAGCATCCTCACATGCTCACCCTGTGCGTGTGCGTGTCTGTGTCCAAATTTCTTCTTCTTGTAAGGACACCAGCCAGACAGAATTAGGTCCCACCCCAAAGACCTCATTTTAACTTAATCACATCTTTAAAGGCCCAGTTTCCAAATACAGTCACCTCCTGATTACCAGGGATTAGGGCTTCTACCTGTGAATTTGGGGAAGAAGGGGGGTGGGGAATGGACACAATTCAGCCATAACAGACAAGTATCTGATATCTATATCTATATCTATATCTATATCTATCTATCTATCTATATGAGCCTAAGTGACCAAGTTATTTGTTTATTTTTCTTTATATTTTATTGATTTTTTACAGAGAGGAAGGGAGAGGGATAGAGAGTTTGAAACATTGATGAGAGAGAAACATCAATCAGATGCCTTCTGCACACCCCCTCCTAGGGATGTGCCTGCAACCAAGGTACATGCCCTTGAACAGAATTGAACCTGGTACCCTTCAGTCTGCAGGCCGATGCTCTATCTACTGAGCCAAACCGGTTAGGGCAAGTTATTTGTTTCTTGACTTCAGTAATGAGAAAGCAAAACATCACCACAATCCAACCATTTCCTCCTTAATTAAACCTATGGCGTATTTCCCAACTTATCTGTGAGTTTTTTAAAAGGTGTAATTTTAAAAATTAAGTTTATTTGAATAATAAATTTGTTAATCCAAGAACTGTGATAAGGTATGGGGTGGTCATTAAGACATTAAGTTATTTGTTTCTTGACTTCAGTAATGAGAAAGCAAAACATCACCACAATCCAACCATTTCCTCCTTAATTAAACTTATGGCATATTTCCCAACTTATCTGTGAGTTTTTTAAAAGGAGTAATTTTAGCCGAGACCGGTTTGGCTCAATGGATAGAGCATCGGCTTGGGACTGAAAAGTCCCAGGTTCGATTCCGGTCAAGGGCATGTACCTTGGTTGCGGGCATATCCCCAGTAGGGGGTGTGCAAGAGGCAGCTGATCGATGACTCTCTCTCATTGATGTTTCTAACTCTCTATCTCTCTCCCTTCCTCTCTGTACAAAATCAATAAAAATATATTTTTTAAAAAAGGTATAATTTTAAAAATTAAGTTTATTTGAACACTAAATTTGTTAATCCAAGAATTGTGATGAGGTATGGGGTGGTCACTAAGATAAATAAGGTACTGTCTCTGCCCTCAAGCAGCTCAGAGACTTAGTACTTCACAAAGAGATCTTACCAGTAAAGAAATATTTATACTCCGGATATATATACTTTGGATCAAAGCAAAACTACAGATGCAAAGGCCGCTTTCTAAACGGGGCAGCAGGCTAGGATGGGTCATTCTCCAACTGTGGCTCGCCCCAGCCCCGCCCTGCCTTCCATGGTGAAGCCACATGGTAGAATAGCTGCTCAGCCCAGGCCGGAAGGCATTTCCATTGCTGTCACTCTACTTATGAAAGCAACTCATGTCTGGCGTCTTCTTTTTTTTTTTGCCCAAAGGATTCTCTTCCTGTAATTTATTACAAAATTCAAGGCCATTTCATTAGGGAGAAATGCGCCATATCATTATTATAACAACTCCCCCTATTTTTGTTCAATTTTGAAACTGACAATCTAAAGACTATTTTTAGCTCAGTCATGTGAGATTATTTGTTTCCTTATTATGAGTTTTTCCTTCGGACTAGTTAACATGAATTTTATGCTCACTTATTATGTCACATGCTCCAATTCAATTTATTTTAAAGCAGATTCTTTGGGGGAAACTGGAAAGCTAATTTGAATTGATTCTTTAGAGATTCCATTTTAAATGAAGTGCTATAAAATTGGCAGACAACGTGAAAAAATGGAATTGAATTTTCTTCTTCAGCTACTCACTGGAATCAGAAATCTTGCTTTTTGACACTGCCAAGGGTTTTGATATAATGTTTTATGCAATTTTCATAACATTTATCTTAAACTCAACTACTTTTAGTTTAGCTGTTCAACTCAAAATGGTTTCCTGATATTTCCATGTAAAAAAAAACAAAACAAAACAAAAAAGTTCCTGCTACAGGGAGAATTTTGTGCTTTGATACAAACTTCGTACCATCACAGTGGTGCCCAGCTGAAAAACATCTAATGTAAAGCAGGTGTTTTAATTCCGAAGTGATGATTGTGGACAAACGTGCTGAGGGAGGTGTGGAATGAAACTGCATCCCTGAATTTCCTCCCACTTTGCCCAATTTCTATTCCCCCTCTCACAGCTGATGGATTTACAGCTTGAGGAAAGCTGTGGGAAGAGTAGGCAAGAGGTCTGATGGCTTAATTTCCTGTCCTCTCCGGCCCCCGAGAGATGCCCATTGTTTGTAGGGGCAGCGGGCTCCACGCTAATCAGAAACAGCCGTCACTGGGTGGGGAACGGGACCCCGGGATTGGTCCGTCTGATTCCACTCCATGATTTATATCTGATTATTAACCATCTAATGGAAAGTACATAGAAAACATGTGCCTGCAGCTTCACCTCGAGACACACTTGTTTTCCTTGATGTGCTTCTAAAGGGGAGTTTGATGTCACACTCATCTTCTGTCCCGAATCCCCTAAATGGCAACTATCATGCCTGCTGGCCCGGCTCGTAGACTAAAAGGCAGGTGCTCGGAGGGTCTTGGACCAAATCTGCTCTGCTTCCACGAACGCAGCATCAAGGGCTTGGAGTTGTCCCCTTAAACTCGGGTTGGTCTGGAAAGGAGCAAACCACGGATGGTCTTGTCCCGATTACAAAGAAGGCCATGTGTGAAGAGAGCGCACCTGTGGGCCAGGGCGCGGGAGAGAAACAGGCCCAGGGCCAGCTTCTCCATTAGACACACAATGCTTAGGGCTCCCGATGCTATAGGGGCCCACAAAAGCGTAGCCTTTCATTAAAATGAGTATCCTAATGAGAATACAATAACGAATCCAGCCTAAATCATATTTGTTTTTATACCAAAATAGCTTTAACATATCAATTTAAAATATTTTTTTTAATGAAGGAAGGAGCCAGACCCACAAAGGCATTGTCTTGAGCCCAGGAATGCAGCCCCAAGCAGAACCGCCGTGAGGAACGTGAGGTTAGACTTTGTGTGGCCGGGGGAGCTGTGGAGAGGTCAGCAAGCCTGCGTAGGCCTTCAGGCAGGGAGCCTGGAGTTGCTGTAGGTCACAGGCCAACAATTGCGAAGCAAAAGCTGGGTGTGAAGTCACTGGTTCTCAAGTGGGGATGATTTTTCTCCAAGAAGACACCTGGAGAGCTTGGCTGGTCATATTGGGGTGAGGTTGTTACTGGCATTTAGGGAACAGAGGCCAGGGACCTGCTAAATATCCCACAATGCCCAGGACAGTCCCCACATCACAAAGAATTCTCTGACTCAAAATGGCAACCGTGACAAGGTTGAGAAACCTGGAGGTGAAGATAAAGAAAGTGTGAGTCCTGTGAGGTCAGCTTTAGTCCATATCTGTCTCCCACAGAAATTGCTGGTGCCTATGGCCATGGAGCTATGCTTGCACCTGGCGGAGGACTCGGAGAAGCCAAAGGAGGAGATGGGACGTTTGCAGAGAAGCTGCTGTGGGCTGCTGCCCCATGCAACATCGTGAGCCAGAGAAGAGTAGCAATGCACAGGAGCAGCAGCAACACAGGGAGCAGCATCAGGGCACTGGGGCTGCAGCCATGCAGGGAGCCGCAGCCATGCATGGGGGCTGCAGCAAAGCATGGCACCCTGCACCCACAGCCAGGTGTAAAGGCAGCCGCTTCCCTGCTGCCTTCCACTCTAACTTGGAACCACGTAGGGAATGGAGCCCTAGGTAATGCCGTTCCAGCTCAGCTAAGTTGACAGAGTGCGTGACCTCCCCAGCTCTTCCTCACCTCTCTCCCACCTCGCTGGCATTTACACTGGACTTGGTATTTCACTTGTTTCCATCTGCAAGCACCAGGTGTGACTCAGGCTGACAGTTGTGCACCAACCTCTTTCTTTCCTTCAGACAGAGTCATGGTTAGACACACAGCTGCCCGGACAGCCTCCCCTGCAGTTAGATGTGACCGTGTCACTAGTGGCTGTGCACGTGGCTGTCCACGTAGCCATGAAGGCAGGCCGCCTTCCAGAGCTCGGCCTTCAGACACCAGCTGTGCACTGTCTCACGTGTTCTTTCCTCTTCCACTTGGAACCTGAACACGGAGACTATCAGCTCCGACCATACATGACACAACTGTCAGCTGGTGCAGAGCAGCAACATGGAAAGGTGTGGAGACTGAGGTCGGTGAGCATCCTTTTCCTTAAGGAGCTCTGAGCCAGCATGTTAGTCACTTACGATGATAAAGGCCAATTCAAATGGACTTAACCAAAAAAAAGGGACTATATTTGCTCACACAATTGGTAAGTTTGAGCAAGAGTTTCAGGTAGAGCTGGATTGTGGGGTTCAAGCGATGTCATTAAGGCTCCATCTCTCAACATAGGCTTTCTGCAGAAGTCTAGGGAGGATGGCCTTCAGAGAGTCCAGGCTTACCATTTCCTTAGCGCCCACAACTCAGGAGAAGACAGGAGGTTCTCTCTTCCAACATGTACTTTTAATCACACAGAGCAAACACTGAACAGTCCTGCTGGGATCCCAGGCTCACCCCTGAACTAATGGCCATGAACCCCAGAAGGAGAGAGAATGAACTTGTTCTTTAATTTTTCTTTTCATAGAAGAAGGGAGAAAAGAGGAGAGGAGAGGAGAGGAGAGGAGAGGAGAGGAGAGGAGAGGAGAGGAGAGGAGAGGAGAGGAGAGGAGAGGAGAGGAGAGAGAGAGAGAGAGAGAGAGAGAGAGAGAGAGAGAGAGAGAGAGGAGAGAGAGAGAGAGAAAGGAAAGAAAGAGAGAGAGAGAGAGAGAGAGACAGAGAGGAGAGAGACAGGAGAGAGAGAGAGAAAGGAGAGAGAGAAAGAGAGAGAGAGAGACACCAATGATGAGAGAGAATCATTGATCGGCTGCCTCCTGCACACCCAACACTGAGGATCGAGCCCACTATCCCAGCATGTGCCCTGACTGGAAATCAAACCGTGACCTCCTAGCTCATAGGTTGACATTCACCCACTGAGCCATGCCGGCCAGGCAGAATTTATAAAATTAGTAACTGCTACAGTCTACCCAGAAAGTTTGCCAACAGCGCCGCCAACGTTACCAGGAGCGCAGACCGCGCCAATAAGGGAAGCATCAGCTGGTATTCAGAGGAAGGAAAACCATTTCCGCTCCACTGGGGTAGTTGGAAAAGGCTTCAGAGTAGATGTGGGCTTTGAGCTGGGCGCGGAAATCCTTGGAATTTAGAAATGGAGAATGAAGAAAATTCTGTGCTTTGATTCCTGACCATTTTCAAAGGCTCAGGCAGGCGCAGTAGCCTGTGGGGTGGACAGGACACTGTTATGCTGTGTTTTTCCCTTTTACCACTGGTGCAGGGTGAGAAGTGTTCCTCTTTGAGCACCGAGTCCTGCCAGAGACTGACAAAAGCGGGGACAGGCTGGCTGTCAGGACACAAAGCTCCAGCCCACACAGGCTGTCCCAGGTACGCAACGCAGGAGGAAAACTGCGCTTCTCCCAAACCTGAAGAAAGGGTGGTGAGTGTAATTGGCAGTTCCCTTAATCAGCCCAGAAAGGCTTGTTACTTAAATAAATGATTCAAATAGGAAGTGATTTTCCTTAGGGAGCAGGCATTTCTCTCTCTCTCTCTTTTTTTTTTTTCTGTCCCTAGAATGCTTTTTTTTTTTTCTTCTTTTTTTTTCTTTCTTTCTTTTCCAGGTTTGGAGTGGAACAGGCTTGTAATTTTAATACACCTTTATTAATTCCATAACTGTCTAGTGTTAGGATTTTAGGAATACATTTTTTTAATGAGGTTTCAAAGAGCTTAGTGATTTTTCCAAGCAGCCAGGTAACAAGAGCCTGTGGCTCAGTTCTTCAGTGCAGGGGTCAATTTTGTGTGTGTGTGTGTGTGTGTGTGTGTGTGTGGAAACACCCCTATGGCCAACCAGGGTGCTACTGGTGGGTTCAGGAGGATGATAGCTGGCTTGACCTTAAAAGGTGGCAGTGGTGGTGATGACAATGTGATGAACAGCCACCTTCACAGCAACCCAAAATCCCCTGCAAGAAATTAACCCTTTTGTTTGTTGATGGTTGTTGTTTACCAGTATGTTATATTGCTTATTTATACTGTTTGTTTGTTTACAGGTAGGAGAGAAAAGCAGGGTTGTATGTACGGTTCTCCAGGAAATAGACTTTGAGGCAGATATGCATTGGGGCATGCTTTTGGGAACAACACCTGTAAGAAAGTGAAGGAAGGGAAAATTGGGTACAGAAAGTAAGTTCAAAGCAGGTGTAAGAGAGGCTCAGATCAACTCACAGGGAACTGTGAAAATGGTATGGTCCTTCAGAGATGTCTCAAATGGCGGCAAGGGGCTGAGGGCGTTAGTTCTTTGAGTGTCTTGGCAACACATCATAGGATCCACCAAAGATGGACGGAAGAATTTTGGCTGGTTGTGGTGAGACTCTCAGGGTGATTGAGTCTGATACTTAATCTCTGAGGCCCAGAACCTGAATTATCTGTACATGTCCATACGTAATCAGCTTCTCTGTGACAAAGCCACACTCACTAATTTCAGACAAGACTAATGAATACATGCACATTGATTGGTCTACAATGAGGTGATCCTTTTGCAGTCATCAAAGTATTTGGGTTATTTACCTCTAACACCCCTTTTCTCAGGTCCAAATTAAAACAGGTAGTGAGTGGGCTCTAAGAAATCCCTTTTAAAAAACAAACAAACAACAGAAGGCATTCAATGCATTAGTTGGAATGAGTAAGAAGTCAGAAATGTTTGTGACATGGTGAAGACAAAATATTTTTTCTCTCAACAGCAAAAACAACAAACAAGAGAGAGAGAGAGAGAGAGAGAGAGAGAGAGATAAGAAAATCATGGTCCAGATAGTGGCACACTAAAATCTATATATATAAAAGCCTAATAGACCATTACAACCGAATGACTGGAACAACCTGAACAACTAGACAAACAGCCAGATGACGCGAAGTGATCCAGATCTTGCTGCTGGGACCCTGACAGCCTGAATCTGGTTCACCTGCACCCTAGACCCAGACATTTGCAATGACTATTAATAAATCACAAGGATAAACTCTAGACGGAGTAGGAATATTCCTTCCTGAAGTCATTTTTGGACATGGTCAGTTATATGTTACTTTCTCTCAAGTTCAAAGAGTGTATGACATTGAAGTTGTAAATACTTCACCACAAGGGAAATTACTCAAGCACTCTGAAAGTGTTTTTACTCTTAATGTGGTATACAGGAATATATTAGAATTAGTTTAGTCAATTTATCAATCATTGTTTATATCAATGTTGTTTTCATATAATGTTTTTGTTGTTTTATGTCATGTTTTTATTGTTTTTATATCATGTATTTGTTGTTTTAATATCATGTTGTCATTGTCTATTAATAAATTTATATATTATTTTCATATATATTTTACTAATTTTCTTTCATCTCTGACACTTCTATTATATTATAGAGAAAGGGCAAATAGCAATATTAAAATATTTCTTCTAATTAATTCCCTTTCAATGTGCATGAATTCATGTACTGGGCCACAAGTGAGCTTATAAAAGAAAATCAATTTGTAATAAAAGAATCAATTTGATCATGCTACTGGGAACACTCTTCTTTGACTCACCCGAGAGGTGTGATATTGAACTAAAATGGAAGAAATGTGGTCTTAACACAGTCCTTGTCTCTCCAGGGACCAGCATCTACCTATCAAAATAATTTAAATGCAGTTTTTGATTTTCAACTCAGAATGAACCTATAGACCAAGCAGAGAAGACTTACTAGTAGCATGGTTACAGAACAGGATGTAAAGCTGCCAGTCAGAACGATGGAACAGCATAGATCAAACTGACAAAAGTTGAAAGGGGAACATGGGGAGATGATATCTTCATCTCATATACCGTAGAGTTAAGAATTTTTGTGTCAAGTTCATGGGATGAGAAATAGACTTTTAAGTACATGAAAGTTATAAAAGTAACCAGAAGAAGAATTAAACATAATACTATGACTACCAAACATTGGAAGAAGAAGTGAACACAGACAAAGTAAACTTTTTTTTTTCAATACTGATAATTATAATACTGATAAATTATGAAAAAGAGGAGTCAGATATTGCTTATGGTTATGGGGCAACCAACAGAAGACACACAAAGAAGAAATAGTCAAGATGTTGGCTTTTGGATGTCGCTGTGGGTCAAGAAACTCATCATCTACTGCCCAAAACCCTTTCTTCTATCATTCCACCATGTTGAATAGCACCAATTATCCAACCCCATTCAGCTACACAAATCCAAACTCCAGGGGTTCCCTAGACATTTCCCTTTTCATCCTGTGACCAATATCCTACTCATTCTGCCTTAGTCAATCCCCTTCTGCTTTATCTTTATGATGTTAGGTCAGTCCATTATCATCTCTTCCTTGGATGTCTGCAACAATCGCCTACCTAGTCTCCCTTTCCTTAATAATGTCCCCTTCTCCCTGCCTTATTATTGTCCCCTTTCAATGCTCACTTTGGCCAGAGTGATCATTCCAAAGCACAAATATGACTGTCAATCTCCTGCTTAAAGCTCTTCAATCGCTTCCTTGTGGCCTTCCAAGTCCAGACTTAGAAAGGCCCACCAGGCATGCAACAACTCATTCCTCCCGGCCTCTCTGGTTTCAGCACCTGTTCAGCACTGCCAACAGATGCCCTGCACATCTCACCATCCCCACCGCCATCCCCCTCGTCTGCCAGCCTGCTTCCTCCCTGCCTTCCCCTGCAGTCTCCTGGGCCTGGAATGCCCTCCCTGACTTTCAGCTGTCCTCTTCTCACAGTCAAAATTTTGCTCAAACCTCACCATCTCCTGAGTCACCTCCTCCTTCTCAGGGCCTGGAAAACATTGGGTGTGCTCAAGAAATGTTTACAGAATGAATAGACAATGGCTGCGAACTTCAGAGAGGGACTAGAATTACTGTATGAAGAAAGTGAAGGGATTATCTCTAACTCTCAAATACACTGGCTTTAAAGGAAGTTTTTCAATGGTTTTCAACATACTCTAAAGAACCCTGGGGATCTCACAGAGCCCCTTCAGAGGCCCCCAGTGGGGATCTCCATTTTAAACAAAAGGAGTACTCATTTCATCTATTTTATATGTTGGTCTTCTGAGAAAGGTCTCATTGGAATGAAGTGTTTTGTGGCTAAGAAATACTTGAAAACCAATGGTCTAAACTGTATTCAATTATTAAAGTAAAGTATTTGATTACTCTTCCCAAAAAAAGTTCTCAGCAATTTCTGTTTCTTCTTTAAGCAGAAGAGCACAGAGATGTTTTCTACTGGTTTTACTTAGTATGTCTTAGTGACATATTCTTTTTCTATTTTTGGCTTTAAAAAGAAATTATTATTTTGAATTGGCAATATAGGACTTTTTTTTAACAATATGGTTAAAAAAGGAATGCAGTGAAATATTAGCCTCCACAAACACCCATCCCCATCCTTCAGGGATAATACTGTAGCTGGCTTCAGGGTGTCATTTCAGAGATTTCCATGCAGCGGTCAGTACTCTGGTGGGAAGGTAGACATCCCCTTGCTAGGGACAATGGAAGGACGGCCTTCTAGATGCCACTGATGGTTTAATCATTACAAACTCAGAGTGGTCCCAGAAAGACACCCGGCCCTGCTATCCAATGACTGTCAGGAAGAAAGGCTTAATATCAACTCTTCAATAGTAAAATCATTTCTGGCAGACAAACTCTAGCATTTGCTTGGCTCATATCCAAATACTCATTGAGGCTTATTTACTTACTAAGGGGGACATTTTTCTCCTAATACTCCTATTTTAGAGGTGTTATCAAGAAATTACACTGCTTAAAATAAGATGGTCAGTAGGTACTTTATAACTTTTTTTAAAAAATGACTATGGTAAGTATTTGCTATTTCCATAGTGTTGGGACAATTCATCTTCAGATGGGCAAGAAAAGAATATTCCTATCTATCCCCATCACAGAAATAAATTTAAAGTATACTGAAAACTTCAATGGGGAAGGGAGAAATACTCTAAATCTATCAGAAGAAAATAGAAGAGACACCTTTATGGATTTTTGAAGAGAAAAGGCTTTATATATACATTATTTCAGAGAGGAAGGGAGGAGAGAGACAGAAACACCAATGATGAGAAAGAATCTTTGATCAGCTGCCTCCTACACACACCAACTGGGGATCAAGCCCACAACCCAAGCATGTGCCCTGACCAAGAATTGATTTGTGACCTCCTGGTTCATAGATTGATGCCTAAACACTGAGCACACTGGCTGGAAAAGATAATGCTGCTTTTTTTTTTTTTTAAGATGACACAAAAAAGAAAAACCATAAATAAAGATACATCTGATTACACCTAATTAAATGCTTTTGTCAAAATAACACCTTGAACAAAATTAAAAGACTTGGAAAAGTTATTTCCAAATCAGCTAACAGTGGATTATAATCTAGAATGCATATAATTACCACAAACCAGGTGGGAAAAGGCATATAACCCAAAGGAAATGGATTGAGAATTTATACAAGAGGAAATAAGAATGCACAACGCATGTATGAAAAGATACTCAATTTCATATATAATTAGGGAAGTGCAATTACAACAAGATTTTTTTTTTTGCCAATCATATTGGCACAATTTTAAAAGTTTAAATGTTGGCTAGGATGTGGGAAAACTGGTATTCTCATTCACTATTGTTGAGAGTGTAAATTGATGCAGATGCTTTAGAGAGCAATTTTGGCAGCCTCTTAAAACTTTGAAAATGTGCCTCCCCTGTAACAGCAATTTCATTTCTAGATATTACCTCAGAGATACTCTCACATGTGTGGACAAGGAGCCATGTGCAAAGGTGTATGTTTGTGCATGTAACCATTTTTCATGTAAATGTCCACCATTAGGGACAAGCTAAAAATATCGTGGTGTTTGTACTCTGTGGAATATTTGCTGCCTATTCTTAGTTTGCTCAGACTCCCATGGATAGAGTGGCTTAAACAATAGATGTTTATCATCTTACAGTTCTGGAGGCCAGAATTTGGAGATCAAGGTGTTGGCAGGGTTGGTGTCTTCTGCAGCCTTTATCCTCAGCTTGTAGATGGCTATCTTCTCCCCGTGTCTTCATACCGCCTTTCCTCTGGGTGTCTGTATTTTTAACTCCTCTTCTATTGATATAAGGACACAAATCATTGGTTCATGACCAACCGAATGGCCTCATTTTAACCTAAGTATCTCTTTAAAAACCCTGTCTTTAAATAGTCTCATTTTGAGGCATTGGGGATTGGGATGCCAATGTGTAATTTGGGGGTGAAGGGGGGGGCACAATTCACTCCATAAAACTACCCCTAGAACAGTGGTCGGCAAACTGCGGCTTTCGAGCAACATGCAGCTCTTTGGCCCCTTGAGTGTGGCTCTTCTACAAAATACCATGGCCTGCGTGAGTCTTTTTTTGAAGAAGTGGCGTTAGAAGAAGTTTAAGTTTTAAAAATGTGGCTTTCAAAAGAAATTTTAATCGTTGTGCTGTTGATATTTGGCTCTGCTGACTAATGAGTTTGCCAACCGCTGGCCTAGAATGAATGAACGAGATCCACGTGCAACAATGCAGCTTCCATCTGAGAAAACAATGTCGAGTTGCAGGGGTAGGAGGCACAGGGTACATACCATCGGCTACTTCTCACTACTATGGGCGTGAAACACACACACACACACACACACACGAACCTACACAAAAGCCTCATGTGTCCACAGTAGTCCTCCCTTGCCAAGGTCCACCACGGGCTGGAAATATTAAATTAAAAAATTCCAGAAAGAACCACTTCGTAAGTTTTAAATTGTGTGCCACTCTGAGTGGCATGGCGAAATCTCACGAAATCTCTCGAAATCTCGTGAGTCCTGCTCCGCTCTCCCCAAAACGTAACTCAAGACGTAAACCAGCTCCCCGCCAAGGACGCTCCCAGCCCTTCAGTCACTCAGTAGCCGGCTGGGTGGTTCGGTGCCTGTGTTCTTGTCACCCTTATTTTACCAAATAATGGCTCCAAAGTGCAAGAGTAGCGGTAAAGGACCAAAGAGAGACCTCCTTCACGTGACAAGGTGAGTACCGTACAGTAAGATACTTAGAGAGCACATTCACAAAACTTTTATTACATCGTTTTAACACAAGAACTGCTTTATTTGATTACCGTGTTTCCCTGAAAATTAAGACATCCTCCGAAAATAAGACCTACTTATAGGTTTCCTTCTGAGTGAAATATAAGGCATCCCCAAAAAATAAGGCCCCCCCTAGGCTAAACATGAGAGATTTGGTCCACTGATTCTGAAAGAAATGGAGTCACAAGAAATTCACCAGGAAATTCAGGAATTGGATTGTTATGATGATGTTCCAGAAGATGATGACATGATTGTCATTGAATAAATGAGTAAATTCTTGATACTGTAGGATTCACAGTTTGTCTGGTTTGTATTGACAACTACTGTACTACCGTACCGTATACAGGTAATAAATTTCCTTTATTTTCATTTAACAATAAATGTGTACTGTATTCTTCTTTATGGAAAAATAAGACATCCCCTGAAAATAAGACCTAGCGCATCTTTGGGAGCAAAAATTAATATTTGACACTGTCTTATTTTTGGGGAAACAGGGTATTAGTTCCTGTTATTGATCTCTTCCTAGGCCTAATTTATAAAATGAACTTTATCATAGATATGTATGTATGAATAAAAAAAGAACATACAGGACGCCAAAACCGGTTTGGCTCAGTGGATAGAGCGTCGGCCTGTGGACTGAAAGGTCCCAGGTCTGATTCCAGTCAAGGGCATGTACCTTGGTTGCAGGCACATCCCCAGTAGGAAGTGGGCAGGAGGCAGCTGATAGATGTTTCTAGCTCTCCCTCCCTCTTGGTGGAAAAATCAATAAAATATATTTAAAAGAAAAAAACAACAACACACAGGACATATAGGGTTTAGTACTACTGAAGTCAGCCATCCACCCTGGGTCTTGGAACATATCCTCTGAGGAGAAGAGGGGCTGCCTGTATATAAACATGTCCACTTTGGGAAGGACCATTTCACCCATTGCAGATGACCTCTGTGTTTGTTGGTTAAACATGACTTCATCTATAATGTTTTAATTCTTTAAAAATATATTGAAAGCAAATAGGGTAACATTGGAGTGGTTTCTAATTCTGAGTAAAACACGGGAGTTTCGTTATTCTATTCTTGGTATTTTTCTGTATATTTTAAAACTTTAAAGATGTTTTAAAAAGCAAATTGGTGACCAACTCATCCATTCTTTGAGATACCTTAAATTTTTGGGAGGGTGAAGTCCAACCATGAGGGAGCTGCAAAGTAGGCCTTCACTTCACCTCTATTTCCCCAGAAAAACATTGCTCCTCCTCCCTGCATTTGGGGCTCATGCAACTGAGGGGTGCTTTACAGATCAGCCCTTTTGAGTTTGTTCTAGGAAGGTGGTTGATCTCGGCTACTGTCTCACACTGTTTCTCCTTTATGAGGATAATTTGTTCTGGAGATGTTGTTATGAGCCAACTAAAATCCTTTTCCATGGAAGAGGGGCACAAGTAAATACGTGAGTATACTAGCAAATGCCATAAACGTTTCTCTGCCGGTGGATAACAGGCTCAGGCCTTTAGAGAGATGAAAGCAATCTGCACTGAACTCCTACCACAGGCCAGGCACTCTGCTAGAGGGTTTAACTAATTGCCATTCGAATTTGAATTTTCATAACCTTATGAAGCAGGTTATGAGGAATAATGAGACTAAGTGACTTGCCCAAAGTCACACAGGAAGTGACTAAACCAGGGTTAATTATAATAGGATATTTTGAGGGGAAAAAAGTATTTGGGAAGCCATGGTGTTTTAGGATTGCACTGAGAATGGAAGAGGGGAGGAGTCAAGTTCTTGCTCATTTGTTGAGAATCTACTTTCAGGACAACAATTCTGTAAACCAAAGATTTTTATCCCAGTTTTGAAATGAAGAGACAAAAGTTTAGAGAGGTCAAATATATATATATATATATATATATATATATATATATATATATATATATGCTTTTGTCCCCCTCGAGATGACACAATAAATGCAACTAGGATGCAGATCCGTTTTTAGGATGGGAGGAAAGGCTCACAGTAAGGATCTCCTATGGTAAATACCTATGAGACCCTACTTCCTTTGTCCCATTGTATTGGTGTGTAGGGCTGCCATATCCACGTACTACAGACTGGGGGACTTACACAGAGAAACTTATTTTCTCACAATGCTAGGGGCTAGAAGCCTACTGTCAAGGTGTGCCTGTCTGAGTTGTTTTTTTTCCTGAGGCCTCTCTCCTTGGCTTATAGATGGTTGTCTTCTTCCTGTGTCTTCTCATGGGCTTTTCTTTCTTTCTTTTTTTTTTTTTTTTTTAAAGAACACCAGTCATATTGGATCAGGATCCATAATAATGACCCCTTTTTAACTTATCTGCTTCTTTAAAGACCCTGTCTCCTAATACAGTCCCATTCTGAGACACTGGGGGTTGGGATCCCCAACATCTGAATCTCAGGGAGACACAGTTCAGCCCATGACACCCATTATTCATGATTGGGCTCAGGCCGGGCTACTGAGAAATAGGATTATTTTAGGAAGTGGTCTGGAAAACTGGTAATTACTCCAAAAAAAAAGAAGAAGGAGGAGGAGGAGGAGGAAGAGGAGGAGGAGGAGGAAAAAAAAGGAAAGGAAAAGAGAGCCCTAAGTCATAGATCTCTAGAGGGATGATTAGGGGAAAAGGCTGCCCTTTACATAATGAATAATTCCTTATGAACTAGTCTTCATTTCAATTAATTCACACAGCATCCTACTTTAGGTAAGCCACTGTTAATGTGTTCAAACACAGCTGAGAAAAAAAGAGAAACTACTTCTTTAAGGCATGAATGAAATCATGGACCACTCAGATAAAAGCTGCTTGATGTTTCCTACCCAGATTTAACACCAGACTTGAAAAGGACAATCCAGAGTCCGCTTGAATTGGTGATTCTCTGTATCATTGTTTACTAAAGTGATCTATTTGGGACCCGGGGGAGTGGTCTTCCCCAAACTGAATGGAATGAATGACTTCTAATTTCCTGGTAATATAAATCTTACAGGAAAACTCCTCTACTTTGCTGAACAATCAAGTGATTCAGTGACTATCTGTAGAGGATGAGAGTCTTTCTTGCAAGTGATGTGTGTCTGTTTTTAGATCATTCAGTAAGAAAGAAAATCTTGCCCCTAACACGTTTTTATTATTATTTTAAATCTTCATTTCGGAAGTCACACGTGGCTTGGGACACTGATGTCCCTCATTTCTGTTGACGTTTTCTCTTGGCAGGTCTTGAGTCTCACCGCTTTAATTATTACTTATATACAGATGACATTCAAATTTACACTTCATTTCCAGCCCTTTCATATGATGTCACCCTTTGCCTTACCCCAAATCTGGCTCCGTCTTTTCTTGGATGAGCCACAATTTTCCCTGATTGAATATGGATGAGACGGAGGCTTTGCAGCCTAGTTGTAAATAAACTCTAAATGCACAGGAGTTAATTTACCTCATTGATATCCTGCCCCTCCAGTTAAAAGCAAGGGTGTTCAGTGGCTGACTCTGAATTATCCTCCTTTCATCACAGACGACTGGGCCAAGGGGTTAATCTCTAAAAAATCATCCAAAGATATGTGACAGTTCCCATCCCTCCCAACTGCGCCAGAATGTTGGTTGATCTCACAGCTGAAATTCTGCCATGGTCTTTGCAAAGGCCTCCAACCAACCTCCTGTTCACGGTCTACTTGGAATATGGCTGCCCTTTGGCCTTGCTCTATGTGCGCAATCCCGGGACAGTTTCCCTTCAGGCAGCTGTGCTCGTTTCTGATGTGCTGAATAAAATGCCATTTGTCAAGATCTTGGCCAGATTCTCTGCTTTCACACAAACTAGCTCTTGAAATGACTTAAAATCATCATTTCTCCTTTTCAAAACTCGCTTGCTGTTTTGTTTCACTTTGTGGTTGGTGATGAACCCTGCATAGCACCTCAATCCTCGTAGAACATACAATCTCAAACAAAAATGTGTATCTGAAAATACTAGGACCATTTCATTATAATCATTAGCCTATGAGAACCTGGCACATAATGAGCAATAAGCACTCAATTAATACTTGTCAGGCCCAACCAGTGTGGTTCAGTGGTTGAGCGTCAACCTATGAACCAGGAGGTCACAGTTCAATTCCCAGACAGGGAACATTCCCTGTCAGGGCACAATTTGATCCCCATTGTGGGGCATGCAGGAGGCAGGTAGCCAATCAATGATTCTCTTTCATCAATGATGTTTCTGTATCTCTCTCCCTCTCCCTTCCTCTCTGAAATCAAGAAAAGTATATGTTAAAAAAATGTAAATAAATAAATACTGATAGGAATAAAGACTGAGTAAATGAATTTGTAATCCTTTGACCCATTTGCGGGTTTTGCTGCTATAGTTATTCATATATATTTTTTACCTCTTAGATTATTATGTAACCATGTCCGTGTAATTATTATTTCAACTAGAACATATTAGAAATCTCCATTAACATAACTGAAGGGTATAAAATAGAATGTTTGGAGTTGTCAATTAGCTAATTTGTCTTGTGTAGCTTTTCTTCATTATTTCAGTGCAGCTAACGGTTCATTCAGCACATTTTAATTAAAAACAAACATATGTGAGGCTGCTAAGAACTCTAGTGTGTAGTAGTGTAGTTAGACAAGGATGGCAAATATTTCTAGCAGTGACCATATGATACCTTCCACTCATCTCAGCAATAATCCTCCAAATCTAATTATTGGGAGGATGGCAGCTGCACTGGGTTAGGCTTTGCTTTATTTTTACTGAGATGTATTTTTTCAGCCTGTTGTATTGTGGCAAATCAGCTGCTGTGGAGTCCTTTCCAAGACTGAAATCTACAGGACTTTCCCCGGTTGCTTTCCCTTGAGACACTACTTATTTGTTCCTGCTGTGTGCCCTCTGGCCTGAAGATGTTCCAAAGAAAAGTATGGTCTTCTGACAATATACCTTTCTCTCTTTATACAAATGTGTTGGTATATTATTGTGAACCAAAGGTATAACCATGAAGCAGGTTCACCAGGGAAGCCTCATAGAAGGATGTGGCATTATCTGCATGAAACCGCCATGTTCCAGGGTCTGGTCTTCAGCTGTGCAGACTTAGAAGCTCAGTTCCATCAATGTCAAGAGAGTAGCAGAGTTTCTTACTAAATGAGACACAGAGGAGACTATAGTCATTTGAAATGAGGATTACAACAACTTAAAAATTTGCACTTATACGCCCATGTCCCTCTAGGGAAATAATTGAGAACGGAGACCCTGGAGTCAGACCACTTGGGGTCAGATACGCTTTGTGCTGTTCACTAGCTAAGTGGCCTGGAGCACGTTGCTTAACTTCACTAAATGTGATAGGCAGACTTTACGGTGGCTCCAAGAACCCTGCTTTCTAGTGTCACACCTTTGTGTCATCCCCCTCACCACAGTGTGGGTGGTACCTGTGCTGTGCTTCTACCCAGTGGAAGAAGTTGGCAAAGGTAATGAGATGCATGTGATTATGTAAGAGCAAAGCACCCATCTTGGTAGAGGCTCATTTTCTCTCTCTCTCTCTCTCTCTCTCTCTCTCTCTCTCTCTCTCTCTCTCTCTCCCCCTAAGATGCCATTTGAGAAGTTCATCTACATTGAAGCCACGACATTGGAATGCAGACATGAAGAGACCAAATAGAAAGAGAGAGATGCCCACAGAGTGGCCTGTTTACCAGCTATTTGAGTTTTTCTCGTACAGGAGGTAGACATGTGTGTGATGAGGCCCTAAAAAGGATTCCAGCTCCATTAACATGCTGATTGCAACCATAGAGAGATCAACCCCAAGCAAGAACCATCCAATTGGCTGAGCTCAGTCAATTGCCAACACTGTGTGAGAGAAGGAGAAATGTTGTTATTTGTTTTAAGCCATTGCCTGGAGGTAGCTTGTTAGGTAGCGATGGAGAACTTGAAAATATACACATATCCAAACTCATGTTTCTATGCATATGTAGCCACATGGACATATATTCTGTTTTATATACAAAACTAGGGGCTTGGTGCACAAACTCGTTCACCTTAAAAGGAACTGTGGGCCACAAAGCTGTGATGGGCCCATCCTCTGTGCCCCTGCCTGCCCCTCCATCCATGGTCCCTGGTCCCCTATCTGCCAGCAGCCCTGCTCCCATGTGCTGATAGTGCCAGCCTCACTCACACCCACTGACAGTGCTGAGCGATTGGGGCCAGTGCCAGCAGCAAGTGTGAGCAGGGCCAGCACCGTCAGCAGATATGAGCGGCAGTTGCTGCCCTGATCACCCCTCAGGAGCAGGGGGAGGTGGTGAAGCCCTCAGGGGTGATCAGGGCTGGCTGCCCAGACCCGCTGACAATGCTGAATGATTGGGGCTAAGCCTGGCACCAGAAATGGGTGTGAGCAGTGGCTCTGGCACCAGCAGTGTGAGTTGGGTCGGTGCTGGCAGCTGGGTGTGTGGGAGCAAAGAATTTTGCTGCTGATGACTGCCATGTTTCGCATGCTCCCTCTGGTGGTCAGCACACATGATCGTGACCGGTTGTTTGGTTATTGTTCCACCGTTTGGTCTATTTGCATATTAGGATTATATATAGATATAGATATATAGATATATAGATAGTCACAAGGCTTGGTAATAATATGATTTCTACATTTACTATTACATCATAGACACTTGCCATCCCTAGGGTCAGCATGCTTGGTTTGATTATTTGTAAATTCTAGATCCATGATATATGGTCATTTTGTAATTTGGCTGAGCCATGAATCTCAGTCACAGGCTTATGGGTGTGAGTGAGTTTCTCAGCTAGCAAGTGACCCTAGCAGACTACCAGCACAAACAGGGTACTGTTCTCTACTAATAAATTCTTATGCAGTAAATTTTATGATGTGCTTGTTTTGCTCCTTTCTAAAAATAAAACAAAAACATATACATACAAGCACCAAAATAAACACACACACACACACACACACACACACACAGCCAGCTTTAAAAATACCAGCTGAATGCTAATATTGGTGATATGAATGAAGAAAAATTAAACAAGACTGACAAAGCAAGATTTCCCACCCAATAACAGAAATTTCAAAGTACAGGATGTCAAATGTGATGGCAGCGTGGCTGTATAATGTGAAAAGAGTTGGCATGTGCAGTCCCAAAACCAGGGAGCATAATTGGTTAAGCCATTTTAGTGAGAACCACAACCAGAACATATTAGTTTATAAAGTCATTAGTAGCCTGAAGCATCATTCATGTTTTTTTCCCCCCAGTTAAAATATACTGCATTTTGGGAGGAAATTATATGCTAGTTATATTGAACAGTTTGTGGGATATTTACCTCTTGAATTTCAACAGAATGTAGTCCTTAAACTTCATGTATGAGATGCTTTGCTAGACATTTGCAGCACTGAACAAGGTTAAGGTCCTTGCCCTTGACATGCAAATTGTTCAGATGATGGGTGTGGAGGGAGGTGGGGAAATAAGAAACAAACAAAAGACAACTTAAATAGTAACAGTCTCACATATGGTGGTGAATGTGGTCTACATTAGTTGGTATAGAACAGTGGTCGGCAAACTCATTCGTCAACAGAGCCAAATATCAACAATACAACGATTGAAATTTCTTTTGAGAGCCACATTTTTTAAACTTAAACTTCTTCTAACGCCACTTCTTCAAAATAGACTCGCCCAGGCTGTGGTATTTTGTAGAAGAGCCACACTCAAGGGGCCAAAGAGCCACATGTGGCTCGCAAGACTTGGTCCCATTGAGGGATCTCAAGTTCTCTCCTTTTCTTCTCTAACAGTCTTTATATTCTATACCCATAGGGTATAGAATATAAAATACCCATAGGGTTTGTTCTACAAAATACCCATAGGGTTTGTTCTATACCAACTTGGCTCCTTGGCCCTGCATTCAAGGCCTTCCATAGTCTCACGCCAGGTTTATCTCCAACCTTCTGTCTTAATATCTGCTATATAAAACAGCCCTTCCAGTCAATTTGGTTGAGTCATTAAGAAATACACCTGCCTCTCAATTTATGTCCTATTAATTGAAATACAATGAAAGAGAAATGAGCAATTTTAAAATGTGCTTTTAAGTGTTATAACATTTTTTTTAATGAAAGAGAAATGAGCAACACACACATACACATGAAATAATTTTAGAACAGCAAATTTAAACTGCCTGCCAATTTTTTGAACAAAACATTCCTTCACAATAGTGAGTGAAAAAAAACTTTATCATGCATGATCTACCATGCCCTCTTTTCCTTCTGGCTGAGCTGGAGTGCTGTCAAGCCCCAGGGGATCCTGGAAGCTACATGTGGAAGAGGGCAAAGCCTCTGGCAGCTGGGTCCCTGAATGAGTGTGGGCAGGAAGGTCACCTAGCAACCAGGAGGGTCCCTGTCAAATGGTTACATATGTAAGAAGTAAGCATCTATTGTGGTTGGCCTTTGAAATTTAGGGTTTGTTTATTATAGCAGCTAGCATCATAGGTAGTTTGGATAATTGTAATCAACACGCTCAGTTAATATGAAGAAGTGGGGAAAAGCTATCACTACTAGCTTCAAAATAGAGGTTACCAGCTGCACTGGTACAGGCTAACTGGACAGTTTCCATCAAGAATATGGATTCTGGCAACAGTCTGCAGGATTGAAAGCCAGTTCTACTATTTTCTGGGTTACATGCCTTAGGCAAGTGTATTAGGTTGTATTCTCCGGTGAAGCAGAACCAATAAGATGTGATATCTACATCTATGTCTATGTCTATGTCTATGTCTATGTCTATGTCTATGTCTATGTCTATGTCTGTGTCTGTGTCTGTGTCTGTGTCTGTGTCTATCTATATATCTAGTTTATAAAGGGATTTATTGTAAGCAATTGGTTTATGTGGTTTTGGAGGTTTATCAAATACAGAATCTGATGGGGGAGGCTGGCAGTCTGGAGACACAGTAAAAGAGATGTGATTCAAGTCCAAAGGCAGACTGCTGGTGAACTGGGAAGAGCCAATGCTGCAGATGACATCTCAGGCAGTCTGCTGGCAGAATGTCCTCTTGCTCAGGAAGGCTGCCCTTCTCATTCTCTTCAGATCTTCAACTGATAGGATGGGGTCCACCCAACATTATGGAGGGCAACTTGCTTTACTCAAAGTCCCCTGATTTAAATGTAAATCTCATCCAAAAACACCCTCATAGAAATATCTAGAGTAGTATTTAACCATATATTTGGGTGCCATGCCCCAGCCAAGTTGCCCTATAAAAGTAACCATCATAGGAAGCTACTCAATCTGCCAGTGCCTCAGTTTTCTTATCTGTAAAGTGGAGATAATGGAAGAATCTATCCTTTTGGGTGAATATGAAGACCAAATGAATCGATGTATGTGGTTAGAAAAGTGTTGGCCCATGGTGCTCATTAGATGTTTGCTCTTGACTATTACTATTGTTTATTATTATCATTATTAATTAACTCTTGTCACAGGCCTTGGCTGTATGCTTCACTCTGATGAAAATGCCAAGAAAAAGTTTAAGAAGGGTCATCAAGAGTAATAGAGTGTTTGGTTGGGAACATCCCTAATATGCTGAGAGAATTCAAATATTAGAATTCTTGTAGTGTTGAAAGTGGGTATTTGCATGCTGGCATTTGCAGATTATATTAGCCAATATGCCATTAGTCAGTGGCTATTTTTTTTCTTGTTATTCTATGAATAAATTTTAATATATTCCAATTTCCCCATAAACTGTTTATTTACTGCTCATATGAATGCAATATGGCAAAAAACATTTATATGACTATAGTCTTTTAAGTCTACTAGTGCATTTCTCCTGCTTTTCATTCCCTTCATTTCTGGTGAGAAAATTCATTTGTGCTCTACATGTTTTTTAATGTACCATTGCTTCTCAGGCATGCAACATCAGCATAAATCAAAAGGCTGATGTAGAGCAGAGAAGTAGAGTGCTTAAGAATCTGGCTTGGGGTTGGCCAAGCCCCAGCTTCTTCACAAAGGGTTATTGTGAAGTTTGAATGGGGACTCTCAGCACTGTGGCCGGCACTCAGGAGGCACTGGGTGAGTGGGCACTGGGGCGATTCCTTCATTAGTGTTTTCTGTATTGTTGTTACAGTGTTCCTCCTTGAGCTGAAGAGATCTAGCATCCTGGGTCCCTGAATAACTGTGTGGAGGAAGTCACCTAGCAACCGGGATTACTCCTATCAAATTATTACATAGGTAGGAAGTAAACTACTATTTTGGTTAACCTTTTCAATTTGGGGTTTCCTTTTTATAGTTTGTTAGGCACTGTGCATCACCTTAACCAGTGTGGTCAAGTTTCTCGTTGTTTAATCCCTTTACCTACTTCAACTCCCCCTTCAACCCTCCTCCCCTCTGATAGCTGTCAGTCTGTTCTCTGTATCTATGAGTCAGTTTCTATTTTGTTTATTTTGTTCATTAGATTCCACATGTAAGTGAAATAATGTGGTAATTGTCTTTCTCTGGCTTACTTCATTTAGCAAACTCTCCAGGTTCAACCACACTGTAACAAAAGTTAACATTTATTTCTTTTTACAGAAAAATAATATTCCATTGTGTAAATGCACCACAGCTTATTTGTCCACTCATCTACTGATGGGCTCTTGGGCTGCTTCCAAATCTTGGCTATTGTAAATAACACTGCAGTGAACATAGGGGTGCATATATTTGTTTGAATTAGTGTTTCAGGTTTCTTTGGATATATTCCTGGAAGTGTTCATACTGTTTTCACTGGGCCATAGGGCAGTTCCATTTTTAATTTTTTGAGGAAACTCCATACTGTTTTCTACAGTGGCTGCACCAGTCTCATTCCCACAAATATTGCAGGAGGGTTTCCTTTTATCCACATCTTCTACAACACTTGTTGTTTGTTGACTTATTGATGATAGCCATTCTGATGAGTGTGAGATGCTATCTCATTGTGGCTTTAATTTGCATTTCTCTGATTGGTGATGTTGAACTCAAAATGAATGAATGACTTATATGTAAGACTTGAAACCATAAAAATCCTAGAAGAAAAGATAGGCAGTAAAATCTTGGACATTTCTCAAAAGTAACTTTTTTCTGATATGTCTCCTCAGGCAAGGGAAATGAAAGAAAAAAAAACAAACAAATGGGACTACACAGCAAAGAAAACTATCAAAAAAAATGAAAAGACAACCCACTGAATGGGAGAACATATTCACCAATAATACATCTGATAAGGGGTTAAATTATAACAAAGTTATACAACTCAACATCCAGAAAGCAAACAATCCAATTAAAAAAGGGAAGAGCACCTGAATAGATACTTCAAAGAGGACATATTGTATAAGGATGACCAATAGACATAAATTTAATGTCTTGAAACAACACATATTTATTATGTTATATCGATAGTTCTACAGATCAGAAGCACAGATCTTACTATGCTGAGACCAACGTGTTTGTGCACTCCTTTATGGAAGCTCTAGAAAATAATCTGTTTCTTTGTCCTTTCTTTTTACCATCCAGAGGCCACCCAATTTCCTTGGACTCATGGCCTCTTTCCTCCATCTTTATAGCCAACAAAATTGAACTATGTCCTTCTTATACTCAACTCTCTGGTTCTCTCTGCTGCCTCCTCCAACTTAAGTACCCTTGGGTACATCCAGATAATCCAAAATAATCTCCCTATTTTAAAGTTAGCTGATTAGCAACTTTAATTCCAGCTGTAATTCCCCTTTGTAACCTATTTCTAGGCTCCAAAGATTAGATTGGATTTTGGGGAAGCCATTATTCTGTTTACTAAAACCACTGAGGCATTTATTAGAGACCCCAGGATAGTTATGCCATGGTTGTAGAGATAAATTAGACTTAAAATAGTGGGTACTCTAGGTCAGTGGTTGGCAAACCTTGGCTCTTAAGCCAGATGCAGCTCACGAGCCGAGGTTTGCCGCTCTGTTGACTAATGAGTTTGCCGACCACTGTTCTAGACCCAACCTAACAAGCTTAAATGTAATATTAAAAGAATTAAACAAGTAAATTAATGCTTGTCCAAATAAACTTCAATATGCTTTATAGAAAGACAAAAAATTCCATACACAAAGCAATGTGATGTCTATAATCACAATAAAATGTTACTAGATATTCGAAGAAGCAGGGAGAT
Source organism: Pipistrellus kuhlii (assembly GCF_014108245.1). Taxonomy (NCBI): domain Eukaryota; kingdom Metazoa; phylum Chordata; class Mammalia; order Chiroptera; family Vespertilionidae; genus Pipistrellus; species Pipistrellus kuhlii. Next base: position 936,389 of record NW_023425404.1, read on the forward strand.
ATAATTCTTAACAGGAGAAAAATTAATCAATAGATCCAGATCCAGAAATGATAGAAATAATGGAATTATCAAACAAGAACTTTAAAACAGCTCTTATAGATATTCTCAAGAAAGCATGATTATCACGAAATATAATAAATACAATTTATAAAAAAGAAAGGAATGGAATTACAATATAACCAAATGAAGTGAAAAGATTTGCAGGATATATTTAACAAGAGTTTAGATACCACAGAAGAAAAGATGAGTAAACTTGGAGAAATTAGAAAACAAACAAACAAACTATTTAGACTGAAACACACAGAAAAATAAAATATGAAAGAACTCCAGTGGCCTGTGGGGCAAGATCAAGTGATCTAATGTATATGAACTGGAAGACCCGGAAAAGGGAGGACAGAAAAGCTATGTGAAGAAATAATGGCCAAAATTTTCTCAAATTTAATGAAAACTATAAAGTATAGACCCAAGAGATTTAGATAATAAATCACAAGCAGAGAAAAAAAAATACAAATAAAAACACATTACAGGACCTCAGAATAAAATTGCTGAAAACAAGTGATAGAAATGTCCTTACAAGTAGCCAGAGAAGGAAAGACCATTACATTACAAAAACAAGAATTTCAACAGACTTCTTGTCAGGAACAATGAAAGTCAGAAGACAATAAAAATGCACTGTCATAGTGTTGGAGGAAAAAAATTGTCTAAGTAAGTTCTATATCCAAAAAAATATAACCTTCAAAAATGAAAACAAAATAAGATTTTTCATCCAGGAAACCTACTTTGCAAGGAATGTTAAAGAAAGCTTTATAGGCTTCGGGAAAATGAAACTTGGATCTACACAAAGTAAAAAAACAGTGAAAGTGACAAGTGTGTGTATAAATATGAATTACATTTCCCTAATTTACAATGTTCTTTTTAAAAATAATTGAACGTTAAAGGCAAAAATAACACTATTGTGGAGTTTATTATATATGTAGAAATAAAGTGTATAGCAACAATTGTATAAAGGGCCTAAGGGGAGAAATGGAACTATACTTTTGTAAGGTTCTTAGGTGATATGTTAAGAAGTATATTCTGATTTGAAAGTAGACTGTGATGTTAATGATGCATATTATAAAATCTATAATCTACTCTACCAAAAAAAAAAATAGCGCAGGAGATATAGATAATAAACCAGTAGAAGAAAAATAGAATCTAAAAATACTCAATCCAAAAGAAAACATGAAAAGAGAAGAAAAATAATAGAGAACCACATAGGAAACAAAATGTAAGTTGGTAGAATTAAATCCAAACATATCAGTAACTACATTAAATAAAATTTTAATTAAAAGCCAGAGACTTAATTAAAGTCAGACTGGATAAGAAAGCAAGATGCAATTAAATGTTGCCTACAAGAAGTCTAATTTAAATATAAAGATACAGAGAGGTTAAAATAAAGGAATGGAAGGAGATATACAAACATTCATTACAAGAAAGTTGAAGTGGCTATATTTAACATGAGACAAGGTAAATTTTAGGGTAAAGAATATAACCAGGAATAAAGAGGGACAATTCACAATGATAAAAGGATCAATTCATTAAGAAAATATAACAGTCCTAAATGTGTATGTACCTAGTCATAGAACTTCAAAATACACAAACAATGAAAGAACTGGGAAAAGATTAAAAATTCACAGGGATGAGTGATTTCAAAATGAAACTTTTTTTTTTTTTTTTCAACAAATGGTGCTGGTGAAACTGGATATTAACATGCAAAACAACCAAGTTAGACCCTTATCTTACACTATATACAAAAATTAATTCAAAATGGATCAAAGGCCTCAACATAAGTGCTAAAACTATGAAACTCTTTGAAGAAAACTGAGAGAGAAAAAAAATTCCTGACATTGGATTTGGTGATGATTTTATGGATATGACACCTAAAGCACAGGCAACAGCAAAAAATAAATGGGTCTATATCAGAATTTCAAAATTTTATTCATGAAAGGACACTATTTACAGAGTGAAAAGACAACCCATGAGATGGGAAAAAATACTTGCTAATCATACATCTGATAAGGAATTAATATCCAGAATATATAAAGAGCTCTTAGAACTCAGCAGTAAAAAAACCAAAACACCGGGTTAAAAATGAGCAAAGGACTTGAAAATGGGCAAAAAAAGATATACAAATGATTCAATAAACACATGAAAAGATGTTCAACATTACTAGTCATTAGGGAAATGCAAATGAAAACCATAATAACATACCACTTTACGCTCATTAACATGGGTTATTTAACATTATTTACAAAAATGAACAGAAAAGAACACATTTTGGTGAAGATGTAGAGAAATTGGAATCATTGTGCATCACTGGTGGGAAAGTAAAGTGGTATAGCTGCTGTAAAAAACAGTATAATGATTCCCCAAATAATTAAATACAGAATTATCAGCAATTCCACTTCCAGGTATACAGCTAAAAGAATTGAAAGCTGTCAGTCAAACAGATATTTGCACATCCACGTTTATAGGAGCATTGGTCACAATAGCCAAAACATGGAAGCAACCTAAGAGTCCACAAACAGATGAATGGATAATTACAATATCATACGTACGTACATACATACAATGGGATATTACTCAGCCTAAAAAAAGAAGGAAATTCTGAAACATGTCCCAATGTGAATGAACCTGGAAGATATTGTGATAAGTGAAATTAGCCAGTGACAAAAGGATAAATACTGTATTGTCCCTATAATATGAGATTCCTGGAGTAATCAAATTCATAGAGACAGAAAGTAGAATGGTGTTTGTCAGGGAATGGATGGGGGAGGGGGAGAATGAGGCGTTGTTATTTAATGGGTATAATAGGATTTCAGAGGAGAAAGATAAAAGTTCTGGGATGATGGCGGTGATAGTTACACAATAATGTGATGTGCTCAATGCCACTGAATTTTGTTATGCTTTAAAATGATTACTATGGTAAATCTTACATTATGTATATGTTACCATAATAAAAGGGGCGGGGGGAGGAAGAGGAGGAGGAAGAAGAGAAAAATAAAGAGCTTGAGAGAAAAACTTCAATGTGTTTTGACTGAGATGATTGCATTTCTTTTTCTTTCTTTTTTTCACATCGCACTGACATTCTTATATTGCAGTGTGGCCCAGGTCCCCTCTGAGAGAGCTGTGTGCTAGAAATCTGTGGCCAAGTGGGCCTGTGGGGGTGTGCGCTGGCATGTCAACTAGTTTTTTCTTAACTTTCCAGTTTAATTTAGGGGAAGGCACTTCACCAAAGTGCTTAAACAGGAAGGAAAAATTACCAACACTGTTATTTTCTCTTAACACAGCTTCAAGATTCTAGCTGAAGCTACCATTATCCTTTTCTCTCAGTTCCTCTAAAAATACCCATTTCCCTAGTGGGTTCCACAGAGAATGGAGCTTTGGCTGGTCCTGCAGGGGCAGGTGGAGCCCTTGACCTGGCACTCCTTATAGGCTATTGCCGTGATAAAGGACCTTGTCCTCTGGGGCCTCTGATTTATCCTTGGGCGCTCCTTTTGAATTCAGGTGTCAGGCCAGATCCCAGACTTAGATATAGACTTTTCAGATGATTGAATAAGTGATTAATATATCCAGTAACTGATAGACCCCTTGGATAGTTCATTAAACATGGTAGCAATTCAAATCCAATGCCAACGTGGTGCCTTCCCATTGAGCAACAGGACTCCGGCATTGATGTAGTAGTTTTTAAAATGGGAATGACAGTTGGGGAACTTTTCACATGTTGGTTTATTTAATTCTCACAATAATGCTATCAGGCAGGTTTTATGATTATCTCCATTTCACAGATGAGGAAACTTTCCCAGTCACACGCTCATCCATAAATGTTTTGTTTCTCTTGACAACTACTTTCACCATGAGATGTTTCACTGAGAAGCAGACTAGTTTGGGAATTGCTCTGTGTTGCTGTATTACTCAAATATTTTTGCTAGCAAACCACAGGAAGCCAACTGAAAATTTGCTGAAGTAAGTCTGGGAATTTATTACTATTATAACCAAGACAACTGAGTGAATCCTAGCTATATCCAAGGAACCAAATGGTGGCTCTGTCTTATGGGCTTATCTTGAGTTGCCCAGTATTATTAAACCAATCATTGTGGTTAAGTGGAAGGAAATCTCGATTGGCCCTGGCTGAGCCAATTGCCCATCTTCATGTCTGGTGTGGGGGAGGGGTTTGTCTCTGGTGGGAATCAAGAGCAACAGAGGCAAATTGAGTTGCTGTTACCCCAAAAAGGAAGATTACATATGCAAGCAAACAGAAATAACTGACATTCGTTGCTGCTGCCCCTGGCGGACACTGGATAATATCTGACCTCAAGGTGGAGTACTGGGAATCTCTGTGTCCTTAGATTGGATGTCCAGTAGCCTGTTCGTTGTTTTTTTCCTACAAAGCTTGCTGGCCAAAGTCCTTTTAAAGATTTTTAACAGCTTTGAATTCATGACTCATGCATCACTCAAGAAACTGAGTCACTGCCATATTTTTACTTTTATTTTGCTATTCATTTATTCAACAAATACTAATGGAAATCTAAGGATACGTCAGGACCTTGCAGTACAGAAGTGAGTCATTGTCATGGCCCTGGCTCACCTTCCAGAGCGGGTTAATGTCTGTGGCCATTTAATGTAGATTTGCTTAAATATGTAAATCACATGAAGCTCTTACATAAAAGGTTGGATTTTTCTATAACACCATGGACAGAATTTCAAAAAGTAGCAAGTAGTCTATGTATGTTTGCTGGTTGATTATTTGATGGTAAAGCTTCATCCTTCTGTATTGTTATTTTCTCTCTACTTATCTGCTCCTCGTCCAATCATACCATGAGTGATGGAAGCCGTGTTTCCAAGAATAGTGATGTAAAGCTATTTCTTATATGTGGTGGAAATGGAATTCTTTGCAATGGGAACCCAACATAATTAATCATTTGTATGGTGGTAATCGTGTGTGGAAATGGGAAATCTTAAAACTGCTTTTCTTCCCTTTCTGTGTTTTTGCTACCTTTGATCTGGAATTTTAATTGTATTGGGTTATTTCTGATGAGATGTTCAAAGACTTTCAAATATCTCTGACTTTTTTTGGACGTTAGCTTTTTTGTGGTGTGTTTTTTCCTAATTATTCCAAATGTTGTATAAGGAGCATGAAAACAGAAAAAAAAAAAAAGAAAAAAAAAAAAAAAAAAAAAAAAAAAGGAATGTTATATTCTTGAATTTGATTTCATATTCAGGACTTCCACTTAGTACCGCTTTTGTTATTATGTACATTTCAATGTCATTTCTCAAACTCTTTAGCTCTGTGCCCTACGGTGCACTTGGTTTTTTTTCTAGCTCTATTGTTCTACAACTTGATCCCTTTTCCTGTCCCTCCAAGAAATTCAAATTTTTCCTGAATTTAAGGGTTTTAGCAATTTAGATTTCTAAGAAAGACGGTTTATTAGGAAACCTTGTGTTTACTCAAGCATACAGCAAATCCCACTTGGCCAGCAGGCTAAATGTGATTCCTTGAAATTCTGTTCTAAGCATGAGCTCTGGGGAGCTAAAGTTAACATTTAGTCATCAATAGGATAATTTAGGTTCATTCTTTCTACTTAGCTTCTTAAGAATGGATTGGGGTTCACGCTGGTATTCTCTGAAAAGCAGAACGACCTCCCTGCCCCGTAGAGGTGTGTTATTATTGAAAGAGCCACCCATTTCCTGTGTTGGCTTCCTCTATGTGTTTGGATTTAGGCATAGTGTCTTTTCAGACGTGCTGACTTTTTATGGCTTCAGCAAGGTAATGGTGTATAAATGCCGTTGGCCGTTTACCATTTGGGATTCAGCTCCATGTCTGGATCTTGTTATGTAGGCATTTTCAGAGCATTACTGCTCAGCTGTGAAAGCACTCTGGCTTAAAGCGAAAACGCAGTAGAACCTTGCTAATCTAACAACTTAATAACACTTGCCACCCCTTCACAGCAAGGACTTAATAGTAAGACTCAAAGTGAGGCTTCCTTGTTTCAGAATGCACCGGAACTCATTCCACTGGAGACCGTGTTATCATAAGTAATTTCTAACTTTGCCTTTATTAGAGCAAATGAAACAACATTACCTTACCGCCCTGCGATCCTTTTAATTCAGCCATCAAGGACGGTGACATTCTGGCTTATGCTTTGCATTCTATCCTTCAGAACCAAGATTCACTGAAAAATGTGTTGTGGTGCTAGGGCAGTGGTCAGCAAACTGCGGCTCTCGAGCCACCTGCAGCTCTTTGGCTCCTTGAGTGTGGCTCTTCCACAAAATACCACGACCTGGGCGAGTCTATTTTGAAGAAGTGGCGTTAGAAGAAGTTTAAGTTTAAAAAATGTGGCTCTCAAAATAAATTTCAATCCTTGTACTGTTGATGTTTGGCTCTGTTGACTAATGAGTTTGCTGACCACTGTCCTAAGGCTTTGGGTTTCTTCTGGTGTCTAAAGACAATCTTTAGAGGAATGTTTTAAGCACAGTTTAGATACAGAAATACTTATTAGATTATTTCTTTTACTAAGGGCTTGAGTCCCACATATAGAATTCTAATTATTTGACCAGAGTAGGTTAGTCCATTTTCTCTCCCCATGGTGTGAGAGTGAGGGAAGCTTTTGTATTCATCCTAAAGTTGTTTCTAGTTATCTCTAGATGATTCCATGGCATATACTACTTAAATTTGTTATTTATTTGCCATTTCCCTCTTTCATAAAACATGTATTGTGTTTCCAAAAGAAGACAGACTGAAAAGGTCTGTGTTATTTTTTAAATGTAACTGATCTCTTGTAAAATTTTACTAGCTGTAATCAGGACATTAGAGTTGAAAGTGTGTGTGTGTGTGTGTGTGTGTGTGTGTGTGTGTGTGTGATAATTGTTATAGTATTCTTTTGTATGAGGAAACTATGTACAGATGCTGGAAGGTAGCTCTCAGTAGCAATTAGTTAATTACTACAGACCAAATCATCAAAACCTTTTCTTCAAGAAAAGGGTGTTCTTCTATTTATGCAAATTGAACTAGGTGTTCCTCTTGTCTTAAATTCAGCATCGTGGAATGTGGTAGGAGAAACCGCAGCAGTAACCCAGAATTCCAAATACTTCTTAGTTGATATCAACCTACAAGGGAAGGAATCTTTGAAAGTCAGTGAGAACAACCTCTGAGGCCTGCATCTTAACTGTTCCAAGAAACTTTTCTAGGTTTCAAGATCAGTATGATCTTTCGCATCGAGTTCTTGGGAGTGTACAGAATATCTGTTGTAAATTTTATAATTATCTGTTAAAAGCTTATGTGAGATTTATCTCCCTGCGTTGCCCAAGACACTCCTATGAATTCCTATGACATTCAGAGGAAAATTCAGTCCTGGCCATGCTCCCAAGGTTCCTCGTGAGCTGGCCTCTGCCGCAGCCTGTGGCACCCATGCCCTCCCTGCTGGGCGTGGCCTCTTTAGTACTCCCACCTGGAGCCTGTGCACTCGGGGTTTCCCCTATGGTAAGTCCTCTTCCCCAGATGACTCAGCCTTGGCCATGACCTGTTCCCTCCTCCTGGTCTCTCCTCAGATGTCTCCCCTGCTCAGACAGCCTTTCCTGCCCCCTGTTGTGGCTGAATTGTGCTCCACATCCCTGCCAATTCATATGTTGACGCTCCCATTCTCAGTATCTCATAATGTGGCTGTATTTAAAGGTCTTTAAGGAGGTGGTTGTTAAAATGGACTTGTTAAGGTGGCCCTAGACCAATATTACTAGTGTCCTTATAAGGATAGATTCACATAGAAAGAGACACCAGATATATGCATGTACACAGAGACAACCACATGAACACATAGCAAGCATATGGCCACCTGCTTGGGACAGAGACCTCAGAAGAAATCGTACCTGCTGACACCTTGAACTTAGACTTCTAGTCTCTGGAACTGAGAATATTAATTTCTGTTGTTCAAGCTGCCTTGTCTGTGGTATTTTGTTATGGCAACCTGAACAGACGAATACACCCTCCAGTCTGAGAGTTCTTCCCCGACTCTACCCCATACGCTGCTTTATGTCCTTCAAAACACATTCATATGAACTATTTACTTACACATTTATTGTCTCTCTCTCCCGTATAATGAAAACTCCTCGAAAGTGGGAACTTTTTGTTTGGTGCTGTATTTCTGATGCCTTGACCTGTAGTACCTGACACAGCATTAAGTGTTTGATAAATATTTGATTAGAAAAGTAATCAATATGTTAAATAATGCACAGTAGCCCAGCTTCAGGTATAAATAACAATGAGGTTTCTGTCCCCAAGACCCAGTTCAACAGGTAGTATTGCAGCCTTGCCAGCTCCAGCTGGTGGCAGGTTTGGGCTTTTTAGAGGATACTCTACTCAGAGGAACTGCCTGCTGCTCAGATGGGCCAGCAGAAGGGTTCAAGACGAGAGAAAGAGCAGCAAGGAAGTGAGCCGCCAAAGCCCCCACAATGAGGAAAGGGGGCTTATGGAGCCCACAGCCTTCAGCTTTAGTCTTCCTGGCTTGGGGGATTTGAGCAGGGGCACTGGAATCAGCTCTGCCACTCACTGCCACCGTAGTCAGGTTTCCAGCTGGTGCTGCAGGGCTCAGAAAATACAGTCTATCTTCTACACTGCTGTGAGATTAATTTCCAAAAGCACAGCTTCGAACCCGTCCTTCTGCTGCTCAGAAATGGCTGTGGCTCCCAACTGCTCAGTGGAGTCTGTCCACTGCAGGCTTTGGAGACTGAGTGAGTTAGGGAACCCTCCACACCTCACTCTCTTCTATGAAGTAAGGATGATAATAGTCACTGTCTGTGCTGGGATAGGGTACAGGCATTCAATCATTGCTCAATGAATAAGCCCTCACAAGCGTTGTATACCTGATAGTGGCAGAGATAACTGGCTTATTCATTAGAAGTTGAGCTGGAAATAGACCCTAGGACTTGTGTTAGTTCAGAGGTCCATGCCCAAGCCCTTGACAGAAGCCACCTGTCCACAGGGTCTTAGGAGAGCCTGTCACCTTCTCTGGAGTTCTCTTTCATGGCCTATAAAATTAGGAGTTTAGACCAGATGACCTGTGTTGTATCTTCCAGCTCTCACATCTATAATTCAGTAACACCATCCAGACAGTGACCAAATACCAGGATATGGAGTGAAGAATTCATAGTGATAAAAGGAGACTCAGGGAAAGATGCAGCTTGACTGCCATTTCTTCTCTACTTGATTTCAGAACAATTGCCTCTCAGAGAGATGAGACCAGATGAACAATGCTTTGCCATCCTAGGATCTCATTATCCTATCTAATAAAAGAGTAATATGCAAATTGTCATTCCAAGACACAAGATGGCTGCCCCCAGTGGTCAAAAATGGCTGCCCCCATGTGGACACAAGATGGCCACCATAAGATGGCCTGCAGGGGAGAGCAGCTGTGGACAGTTAAGGGTGATCAGGTCAACAGAGGAGGGCTATTGGGGGTGACCAGGCCAGCAAGGGAGGCCAGTTGTGGAGGACCCAGGCCTGGAGGGGAGGGAATTGGGGGGGACCAGGTCTGCAGGGGAGTATAGTTGGGGTGGGTTCAGGCCAGCAGGGGAGGGAAGTTGTGGACAATCAAGCAAGCAGGGAGGATAGTTAGGGGTGAATGGGCCAACAGAGGATAGTTGGGAGAAATCAGGTCAGCAGGAGAGGGCAGTTGGGAGAGACCAATACTGCAGGGGAGAACAGCTGGGGGCGGGGGACCAGGCTTGTAGGGGAGGGCACTTGGGAGAGACCAGGCCTGCAGGGTTTAAGTTAATTTTCTGTGGCAGCCCTTGGTAGCCAATACAACCTCCGTATCTTAGGCTCTCTTTCATTTCGTTCTTGTTTCTTGGCTTCCGTGGTGAGCTATTGAAGGCCTTTTTAGCAAACCTGGGAAATCAGTTCTGGTAAGTGGGGTCAGGACTACTTCAGTTTCCTGAACAAGAATGTCACTGGAGTATTTCCCCGAGTAAGAACTACGTGGTGTGCAAATTGGGTCCCCTGGCTCTCAAACTTCCGACTGATAAAAGCAGTTGAAGACTATATGGAACCCCAGGAGTGATTTATAGCTTTATCAAGTATTTAGACCAAAGCTCATCAGAATCTTCTAAATGAAAATAGAGCCATGACTTCATCAGGCACCAGTTTTAAAGTCGCTGGATCCAAATAGGAGCACACCTACGAGTAAATTACTGTCTCATCTTTTCTCTTTGGTCGGACTGTTGCTGCTGCTGCTAATATCGAGGAGATACCACAGGCAACAGTGTCCACCGCAGGGAGAGAATTCTGTTCTAAATAAAAATCAATTTTGCTCATAGCACTACATTTGAGAAGAGTTCTTTAGATCTTCTTAGCTATTTTTCTCTCCTGAACTAGCACCAGATGAAGCAAATCTTGCTGTATTTCCCCTTCTTTTCATTATTATGCTAGTAGGAAGAAAATGCATGTTACCCTTTCTAGGAAAATTTGTGAGGGAGGGTGAGAGGCACATCCTCTGTGTGGGCTTTTTCCCATATGATGAGGGGCGTGGGGGGTCTGTACAAATTGAAAACAGATTGATTTGGAGGTAGTAGTGGAGGCATTTGAGAAACTTATTTTAAAATGTGTGCTTTAAATTACAGAAATAGATTCCATGCGGTTTAAATTTTCAAAGTTAATTTAATTTTGTTTTCAGGACATTTTCTATTGTGCTAATAGCTTTGATTTTACTTAAAATGTCATTCATTTTGGAATGAAATTTACACACTGTACTAATTGCAATGTAGATCCCAAGCAGAGACATGAAGGTTACAGGAAGTAATGAGAATATTTACTAAAGAGATTTTTTAAAAATTGATTCAGAGAAGGTGGGGGAGAGAGATGGAGAGAGATAGGAACATCAGTGATGAAAGAGAATCACTGATTGGCTGCCTCCTGCACACCCTACACTGGAAATTGAGCCTGCAACTCGGGCTTGTGCCCTGACCAGGAATCAAACCGTGACCTCCTGGTTCATAGGTCGATGCTCAACCACTGAGCCATGCTGGCAGGGCAGATTTTTGTTGTTTAGTTTCTCCTGTGAACCAGGCCCCTGTGCGGGGTGTTTAAAGTTTGACCCCCCAGGACCTCACAGGCCAGGAGGAGGAGAGGGGACAATGCTAATGAAGTGGGACTTTGGTGGGGTGGCATCCAACCTCAGGGCTTCCCTGACTTCAGAGGCTGCAAGATTTTAGTAGGAATCTGAAGATTAGGTCAAGGCCAGGGGGTGGGAAAGGAAGGGTCAAGATAGAGGGAATGGCCGAGACCAGTTTGGCTCAATGGATAGAGCGTTGGCTTGGGGACTGAAGGGTCCCCAGTTCGATTCTGGTCAAGGGCATGTACCTTGGTTTCGGGCATATCCCTAGTAGGGGGTGTGCAAGAGGCAGCTGATTGATGACTCTCTCTCATCGATGTTTCTAACTCTCTGTCTCTCTCCCTTCCTCTCTGTACAAAATCAATAGAGTATATTAACAACAACAACAAAAAAAGACAGAGGGAATGGCATATGCAAAGGCCTAGGGCTTTAGAGATCATGGAAAATGTGAGAAATCAAGAATAGAGCAGAAGGACAAAAATATGGAGGCTGGGGAGTGGGGAAAACCTTTGAGAGTCTGGTGACAAAAGCCTTGAGACCAAGAAGTGTGCTCTTTGTCTTGAGGGGACCAAGAGAGTCAGTAAGACATTCTCAGCAGAGTGGGATGTGACTAGATTTGTGTAGCACATCTGGGATGGCAGTAAAAGAAGAGAAAGGTTAAGGAAGGAAAGCTCAGAGGCACCAGGCTTATTAGGGAGCAAAATGTACTCCCTCAAAAGGTAGAGTCCACTTTTATTTGTTTTGTTTTGTTAATCTTCACCTGAGGATATTTTTCCATCAAGTTTTAGAAAGAGTGGAAGGGAGGGCGAAGAGACAGGGAGAAACATCGATATGAGAGAGACACATCAATTGGTTGCCTCCCATATGTGCCCCAACGAGGGCCTGGGATAGAGCCTGCAATTGAGGTCCGTGCCCTTGACAGGCAGTGAACCCGGGACCCTTCAGTCTGTAGGCCAAAGTTCTATCCATGGAGCCAAACTGGCTAGGGCTAGTCCACTTTTAATAAGTAAAGAATGACCACATTGCTAATGGAACTCTCCCATACACATTTTGTCTGTGTTAAGAAAGCAAAACTACTTGACCATAAAATCTCTAAATAAATAATTATTATTTTGAATCTAGTCACTGAAATGAATAAAAACTCAGAAAAGACTTTAGATTTTTTTTTTTCCTGACTCTGACAGCATGGTATGGCTAAGGCTCTTGGCTTATACAGGAGCCAGCTTTCATTTCATATACCTTCGTAGGGCAGGCCTAATGAAGGGTGATGTTTGAACATTTCAAACCAAGTTCTCTCAGTGGAGGGTGTTAAGCAACTTGTTATTTTAAGCAATTTGGACAGATATTTGCATATACAAGCGAGCATGTTCTTTGAACCAGCCCATTATATAACCTCACTTATCCCTGCAGGTAATAAACTGCTATAAATGGGAAATTAGTTATAACCCAGGGTTCTCTGTGCATACATATGTAGTCAGACCAATAAGAAATAAACACACTGTTAAGAACAATAGCTGCCTTCCACTTCACTTATCTCTTATGAATTATTTCTCCTCTCAATTCCATATCAAGAAAGACACATCATGTTTCCTAACACTCTCAGATAAGCGCCATAGGAGCTAATATTGATGGTAACTATACAGAATGTTTTTGAATGAGAGATGTGCATATGTTGGTATAATATCTATTGCTCCCTTTTCTTTTCTCCCCATCTTACTCAAGGTATTTCATTCATTCACTCATCCACTCATTCAACCAGCTTTTTAAGGGTCCTACTATGGACATGTTTTGAACATAAAAGGTGAGATTCCATGTCTAATAAGATATATTCCTGACCCCCAACAGTTAACAACTCCAACTGAGGAGTTGGAATTGTTAATAATGCACCAGAAAAGGACATGTGTGTATGGTATGATTTCGTCTCTTCTCTAAGAAGCAGCACACACTCTCAGGCCAGGCTCTGCAGGGGTGAATCCCAGCACTGTACTCATCAGTGTTGGACCATGGCAAGTTATCCATCCTCTATGAGCCTTATTTTTCTCATCTGAAATGAAAATCCCAATATAGACTCTTCTGATGTGATCATTGTGAAGATAAATAAATTAAAATTTGTAGAGTGCCTAGAACAGGGTCTGGCACATAGGAAGGACTCAACCAATTTCTGTTATTATCATAAATGCCTGGAGTTCCTGCCTAGGAATAATTTACTGTGTGACTACTATGTGCAGGGCCACTCCAGCTGCTGCATGGGGACCCAGTGGTGGGCATTGCATTCTGTCAGGTAGATATAACCTGTATATAGGTAAACCATTTATGTATAAGGTAGATGTTCTCAAGCCTACAGGCCAGCTGCAGAATGCTAGTATTATCTATTGCTACAAATGTAGTGGCTGGAAACAACATGCATTCATTATCTCCGAGGACATTTAGGCCAGGGATATAGGTGTGAGGGTCTCTCACAGGCTGTTATTACGGTCTTGGCCAGGGGTGGGTTCTTGTGTAAAGGCTCTGCTGGGAAAGGGTCCTCTTCCAAAGTCATGCTGGCAGAATTAAGTTCCTTGAGGGCTTTTTGGAATCAGGGTCTCAGATCCTTGCTGGCTGTTGGCTGGAGGCCTGCCATGTGAGCCTTTCCAACACAGCAGCTTGCTTTATCAAAGCATGCAATCCAAAAACACAATAGCTAGTCTACCAGCAAGATGGAGGTCACAATCTTATATAACCTGGTCACAGCAGCTAATGATCTGCTCAGGGTAGTGAGGGATGCAAAATGCTCCACAGTACCCATCTCTCTGATGCTTTGAGTTTCCATGCACTGTGCCCAACACCCCCGCCCCATGAGGGTCCCCATGTTGGGTTCCCATGAAGGTCAACTTATCTATGTCTCCCTAGTGGTTTATTCAAAGTAAGATTCTGGAAGGAGGCAGAAGCTCAGCTTAATTTACCATCTTGCCAGCAACCAGAAGCTCCATGTCAGTTGTTCACTGTTCATCTTAGGTCCTGTAGTAGTTGTGGTACTCTGTGTAGGTCCCTGTTATTCTCCCTTATTGGTTCAGTATACCCATCCCCCAGTTTCCACAGCCTTTGCTCCAGAGAGCTCATCTCTATAACTTCCTTCAGGGAGGCACCCTTGGTACCCGAGAACCACTTCACTCAGATGTCCCAGAACCAAAAGAGCCTGGGAACTTACACACACCCATGGTGGCCTGGAGCTAATGGCCAACTGGTGCAGAGGTGTGAGAACCTAAATCCCTTACTCTCAGGCAGGATACATTCTGCTGGGTAATTTATTCTCGAAAGCTCCTCAGGAGTTCAGATTGAGTCTGGAACTTGTATCACAACCTTGCCTGGCTAATTTTTGTTCCGTATTCTGGCTTTCCCACTCCCTTATCATTTTTTTTCCTGGGGTAACTTGCTTACTAAATTACTTAAACACAAATCCTCTCCTCAGGGCCTGCATCTGAGAAACCTGCCAGAGACAGTTGGTGCCACCCGTAGTCCCAGGATGCTGACTTTAAAGATGGGATTCTGGATGCAGCTCATTCACCAGCAAGACGAGAATGGGAATCCCATTCCTGGTGGTAGGTGGCATCCTGCATTTTCTGTATGTGTTAGAAATTCAGCATATCTTTATTTTATAATAGAGGCCCAGTGCACGAATTCATGCATGGGTAGGGTTCCTCGGCCTGGTCTGCGATTGGGGCTAATTTGGGGTAAGGGGGAAAAGGGGTTCTCAGCTGGCCTGGGGAGGAACTGTGGAAAGTTGTCTGGCTGCAAGAGGTTGGCTGTGGGAGGTTGGCTGTGGGAGTGCACTGACCACCAGGGAACAGCTCCTGCCCCCTGGTGGTCAGTGCACATCATAGTGACCAGTCGTTTGGTCGACTGGTCGTAATGGTCACTTAGGCTTTTATATATATAAAGAAAAATTGCATAGAAGAATATCTCATTTTACTTAGATTTAAGAGACATATACAAATAAACCTTTAATTAGTACTGTATGATAAAGCATCAAGGAGGCAGATGTTTTTATGTACCTGGTGTTCATTGTGGGAGTCTGTATCTTTGTATCAGTGCAGTTATTAGGACTTTTACTTTTGGTGAACTGTGATAGGATACAAATGGGAGGAGACGCAACAGCTTGTGCAGTATCTCTAGCTTTGGAGAAATACAGAGGAAATCACAATTATAAGGAAACTGGACTTGAGCAGGCCTAGAATATATGAGTAAACTGCATCAAATGTGTGGGTGTGTGCAAACCTCTATGTTATTCCCTAACCAATGCACCTACATCAGCTCACACCTGTGGCCTCACAGGGTATTCCCTGTGACCAGCTGACAGAGGAAATATCCCAAGTTTGGTTCACAAATGAATTGACTCAGTATGTTGGTGCCAGCTAAGAATGAACAGCTGTACACTATAGCCTTTTTCAGAGGTGGCTCTGGAGAGGCTAAAAAGGTTACATTGGCGTAATAAGCAGAGCTTTGGACATTTCACGTGGTCATCCACTTTGTTTGGAGAGAGAGGTGGCCCAATATAAGGATATAGACTATCATCAGTAGTAAATAACTCCACTGGATGTCAAAGGACTGGAAGGAGAATACTTGGAAGGGGGTTTGGGGAAGAGGGCCTATGGGAGTGAAGATCTTTGTTTTGCACATTGATGCCTACCTGAGAGCAATCACGGCAGAAGAGGCACTAAGCAACCAGATGGACGGGATGATGTCAGCCAGCCTTTGTCTTTAGCTGCCATAATCCTTGTCCAATATGCACAGGCCCATGAATGTAGGAGCTACCGTGACAGACATGGAGACTCTGCATGAGTCCAAAAGCATAAGCTCCCTCTCACCAGAGCTGATAGCTGCTGGCATTGCTGAGCATCTCTACCAACAAGAGAGATGAACTCTGAGTCCCCGGCATAGTGCCATTCCTTGAGAAGACCAGAGACTTGGTGGCAAGGCTCTTTTGGATATGGCAGCATTTTGTTTTGACTGCAGTTGACCAAATTCTGTGTATGAATTTGCCTTGCCTGTCTGTAGTACCTTGGCATGGTCCACTATTTGAGGATACAGAATGTCTGATTTACGGACCTAGAGTCCCACAAGACTATCTTTTGGAAAAGGAATTATGGTAATGGGCATGTGACTGTGGGATCCACTGATCCCACCATTCAGAAGCTTCTATCATCTTATATTATAACCATCTTTTGAAGGTATAGATAAGCACTAGCTTAGAAATGATACCCTGTGAAGTTGGGGCACCATCTTTCAGGATGCAGCATGTGCATTAAACCATTAGCCATTGTATTGTGTTGTTTCTCCAGCAAGTGGAATACATAGGTTTGGGAAGAGGGGTGGGAAGAGGGATGGCCTGGCTTACCATCACTCTCAGTGACTTTCTTGGGAAATATATCCTTCCCATCTTCACAACTCCAGGCACTGGGTCTAGAGGTTCTAGTTGCAAGAGTGAGAATGCTTCACACAGGGCACATGTGAAGAGCCCTATCAAACTTCCAGCTACAGCTGTAGTTTTTATCATTGTCAAAGCAAGCAGTTACCACAGTGGCAGGGATAACTGACCCTGATCTTCATGGGGAGATAAAACGGGGCCAGGGAGAAATGTGTTTGGCACTCAGCTAATCCACTGGAGTCTCTCTTACTGTTTTAACTGAAAAGAGGCAATTGCAGCATCCACTACCTGATAGACATGGTAGTAAGATGCTCAGACCCCTCATAAATGAAGACTTGGATTACTCTACCAGGCAAGTGACCTACACTTGCAAAAGGGCTAGCTGAGAATGAGGGGAATCTAGAATGGAAGAGAGATAATAGGTATTAGTTATAGCCTTAGGACTAACTGCAGCAGTATGGGGCTGTGGTTGGTCCCACTAGATCTGTGACCGATTAGAATCTGGATAAGCTGTGACAAGATGAGAATAACAAGAGAGGCATGTGGATCTGAGTGGTGCAAGGGGTGCACTATAGTTGATGCTTTTTGTGCTCTACCCAGATCCTTTCGGATCCCCTTTACTGGTTTATTGTATGCATTCTCTGGCTTCTGGGTGCCTCTCTCCTAATGGCTTACACCTCTAACCTCCTCCAGACAGCTACCTTCCCTTAATTTACAGAAGCTTCTCCACTCAGACTCACCCCAGAACTAGAAGTGCTGGGTATTTATGGCTCCCACCCACTCCAGGAAGGCCTGTAGCCAATGACTGACTGGTGCTGGGGTATAAAAACATAACTTCCTTGCCTCAAGAAGGGATCAACTCACTGCAATTTGTGTTCCAGAACTGCCTTTGGATCAAGCTTGAACACAATCAAGCTTAAATTGTTCCCTTGCTTGTCTTCTCCTGCCCTATTTTGTTTCCTTCACATCTTTGCTAGTTTCTCCCGGAAGCATTTTCTTAATAAACTGCTTGCACATGAATCCTTGACAACACAAGACAGTTCCCTAGTAAAATACACACTCTTCGTGAACAGACACCATTCAGACACCGGTTGCTGTGTGTGTTTGTTTTTATTTTAATCTCAGTATCTAGCCCCGCACGGAATAGATACCTAGGGGTCAATATGGGTTTTGGCAAAATCTTTGGTTTAGATTCTCTTTCTTTAGTAAGAATCTGAGGATCCTAACTGGTGATGGCAGTAGGATGTTATAGCCTGGGACATCTGTAAATTAACAGTGATCCAGCATTATAAACGGTATGCCCCAGGTTTGGGGGGCAATCCTGATTCCAGTTTTTCAGTCCCCTTGTCAGACCATTTCCAAACAGTGCATCCCAGTTGGTGTGGCTGTTTGGACAGCAAATGGGATCATGTGCTAGCCAAGAGGCCGCTGAGGAAGGGCACTTCATCAAGCATTGTAACCACTCAGAGGCCTTGAAGTTACGTAAGCAAGACCGGACCTCAAACCCTTGCTCCACTCCAACCAGCGGTAACACCCTGGCCACATTTTATGGTTCATGTCCAGATGAAGTTATAGTAGTTCTTCCTTTACAGAACTGAAAACGAGCTCATGTATGCCACGTACTTAGCGTTGCTCCTAGATATAGTAAAACTCGAGAAATGGTTCTTTCAGAGTGGGGAGTCTGGGACGTCACTGTCCTTATGGAGCCAGCGCGGGGAAAGGCAGCGCCAGAGGGTGTCCGTTCATTTTCCTTCCAGCGCGCAGAGCACAGAGCACAGCGCACAGAGCACAGTCAGCCCTAATAAGCCGAAGGGAAGGAGGCCGTCCTCTGGTCCGGAAGAAAGAGCCTGAGATCGCGGGGGCCCCCACGTGGCTTCTCGACCGCCCTCCCGACCCTCCCCCACTTCCACTTCCCCCTCCACCGGGCCGAAGTAGGTGAAGGGTGGAAGCCCGGACAACGCGCCCCGGAGGCGGACGCCCTCGCCAGTTTCCTAGCAACGCCCGCCCCGCCCCGTCCCGCCTGGCGAGACGCTACGGAGCCGGGAAGCGAGGGGCAGGGGGAGGGGCGCCGTTGCCATGGCAGCGGGGCCGCCGCGCCTGACGCCGGCGGCGCCTGCGGGAGCTCCGGCTCCCGGCCGCGCGTGGGCGGTGGGGCGGCGTCCCCGCCTTCGCTCGGGCTCCTGCCGGGGCCGAAGCACCAGCTTGCTTGGAGCCGCGAGGGGCAGGGTTGTGTCCGTGCGTGGCCGGGCCGCCAGGTCCGCTGGCCCCCACTCCCTTCGCCGCCTCCCAGGCCGTTCAAAGGCCAGGAGGCTTTTCATCTTGTCTCCTGGGAAGGAGTTGGTCTTTCAGGGCCTGGGCAGGGCTGAGTGAATTGTTTTGGTTTGGGCAATTCGTGGGACCTTTCCCCCTACCTACAAGAGACATGCACACACAACACACACACACACACACACACACACACACACACACACACACACACACACACACACACACACACACACACACACAGCGGTTGGCCCAACCTCCTGACCTGTTCTCTCATGTGTTTCACCAAAGGGTCTTTAATCTTGGAAAGAGAATATGCAGAAAAAAGGATCCCTTTCCAAAATCAGCCTTTCAAAAACAACACTGAAAATAAGTATCCTATTTCTCCAGGGCCATTTTCAATTGAAAACGTCCAAGCCTGGAAGGGTTTTCTGGATTCCGGACTTGAATTTGCATTCTCCTCAATCCCTCTCTGCAATGAGCCACCTTTGGAGAATCCAGTTATGAGAGTATTAAATTTAAGAATATACTCCTCTAGCTAGTGTTACGATTACTCTGCTGAAGGGCCCACTGTCAAAAGACAAAGCAACAAGGATCTCAGTCATTCTCTGGCTTGGGAGTATTTTTAACAGAGGCGGAGTCAGTCACGTGTTTGTGAGTTTAATCAAATTGACAAGGGCTCTGAGCGAGAAAAGCTTGCTATCTACTGCGAAGACAGCATTAGGAACGTGGAGGTGCATTCTCTTTGGACTTATTTGAATCAGAGCTTTTCAAATAGAATCTTCTCTTGCATATATTTCTTCTCAATCTGCTGCAACTGGAAAATTTAAATCAAAATCCTATTTCTTACATTCATTTTTATGGTAAATGTGTCTAAGCTGAGATTATGCATTTTCTTGATCAACAAGAAAATGCGCAGCAATCACTGGGAATTGAGCACCTTGCTGATTGAGCAACACTTGAACCTGGAGGCAAGAAAGACCATAATCTTAGAAGAGGAGCCCTCCATGGCATTATTTCAGAAGCATATTCACAGCTAACCTTTCTCCACTCCAAAGGATCGTTCACTTGGAATTTTTTTTTATTCTTCACTTTGTCAGAGTATTTAATCTCTTCGAAAACCACTTTCACATACTTTTTAGTTTGAAAATGTGACTGTGGTTGGACAAGTAATCATTTAATTTATAATATGATAACAAATTATAATGAATATAAAAATATATTATTCTCTCACTCCTAGATCATCTCAACCCCCCCCCCCCCCCCCCGTATCAAAACAGAACCTTTAATTTGCAAGCTGGAGAATAGAGGATAAATTCTGAAAGTTAATTCAAGGATCTGAAAATAATAGTTTCATGTTTAGCACTATTGGGGGGCGAGAAGAACTTAAAAACTGATTTGTACCTAATGACATTTTTGTGCGTAAGGCAAATCACTAAACTATTCTGCCTCAGATTTGGCAGTTTAAATGTTACAGTAGCAGACATAATAACAATATAGTGTGTATTAATTTTTATCTGGTAATTTTTATAGTGTCTGTAGTGTCTGATTATTCATTTGTTATTCTAAAAGTGTGTGTTTTTTTCACGGATGTTATTAATCAGTATAAGCCCAGACCTACTTGATTGCAAGACATTGGTAAGGGTCCACATATGCCTGGCGCAATAAATACAACTGACCTGATCAGCTATTTGATTGGTCGTTTTCTGTAGAGAGAGGTTTACACACATAAGTTAGCCCAACCTTCATATTTAGACTTCATTGACCACTTTGGAGAGTTCAGTCAACACCAGAGGAGCCCATAGGATTTATTGCATGTCCTGCTTTATAAATAATATGTGAATGTCGAGAACCTCACTAGAATTTCTGCATAATTTGCTAACGTGGGAATGATCTCCATACAGCTGGTCTATTTAGTTTCCAATTTTACAAGGTTTCTACCTTATCACCACTTATGGTTGTTGTTTCCTCAGGAACCTTATATTTATAAGAACCAGGTACCTACTTTGCATGCTCACCTTTTCCTCTCTCAAATAATCAGTGACCTTAAACTTTCAGCATCCTACCGTTATTATTGACTACCAGCCGCTTAGCTAATCCTGCATTAAACTCGATTTACTGCTTTATCTATACTATTTTAATCTTTTAGAAGCTTATTCTAATATGCACTCTTTAATGAAATACTGTATCATAGAATAAGCTAACCGAAATTTCTTCATTTTTTCCAGATTCCTTTAGTTTTGCTCATTTACTTATATACCTTTATCTTTCTTTAACTATTCATAAGTTTCCCAGTTTCATTTTGTACACAATGAAATAAACCAAAATGCTTATCTTGTTACTACAGAATGATTGTGTTACCTCAATATGTGGAATGCTCTTGTTGAACTCTTAATGACTTATTTAACTCTCCTGAGCTCAGTAAATTATAAATGCTTTTGTTGCTAGAAGACTCCCCCATCCTGAAATCTTAAAATATTATCCCCATCAAGCTGTAAGGCCACCTAATATTCTCATATCATGCCTTTGGATTTGAAGAGGCAATAAAGTATAGTAGTTAGGAGACCAGATTTGGGACTCAGACCAAGATTCTAGTTCGGATTCTAACACTTGCGATGTGACTTTAATCAGAGTTTAAAAAAACAACAAAACAAAAAAAACTTCTCAGGGCCTCAGGTTCCTCATCTATAAAATGGAGATAATAGCACTTAACTTACTAGGTTTGGGAATTTTTAAATACTGTATTTTCCAGCGTATAAGACGACTTTTGAAATGAAAAAAAAGCCTGCTCAGATTGGCCAGAGTCAGAGAGGCATTCTATTAAAAAAAAAAATAACTGGTGTTGCCTTGGAAGTGGGGGGTAGTCTTATACAGCAAATTTAGGCCTAAACCTATGTTTTAACTAAAATTAGGTGGTCGTCTTATACGCCTGAAAATACGGCGTATGTTTTTATTGATTTCAGAGAGAGGGAGAGAAAGAAACATCAATGATAAGAAAGAATCATTGATCAGCTGAGTCCTTACCACCCCATCCCCGGCCCCTAAGCTGGGAATAGAGCCTGCAACTGGGTATGTGTCCTGACTGGAAATCGAACTGTGAGCTTCTAGTTTATGGGTTGACACTCAACCACTGAGTCAACACTCAATAAATGTCAGCAGTGGCTGTCATTATTATTATCAACTAGTCTGAATTAATTTATTTGATTAGACTATCCACAAATAGAGAGGATTCTGACAGGGCATAAAATAGACATTTTAGTTAAGGAGGGGAGGAGGACAATGAAAAGGGAAAAGTCCAGAGCATGAGCCAATGCTTGAGGAGGAATGCACAGAGATATCCTGAAAAGTTAAAGCACAGCATGGGGTCACCAGGCACTTAAGGTGAGAAAGTGAAATTCAAAATAGAGCCCAAAGTAGAATGATGTTCATAAAATTAGCCATGACTTTTAAATATATGTAAGATTGTGAGACCTATCATATAGAAAAAAGAAAAAGACATGAAAAAATTAAGGATTCTGATGCATGACAAAGACATAAAACCTAGATAGGAATAATGAATAGATGGATGATATAGATAGAGATATAGATCAAGATACCATGGTAGAAATCAGATCTATTGTAGGGACTATAAACAGAAAGAAATCTGTTACAGGTGATAAATGGCCTCCAGATTTGTATTTAGGATTGAGGAAAGACTCTAGGTTGAGCTTTAGGACTGACTCTCCATACTCCCACACAGAACAGGGCCATGGCAGGAACTATGCCCATAAAATCCTTTATAAAATATTAGGGGCAAAAAGAGAAATAAAAAGGAAAGTGGAATACACACACACACACACACACACACACACACACACACATCCTATTGTATATAATAAAAGGCTAATATCCAAATTGAGTGGCAGAATGATCGGTCGCTATGACGCACACTGGCCACCAGGGGGCAGAAGCTCAATGCAGGAGCTGCCCAACTGGTGGTCATGGCGCTCCCACAGGGGAAGTCCTGCTTAGCCAGAAGCCGGGACTTCTGAGTGAGTGCAGCAGCGGTGGCAGGAGCCTCTCCCTGGCACTGCTAAGGATGTCCAACTGCTGGCTTAGACCCACTCCCCTAAGCTGTCAGTCGGACATCCCCTGAGGGCTTCTGGACTGTGAGAGGACACAGGCCAGACTGAGGGACCCATCCTGCCTCTTTAGTGCACAAATTTTGTGCACCAGGCCCCTAGTGTGTATATGTAAGTATATATATATATATGTGTGTGTGTGTGTGTATGTATATGTATATGTATATGTATATGTATATGTATATGTATATGTATATATGTATGTATAGAGGCCCAGCGTACAATTAAATAGTGTGCGTGTAGAGTCCCTAGGCCTAATCTGCCATCAGGGCCATGTCCACCAACCCTCAAAGCTTCACACGCTCTGCAGATGCTGCTGGCAGCTCACGACACTCTTCAGACACTGCCAGTGGCCTGTGATGCTCCAGAAGTCCCACCCATCGCAGCTGCTGTGGGACCCATCAATGCATCTCCTGGTGAGTCTGGTAGTTAGTCATGATGCCGTGATGGAGGCATGTCCACAGGCCTTTTATGATATAGATATGATACATAAAGAGAGCAAGAAAAAAGCACGAGTAACTATCGATACTATACTTCTTGCTATCTGTCACAAGTCAATAGTCAGTATTTGTAGCTTCCTTCCTCTGCTACCCATTCCATGTAGTCTTTGCTTCCAACAGGTTGGTCAGTGGACCAGACTTCTCTGTTGGCATGATCTAAATCTTTATTCCTGAAGTGTCTGATTTCTGTAGTTGTTGGCTGAACTGTTTTCTAGTGAATATGGCAGTCCTAGGAGGCACTCAAGAGAATCTACTGGCCCTCACTGCCACAACCTTAATTTTCTGTGATAGTAAGGAGCCAAATGATCATAAGGAACCCAGTGACCAAGTGTAAGTCTCAACTTCCACTGTAGTGAACCATCTGTTCCCTGATGGACTCCACAAAGCTCTAAATCAACAAAAACTCTAAGTCACAGAGATGTAAAATAAAAATCTTGCATGTCATCAGACTTAGTAAGGAGAGGTGTCTTTCTCATTTCTACACTTCCTTCTAGTTTATAGAACTGTAAGACAATTAATTTTTTGTTTTCTCAGTCACCCAGGTTGTGGTACTTTGTTATAGCAGCCCTAGCAGACTAATACAGACTATGTGACCACCTCTACCTGTAATTTATTGTGGGGCTCAGTATGTCTCATTAGGATTGCTAAAAAAGTCAAGTCAATGTCATCTCTATAACTGATAATTCTGCAAGGAAGTTCCCAAAATCATTTGGGATGACATAATTATTTCTTTAATAAATAGCAGTATTTTAACTCTGAGATGATATAGAATTTATAAACATTTAAGATGATCCAACCTATAATGTTTATATTTCATGTCAAGAAGGAATTTGTTCATATTTATATATATAAAAGGCTAATATGCTAAGTGTCCATCCAGGTAATGATGTCACATAGCAATGCCCAGCTTCCTCTAAGGTCCACCAACCTCCTCACAGTTTCTTCAGCCCAAGAACATGACTTGCTTTATAGCCAGGTGCAAACATTTCACACTTTAACCAAATGTCTTTGAAGCATTTTCCTCTGCCTCATCTCATTTGATCCTCACAGAAGTCCTGGAGTAGTAGATAGGAGACTCAGTGGAATCCTATTTTCTTTTCATTACTAAAAAACAAAGATTTAGAAAGTTAGAAACTTGACTTGACTGAAAAGAAGTAAGAAATGGTGGACCTTGAAAATGACTTCAGGTTTTCTCACTGTGCAGAATATAGCCAAAAACTGCTGCAGTTAAATATTTTACCCTTTGTTCTTCCTGCATGATCTACAATAATAATCTATTTCATGCTGAGCGAACCCCTTTCCACTCTCCCCACCCCCCTAGTGCACAAATTTTGTGCAGTGTGTGTCTAGTCTTTCTATATTTATACAAAGTACTGGAACATTTAAGAGAGCTTAAGACTCAACATAGTTATAAGATTATAATAGCTGTAAGTTATAAATAACTTACAATCAATATATAAGTATTATATACATGGCATAATCATATTATACCTCAATATAATTATATGTTTATAAATATGGATTTATAAGATCCAACATATTAAATTTACAAGACTAATACAAACACTTGGGAATTTTTTTGTTAAGATATATACTTGACATATTAAAAGTAAAGATCTGTATGTTGAATCCAAGTCAAGGGTTGGCAACTCTCTATAAAGGTCCAGATAGTAAATATCTTAGGATTTATGGGCCCTATTGCACCTGCTCCAACAACTCAAATATGCCAATGTAGCACATAGAAAATATGTAAATAAATAGGTATGGCTATGTTCTAATAAAACTTTATTTACAGCCAAAACTGGTTTGGCTCAGTAGATAGAGCTATGGCCTGCGAACTGAAGGGTCCCACGTTTGATTCCGGTCAAGGGCATGTACCTTGGTTGCGGACACATCCCCAGTAGGGGGTGTGCAGGAGGTGTTGATCGATGTTTTTCTCTCATCGATGTTTATAATTCTCTATCCGTCTCCCTTCCTCTCTGTAAAAATCAATAAAATATATTTTTTAAAAACTTTATTTACAGAAATAAGCATCCAGCCAGATTTGACCTACAGACTGTAGTCTGCCAACCTCTTACCTAAGATATTGAAGATGTTCAAATGCAAGTTTTAAAATATATAATTTCAATAAATCAAATGTTAATTATAAGAACAAACATAATTGCTGAATAATATTTCCTGTGCACAGAAGCCACCTTTAAAAGCATCTAAAGTCTCAGACTGTAATGAGCTAGATGGTATTGGTAAACAAGTGTTGTAGCAGAAAGAAGGTGAATTTTGGAGTTTGAGACCTGGTTTCCAGTTCCAGCTCTTCGACTCAAGTAACTAACTATTTGGAGAAAATCATTTAGCCTCTGGCTGCTCTGATGATGAGCAGCCGGGTCTGGTGCGGCCAGGCCCGGAGCAGCGGCTGCCTGGCTGGGAGCAGCCAGGCCCGGAGCAGCGGCTGCCAGGCTGGGAGCGGCCAGGCCCGGAGCAGCTGGGTCTGGTGCGGCCAGGCCCGGAGCAGCAGCTGCCAGGCTGGGAGCGGCCAGGCCCGGAGCAGCCGGGCCCAGAGCAGTCGGGTCGGGTGCAGCCAGGCCCAGAGCAGCAGCAGCCAGGTCCAGAGCAACTAGGTCGGGAGCGGCGGTGACCAGACCCAGAGCAGCTGGTTGTGGAATGAACCAGAGCAACAGAGGCCAGGCCCGAAGCAGCCAGGCCCGGAACAGCTCACTTCTTGCCTGCCCCTGCCCCACGGCGGCCTCTCAGACATGGCTGGAAACTTTTGTGGGAACTTGAGGGTCTGCTGAATCAAGTGATGAAGGCTTAGATCTGGATATGTTGAGTTAGTATAGGGCTGGGGTGTTGATCTGTGAGTGCCTTGTGTGGGGCCTGGATGAGGCTGGTTGACCTATTTGGAAATGTCTTTTGTGTGAAATGTATCATTGGGCATGTGGTGGTATTATTGATATGAGAAAATGCTAAGTAACAGATTTACTATCTGAAAAGGGATTTACTATCGGGGAAAGGGAGGGAGGAAGAGACTGAACATAAACTGTGCACCTATAAATGAGGACAATGGGGGATGGGGAGGGGGCAGAGGGTGGGGTGGGAACCTGGTGGAGGGGGGAAGAAATGAGGAACCTTTGTAACAATATGAACAATAAAGATTGATTTAAAAATAAAATAAAATAATTTCTTATCATATTTATCACTTGAAATTTTTTTATCTTGGTTGTAACTAAGCTGTGATGTTTCTCTAATTAGAATTTGAATTAATTTAATAGTCAGAAATTTGTCTCTTTAACATAAAAATATTAACATAGGCATTGTATAATTTCTACAGATTCAACATGGGTTGTTTCCTGATATCAACTTGTGCCCAGTATTTTTTTAATTTTTAAATGTATTTTTATTGTTGGTAGTACTATAGATATCTCCCATTCCCACACACCCCCTTTTCTCCTCCTCTCAACCCCTATTCATCCCCCAGATCTTCACTATGGGCCATAGGGTAGTGCCAAGTATTTAAATTTAATTTATATTTTTGTACCATAGTTTGCTACATTAATCTTAGAGCTAGAAAGAATCTTAAAAATCATTCCATGCAATCCCTAAAACTGTTTACAGATTACAGTCCTGAGGATTTGATGGGCTAAGTGAGCTGCCCAAGAGCACATTAATATGATGTTATGAATTAAAGTACAAAACCAATAACGATGGACCCTTGCACAAATAAGGTACAACTAGAAAGAGCAGATAAGTGATATACAGCTAAGAATACATACTACAGTGCTTTCAAAGTCCATTAAAGTGAAATATTTGGAATCACATCTGCAGGGAAAAAAATGATCACTCATTCCTTTGGGTTTTTTATTTTTCTCATTTGTGCTATAATTCCTCTGTAGATTTCCTAGGGTATATTGATAGGAGAAAATAGTAAACAAATCAATTCTCACATTCTTTTTCAGTGTTTGTCCATAGAGGGTTTGCCTATTTACTTTACCTCTTTATTTTACTTGGTCTAATCGGGTCCCTCTAAGAAATGCCACTGAGGAAGATTGTCTAAAGGTATTTGTTTTTATGCTGGCATTGAAAAGCGTTAATAGAAGTAATTTGTGGAAATCCCAGCATGCTGAGATAAGTTTACAACAGTAAAATATCATTTCCTCCTAAGTCTTTTCAAATCTAGAAGGTTGAGGAGGGCTTGTTAAACTCAAATATTTATGTAGTTTTGAAAGTATCAGAAAAAGGACCTTATTTCCATTCTTTCTTTTGCCTTTGTCTTCTTACAAAGTTCATAACACAATCTATTCAGCTGGGTTTTCCTCAGTTTGGGGGACAGAAGTCTCACATAGATATACAAGCACTTGTAGAGCCAGCATGGATGACCGGCATAAGTTGGGAGACCTTTCCCCTCACCAAATTGCTATTCAGAATCTTCTGCATGCACAGAATACTGTTATGTTTATATGGTCTGGCATAAAATTGGCATTATGCTTATATATTGTTGTGTAGCCTGCTTTTGTCACTTAATATGGATGTTTTCTCTGATGATTAAGTGTTCTTTTGCGTCGTGGTATTTAACGGCCACATAGTATTTCATCAGCAAGATGAACCATCATTAATTTGCGCACTCTATTGTTGGACATTTGTGTTTCCAATTTTTCACTCTTATAAATAATGTTGTGATGAATATCCATGTACATAAATCTTTGTGCCCTGTTATGATCATTTTTATAAGATAAATCCCTAGGCATAAAATTGCTGGTCCGAGGAATATGAGTATTTGTGTAAAATTCAATATGTAATGATCACTTATAATACCCTTTTTTGGACTCTCTGTACTGGGCATGGTGCTATAAAAATAATCTCACTTAAATTTCATAATAAATGTATAATATAGGCACTGTTAACATCCACATTCTTTCTCCAGAGGAAACTGAGGCTTGTGCCCAGAAAAATGGTTAATACATGAGAGTGGTTGGCCAACACAGCCTAAGTCTGTCTGACTTCAAAGCTTATTCTTAACCCACTTCCATATTGCCAAAATATCTTCCCCCCCAAAAAAAATTATTACAATTTAGATTTCTACCAGTGATACATCAGTCTGTCTGTTTCCCTGTACTGTTGAGTATATTTTATGAATGAGGCTGAACAGATTTTTCTCATGTTTGTTGGCCGATTATGGATTGTCGTGCCCTTGGCATAGAATACGTGTCTGAAATCTTTGCTTTTGAGATAGACAGTCCAATGACCTGAGTTCTAATCACAGTTCTGTTCCTGATTAGCTATGCAATGTCAGGAGAGAGAAAAAAAATCCCTGCAGAGTTCTGAGTCTCCATTTCCTCTTGTGGAACATTAGGTGGTTAAATTAAATAATCTCATTGGCCATCTTTACAGTGCTGTGATTCTATCCATCAGTCCACCCACCATCGGGCCTTGTCACTGGGCAGTGTGGGAGGAATTAGGAGGTCGCCTACGCAGTATATCTTCATTTATATATTTAAGGAAGGGCCTTTATTCCAAACCATCTCTCCCAGGCCCTGGGAGTCTGCTGAGTCGCTCTCTGCGTAAAGGTTTCTTGTTCTTTGGCTTCCCTTTCTTACGGTTTGCTCCTGCTCAGATTCCTTCTCAGGTTCCTCTTCTTTCCCCCCCTGAAATGTTGGATTTACCCAGGTTTGCCCTTGGCCCACTCCTCTTTTAATCAGATCACTCTCAGCCACAGCAATCCAGGACATGTCAGGAATCTCTCGCCTCTGAACCCTTGGACGTGCTGTTCCGTCTGCCTGGAAGACTCTTTTCCCTTTCTTTACTAAACCGAGTCCCCGTGGGTCTTCTGGAAAGCAGTCTTGCTAAAACGTGTCACCTGGATTTGGAGTCTGTCAAATCCAGGTTCCAAATCTACCACGTACTAAACGTGTGACCTTGGGTACATTATGAATCCTTCCTTACCTCCATTTCCTCCTGTGTATAATGAAAGTAATGAAAATATCTACCGCTTAAGATTATTATGAGAAGGACATGAGATAATCCAGGCAAAGCCTGGCCCATGATGCTGGATTTTTTTGAGCTTTCATAAGCTCATGTGCACATCTATCAAAGCACTTAACATACTACATTCTGAATATTCGTCTTTATCTCCATGCATTAGCACTGCGTCTGGCACACCAGAGGCACTCTGTGGCCGATTGTTGGAAAAATAAATGAATCACATTGCAAATACCTT
Source organism: Pipistrellus kuhlii (assembly GCF_014108245.1). NCBI lineage: Eukaryota > Metazoa > Chordata > Mammalia > Chiroptera > Vespertilionidae > Pipistrellus > Pipistrellus kuhlii. The sequence continues at coordinate 966,028 of NW_023425404.1, forward strand.
TAGGAGAATTTTTTATGGGGTGCTGGTTGTTGTGTGTGTTTTTTTATTATCGTTACTCTGGTTTGTTTATTGATTTGTCTTACTAACACCCGATCAGGAATTGCTTTTCAACAAAATTAATTTCCTGAAATGCTTAGATGGTTGGGGAACAAGAGTGCCCAACCTAGAGAGACAGTATAGCACCAAATAGGGAGGTAATAGAAATTTCCCTAATGACCCTGTGTTTCTCCCTAATTCTGGCAGAACCTTTGGCTGTCTTAGTTCATCATCATGGGCAAGTTCACGTCCATCCATACTTAGACATACCTAATGTTACCTGTTTATCAACACCACCTCATAGAGCAAATGAGCAATAGGATATCTCAAACCAAATATTGTCACTAAAAGTTAAAAGAAAAAAAAAAAAGATAGCATACATGTTTGGAAAATGGACTGCCTGGGAAGGTGGCCAGAGGCTAGAGATAGCAGAGAAAGCGAGGATAAGTGTATATGGGAAGAGAGAGGCCTAGAGGCTTATTGAAAATTGAGATGTCTTTGGGGGAAGAAAAATCAATATGGGCTATGAATCTTTTAGTATAGACTGATGGTGAAAAGCCTTACAACAGTTTTTTTTTTTTAAAGGATTTAAAAATAATTATCCGTGCACATTAGCTGGTGTTTCTCTAAGGAAGAGTCACAAGTACTGTATTTCAAGAAGATTTTAAAATAGCAAAATCGCCTCCCATGCGCAAATCAATGCCTGGCCCCTCCTTAAAGGGCTACTCAGGTTTATCATCAGTTCTGAGAGCCTCAGACACAGGGCCCTCATTAAGATCAGCTCTGGCACTCACTTAACAGCCAATGCCTCGTCAGTTTTAACAAAAACAACATCTACCTTCCCTCCAAGTCCCTTCCCACTTCCCACAAACCCAGCCTTCCTAATGCCGTTAGAGCACTGGATGTATTTTGTGGAGTTCTGCCCTAGAAACGTAATGCTTTTTACCGATTTGTTGCCTTCCCATCTCCCTTGTGGTTTTCATTAGGTTTTCACCGTCAATGACCTTCCAAGACTGCAAGTTATGAATGCCCTGAATGGCAACTCGAGGCGTTCACACACGCGGAACAGCAAAGGGAGTGTGGGTGGTAGAGGCAGGTCATCCACTGAGGACACAGGACTAACTTTCTGACTTGAGAAATTAAAACTCGTGGCGAGTCCAGGAATCACTCATGATATACAATAGAAAGATACAGCCCAGCCTTCCTTCCACGTACTTACATTCTTTAGGAATGCACGTAGAGTTACATATTCTTTTGACATTTTATAAAAGCATTTTCAAAATACTTTTCTTTTGCTACGTTCTAATGTTTTTCCCTCCATTTCCCCCCATGTTGTATCATTAATTTTTACAAAGGAAAAGAGAATTGGTGTGGGGTTAAGGGTGTAAAAAAGACAAGAGGAAATGCCCCTCTTTGCCTCTGCCTAGAATTCCCTCTTCTTACTCATTTGTTTTTATTAAAATATAGTTGACACACAATATTATTTTAGTTTCAGGTGGACAACATAGTGATTTGACATTTTTATACCTTACGATGTGATCACCAGGATAAATGTAGTAACCGTCCAAAGTTGTTAGGATATGTCATTGACTATATTCCCTATGCTGTACATTATACTTCCGTGCTTTTTTTAATTTTATAACTGGAAGTTTTGTCTTTTATTCCCCTTTACCATTTTTACTCCCTCTTCTGTGGCAATCAGCAGTTTGTTCTCTGTGAGTCTGTTTTGTTTGTTCATTTGCTTTGTTTGATTCCACATAAAAGTGAAATCGTACGGTATTTGTCTTTCTCTGTCTGACGTATTTCATTTAGAATAATGCCCTCGAGGTCCATCCATGGTGTAACAAATGATAAGATTTCATTTCCTTTTTATGACTGAGTAATATTCCATTGTATGTATGTGACACATCTTCTTGATCCATCCATCTATTGATGGATACTTAGGTTACTTCTATGTCTTAACTGTCCTAATATATAAAAAGCCAGGATCGTCACAACTGAAATAACCAGACGGACGACCGAACAACAGGCTGCATTGGGACGACAAGCCAGCAGGGGAGTTAGCGAGGGACAAACAAACAACTGAACAGCTGGCTGCATAGGGCAACCAGGCCAGCAGGGATGACCAATGACTGAATAGCAGGCTGCATGGCAGCGGGGGCAGTTGGGGGCAACCAGGCCGGCATGGGGGAAAGTTAGGGGTGATCAGGTCAGCAGGCAGCAGTGGTTAGGGTGATAAGGCTGGCAGGGAGGGCAGTTAGGGGTGATCAGGCAGGCAGGCAGGTGAGCAGTTAGGAGCCAGTTGTCCTGGATTGTGAGAGGGATGTCCAACTGCCAGTTTAGATCCAATCCTTGGGATCAGGCCTAAACCGGCAGTGGATTGGAGAGGGTGCAGGATGAGGGAATCTCCCTCCAGCCCCCACGCATGAACTTCATGCACCAGGCTTCTAGTTATAAATAATGCTGCACTAAATATGGAGGAGGTGCATATATCTTTTTCAATTTGTGTTTTTGTTTTATTTGGATAAATGTGCAGAGTGGAATTTCTGGTTTATATGGTTGTTTCTTTCTTTCTTTCTTTCTTTCTTTCTTTCTTTCTATTTATTTATTTATTTATTTATTTATAGGAACTTCCATACTCTTGATGTCATTAGCATCCACTCATCTGAAAGATACAGGTGAGGCACCAGTTTCTCTGAGAATTACTCCTAGACTCAACAATCTCTGCTAGACATTGCTCCTCTGAGGTGCTGAAACCCCCTCCCTACTCCATCATATCATTTCCCCTAGTAAAACACACAATTCTGGATAGCAAGTACTGGATCGTGCCTATCTCTATCCACAGTGCATAACCTGCCACATGCTACACTTCAACCAGTATCCGTTAAGTGAACAATTGAATGAATGAATGAATGAATGAGTGAGTGAATAGATACTCAAGGAAGAAAAATAAAAAAGGTAGAAGGTGGTAAGCAGTCTTCATAAAGTAAGAAACAGGAGCGCGAACCTTTACTCTAAAAATTTAAACATGAAGAAGATCTGAAATAAAACCTGGTTTTCAGCTTCCACTGAGAGATCTGTTATACAGATTCTTGCCCAAAGTATAAGCCACTTCTGAGTAAACCACAGTCCCAGTTAAAACTGTGAAATGCAGAAAAGCTGAGAGTCATAGTCAAGCATACAGTTATAGCGATTTGATTTAGATACAGTAAAAGCTGCATTTCCAGAAATTTATTCCAGAAAAAGAGTTCTAGGAAAAATCTATTTCTGTTACTTTAAAATGTAAATATTCAAAAGAGAGCATTAGCCTCCACTGAAGCAAATACATCTAAGTGATCTATAGCAGTGGAAAAACTTCTGTGAACCCTGAGGGGGGAAAACAACACATCTACCAAGACGGGTTCCTGGTGGCTAGCTGGGCTCAAATGAAAAAGCAGAGCCTAGCAGCCATTTCTCACACAAAGTGTGCTTCAGTGGGTAGAGCCTGCACTGAACTGCCTGCCTGCACAGTGTTTCTGCATCTGAGCCAGGCCTTATAAAGTTTCCTAGAATCCCGTTTCAACCAATATGTTTGAGGCTTTTGCTATCCACTCAGAGATGTGCAGCTCTGACCAATCAGAGTGGCTCTGTTTAGACAGTGTCTTTTGGGTCAATCCAACTTCCAGGATTCGGAGCCATCATTTGCATCAGGATGGACCAATCAGGGACCAGGGTGGGGACTTATGTCTGTATATGCCAGCTCTTCTCTGGCTCTGGGAGTGCACTTTCCCCTTCCACAGAGTCTTCCTGGCTGAGCTGAAACGCCAAAGGTGTCTCATGACAGCAGAGCAGGTCAGCACAGTACAAAGCATGGCGCAGAGCTGAGCTGGCTGGCTGGAGAGGGCCAGGCCCCCTGTTTTCACAGCCCTGCTGTTTTCACAGTTGAGCTGTTTTGCTCTGAATAAAGTTTCCCTTCACCACACCCCAAATTAGGGATTCTTATTGGGGTTGACTTGGTGCTAACAACTGTTGGTTGACACTTGGATGACAAAAGCAAAGGTTGACTTATTTGCTTGGTAGTGCTTTTGGCACCAAATGTTTTCCCTCCCAAAATGTTTACTTTCCCTTTTTCTAGTACTTGAAATACTCTTCATCAGGAAGCCAGGTTTTTTGTGTTTTTTTTTAGGCTTGTCATTACATTTCTAGGAACTATTCAATTTAACTGAAGTTCAATTAAATTAACTTAATGCCTAGGAATAAGGCACTAAGGTAGCCATTGTGATACACAATGTACTCCCTTGTACTGATTAGAAGGGAGCAGGTAAGTTTTGCTAAAAATAAGATGTGTGAATCACATGATGCATTCTTCACATTGCTACTGGAATTTTCCCCCTAGAATGTAGAGCTGATTGGGTCACCCCCTTGCTACTCCCACAACTCAAATGCGTTTGATGACTTTGTTTCCTACAGAATAGCAGATTCCCTAATGTAAAGGATGTTCATCTGGCTTATCCAAACAGAAATGCTCAGGTCCTACCCTAACTTGCCCCAATACAACATTCTCACCCAACTTAGAAGCTAATTATCTCAAGAATGTTTACGAGGACAAGAACATAGAGACCTTCAGGTTGATTAGATATCCCTTCTTTTAAAATCTGAAAGAGCCCTGGCTAGTGTGGCTCGGTTGCTTGGGTTTGGTCCCATGCACCAAAAAGCTGCCAATTGGATTCCTAGGCAGGGTGAATGCCCAGGTTTCAGGCTGAAGGGGGTGTGCAGTAGGTAGCTGATCAGTGTTTCTGCTCTCACATTGATGTTTCTTTCTCTTTTCCCCTCCCTTCCTTTCTCTCTAAGAATCAATGAAAAAAAATTTTTTTTTAATTTGAAAGAGTTCATAAAATCAGAGCAACAAACAAAAGGAATTATTGCAAAATTTCTAAAGAAAAACTATGGTTTATATCAATATATAATTATTGAACAGCATGTTAACAAGCATCCTCTGAAACAAAGCATATTACTGACATGATCTACCTTGTTCTATGTGCAACTGTGGTGTTAACTGCCTGCCTCTCCTCAGTCAGCACCCTCTATTTACAAGGCCATTGTGATAGCTCTCATCATTGTTTGAAGTTTACTTCTGCAAACCTCCCCCGTCCACATGAGATTCGTCACCCCCTTTGAATTGGTGCTGAGATGCGCCAATTCATTGAGAGCATTCAAACTCTCTTCTCTGCAGCTTCTCAGACCTGTGTCTTTAAATTCAGTCTTTCTGCCTCCATTAGAGGAGATTAATCAACTACCATTAATAGATCTTTCTAATCCGCTCCTATTTTGTATTGTTCTTGATTCCTGGGTTATCCAACAAAGCGGTGAAACAGGGGATTCTGCGTTACAGCGTCCTGGGAGGACAGATGTGGCGGAGTCTTTGCAGTTTGACCATTTCGTGCCCACCACATGTGGGTGACATTAACACGCCTTCAATTTCACTACTTGACTCTTCCTGCTGTGCTATTCCGTCTCTGTTACCTCCTTCTTCATCCAGCTGCCTCCAGGCACGTTGGCATGATCATTTTTTCTGTTCCACATGTATATCTAGAATGACAGCTCTTGCTAAGGGCTCAGTGTGTGCCACATGCTTGCAGGAAGGCCACATGCAGTAGATTTGGACCTAGGTTTAAATTGGGTTCTATTACCTGGTATCTTGGACACATCTTCCAGAGTTCTCAGGTTCACTTCTCAGAGCTTCTACTTCCTTATCTGCAAAATGGCAATAAAAACTACCTCGTGGTCTTGGAATATACAGGATGTCCCCCCCAAAAATGTATACATGTTTTGAATGATTATAAAGTCAGTGTTTATTAACATGTAGTTCATTTTCAAATTTTAAAAGAATCTACAGAAATGAATTAATTTTTTTTTATCAATGCCTGTTTTCAAACTAATGACCATTCTGGTGCAGGCTCTGCTGATAATTTGAAGCAATGGAATTGCAAATATCAAGAATCATTTTGTTCAGTATTTGTGCACCTTCAATTTGTCCACTGTTATTAGTTTTGTACCATGTACTTTATCTTTTATGTATCTCCATATTAAAAAGTATAAGTGGCACTTTAGTGTAAATATTCTTTGTTGAAAGCTTAGTCTGGCTTCACCATTATTTCAAGACAATTAAACCTGAAAAAGGAGTGAAAATTGAGTTACCAGTTGTTAAAGTGTGTAGACATTTTTTTGGGACACCTATATGTGTATATATGTATATGTTACATGTTTATAAAATTGTTCATCTCATTCCTTTATGTTTAGTGTTTTTGCTTTTACTGTTTCTTCCTCTTGGAATGCAATGTGCCTCCATCCTCTGTCTGTCAAAACCCTGCTTATATTTCAAAGCCCAGTAAAAATGCCTCCTTTTCTAGGAAGGCTTCCCAGATCTTACAAATCTATGTCCTATGGGCTCCCATAGGTCCCTATTCACACAGTTTGTAACCTGGGCTTTCCAGGTACGTAGACCTAGTATAACAACAGAGCAATCACAACCAGCTTTTCTCCAGTCCTCCCTACCTGCACTGCAGGAACTTCTTCACCCAACTCCCTTTGCCTCAGGAAAGGAATTTTATAACCTCCCGGATGACCTTGATCCTAACCTCTTCATACTTTCCCAACCCTGTACTTTTCCTTCAGAGTGCTTACTCACTGACATAATTATTTATGCAAGAACGAGTTAATACATCTGTTTGCCTCCAGCAGACCATAAGCCATTTGAGACAGGGGTCAATGTCTGGGTCATTGTATCTCCAGGGTCTAGTCCAGCGCCCCCCACATGGGTGTTGCCCAGGAAATGGTGGGGTCGTAAATGAACACAGGCTCCATGGTTGCCTCAGGTTGTTCACCCTCCTGGATCTCATTCCCCACCTTCCCACCCCCGTTCTGCTACCTTTGATGTTACTGTCGCTGTGAGGACAATATTGCTGACACCTGCCTCTGCCAAAGACAAGCCTTTCAAAGGAACTTCTGTTTTCTGAAGCCCCAAGGATGCCATTGATGACCGCAGGGCAGATTCATGTGGTCCTCCCATGCATCTTTTTTTTAATCCAACTTCTGGCTGGACTGTCCAGCTTCTTAAAACCATGGGTTGTGCCAATTCCATCTGGGTTCCAATGATAACCCCAATGGGAGATGAAACGACCCCACCAAGGACACAATGTGACCTTGGGCACTGGGTTCTCCCCAGACATGTTATTGATGGGAACATTTTGTATCCTCAGGCTTCACTGTTAAGACTCAAAGGGGTGGCCGAAGACCATCTTGTGCCCAACCTGTCTCATGACTCCGACTTGGAAGGGCTGGATTTGAATCCATCTAATGCATCCCTACCCTGTCTCCCCAGATGATTATTTATTCCCGAAAGGTCTCTCAATCCATTGGACATACAGATTTCTACAGGCATATCCCACGGGCCTTCTAGACACTCTGAGACAAACCCTCTCCCAGGGTGTTTTCCTGCCACACAACCGTAGCCCTGAATCCTCTCAGTATTTTTCTGCAATCTTACCCATCTTCCTTAGATTTTAGGTTCCTTTAAGAAACGTATTGGCTGAAGCTGGTTTGGTTCAGAGAATAGAGCGTTGGTTTGTGGACTGAAAGGTTCCAGGTTCGATTCTGGTCAAGGGCATGTACATTGGTTGCGGGCACATCTCCGGTAGGGGGTGTGCAAGAGGCAGCTGGTCGAGGTTTCTCTCTCATCGACGTTTCTAGCTCTCTATCCTTCTCCCTTCCTCTCTGTAAAAAAATCAATAAAATATATTGGGGGGGGGGGAAAGAAGAAGAAGAAGAAACGTATTGTATCTTACTTGTCTCTGCATCTTTCTCTCCCTTTCCCCACGAGCTCCTCCCCAGGTCTTGCACATATTAGTTGTTTCGTAAATATTTGTTGCATGGATTGGTGAATCAACACCTGAGCAGTTATCAAGGTTAGAACAGGCTCAGCAGAGTTCGTGTGAAATCTCAGAGGAAAAAGGAAGGGCAGAGAGCAAAGGGGGCACCTGAGGAGATGCCTCTCTCACCTGGCAGTCATTTCTATGTCAGAATGTTTCCCTCCTTCCTCTTGCTCCCCACGATGAAACGAGAGGAAGGAAGCTATAGATCTGTGCCTTACAGGGCTCCGGCAAAATCAATACTTTCTGTTTACAAATTATTTTCCTTCCATTTATGTATAGGTCTTCCAAAGAGAAAAGGAAGTAAAGAGAAGACAAATAACCTGAGACATATGGCTGGGGAGAGGTCGACATGAATTAACCAGACCCGTTGGCCAGGTTTTTGGACTACCTGATTTCCGTCCAATTTCCGAACATCAGGTAACAATGCTTTTACTCTACTAATGTACCATCCATTTTTCTTTAAGTCGAATATTTAAAAAAAAAAATACATTTGTCAAGCGCAGTTTTTTTTAGAGTTCTATGTTTGCGTGCACAGTTGTTCTGTTCTAGTAGTTTTCCACCATTAAGCAATGAGTCTTTCACTTCTTCAGAAACACACAGTCTATTTTTACAGTTTCCCCCTCTCTGTGGTGAATGTTAGAGTCCCAGGAGGAGTGTGCAGAGAAAGTACCGATTTATGTACCAGCCACACTCCCGCTCAGAGCTTCCTGGTTTGCTTCCTTCTTCATAGTGTTGCAGGTGACGTGGGTGATGGGAACTTATTTACCTTAATCTGAGTTTTCTCATTAGAACATCTTTGGCTCATTAATGGGGCCATTCTTTATAGCTGAAGGCTTGGATTTCTATACAATATATACAAAATAAATGAGTCCCCTCCTTTTCTTTTGAACGTTGAAATTAAATTATCTTCTTCCCCCACAACTGGCACTAGCATTGCCCTTGATTAAAATACTTTTAATGCCAAATTCAGAAGCAAGCCTTCTGAAAAATGGACAAACAATAAGTCTTTGACATCAAGTATTTTTAGTTACTGTGCCGTGTTTCTTAAAACTCGAGAAATGGAAGACCTGAAATTTTAAAATGGCACTGTTTTTAATGAAATATGGCTCCTGGTTGACTGAGGGTGCTTACACCTTGGTCTATGCCTTATGGTTCCCCTATGAAAGAAAAGTGCTGGATCCCAAGGTAGGTGTGATCTGACAGAGAGTCTCCAGCACAGGAAAGTTCCTTCTCTTGCTGGGTTGGAAATAGGACATACATATTGGAAGCAGGACTAAACATTCGGCCCTCATTTTTCACAGAACCCCATAGTACCTTCTCAGTGTCATGAGCCAATCCACCAAAGGAAGAAGGTTAGAGAGAAATATAAATTATCCTTGAGATTCAGGTTTACTGCTCCTGGTTTCAACTATTTGGGTGTGTCGCCGTGTCCACCTATGCGACATGCTGGCAATTCGTTGTGCATTTTCCTGACCCTCTAACCCTCGATGTGGAAGAGGAGGCTGTGTTACAGAGTTTGTCTTACGAGGTCTGCCCAGCTGGGCTCACTTTGCACTTGCCCCTCCCTTTTAAGCCTCTGTACTCTTTTCCTTTCTCAGGATTTCATCATCTAGCTCAGCGGTGACACGTATATATGTCTTGTTGGTTAGGGCCCTTGCCTTTGTTAACTGGTTAACCTCGCTTGTCTCTCTCCTACTCTCTGGCACACCTAATTGAAGACATCTCAGAATTTATCTCTTGTCATATGTGTGTCTCATAGGTAATTTGACATTTTCTAATAGCCATCTTAAAAACAGTAAAAAAGAAACAGGTGAAATTAATTTTAATAATAATAAAATTTAGTAATATATCCAAAAGATTATCATTTCAACATGTAATCAACATATACATTTGAATGAGTTTTACGTTCTCTTTTTTACACAAGTTTTGGAAATCCGGTGTGTATTTTACCCTTACAGCGCATCTCGATTCAGACATTTCAGGTGGGACAGCTGTGGGTGGCTAGTGGTACCTTACTGGACAGCATCGATATAGAATATTTCCATCTCTGCAGAGGTTCTATTCGACAGGGCATATCTAACCATTCATGAGGATTTTTATCTAGAAATTCGTTCTCTGAAGAAGGCATCACCTGTCATCTTCACGTTCTAAGGAGCCTTAGGCAGTGTCTTTCTAGTTAGCAGAATAACAAGAAAGCCCATTTCTGACTATTTGGACCTGCTTTTCCTCCGGGCTCAAACTACACTACCATCCCCTAAAAGCAAAGAAAATCAGTCAAATGCTCTCGCCTGCCTGATGCAGCCCCAATGTTACTCCCCCAGGTAACTTCTTTCTGGTGTAAAAGTGAATTGACAGGTCATTCCAAGTCTCATTTTAAAAAGGCCCACCTTTCATCCACCTTCAAAAGTGTTTAAAGAGGCAGTGTGCTTATAAGTGTTTTATACTTCACTCTGAGGATGAAGCCCTGCCTTGTAGCATTTGCCAGCTTCTGTCATGTAAACACTCCTACTATGGTCCATGCTTTCAAGCTACCAACGTGACGTCTCTGAGCACGGAGGTGGGCAGAGATGCCCACAATATGGTAGGAGATGTTGCCAACACATCACTTAGAGAATAGGGAAGTATGTGCTCCCCTCTCCATTTTTAGAAACCTATAGAACATATTTCACATACGAAGCAAAACTGTTCCAAGGGCTCCATGTATTGGGTAAAAGGGATTTTAAGCATATTGAATTTAGTAAAAAGGCTCACAAATTAGCTTAACAAAATATATAGCACAGTATGTATTTATCATGCTTATATTCCATGTCTATACTCCTAACAGTACTGATCTAATCAATTTACTCTGTTTAAATGTGGCTGTGAAAAATGAGATAAATCAGACGGAGAAAGACAAATACTCTATGATACCATTTATATGTGGAATCTAAAAAAACAGAGAATAATGTGGTGGCTACTAGTGGATGGGGTGAGTGAAGGATAACTTGGAATGAAGAGTAAATAAGCCATAGAGATCTACTGCACAGTAGAATGAAGAGATAATAATACTATACTATAGTTATGCAATATGATAAATACCACTACATCATATCACAGTAGATAACTGTACCTAACACTAACACATTGTCAATTTTGTTCAATTTTTTAAAAAGGTAGTTAAAAGTAAGATCAGCTTTCATTAGCACTATATATAATATATATATATATATATATATATATATATATATATATATATATATCTGGTTAGATGACAACTCTACGATCCGTTGTTCCATAAAAAGAAATATTAAATACATAAATAGTTTGAGAATTCATATGGATTTCTCACTGATTCATTCTTCCAGAAAAAAAAAAAGTATGAGCTTTTTGGGGCTGAAATAAACGATGTGAAGGCAAGATAGTCCGTCTTAAATGTGAGACTGTAAATCAGAGTTCTGACTACCTCTGACAATCCATGAGATCATGGGCAAACCTTTAAAACTATTGTACTTAAGGCCTCATTGTCCTCATCTATAAATTAGGGGTTGAACTAATTCAGTGTTTTCCAAAATTTGCTCATTCTTACATAACTCTTAATATTTTAGTCATTTTTTAAAATGCTCACCTGAGGATACCTTTTTATTGATTTTAGAGAGAAAGGAAGGTGAGGGAGAGAGAAACATCTATCTAAGAGAGAAACATTGGTCAATTGCCTCCAGGGATTGAACCTACAACCTAATTATGTGCCCTGACTTGGAATCAAACCTGCAACATTTTGGTGCATAGGACAATGCTCTCACCACTTGTACCACCCAGCCAGAGCCATCTTTGTCATTTTTATATGCCACCTACACTATTCTGTTCTCAATATTTTTCTTTAATCAGCTCATTTCCTTTTACTTAAGTACTGAGCCTTTTCTTAAGTAAAACATTTATGAAATCATAGCTTCAATATGCTAGTTGTATGTTGTTGTTTTTTTCCAGATACACAGTGATATACAAACATAACTGTAAATTTAACCAGTGTGTGTACTTCCTAAAATTGTTTACCGCATGTGGCTAGCATCCTGCAGATGAGATGATATCTGTGGGTCCACAGAGTTATTGGTTTGAAAGCTGTCATACATAATGTCAGACAGTTTGGTGCTTACTGTGGAAATTTCAGGATTGATTCACATTGCAGGGACACTTGTCAATCAAGGAGATGAGTGAAACTACTGGATCATCTAGCCATACTGTTATTCACGTCTCTCATTACAGATAAATATGCTTTGAGACTTCTATGCTTAAATGTATTTGTTCCTATACCAATATAACTTTCTTGCTCCATCAAGCAGCAGAAAAGTCTGATCAAAAATTTAAATGAATGCATTTTGCATATAATACTTTGTCTCATTATTAAGCTCCGTAAATAGGTTGAAATCTGCATATAAATCACTTATATTTGCCTAGTTGTCTCTATGGGGGTTGCAGTGATGGTGCAGTAAATATCATGCAAAATGTTAAGTGATTGCTGAGCATGAGAGAACTATGAAATTATTTTTATTAAAACAATAGGAATTAGAAAGCAGGACTTTCTTTAGAGTTGATGTAGCTTAAATAATTTCAACCAGATGAACCGTTGTCAACAATTTGCATTTAAAATATAATTAATTATGTTAGTCTGCCTGCTGTTATACTAGGAAATTAAGATACCATGCATGTTTGTAATAGGAAATTTCTCAATTGTCTTCTTGAATCCACCACGAAGCTGCACATTTATTTCCACAGGAGGAAAGAAAAACATATTATGCTGCTAACGTAATACCAGTCTTTTTTAGGATTAAGACTCAGTGGATGGTTTGTGGGATTAGTGATTTCTATTCTCAAATGAAAACCAGATGGGCCAAACTGACAGCATAAACAGTTGAGGGGGAAAAAATTGGCAGAAAAAGCCACATTTGATTATTACATTTGTTTTTACACATTCTCTTATTTGAGATAGTCAGAATGTCGGTTTGTAAGATATTGTAACTCCTGAATTATGATTTAACCCAATAAAAGTTCAGACTCTATTTCACATGTGAATTATTAGGTAACAATTTGACAATCAAGTAGTTCTTTTATTAAAAACAGAAAATTCTTGGCCACAAAAAGATTTCAGGAAATGTTTATTCAATTGTTCATTTAAATGTGTAACAATGAGTTTATATATATGGTTATACTAAAAAAATAAACAAATTTAATGTACACCCTCTATTGTAAATGTATTAGCAATACCCATGTAATTACTAACCATGCATTTTAGTAATATTTGATGTGTTAGCATAAATACAAGGAATTAATTTTAAACTGGAGAGTAGAAACAGTTGTTAATCATGCAATATTTTAGAGAACATGATACTGAAAACATAATGCATAGCTTGCTATTTAATCTGGGCAATTTGTCTAGAATCTCAGACTCAGGGGCTCATACATTCACCCACATTTTATGACAGCTTTCCATGAATTGAATCCCATCATTATCCCCACTTTCCGAAGGAGACTGAGACTCTGAGGGGCTAAGGTGATTGTCTAGGTTTGCCCAGCCAGCATATGGCAGAGCTGGGTTTGTGCACAGACACCCCACAGTGGAGTGGTGTTTTGAGTTCCTGCTGGGTGCCAACCCCTGGGCTGAGTTCTGGGGACTCGCAATGAGTAAGGCATGGATGCTGATCTTAGGAATTTTACGCAGCCCTTCACATAGAATCTCCAAAATTGAGAGTTGGAAGACACCATGGAAGTTGCCTGGCCAAACTCCCTTTTATCACAGATAGGAAAACAGTGACCTTGCCCTAGCCAGTGGTCAGAGACCTAGAATCAAACCTGCAACCCTTTGCTGCAAGAGATGATGCTCCAGCCAACTGAGCCACATTGGCCAGAGTCAGGATCATATTTCTTTTTCCTAAAAATCTTTCTTTCATATTCTCAGTAAAACATATGTTACTATAATAAAATATATATATATATCTTGTTTGCCTGAAAGTGTTTTCATTTTACTTTCGTTTTTGAGGAATACTTTTCTGGACATAGAATTCTAGATTGGCAGCTCTTTAAACACTTGGAAGACATAAGTCCACCATTTTTCTGAATTCCATTGTTTATTTTTGTTGAAAAGTCAGATGTAAATTTTATAGATTATTGCTTCATTGAAGCTAATATGTTATTTTTATTCTGGATGTTTTAAGATTAAATCTTTGTCTTTTCTTTTTTACTTTATTGAAGAGAGAGAGAGAGAGAGAGAGAGAGAGAGAGAGAGAGAGAGAGCGAGGGCGCGAGCGCACTGTAGCTGGCTTGGCTCAATGGAGCCTGTGGACGGAAGGGTCCCAGGTTCAATTCCTGTCAAGGGCATGTAGCTTAGTTGCAGGCTCCTGGGCCCTGGACAGGGCATGTGCAAGAGGAAACCAATGGATGTGTTTCTCTCACATTGATATTTCTCTCTGTCTTTCCCTGTCTCTTCCAGTCTCTCTAAAAAACTCAATGGAAAAATATTTTCAGGTGAGGATTTTTAAAAAGAGCGATGGAGGGAAACAGAGAAAAAAACACATGCATTGATTTGTTGCTTCACACTTACTCGTGCATTCATAGGTTGATTATGACATGTGCCCTGACTGAGTATCAAACCCATAAGCTTGGCGCACCGGGATAATGCTCTAACCAACTGAATAACATGACGAGGGCTACATCTTTGTCTTTGATTTTTTGTTGCTTTCCTATTAAGCATATGCATCTATGTGCATTATGCTTGGGTGTTTGTAGCACTTTTTGAACCTATGAGACAACTAACATCTCTGCTTACCTTCTCATTCTCACAGCCACACTCCACTCCAAATACCAGGCTTCCCTCCCTTGGATTTTCTCTTATTCATATACTGATCATTCACATTATCTCTACTTTTATACTTATATAGTATCTTCAGAGTTTTTGACATATGTGTGTTTTAAAATTCTCTCTAGGTCTTCTAATTTTTCTCATAAGGAACATTAGTGTAAACCACCTAATTAGTCACTGCTAGAAGTTTTGATTAATCTTTTAAAAATTTTTACCTAAAATTGAATATCCACATGTGTCTAAATGACCACAAAGTTATTTACAGTTATCCTGCTTCAGAGAAACACATCGTTGATGGCCTGATAGGGAGAAAAGTAAAGACAATCAAGAACTGATTTGAAACAGACTTTAAGAATTTTATTTTTTTAAGTTGGTATAATGCTCTAAAGCACATGTGTCAAACACAAGGCCCGCTGGCCAAATCCGTCCCGCCAGGCCTTGCAATGTGGCCCGCACCGCGCTGTCATCACTGCACTCCGCTGCGTTTCCATCACAATGACAGTTTATGACTGTTCAGTAAACCATTTGGCCCGCGATTTAGGCTGGATTTTAGATTTTGGCCCCTTCTCTGATTGAGTTCGACACCCCTACTCTAAAGTGTAATACAATCATGAGTGTGCAATAGAAGCCATTGGAGTTTGTGTGGGGTAAAAAGAGTGAGGGTAGGATTTAGACAGGTTACCCACATGGAAACCGAGAACCCCTGAATTGCCTCTAGGACCCGGGATGCAGAGGGAGACTGAATTTTCTTTTATGAATATGGAGATCAATAGGAATTATATTGATTATGTCACAAACTTCTCCATTTATGAAGTGCCTCTACTATGCTAGTCTCTGTACCAGTAAATGACAGACACGAGGAGTGATAAGGGGCCACATAATTGAATGGCAAAGAGGAAGAGAAGACCACGTGAAGGTAGAGTGATGACTTGAGACGCTTAGAGAATGCCAAGCCCTTCTGGCCCTCACCCCACCTCCACCTTGGTCTCCACCTCCACCTCCCTGCCCCACCTCACATCTGTCTCGTGAGAATAAACAACTTCTGCTTGACTATAAAGAACATCCATGTCCTCAAAAGAGAGCAGATTTCAGTGATAACTACAATAAAGTGGAGGGAATATTTTGTGATGTGATGGATTATGTTAGAAAATTTGCTTAGCATTTAGCAGAGGTTCCGGAGGATGAAATGGAGGGCTTAGGAGAGAGACGAGTGCCCCCCAAAACACTCCTTTGCCATTTGAAGAGTGTGATGATGGAGTTACAGCTGAGATATTCCAGCAATCAATATTGAGGCCAGTGATGTTTATTCATGACAGTGTGAGAGTAAATTGAAAAATGGTTGCTGTCAACACGGCATCCTTCAGATAACTTAGAGGCAAAGAGATCTACAGATGGCCCTAACCAAATTAGGAAATGAGTAACATCATAACAAGGCATAGATTTTATAAATTATGTACATGGATAAGAATAACTTGAAGTATAATGATTTACTTGTTTGACTTAAATTGACTGAAATAATCCCTTAAAGAAAAAGATGCATATTAGCATTTGGCATTATACAGTGTGCCACTATGGTATTATATGACATATATATATAGGGGAGAGCAAAAGTAGGCTAATAATAATAATAGTAATAATAATAAATATAATAATTAATGCATAATAATTTAAGAATGAGCTCTGCGTTTTGTGTACTCACAACTGTAAACCTACTTTTATCCCACCTCTGTGTATTGAAGGCATGTAACAGACCAAGCTAAAAGGAGGAGCAACAGTATTAAAATCATTCAGACTTCTATTGGACACATGGATGACATTTCCATCTTTAGAAAGTAACCAATAGGAAAACCAAGAAAGGACAAGACCGCAAAGAGACTATGAGGACATGGAGAGGAAAGGTTTTAAAAAGCTGTTGTTCAAAGAGCAACAGGCATGTCTGGAAAAAGCAATCACTTGTTAGGAAGTTGCTAGTGCATGGAATCCTACTCACATGGGCATAGTCAGGCTTGAAACCATCATTTTGCCATTGAGAAGCCAAGGGCTAACATGGCACATGTGGCTCATGAATGCATAAAAGTATAAAGTGTAAGTCATTGTTACATTCCTTCCCTGTCTTTGTTTACAGTCAAAGGGGTCATTTTTATGGTAATAAGTTCATGGTTGAGAGTGGACACAGGGATGGCATATAAAGCCTTTTGCAATAACATTTTACAGCCAGCATATTCTTTGATTTTTTTTTTTTTAAAGACCAGGCTTTAATCTTTTCTCCCTAAGAATCCCTCCCACCCCCCACCAACTCCCTCATATAAATTATCTTTAAACAATAAAACCCTTTTTTCTGACTGGTATGCACGGCCTATAATGACTTCAATGAAACATTTAGGTCATTTGGAGCACAGAACTATTTTGTGATTCACCTCGTTACAAACTATTTCCCATTAAGATGATGCACAAGCTGAACCGGAGTTAATGAACCTACATTCTTACAGGATAATTCAAACTTTAAGGGTGATATTAACTTAAACGAAATAGGAGAGGGAAGGAAAATCAGGTTCATTGTACACCAGAGATCGTGATCTTTATCCTCTCAGTTCATAAAAGCTTATCTGCAGCTCAGTTACTCTCAGTCCATTATGAGAGTGGTTGTAGAGCACATATATGTTTATAATTAAGTACCCCTCTGTGGCCATAAAAGGGCTGCATGTGCTTCCGCAGGGAGTGCATGTGGAACTTGATTCATAGGAGAGTGGGTATCTTTAACCTTTATGGAATGCTGCATGAGACTGTGGCCTATCCCCACGTACTAGGCAAAACAAGGGTCTGAACACTAGGTAGCCCATGGAAAAATCCTCACAGCCGATTTTGTAAATAAAGTTTTATTGGAGCACAATCACACCTATTCATTTACATATTGTTATGGCTCCTTGAAACCCTGTACCAGCAGAGCTCAGTCGCTGCAGCAGAAATGAGATGGTCCAAAAAGCCTACAGTGCTTACTACCTGGCTCCTTAAAGAAAAGGTTTACCAATTCCAGACCTAAAGAGAAACTTTATTCTATACCTGTTGACAATATACGGAATTGCAAAGTGAGTAAAATCTACATTAAATTAATCAAATCTTATTTCAGAGCACAATATTTACATTATATACAGCGGCAAGGTCCTAGGGTCCCCTGGACCTACTTAGAAACGTGCCTTCTTCAAAAGCCTAGACATGGTATTTTAAACTCTTCTGCTGTCAAAAATGAAATTAATTAATTGCAACAATAGCTACTAGTTTTTTAAACCCCCCCTGAAAGACAATGTCTCGTGTTCCCCTCCTGACTCTCTGTGGCAGCTGTTAACTATCAAATACTATTTCTAGAACTGTGCTGGCATCAGTCGACGATCATACACAAAGCTGTTTGGCAGGACATGCACTGTGTGAGTTGAGGTTGTTAAAACGAAACAGCTCTGTTAAAGTTAACTCTGTTCACATCACAGAGAAAAATATCTAAGTTTGCCAAATCAAATCTTTCCTATATCAGTGGGAAAGAGCCATTTCCCAACCTCTATAAAAGGTAATTCAGGCACAGGAGAGGGAGAAATAAGGACCCTTGGAAATTAAAATGATAAAACAAAAATTTGCTTGACAGCAAAAGTACTTCCAAATGTATGAAATTGAATCCAAATCTGAGCCTGCAACAAATTTAACTGACAAGAAAGTCTGCATAATGGACTTGGTTTTATTATTAATGCTAATATGGGTACATTTTTGTTCTATTGTGCTGATGGCAAGAAGATAAATGGCCACCGAAGGCACTAAAATATCTCCACTCTGTTGAAACACTGATTGGAGTTAGAATGCAAACACTTATTCTTCACTTGTGAGGGGGGGAAAAAAACTTCTTTAAAGGAAGTGCTACCGTAGAGGCCATTTCAGAATCAGGTATAGCTTTGAAATAGAATTTCTTAAAATAACTAAGTGCAGTATTTAAAAAGCTGTTTCTTTTAGAAATTCAAAATCACGTAGATATAATTTTATCAAAATGATAAATATATTCCTGACATGATTCTTAATGAGAATTTCTTGGGAATGAATAATTCGCCTCACATAGCGGGTGACGTTTACATTCAAAGCATTCAAGTCCAGCTCACCTCTCCCTGAAAATCATCATTGAAAGTCCTCTCATCCCCTGAACCCACGTCTCCTGGGAGGTCAAGCGACGGCCAGACAGGGACTGGGAGAGACTGGGTCTGCGCCCAACGACATCTGGCCATTTTCAGGTTCGGGAGTCGGGGACGGATGATCCACAGTTGTTTGCTGGCGGGAGAGCCAAGGGTCAGGAAGCCAGGGAGTTCGAGCCAAAGCCAGAGTGTGTCAAGCCAGTAGATCAGCTAATCTGAGAAGGAGCAATTGGGTTTTGGAGATCAAGACGAGCAGAAGGTCAGACACTCTGGGAGGTTAGTAACAGCGAGGAAATAGAATAGGCACGTCAGCCCTTAAGCTACCGTCTATTTGTGTCTGCTTTTACGAGTCTTGTGTATACTCCTCCGCGGTTGCATGCGGAGCAGTGGTTACCGCTACTTTGGAGGGAAACTACGATGGATAAACGCGGATCCTGGCTACAGCCGGCCTGCAATTATTATACAAGATAGCTGTTGCAGACCTCGCGCTGTCGAGATTATTTAAATAGCAATGACGCCTGTGCTAATGCAAGCCTGTGCTCATGGTTCCAGATTCTCCCGCCACGTGCCTTCTCTATTTATTAATTTACTTAACCTTTTTCTACTTTCTAGATGAGTTCTGTCTGCCGTAGACAGAATTTTAAGATGGCCCCCAAGATTCCTCGCCCCTTGGTGTACAGATCCTCTAAAATCCCCTCCCCTTGAGGATGGGCGGACCGGTGAGTAGGATGGGATATCACCCCTTCCATTAGGTTAGGCAGCAGAGAGTCCTGAGTTAGTCAAAAGGTAGTTATCCTGGGTGGCCTGACCTAATCAGGCAGCCCTTTGAAAGCAGGGGAAGCCTCAGAGAGACCATATCCTGAAGACTTCGAAGAACAAAACAACAGCTAATTGCCATATTGTGAGAGGAAGGGGATATGTGGTAAGGACCTCAAGGTGGCTTCTAGGAGCTGTGGACACGCCTGTGGCCATACAGATACAACAAAATTCTACCAATCACGTGAGCTTGGACAAATACCCCAAGCTTCAGCAGACCCCACCTCATACGTTGATATCAGTCTGGGGAGACCCTGAGCAGAAGACCCAACTAAGTGACGTGGGCTCCTGATCCGCGGAAGCTATGAAATAACGTTTGTGTTGTTTTAACCACTAAGTGTGTGGCAATTTCTTCTGTGGTAATAAGAAACAAACACATTGTTTAATAGAACTTGCAATCACAATGGAAACAGCCTATATTAAGTTGCCAGTATGGTAGCCACTAACCATGTGGGGCAAATGAGCAGTAGCCACATGAGGCTTGTGCAACTGAGGAACTAAATTTTTATTTTATTTTATTTTATTTTATTTTATTTTATGTTAACGCATTTAAACTTGAATAGCTGTATATGGCTAATGGCTACCCTACTGAACAGTGCATTTCTAGATTAATACTAAGGAAGAGAAAATACTTTGATCTTAGTGTTCTTGATTACAAATGGCTCTCCTCTGAGTTTCATTTTTTAAATTTAATCTTAAACTAATTCTTTATGAAGACCATATGAGAAGCCATGCATGATCTATCTCCAGCTCATTCCCTTCTCCAAACCACAGGGCTTCTTGTATAAAGTTCTTTCTCCACGGAGGGCTTCCCTCTATCCAGACACTTTCCTTTGTTCTTCATCTGTGTAACACTGATTTAATATTTACATCTCAGTCCAAGTGTCACTATCTTAGAGAATTCCCTGATGCCCTGCATCTGTCAGTTATTGCTGTGTAACAAATGATGCCAAAATGGCTTCAATAATCATTTTTTACTGTAGTTCATGCAACAATGGATCAGCTGAGTCATCTGATGTAAACTGGTCTCACCCTTGTGAGCTGGAGGCTCTGCTTTAAACTGCTTTGACTAGGTCAGTGGTCGCCAACCTTTTGGACTTCAGGGACCACCAGTGGTCGGCGGACGACCGGTTGGCGACTGCTGGACTAGAGCACATCAGCAGGGCCAGGCACTCTTCCTCCTTGGGCCAGGAGGCTAGCCTGGGCACGTTCATCTCATGGCACTGACAGAAGTAAAATAGGCAAGTGTAAGTCACAGGGACTGGAGGCATAGGCTTAGGACTGATACAACATCACTTTGCCTCGTTCTGTCTAACTGTCTCCAGGCCAAAGCCGGAGTTTAATGGTGAGAAGTGTACTCTGCTACTTTTGTGGGAGGAACTGCAACACCTCTGTGGCCCAGGGCTCAGATACAGGAAACGTGAAGAATTGGGGTCAGTGATGGGAATCTTTCATATAATATCTCATAGGAAAGATTTTTCTTTCAAGGCACTTGTACTTGGTAATTGTACATTTATTTATGAGATTATTTGTTTACTGATAGTCTCCCCCATAATGCTGAGTGAGCTCAGTGAGGTCAGAAATTACATTTATTTTATTCACTTCTGTGTCACCAGAAACTGTGACGCTCAATTATTTATTGAATAAATGAATAATCAAAATGTCTAAAGAACATTTTAAAAGCTAAATATGTTCTGATAAGCAGGATCTGAGAATAGATAGTTAAAGTTTGAGCAAAATTTGGTAGCTATTATCAGAGCATGAGGAGGCATCATTTAACAAGCTGATATATGAATGTCAAGGGAAGTAATTGAAAAATAGGACAGCGTGTGTGTTTGTATATATAAAAGCAAGAGAGTCAGAAGGAAGGAAAGAAGGAAGGAAGGAAGGAAGGAAGGAAGGAAGGAAGGAAGGAAGGAAGGAAGGAAGGAAGGAAGAATTGACAGGTATTAGCAATCACAGACAAGGTATAGCTATCCTTGGAACTATAATACAAAAATCCTGCAATAGTCAATGAGTAATCAACCAGAATATGCTTCACATAGGAACCAATAATATAATGATGGAGGCTGTATACTATAGCATCTGGTTTGCATGTGAAGATGCTGCTTTTTAGGTGTCTCTCCAGAGGCAATTTAGGACAAATAGTTCTAAGATCCATAAAGTCTGCTTTTTATTTACAACCATATCAGATAATCTAATAGAATCTATTTTTCCTTCCCCCCACCCCCCAAGCCCCCATCCCCGTCTAGGCAGAATCACCAAAATTTATAAAATCCCTTCATCTCCTATCGCCATACTCAGTTATTTTTAATTGATTTTAGAGGAAAGGAAAGAGAAAAAAACATTGATGTGACAAAGAAACATCAACCTGCTGCCTCTTGTATGTGCCTGACTGGGGATTGAACCCGCCACCTTTCAGTGTACAGGACAACACTCCAACCAACTGAGCCACACCAGCCAGGGCAATTATTTGGTTATTTGGGAATACTCAGCAATGTTCTCAGCAGTGTTACTTGGGAGTTATCCTGTTGTTTGTTTTTTTGGAAATTCGTAAAAGGCATATGGAAAAGATTACTGAAATATAGCTGCCCTTGCTTGGATGCTGCATTGCTGGGATGAATGTGGAACCATCTCTGATTTTCACTGAGCCTTACAGAATTTCAAACACCACACAAATTTTGGGTTGAAGTTCATCTAGTCAGCCTTAGGTTCCAGTAAAGATTTCCTATGTTTCTTTATTTTCCTTGCAGGCATGATGTATACATGTCCTTTTTCATCAGAATCACAAATAGCTGCAGGGTGTTAATGACATTGCTTTCTTTGCTGCAAGCAGCATCTTGAATTCTGAGTCACAGCCAAAAATCTAATCGTAGTGATGCAAGCCAGTAAGCTGCAGGGTTTCTAACTGCCTTAAAGACAGCGTCTTTTGAAAGTTGTCCACTTGCATATGGTGTGAGAAAGTGATCCGGTTTCATTTGTTCCCATGGAGCTGTCCAGTTTTCCCAACACCATTACTTGATCCCAACACCATTACTTGAAAAGACTGTCTTTACCCCACTATATAGTCTTACCTCCTTCATCATAGATTAATTGACCCTATAGGTGTGAGTTTATTTATGAGCTCTCTATTCTGTTCCATTGATCTGTACATCTGTTTTTATGCCAGTGCCATGCTGTTTTGATTACTATCGTCTTGCAGTATAGTTTGATATCAGGTAGCGTGACACCTTCACCTTTGTTCTTCTTTCTTACAATTGCCTTGTCTATTCAGGGTCTTTTGTGATTCCATATAAATTTTAGGATTATTTGTTCTAGTTCCGTGAAAAATGCCATTGATATTTTGGTAGGGATTGCTTTGTCTAGTATGGCCATTTAATAATGCTAGTAGGTGTATAAAAATGCAACTGATTGCTGAATATTTCTAATACTTTACTAAATTCATCTATTAGTTCTAATAGTTCTATTTTGGTAGAATCTTCAGGGTTCTCTATATATTATCATGTCAACTGTAAATAATGACAGTTTTATTTCTTCCTTCCTGATTCGGATTTGCTATTTATAACTGATGTGAAAGCATGCAGAAATACTTATTGAGCACCTACTATCTTATGCTAGAAACACTAAGATGGATGACCCTATCCCATCTTCTTAGGGTACATAATCTAGGGTGTGAGGCACATGTGTGTGAACAAAAGACTCCAAAGAATGTGTACAAAGTCGACAGCACATGCAAGATGAACTGATTCACTTTATCTGGAGAGCACTCTGAGACGGGGGAGATGCTTAGGCTTCAGATGAGTGGGAATTTGGCAAGTGGGCAAAAGGCAAACAAGGCAGGAGAGAAAATCTGAGAGATGCCAGGGTCTAGACCACATGTGTCAAACACAAGGCCCGAGGGCCAAATCCGTCCCGCCAGGCCTTGCAATGTGGCCCGCACCGCGCTGTCATCACTGCACTCCGCTGCATTTCCATCACAATGACAGTTTATGACTGTTCAGTAAACCATTCGGCTCGCGATTTAGGCTGGATTTTAGATTTTGGCCCCTTCTCTGATTGAGTTCGACACCCCTAGTCTAGACCATCTCTGGTCAGAGCACATACAAAACCTGAGAGATGTCAAGGGTTATTATAAGAAGTCTGGGCTTTCCCCTCTAGGCCAAAGGTTCTCCATGTGTGGTCCCAGGACCAGCACCAGAGCCCTTACCTGGTAACTTCTTAGAAACGCAGATCCTTGGCCCCCACCTCAGACTTCTTGAGGCAGAAACTCTGGGATTGGAGCTCCATCATTCAACCTTCAAGTGAGCCTGATGCACGCTCCAGTGTGAGAACCACCGCTCTTGGCGATGAGGCCATGAGTATGTTAGTGGCTGGATCAGCTGTAGACTTTCTGAAAGGTATTCCTGGCCAGGATGAAGGGGGTACATTAGAACTGGGATAGGAAGTGAGGGTGAGTGGAGGCCGTGAGACCAGTTAGGAAGCTGTGGAGAGCATCAGTGGCAGCCGTGATACATAACTGGGGATCCAGAGAGAGGACCTTGCATTTGCTCGGATTAAGATGCAGAGACCTTTAAGGCAAAGGCTTTAAAGACCAGGTCACTGAGAGGCTTCACACTCCATTAATGAAAAGAGGAGCCCTGCGGCCACGAAGAATCACTCGCTCGTGAACCCAAGGTCAGCAAACTGCGGCTCGAGAGCCACATGCGGCTCTTTGGCTCCTTGAGTGTGGCTCTTCCACAAAACACCACGGCCTGGGGGAGTCTATTTTGAAGACGTGGCGTTAGAAGAAGTTTAAGTTTAAAAAAACTTGGCTCTCAAATAAATTTCCAGTCGTTGTCCTGTTGATACTTGGCTCTGTTGACTAATGAATTTGCCGACCACCAACCTAGACTTAACCAATCATGGAGCGCACACACAGGGGTGCTGCTGTTCCCAAGAATACACAGTTGTTTGTGAGTAATAATATGCACCTTCATTTAAAATAAATTCCAAATTCTTAGTAACTTGTTGTCATTATGTATGTTTTACATCCATGTTTTACACTAAAATATGGCCACCATTGTTTAAGGATTTTAGACATATTATAGGGAGTCCCCCTACTCATAAGAGTTCCCAACCCTAGCTGTGGGTCCCGAGTGCCACTTGGTTATACCTATGGGTAACAGAGGCCTGTTACAGCGTTTGACATTCACGCCGAGGTGGGCATTTTAATGTGTTGGTTCTCTTTGTGGGGTTGGGTTTGTAAGCCAGGCACTCAGAAGATTGCTTCGTTCCTCTTAGTGCTTTGTAGGTGATTAGGGTACCTGCCGCCACCTAAGTGACGATTCTTTCATTGGAACTTCACAGTCTGAAAACCCACGTCTCCCTAAGGTATGATTAGCGGAGAGATTAATTTGTTTTAGGTTCTAATTGTAACTTCTTTTGGCAAAGAAGAAATCTCTTTATTAAAACAGATAGCAAACATTAAAGAGCAATGAAGATAGCCCCACAGAGTCAATTACTAAAAACTATATAACTAGCTAGATTTGCTACATTTCTCGCCCATTCTTAATTTCCTCTCAGACGTTGCTGATCTTAGTTTTATTCTTAAAGCTTTATACAACATTTCTTTTTTAGTCATGGGAGTCTTTATGCTCTCAGTCGAAGCCTCTGGCTGGCTCTGGCTGGGAAGCTCCATTGTTCCAAGGTCGCAGGTTCAATCTCTAGCCATGCCACATACGAGAAGCAACCAATGAATGCATAAATAAGTAGAACAAAAATATCCATTCTCTCTCTCTCTCTCTTCCTTAAAAATTAATGAAATAAAAAATATTTAAAAAAGAAAGCCTCTGGCTATTCTGTAGCTTTCTCCAAAGCTCCTGGCTCTCAGAATTACTAGGGTGCGATCTGCTTGGATGCAGAACCACTGTAAACAAGGAAGAGTTTTCTCTCCCTCCAAGTGATCCTGAGGAATGCCCTGAGGCCTTAGGTACAGGTGGTATGACACAGGTGGGAACCCAGGGAGGAGTTGATGCTGAAGTCTGACTCCAAAGGCAGTCTTCTGGCAGAATTCTCTCTCGTTGTGGGACAGCCTTTTCAATTAAGGCCTTCAACTGATCTCACAAGTCCCGCCCTTATTATGAAGAGTAATCTGCTTTACTCAAAGTCTACTGTTTCAAATATTAATCTTGACTGCAAAATATCTTCACAGAAATAGCTAAAATAATGTTTTACCAAACATCTGGTTATGGTGGCCTAGCCAAGTTGACACATACTATTAACCATCATAATAATGTTCTTTCTTAATAGGGAAAAAATCCTGTCCTTCCTTCCACCTCCTCCTCCTCCTCTCCTTTCTTTCACTCCTTCTTTTTCTTTCTACAAATATTTCCTGAGAGCCCTCTAGATTCCCAATCCTAGAAGCCTACTGATGAAGTTGAGCTGTCTCCTTGGTAACCATCTCTAACCCGAATGGAATACAAAGTACTTTCAGAACCAGACTATCTTCTTTAAAGGGATCATATATTCCTTTCCAATTTTAAACCCTACCTTACAAGAACACTATTTTGCTATCTCTTTTAAACAGAAAAATAACTGTCTTTAAAAAGAGATTAATGACCGACACCATTGTTTAGCTGGTAGGTGCACTAATTTAGATGCTTCTGATTTAAAATGTCATGCTTTGGTCAGAGATCGGCTCAGAGAGTACTCTTATATCATAGGGTTTGTCATGAAAATGAATGGTTTAAAAATATTTCTGAGGGAAACATGAAACCCACTTTAGAAAAAAAAACTGTTTTCAAAGTGATTGAATTAATGAAATATGTAAGTTATACTACATTTAAAAATAGATGTATAAAAGCAGATCCAAAGATGTCTTATTTTTTTCAAAACAAACTGGCAAAAAAAACTTTGTAAGTCTACTCCGAATTAGTATATTGCTCATCAGCTTATTTATCACGGGGGTTGCTTTTCTAGAAATGGGACTGCTGCCCACACCAGTGCTGGAGGAGACTGATGACGCTCCGACCCCATGCAGTGTGTGCCCAGCATTGCCCGTTGCCATGCGGCCAACCCACGTGTGTTCTCTCCAAATCCCCCGGAAGGGACAAGCCCCCTTCTGTGGTGTTTCCCCACCCTGGGCTGTGGTGATGTTCATGATGGTCTCCATAGCATCAGAGGTTTCCCGCCAAATCTAAACTCAGGAGCTTCGTTCCTCTTAGTGCTTTGAATTTAAATACTAAAGTGCTGAATATTTAAATACTAAAGGCCCAGTGCATGAAATGCTTGTACTTGGGGGGCAGGGAGGTGTCCCTCAGCTCTGCCTGTGCCCTTTCACAGTCTGGGAGCCCTCCGGATGCTGGCAGTCAGACATCCTTAGCGCTGCCGTCGAGGTGGGAGAGGCTCCTGTCACCACCAATGCACTCGCAAGGTATGAGCTGGCTCAGGGCTTTTGGCTGAGTGGCGCTCCCGCCGTGGGGGTGCACTGACCACCAGGGGGCAGCTCCTGTGTTTAGTGTCTGCCCTCTGGTGGTCAGTGTGTATCATAGCGACTGGTCCGTTCGCTGTTCGGTTAGTTTGCATATTAGCCTTTTATTATATAGGATAGTTGTGGGCCACATAAGGATGTTTTCGTCAAGTAACCGCATATATGACGGTGATATACCATAGAGCCTAGCTGTGTAACAGGCTATATACCATTTGGTTTGTGGAAATACACTCTATGATGTCCTCAAAAACACGAAATCTCCCAATGATGCATTTCTCAGAACATATCCCTGTCATTAAGTGGCAGATGACTGTATAACATTCTTTCTTCTCTTTCTTTCCTCCTCTGATTTCTTCTAAAGAGCTGTCCCTCTTCCATTTCATTTCAGTCAAATATACCTTCAAGTATATGGAATTATGTAGATAATTAGTGACTATGCTTTGAGTCATGTGTCCTGTTGATCAGTTTGGTCAGTCCTTCCCCTTTCTTATAATCTGGTTGAAAAATGGCTCTCTTTGATACACATTTTTAAAAACTGTTCATAAAAGAGAGTCTGTCAGGAGCTGGGTTAAGCAATGGAGAACGCTTTCATTGAAACATAGATTTTGTTTTCTGTGAGTATTTGTGTGTGGCATTAAAAGTATATTTGTGTTAAATTCTTTAGTCACCTTAAATTATGTCCATATTTTATATAATCCACCCATCAAGTGGCCAAAAAACACCATCCTCGTCAAATAAAGAGACAAAATCCTTGCATTTCCCAAGGCAGGCATTGGATAGAGGTGGCTGGTCTTTCTAATAGACAGCGAGCCCAGGGCCAGAGAGAGAAGTTGAGCATGAACCAGGCCTCTCTTGGTTTACTGCAGGCAGAAAGCAGGAGCGGATGGTGATTTTTCTGGCATGCATATTTCCATTACCTCTCTCTTGCCCATGAAGGATATCATTAATCAACGACTACATTCCTTCCTGCTGAGCACACATGTGAGCTCAGAAACTTTCTAAATGTAACACTCCAGGAAGGCACTGTCGGATGATAGGAGTTGGCATACAACAGAAGACCTGCTTACCATCGCTGGTACACAAAATAAGGTTTAGCATCTGAAACAGTGATTAAAAGATAAGAAGCTGCTCTTATTTTACAATAAAATATCCCTTATGGTCACCTATAGTTCTGAAGGGTAAAGGGGTGGGGAGGAGAGGGGAGAGGGGCAGTAAATAAGATGATAAGATGTTTTGTCCTGGGGCAGGTAAACAAAGGGCAGCATTAAAACCAGATAAAGGCCATTAAATAATCATTTACAATTTTTTTTTCTGTTTTTGTTTTGCTAATCCTCACCCAAATATCTTTTCCTTTGATTTTCGGAGACAGTGGAAAGAAGGGAGAGAGAGAGAAAGAGAGAGAGAAAAACAACTATGTGAGAGTCAGACACTGATTAGTTGCCTCTGGCATTTACCCCAACCTGCAACCCAGGTACATATCCTTAGCCTGGAATCGAACCCATGACCCTTTGGTGTGCGGCTGACACTCTAACCACTGAGCCACACCAACCAAGGCACACATTTTTTTAATTAAAAATTTATTGAACAATTAGCAAGAATATAAACATCTGAGCTTTTAGGAGTTTTCTTCCCATTCTCCTGTTCTAAATATTTTACCAGAAGTTTTCATTTTCAAATTTCTTACTATACTTGAAACTACAGAATTTTTAAATAATGGAATCTATTCTGAATAAAGCCATCTCTTCCCCATCCTCTCCATTCAAGAGCACTTGATGTCTCATGAATAAGTTTGACAAATCTATTTATACACCAATTTGTTCTCTGTATATGTAACCCTTCTAGGCATTGTGCTTATTGCTATTGCTTTTGTTTTGCTTGGTTCTTGTTTCTTAATTACAAAGGACATCTAAATTAATATTGGTCCTGCTACTATGAAGTTCATTTACTGTTTATTGACTTTTCAGTGTTATGAGCAAAACAACATTTATTTTCCTATCAGCTGAGCTATTCATATAATGTGACTCACTTTAGGTCTTCTTTCCTAGAGTATATTGCTCCACCTTTTTAAAAATGTCTTATTGTTGGGCTTTTTTGTTCTCTTATTTTTAAACAAAGAACCCATTCCACAAAGAAGACAGAATACTGTATTAGCTGCCATTCTTATTCCTTTTAAAGGAAACAATGCCTTTTTACAGCAGTAACTCATCCACCCAGAGGTCATTTTTCCAATAATGTCAGTCAGAGAGAACACAGCTAGAGGAAAAAGGCCTCTGAGAAGTTGAAATGAATGCCACAGATCTCATTCATTTTATTTTCACCTTCTTACTCTGTCATTCAGCAACTGCCTTTTCCTGTTTTACACACAGTCGTAACCAACCTTGTTACCTAGTTTCTTAGCCCACAGAAGATGAGAAACAACTAGTTAGAAGGAGATCAAAGACAACATGATGGCTGGTGACAAAGGAGAAGATAGAAAAGGAACCAGACTTAAGGATTCAAAATGTATAGCAACCAGGAGCCCTTATATGATTGTCAGGTAGTCCTCCAGTCTGTAGCCATCTCCACGACACTGGAAATCACGTTCCTAACTCCGTTCTGGAGTTGTTGAGTCTGTCTCATGATCAATACTTCCTGTTTAAGAAGAGGTGGGTATGTGATTTACTTCAGGAGACTCCTGGATGGTGGAGGTAATGTGGTAAAAAGGAAAGAGGACAGACCGGAACAAAAAAAGATGTCTTGGCTTCCTGCCCATTTTTATTTCCTATGGAACCTGACATCTTTTAGTCTCATTTTCTTTGTCTGTAAGATAGAGGAAATAATCAATGAAATACTATTGACAAATAATACCTGCCTGAATAAACATGGGTGCTGGAATCCCGATATAAAGTCTCAAGTCCAAAGGCAGAAGTAGAGAGAAAATAACAGAATCAAATGGGAAGGGTGTGATAAAGGAAAGGTAAGATCAAGTGGTGGTGGTGGTGGGGCAGGGAAGGGGGGGGGGTTAAGCTATGGGATGGTTTTTAAAGGCCACAAGAGAAGCAAGAGGGGCTCCTCCAACCTACCTTATAGGTGGGGAGGGAACCTCTAAGGACACTAGCTAGTTTGTGAAATTTTTTAAAACAATCATTTAATTGAGGTCTGGACATGGTGTGGAGACACTGGGTGCCGCATCAGACTCTGTGTTTACGTTGGGAAAAGGAGTTCAGGAAGCATTTCACCTCATTTCTCTTTTCTGAGTAATATATATATATATATATATATATATATATATATATATATATATATATATATGTTTTTTAGAGCAGTTTGAAGTTCACAGCAAAATGGAGAGGAAGGTGCAGAGATTTCCCATCTACCCTCTGCCTCCACACCTGCACAGCCTCCCCCATTAGCAGCATCCCCACCAGAGCTGTCCGCTTGTTGCAATCCTACATCCACACATCATCACTCAAAGTCCACACTTTACATTAGGCTTCGTTCTTGGTGCTGTACATTCTTTGATTTGGACAAGTGTATAATGACTGACAGGCTTCCATCATTATGTACCCTACAGGGTAGTTTCACTGCCCTAAAAATCCTCTGTGCTCTGCCTATTCTTCCCTCCCTCCTCCCCCACCCCCTGGCAACCACTGATCTTTTGACTGCCTTTTCCAGAATGTCATATACTTAGAATCACACCGTGTGCAGCCTTTTCAGCTTGGCTTCTTTCACTTAGTAATACATATTTAACTTTCTTTTAATGGCGTCAGAGCTCATTCTTTTTGAGCACCAGATATCATCCTTTGTCTGAATGTACCACAGTTTATTTTCCCATTTACCTACTGAAGGACATCTTGGTTATTTCCAGTTTTTGGTAATTATGAATAAAGCTGCTACAAATACCCATGTGCAGTTTTTTTGTGTGGACATAAGTTTTTAACTCCGTTGGGTAAATACCAAGGAGTGCAATTGCTGGATCGTATGGTGAGAGCATGTTTAGTTGTGTAAGGAACTGCCAACCTATCTTCCCGAGTGGTTGAACCATTTCGCATTCCCACCAACAGTGAATGAGAATTCCTGTGCTTACACAGCCTCACCAGCATGTGCTGTTGTCAGTGTTCTAGATTTTGGCCACGCTAATAGGTGTGTATGGTATCTCGTTGGTGTTTTAATGTGTGTGATGTGATACGATGTGAGCCAGCTTGTGAAATTTTTAGGTGAAATGCAGTTCCTTTCTCCACCCTCAAACCACGTATTTCTTCATTACACTATAAGGATCTCTTTTCAGTCACGTATTCACTCCGTGTTTAATAAATGTAATGTGCCTACTACATACCAGGTACTGTGCTATTTGCTTGGTATGCAATAGTAGAGTAACCATAGTTGTTTAAATAATAATAATAATAATAATAACAACAACATAAGGAGTGTTTCCTACTTTACCACTACCAAAATCCTGACAAATATGGAAACTCCCCACTGTAATACTTGGCACTTGTCAAATCTGAGTTGATGTTAAATTGGGTGGTGACAGAGGAAATCAGGGTTGATGTTGAGTTGTTTCCCAGATATAAATAATTAGTTGAACTAAGGAAGATATGGGAAGAGAGGACTTGGTCTTGAGTAGGCAAGCAGCAGGGAAAATACTTCTCTTCCACTCATCTGCCGTAGGGTTCAACTGGTGTGGCATTACCCCCTGTAAAGACCTCACAGATTGGTGTTCAATCTGCAGGAGAGAAATCTTTTTTTACTGAAAGGGTACAAGCCCTGGTTTTGACATTGGTCTCTTGTTTACCAATCTAACATTAGAACCAGTCTTCTACCATACCTTAATAATCTCAAAAATGCAACAAAAAAAAATATATCTATCATTTATGTTTTCATCAGAGCATTCACCTGAGATCATGTTGGAAAGCTGGATTTATGTGTTGTAGTTACTAGAGAAGATGACTTTATTTTCAAATGGTGCTTCCTGCTTTAAACACTCCATAGACTACCAAACAAAAGGTACTTGAATTTGGGGCATGAAGAAAGGGGGTCAAAGTCACTGGGATGGTTTTCCAAGTGGCTGGTCATAGCTTTGTGCAAGCATAGACAAAAATAGTTAGTCTCAGCTTAAATTAGAGCATCTATTTTCTTCTTTTTATTGATTTTTACCTTGGCAAGTCTCAGAATTATGATTTCAGAGGCCTCGGAGGTTCTCAGGCGATCACCTGCTGCATGTCACTGATCAGAAATTGAAGCCCCAGCAGGTGACCTGATGCTCTGGCTGTCTCTTGTGTTGGGAGCGGAGAGTTTACTGGGCTCTGCAGAAGGCACAGCTGTTGCTTCTTTCTTAGAAAAGACTTTCGGGCAGAACATCTGGAGCACAATATCTGGGCTATCTTAGTAGCTATCGAGAGTTTCATGAACAAGACAGGGGTACTTTCCTCAAAGGGATGGTTGATCCGTCATTGCCACCTCATTTTATCGGCAGTACCTAGATTAGCTTTATTTTCCTGCTAAATTTGCTAGGGCTTAACATCCGTTTCAACCTTAGCCTCCTTCACATCGCTGGAGATGGGCCACCACGAAATGCACAGTTGTTCCTTCCAACCTCGCAGCTTCCTTCTAGACCACTTTCCTTTAGCAGCAGAACACGCACTCGCTGCTTATCTAATAAAACCGTAAATGCGTGTGCGCATGTGTGCACGTGGAAAACCCAGTGGTCTAAGGAATTTTACTGCCCCGTTTAACAACTCAGCAAAGGGGATCTTACATTACAAGCGTTTCTTTCTTCTTCTTCTATATGATGAAGAAATGATTGGTCTTTTAATTTACAGCCTTCTCTTACAAAGGAGGTTGCATCAGCCACAATAAATTCTGGATAAAAATGTTTCTGCTGAATTCATTTTTCACTGAGCCAACCAGGCTGCCAGCACACTGCTTCTTTATTTGAATTCAAACTGGTAGTGAAATATTTTAAAGCGATATATTGGTGACTTCTTTTCTCTTTTGAACTTGTTTGATCATTTAAAATCCAATATTGCACAGAATGCAATTATCTTATTCAGTAAATATTTGCCATGACTTTGGAGTAAAGTGGTGCTATTTTAGAAGCAGAAGGTAAACAAAAACGGGCTGAACCATGTAGGGAAATGGAAGATTTTGGTGAACCACATGACCATGAAGGCCAATCCTATCTAGTCCAAAGGCTTCAAATGGCATGTTGGTGATTTCCAAATCTCTGTCTGTAGCCTAGTGTCTCTCTGGAATGGTAGATGCACCAGAGTATGTATTTATGATCTCCACTTGGACTGTAGGCATTTAACGTGACCAAGCAGAATTTCCAGCTTACCCTCCTAGTTTCCAACATACCTTTGCCTTAGTTTTCCCAAATCAGTGGGATGGTTTAACTGTCTACCTACTCACTTAAGCCAGAATTCTAAGGGTTGTCCTCAATTTCTCTCTTTCCCCACTAACATCTAGCTATAACTTCAAAAGTTATCCTCAGCCTTTCTACTTTCATTCCCGTCATCCAAGCCCTCATCTTCCCTCTCCTGGGGCACTACAATTACAGCCCAACCTGTTCTTTACCTTCTCATCTTGCCTCTCTGCAAGCTACTTTCTGCCCAGAAGCTAAAGTGAGCTTTTAAAAGTACGCATCAGACGCTGTTCCTCTCCTGCTGAAACTCCTCAGTGGCATCTTATCACACTAGGAATAATGCCGAGCTCCTCACTCTGACTTTAAAGCTCCAGATGATCTGGTTGCTGTCTTGTCCACTGGCTCACTTCCTTCACATTCAGCTTCCCCCATTTCACTCCAGCTACTCTGACCTTTCCTTCCCTTTAACATGCCTGTATTCAACAGGGTTCTCCAGAGAGGATCAATAGTATATTTATATGTATATTCGTAAAGACATTTAGTATAAGGAATGGGCTCACATGCTTACGGAGGGGGCAAGTCCCACAGTCTGTCATCCATAAGCTGGAGATGAAGAGAGCCAATGTGGGGATTGCTGTCTGAAACTGCAGGCCTGAGAAGACGAATGTCCCAGCTCAATAGTTGAGGCCCTCAATGGATTGGGCGATGCCCACCCACAGTGGGGAAGGCAATGTGCATTATTCAATCTACTGACTCAAGTGCTAACACCCTCACAGACACACCACCCAGAAATAATGTCTTAACCAAATGTCTGGGCAACCAATATACTATGACCCAGTCAACTCGATGGAGAAATTTAACCATCACACATGCCATCCTAATTCCTTACCTGGGGTCCTTGTGCTAGTTCTCTCTACT
Source organism: Pipistrellus kuhlii (assembly GCF_014108245.1). NCBI lineage: Eukaryota > Metazoa > Chordata > Mammalia > Chiroptera > Vespertilionidae > Pipistrellus > Pipistrellus kuhlii. Next base: position 1,000,514 of record NW_023425404.1, read on the forward strand.
TCCTCAAGTGCTTTCCCCATCATCACATGGCTGGTTCCTTCTTGAATGACCACCTTGGGAGTTACCTTTCCCCAAAGAATCGTTCCCTAGCCATCCAATGTGGAGTAGCCACCAAAATTCATCCACTAATTCTAACTTCGGGATTAAGGTTGAAACTGGAGGAAGGGGAGGACAGTTGAATGGTTTCACAGGATCTTTTTAACCCGAGGGCTTTGAACTCCACAGTTCCCCTGTTTTATATGTCTTTGTGTATGTATATGGTTGCCTCAAATTCTCAAAAAAAAAGTGTGAGATCCACAAACATTTAAGGGACATTCAGAATGGACCTGGTGGCCCACTGATTAATGTCCCGTCTTACTTTGCTCCACATCTTCCTTTGTATCTAGAAAATTAGCATTTACATTTTATAAGGCATCACAGGCCATTTCCCCCTCCATGCCCGCTCTTGCATCCAAGCAGAGAGAAAGTGCCTGTTTCCACTGTGGGCAACAACAACAGCAAAGTTCAGTCCCAATCATTCTGCACCAATTATGGGAAGGCACGCACCACTACATTTCTGACAGGCTCTTACAATCGGTTTTATTATTCTGCTCTTACTAAAATGCTAATCCCCTGGGAGGCAAAACTATCTCCGTATGAGTTCTTGAACACAAACAAACATCTTAAGGGAAATGTGAATGAAAAACACCACGTTGACATAATTTCAAAGCTACAGCAGGAGAAGGAATGACCAGAAGCCCTCCATTGGCATTGAGAAGGGGAGGGGCAGGGAAGGTAAGCCGCTTATATAAAGTAGGGTGAGCTGAATTGGAAAGTGGGAAGGTAGGGGGGCACATGTTCCCAAATCCAGGAGCCGTGTGACAATAGAGTAATCCACCAACGAGAGATGAGACTGGGACTTTCTAGTGGCATACATTCTAGTGTGATGGCCCAGCAATAATTTTTGGAGCAACGTTCAAGCATATCCACTCAAGGGAGTTAATGTCTCTCTTTTTTTGACATTAACGAAAGCAAAGCCCACCCACCACGTGATCTAGGCTATATGGTGTCCTGCCAATAAAAAATATAAACACATCCTGGGGTTTAAGCCCATAACTACCAGAAATGATGAACTTTTCATTTTTTAATTTTCCCTGGCAATACCAGTAGACCTGCCCTTGGAATTCTGTCCTAGAAATTAAAATAATAGTCTCTATAGCTAATATCAATGCTTTAATCGGTGTTTCTAAAGGTCCTTGTCTCCACCAAGTTCTCATGAAAAGGAAACATTTACTGAGAGAATGAATGTAAGGCTCTTGTTGTGTTACTCACTGTGTTTCTAACCTCATTTCCCCCTTCCGAAGAGACACCCGCGGTGATCAATTCCCTTTTTCAGATAGCATGAACCAGGGCATGCAACATGAGAAAGGGTGCCATTTTCATAGTAAAGACATGTTATATGTTTCAGGCAGTTGGCCTTTGTACCTAGGAGAGTATCCAGAGCTGCCTGGTTTACCCTCCCTCTGTTCTACTTCAGCCCTAGGATGGGTCACTGTTCACCTCTCTGAATCTCATATTGAGGATCAGAAATAGGGCTCTATCTATCTATCTATCTATCTATCTATCTATCTATCTATGTATCTATCTATCCATCTATCTATCTATCTATCAGCATTATCCAGGGCAGCTGAACACTCTTCAAGCTCGGTGGAGGAAACCAGACAGCCCTCCTGCCCTCTCTCCATCCCCTCCCTCAAACTCAGACCACATGTGCCCAGCTTCCTTGAGTCTCTTCCATGACTCACCCAGACAATAGAGACTCGGCAATATGAAGATACCCCATTGGGTGACAAAGGCTCCCTAGCCTCTAGGCTGAGGTTGAGGACCTTTTCTTAGATTCCCCCATTTGCTAGCACCACTGTAGGGTGGATCGCACTGTAATGTATTGATAACTTCCTTTTCCTTCCCCATCCACCTTCCCCAGGGGATTAGGAACTCCTCAAGGGGACAGATTTGTCTTCTTCGCTGGAGCTGAGTTGGCCCTTGGTTGGCTCTCAATCAGTGTTGGTTCAACAAATCCTGTGTGATCTAAACAAACTGGCTTGAGGAATTACAGGGCAGAATTTCAGGAGGAGAAAAGGCATAGGCACAGTTTCAGAGGCTGGAAAACCAAGGTCAGTAGCTAGGAGTGGCAGAGGAGAAAGATGAATTTAGGTGAGTGAGTGGAGATACATGGGAGAGAAAAGCCATGAGAGATTATGGGGGTCCTGGATTGCTCAGAGGGGATGTAAACTGTCTGCTGTGTACTCTGTGGATGACGGGGAGTCACCAAAGCTTGGGGGCCAGAAGGTGCAGGAACTAAAGTGGTGTTTAGGGAAACGAAGCTTATGGCCACAACTAAGTAGGAGACGAGTGGAGGCAGGAAGCGAGTGGAGGCAGGTGGTTGTGTACAGACCCTGGGAGTAGCAAGCGATTGGCTTAGCTGCGGAGAGGAGAGGCAGAGCTTGCTGAGATCTCATCACTCTATCAAGCATCAGAATTGTCCAGGGTCCTGACCCTCCGAGAAGTCTCTGTTCTTTTTCTAGCTCCCATCTGCTTGGAGGCCCAGGTCTGATGGGCTTTTCTCCTTTGGCTACCCAAGCAGCACTCGTCATCTCGTCTGAGAATAACTAGGAAGCGGAGTGGAGTTCACGGAGTGGGGGGTGAGGAGTGGCAGAGGTCAAGAGATGGACAGGGGTTGAACCAAGGCATAGGCTGCGGGGATGGAGAGGAGGGGCCTGCTTTGAGAACAGTTTCCAAGGCAGAATCTGTAGATGCAGAGGGAAGGATATGTTATGGGTCATTTTGTGGTTTCTGGGCACTGAACGTAGGGACACAGAAAGAAGAAGTTTAGAGCAAGAGGATAAATAATTCCATTTCAGACATATTAAATCTGGAGCGACAGCAGAATTCCCAGGTGGAGGAGTCCAGAAGCCTACTGGAGACAGATTTGAAATTCATGAGGGAGCTGGGTGCTGGTTCGTGGTTAGTGCTGATCATTCAGAGGCACAGACATGGATGCGATCACCCAGAGAGAGCACGTGGAAAGAATAAGAGGCAATGAGCCTGGCCTGTGTAGGTCAGTGGTTGAGCATCATCAACCTATGAACCAGGAGGTCATGGTTCCATTCCCAGTCAGGGCACATGCCCGAGTTGTGGCCTCGATCCCCAATGTGGGGCATGCAGGAGGCAGCTGATCAAAGATTCTCTCTCATCATTGATGTTTCTACCACTCTCTCCCTCTCCCTTTCTCTCTGAAGTCAATAAAATCAATAAAAATACTTTGTTTAAAAAAGAAAAAGAAAAAGAGGCAATGAAAGAACTCCAGCCTTAGAGGAAGGGTGGGGGAGGAGGAGCCAGCGACAGCATCTGGGAAGGACGGGCCAGAAAGGTAGAAGGAAGGAGAGCTAAAGGACGGCAAGAGTTTCAGAAAACGAAAGGAGCAGCCTCACGCAGCGCAGCCAGGTGGAGTAAGCCGTAGGGGATTCATTAGTGTGTGAGGGAGAGCAGTTTCAGTGGGAGCCGGGTTGAGGGAGGGGTGGGAGGACGGAGGTGGAAACCCTGGCCCCATCTTTGCAGCATGTGGAGGATGATCACCTTCCTCGCTGAGCATGGGTCTCTGGACCACTGAGCGCAAAGGAATTCAGCATGAGGCAGAGGGCGAGACCTGCCTTTCCTTGAGACCTCCTCCCGGATTCTCTCCCATCTACCCCGCTTTCATCTAAGACCCTGAGCGTCGGTGCCCGGTCTTGTTCGTGGCTGCTCGCAGTGGTGTAAGTGAAAGCCTTAACAATGTTTTTGCTCTCTTGTTTGTAAAAAATTATTCCACTTCCGCTTTTAACACGCTGGGAGAATAATATGGAAACTTGCCTGCCTGGTTCTCATCAATGAAAGGTCTTATCTTCTGAATCTCTTAAAGAGTCCGTTCTTGGCTCCTTGAGACAAAATGATTCTGTCTCACGTTGAAAATTCCTGATCGTTAAGTCCAATGTCATCAAGAAGAGTCAGTAGTAGATGGATTATAAGTACTCACCACAAGGTGATTTCTGTAGAACAAAGAGGGAAGCCCGAATAAAGAACTGAATATCGAAACTGTTTCTTCTCTATTAAAGAAAAAAAAACCAAACCAGCAAAAATTGTGTTTTTCTACCACGATGGAGGTTTGTTTTACTTTTTGTTTTTGGCCAAAACTCTCATGTATTCCATTCTTTAGTGTTATAAAAAGACTCTACCTGGCCTGGGGTATCAGAATCATGTACAGGGGACCCCTCCTTTTCTATGGGGATACCTGAAACCACAGGCAGTACTGAGCCCTGAAGAGGCTACGCTTTTCCCTGTGCAGACACACCTTTTCACACTGGCTTCTGGTGAATTGCCAGCATCACTCTTGTGCTTTAGGGCAATTATTAAGCAAAATGAGGGTTATTTGGACATGCTGCTCCTGTCAATCTGATAACTGAGATGACTACTAAGTGTCTAATGGGTGGGTTTTGTGTATTGGGTGGATATGCTGGGCAAAGGGATGCTTCACATCCGAGTGGGGCGGAGCAGGATGGCTCAAGATTTCACGATGCTACTCAGAACAATATGCAATTTAATACCTACGCTTTATTTATTTCTGGAATTTTTCTTTTTAATCCATTTGGACCACAGTTGACTACAAGTAACCATGGGTAAATGAGACTGTGGAAAGCAAGACCATGGATAAGGGGGGAACTGCTGGGCATAGCACATTCCCCATTCTGCGCATGCAAACGTGTATCTGCGATTACATTTGCTTACATTGTGGCTGCTCCCCTCTTAGTTGGATCAAGAGCAGCAAACAAGCCTAGCCAATAGGTCTACTAGTATAAGGAGTTTCTGCTTTCTTTCCATAAGGTTCTCTTGTCTTGGTGGGACCTCGTCTTAGTCCCTCAGGGACTTCCAGGACCCCGTGTCCTTGAGGAGCTACAAAGCTGAGGGTAGGAAAGGGGTGGCTAGAGCTTGTTGGGAGGAAGGTTGAAAGGGGCCAAGTTTCAGGATCAGTTGGTTATTCAAGCTGACCTGGGAACCTGACTCCAGAAGACAAGTTCAGTAGGGTAAGAGGAGGGTCCCAGGCAGAGGGAGCAGAGTAAGAAGTAGAGAGCGGAGGCATGGATGAGCAGTTAGGGTGCAAGCAATGGAGCTGGGAGCAGCCGAGGGTAACTCGCTAAATCCCCCAGGAGAGCTACTGGCTAATTCTGTGGCCTCAGGCAGCCCTCACCTAGTGTGTGCAGTTATGACAAGAGGAGTCCGGAGAGAGCGGGGGATCCATGCAAACTCAGGGCTGCTGCTCAGAAAGCAGTGGCCGGTTGGTATCCAAGAAGGAGCCTCTGGGGCGGGACCCTGATGTCAGCAGATGGAGGCTGACTCTGGTTGATCTAAGTAGAAAGGGCACTTACGTACAGCATGGGGGTGGCCCTAAGGAATCTCCGGAGGGCTGGGGCACCAGCCACCACGTAATGCAGCCTGGATCAAGGCCCAAACCAGTGCCACAGGCCGATCTGGGGATGACCCTGCAATGTCCCCTATACTGCTGCTCCCTGCCCTGGGAGCCGAGGCTGCCCTTGTGGCTGCTGAACCTGGCGCCGTCCCCCTCCTTGGTCATGCTCCTCCCCCTCCGCTGCCAGGAAGCCTGGGAACATGGTCTCAGGCTCTCTCTTCCAGTCTTCAATGGGGAAGTGGCTTTGCCTCCTCAGGTTGGGGATTCCCCAGGCACAGGAAGGAGGTCACACCCTGGGCAACCAAAAAGAGTGACAAATGTCATTCTTGTGCTTGAGAACTAGGAATGTATCTTCACCTTCTTGCCGGACCCAGAACCCAGCACAAGGCCCGGAACAAGGTGCCAGCAGGACTTTCCATTATGAATACTCTGGCTGCAGATGTTCAGGAGTGAGTTACAGCTCACAGAGAGCCAATAGCCTAGAGAGCTGGCAATTTGAAGACACAGGTAGTCTTTGCTTTTTGTTTTGTTATTGTTGTTAATCCTTATCCGAGGATATTTTTCCCATTGATTTTTAGAGAAAGGGAGGAAGGGAGGAGAAGTAAGAGAGAGAGAGAGAGAGAGAGAGAGAGAGAGAGAGACATGAAGAGACTCATCAATTGGCTGCCTCCCACACGCACCCTAGTCTGCCCTGAGGATCAAACCTGCAACCTGAACACTTGCCCTTGACCAGGAATTGAACTCAAAACCATGTTTACTTTTTAAAGTTGTGGCTGTTTTGCCGAACCTGTTGTCATGTGGCCATATTACACTCACGCTCTTTGATGGGATCTATGCCAAAGCTATTAACAATACTCACCCTCCGCTCAGTGAAAATCTCTTTCTGTCCCCTCTCCCCCACTCCTTTACACACACACACACACACACACACACACACACACACCCTGCTCCCGAGTACATCACAGTTTGCATGGTATAAGAAATACGGAAATACAAGTGTTGAAATCCTCTGGTCTCTATTTAAAGTTGGAGAGGGAAAAAGATACCCTTGGCATTTCCAGATGAACATCTCAAAACCTGTACTCAGGGCGGTGAGCGGTCTGATCCACGGTGTTATTTGACAAGATTGTTCTTGCTGGTCACTGCCCACCGAAACGGGAAGCGAGGAGCCGATAGACTGGCCAGCCATCCATTTCCTGTGAAACAGGGAAAGCACCGGGGGCTTAAATGGTGAGGTTATCAAATCTCTCCATCCAAACAGCTACCTGAAAATGACTTCCACACGGGCAACATTTTTCCCCCCTGACAGTAATGTTTGCTATTTTCACGTACAATACAGACACTGGAAACTCAATGACTTTTTTTTTCTTTCTTGGAGGTGATAACAACTAGAGATAACATAAATTGCCTCTTATTTTGGTAACAAAAACTTGCTACCTTTTTGGACCCCGAGGGGGTATTTTCGTACAGTATACTAAAAGTACTGGTGAACTGTTAGACCTACTGTGGAGGCCTCACAGACTTGGATGCATTTTAATAAGGTTATTGCTATTGTTAGTTGAGCATTTGTTGCCAAGATAGAAATCCTCCTGCCTACCACTCACCCACAGCTATTTGCCATAATGTTAATATGGCAAATAACTGCGATACATTTCTCAAAGCCGAGGAATTGACATGGAGACAACTGACAACTAGACTACAGATCTCATTTGGATCTCCCCCCCCCCCCCCCCATTTCATGTCAATGTCTTCAGTCCTAATTGGAGTTGGAGGGTCCAGCTTGCTATAGAGGAACAGTAGAACAATATTAGTTCAGAAGGACTGGGATTAGCTGTAGAGATGGCTCAGGAAGACTATACAACCGACCGTCTTATGTGCCAAACATAAACATGTGTTAAGTTCTGGCCCCCAATATTTTGCGTGTGTGATCTGACTTCATCCTCCTCTCAGAAACCAACCGGGTGATGGCGGATACTGACAGATCCACTTCACAGCTAAGACGGCAGATTCCGGATTCTGAGCCACGTTTGCAAGACAGATCGGCCGGGAAGTGGCAGAGCTAGGATGTGGACTGAAACCTCTCTGATCCCCGAGTCCACACCTGTGCCCGTGAGCACTGCAGTGCCGACGGAGGCCCTGGCCCAGGTGGGGTACAGGTCCCCCCCGTCGGTCAGCGCTGTTGCCCAGGCCTCGCCTTCCAAAGGTTGTCTGGATCCACTGTGCCCCGAGGTGGGAGGGTGCCCTGTTCGGAGGACAGTGACTCGAAGTGAAAAGGGTGATGCGTGGAATCGTCTCAGCCTCCGACGCCCTGACCCCGCAGGCGGGCGCTGGAAGCCCTCCCTGGCCCCTTCCTGGGCGGGTGAGCCTGCGCCACCTGCCAGAGCAGCTGAGAGGAGCGGGTCCGAATGCCGGTCCCCACGTGCCTTTTGCTTTTTCTTTCCTGAGTGTTTCGAGGCTTAATTAACGTGTGTAAAGCGATCTGAAACGCAGAAAGAAAAGGAGCCGGGGAGCTGCAGAGTGCCAACCGCGATTACCTGGGGCGAGGCAGCCGAGAAAGGGAGGCCCAGGGAGACAAAGGGGGTCAGGGGAGACGCAGGGGCCTTCGGCTCAGCAGCCAGCTGGTTGGCCCCGAGCCAGAGCTTCTGGCAGCTTCTGCCCCACGCTTCCCTCCCAAGGCCTACATGGCAGCTCCGCTCGGGAGTCAGACCCCAGGATAAATAACTCCTAAAGCGCTGAACCGGAGCCGAGGAGAACGGGCCCGAGGACGCGCGTGGCAGCCGGTCCTCTTGCTGGCCACGTGGAGGCGGCCCTGGGATGTCGCCGTCCTCCTGGCACTGCCCGCGCAGCACGGGTCCCCGAAGTGCTGGATTGGGCCAGGGAGAGTCAATGTGATAAATATCAAAGACAGAAACGGAGCTAAGCGAGCTTTGCTCATTCCCTTTGACAAGCCCGCAGTCGCGGCCGTGATGGAGTACTGTCACCCGGGGGGAAGCAATAAATCCCAGTAAAGTGGTGGGTAAAGGTAATGAGGCCTGGGTCACGTGCCGTCTCACCGGCTCCTGAGCGTGCGTTCCCGAAAGGGCAGGCCTATTGGTCTCACCGAGAAGCTGAGAGCTCGCGACTCCACAGGTCGAAGGCGGGTGGCATTTGATTGCGGTGGAAAGCCTACAAAGAAGCAAGTGGAAAGATCTTCCTGTCCACCTAACCTGATACAACCGCCTGCATCTGGAAAATGAGCATTGCTGGGCTCTCCCCCACAGAGGGAGGATTGCTGTGCCTCCGTGCATGCCCGGTGGCTGTGTATACAGCCCAATCTAAACTGTTTACGGCAATGGAGGGGGAAAGGTTTATTTGGGTAATCCAACGTTTATATTAGGCTTTCATCCCGGTTTTTATATCCTGCGTGGTCTAATCGGTGGGTTGTTATCCTTCTCCGGAGCCCACAGACGGAGGATGTGGCTGCTGGAAGCCCCCTGCAGCTTGGCAGCCAGGCTGGAAAAAGGCCCCCTTCCCTGGCTTCAGTCAGAGAATTCCGGAGGACACGGAGAGGCCTGGCCTGGGGCCCAGGGCCCAGGGCCCACTCAGAGCCAATCCCATGGTCAGCGAGAGAGGGTCTCACCATAACAACCCTGCTCCCATTCAACACCAGGGCCATCGTGTGACATGGAAAAATCCCCCAAAGGAGAGGCGGGCAGACAGACACCCCCATTCATGTCTGCTCCCACTGAACAGAGGCCAGAAGGTGCTCTGGTCCCCAGCTTGCAGGGGACACGTCCTCCAGTCTGTTTTCTTCTGGACATTGGACTCTGATGGGTCCCTCTTGGACTTGTGTCTGCGCATACCTTTGGTGCATGTAACGTCATGTGGCACCCAGAAGTCACTGGGGCACAGGGGGGGGGGGAGGGAGTAGTATCTGAAACTGCTGATGATGGCTTCCTTCAGGTCTGCACCTGTTCTTGCCTGAAAGCCTCCTGCCTCTAAATTATCCTCCGCATAGGTCCTAGGAGGATCCTTGTAAAACATAGAGCCCTCTCAATCCTCAGATGGTGAATATTTTTTTAAAAATATATTTTATTGATTTTTAAATTTTTAAAAAAATATATTTTATTGATTTTTTACAGAGAGGAAGGGAGAGAGATAGAGAGCCAGAAATGTCGATGAGAGAGAAACATCAACCAGCTGCCTCCTGCACACTCCCCAACGGGGATGTGCCCGCAACCAATGTACACGCCCCCGACCAGAATCGAACCCGGGACCCCTCAGTCCGCAGACCGATGCTCTACCACTGAGCCAAACTGGCTTCAGCTATTTTATTGATTTTTTTTACAAAGAGGAAGAGGGAGGGAGAGTCAGAAACATCGATGAGAGAGACATCGATCAGCTGCCTCTTGCACCACCCCCACTGAGGATGTCCCTGCAACCAAGGTACATGCCCTTGACCGGAATCAAACCCGGGACCTTTCAGTCCGCAGGCCGACACTCTATCCACTGAGCCAAACCAGTCTCGGCAGATGGTGAATATTTTAGGTGTCAACATGCCTGGGCCATGGAGGGCCCAGATATTTGATCAAACGTTATGCTGGTATGTCTGGGATGGTGTTCTGGATGAGATACATATTTGAATCTGTAGATGGAATAGAGCAGATTGCCCTCCCTAGTGTGGGTGGACCTCACCTAATCAGTTGAGGGCCTGAATAGGACAAAAGGTTGAGTAAGGGAGAAGCATCCTGCCTGGCAGCCTGGAGCTGACATCCGTTTCTTTCCTGCTTCCCAGGTCTTCGTCTGCTGCTGTTTGGACTGGAACCACAGCATTGGCTCTGGGTCTTACCTTGCTGACTGCCAATCTTAGAGCTTGGCAGCTTCCATAATCAATTGGTTCTGTTTCTCTGAAGAATCCCAACTGGTTCAAACATCTTCTTATTTACTAACTTCAGTCATTCATTCGTTTAAAAAAAAAAGGGGGGGGGGGGGGGTGTCCAGAGACTGTGTTTGGAAATGATCCCTGTACAAAACAAGGATTCCTAGCCTGTGGGACTTCTGTTCGTGTGTGTGACATGTGAAGACGGGGGAGGCGGAGAGGGAGAGAAATAATTAATAATTAGTAATGTATTCGAAGATGATAAGTGCAAGGGAAGAAGGAAAGAAATAGAGCAGGATTGGGAGGATCAAGAGAAGCTGCTCAGGGGACGCTCCAGCAAAGGTTTAAGGGAGGTAAAGCGGTTTGCCACGTGGAAAGCAAGATAAAGTTCAAACCGGTGGGCACTGGCCCTGCCTCCTCTCCAGCGGGATCCACGGGCACTTCCTCGGTGAAACCTCCGTTTTGGCCACGCTGCTCCCCACGCAGCACCCTGACCTGCCTCCTGTTTTCACCCCTCCATGCCTTTCCCTATCCTGGGATGTCCCCTCCCCGGGGACCTTCTTCTCCCCACTCTTGTTTACATCCTGCCTCTACTTGTCCTCGAAGATCAATGGCAAAGCTTCTACAAAGCCTGCCCGGCAGGGTGTTTTTCTTGAGCCTCTTTTGGTGTCCAGTGGACTTGGATTTGAGTTGTAATTCTGCCCCTGAATATCGATGCAATTTTGGGTAAGTTTGCTCACTTGTGAAATGGGAATAAAATAGTGCCTTGCTTATGAGGAACTAGAAATGAGAAAATGCAGGTAAAATGACTCAGGGACCCTTCGCTGCTATGATTATTTGTTCTTCCTCTTCCCCTCCTCCACCCCACGCCCCTTCTCCCCTCTTCCTCTTCTGTCTATGCTCCCAGAGAGCTCAGGGCCAGCCCCTCTCTCACCCCGACGTTCTGGCTGAGGATTGAAAGCAGGCTCAAATCTCTCTTCTCAGGCATGGGCTCCAGGCCCTGGCTCCACACCGTGGCCGGCTGCCTTGGTTTCCTCACTTGTATCCCTCTCCCCTGTCCCATCATCCTCGACCCAGATCCCCCATTCTGGCTTCAGATCCAGGCTTTTTCCCGGTTTCCCAGAGCGGCCTGATCCCTTGCTGGGATGTTTCTTGACATGCTGACTGTTAAACTTCTGCTTATCTCCCTGTGAAAAAAGCTCGGACCTGCTGGGTCAGGCCTGCCCCGGCTTGGGAAGGGAGGCAACAGGGGTTTCTACAGGTGGGAAACAAAACCACTTCAAATGTTTACTGTGGAAGGAATTTTTTAAAATAGAATTTTTATATTCACAGAAAAACCAAGAAGATAGTACAAGGCTTCTCACATATCTCATGCTGTTTCCCCTATTAATAACATCTCACTTATTACTGTGTGATATTTTGTTACTCTCCACAAACCCATATTGATACATTATGACTAGGTAAGCCCATGCTAATTCTGAGTTCCTTAGTTTTTGATCCCATACAGCACACCCAACACATTTATTGGCATGTCTTCTTAAAGCTCCTCTTTGCTGTCCCAGTTTCTCAGCATATCCTTGTTTTAGGTGACTTTGATCGTTTGGAGGAGTCCTGCTGAGGTATTTTGTAAGATGCTCTTCCACTGGAATTCACTGGTGTGTGCAGAAGGAATTTAATACAGGGGATTGCTCCTATGGGTGACGGAGAAGCAAACGGGAGAAGGTGAAGCTACCCAGAAAGCTTTTCAGCAGGAAGCCTTTACCATCCTAAACTGGAGTATTAGCAGGAAGTGGCAGAGTTACCTAAGCCACAGGCTGGAGTCACTGAGCCAAAGCCGCAGCCACATGCAGCCAATTGCTGGGAATGCCAGCAAAGTCAAGAGGGCAGGGGAGAATTTCCTTAGCTTTTCCTTTCCTCTCACCTCCAGTCTGTCTGTAAGAGGCTGCTCAATGAGAATGGCTCTACAGACTAACGGGCCCAGCACTGGGATGGTTGGCATCGAACACACAGCACCTGAGATATGGTTTTGTTGCAGCACTTACCCGACTGCTCTGCAGTTCAACTGTTTGCCTGCCCACAGGCTCCAAGTGAGGGGTGTGTGTGTGTGTGTGTGTGTGTGTGTGTATATATATATATATATAATATATATATATATATAATATATATATATATATATATATATATATAATATATATATATATAATAGCTGTAGCCCTTGCTCATAGTAGGTTTTCAATGTTTGAAATATACACAATCAAATGAATGAATAAGTGGGATATTTTTTTTGTGTATGTGTTTTTTTTTCCTAGCTCTAGCTTTGAGTAATGCTCAACACCAGCATTTATTTTCAGCTTCATCACCTCATATTGGTGCTAAGGTTACGTTGAGCCTAGCATTTGCAACATTTGAAAGCCACATGGATGGTGTCACTGTAAAGTAAGTAGACCAGTTTTCTTTTTCTCTTTCTAAAAGATTTTAAAACTGAATTTTAGAGAGAGGATGGGAGACAGAGAGAGAGAGAAAGAAAGAGAGAGAGAGAGAGGAACATCGATGTGAGAGCGCACATTGCTAGGCTGCTTCCTGCCCCTTTCTCCCCCTCAACCGGGAATCCAACAGCCAGCCTTCGGGTGCCCAGGATGATGCCCAACCAACCAGGCCACACCGGCCAGGGCTAGATCAGTTTTCAACAAAGGAATGAAGTGGTGCATCCATCCTCCAAGCGTTTCCTGAGGAAGGTCATCCATATCTCCCAGTGAGGCTGCCATGCCTGGCTTCTTCCTTATGAGCCGCACCAAACAATGAAACAACTCATTTTAAAAAATAAAAATGTGTCTGTCTTTACAGCTAAATGTCACCCATCCCTCACCTGGCTGGCACTGAGGCTGGGACACACGGTCAGAGGAGTTACATTTCCTTTCGGCGGAGGGGAGGAGGAAGTGGACTGCCACAAGCAGACACGGATGGTGACTTTCCCACGGACAGCCCGGTAGTCACGAGGTCTAAGCAGGGACATCACGAATGGGCCACCGGGTCTCTGAAACGCCGGAGGTTCTGGGGTTTTCCAGGGCTTTCCGTGCTGGGATGGCACCTAGAAAACTAAGTTCCACTTGAGAAAACCTCACTCCTCTGCGTGTCAAGTGGAGGCCCTGATTAGTGTCTGACAAAGAGCAGACAAGTGCCTGGGCGGCAGGCGCATGCTCAGCCCTGCAGCCTGCAGTCTTCTGTCTGCCGGGGTGCCCTGTGACCAGCCCCAGGACAGAAAGCTGGCCAGCCGGGCCCTCCCTTGCCATCCTGATCAGCAGAGACTAAGATATTTTCAAGTAGGTAAATTGCAGCCCTAACACAGGATGACTCCAGGAACCTCATTGCATTTTTTTGTTGTTTCGGAAACCTCGTTTTCCAGTAGTTGTGGAGAAATAATAGTTTGGAAGCCAGTGGTGCCCTCGAAGCAGCAGCGATCTGTTGGAAATATGGTTTTTGGATAAGTCACTTTATCTTTCTGTACCTCCACTTTTCTCACTTACAAATTGGGAATTACATGTCTGTCGTATCACAAGGAATGTGATAAAGATCACATGAGATGTATGTGCCAGTACTTTGAAGATCGACAAGTGTAACGTAGTACGGCTAGTCCTTTGCATGGACGTGAGGCAGCAGGAAAGATGCCTTTGATGTTTAATTAATACTAAAAATCCTCCATTACATTTATTTAGCTATAATTGGGAAGGAGGAAGGCAGGACTCATTTCAAAGGGCCTTTTTCTGCTCCAAAAATAGGACTCAGAAAACACATATTTGATTTTCCTTTTGGTGTCAAACCACGTACCATTGTTATTAGCTGTTTTACAGAATCGTGACCTTCAAACTTGGGGATATCAAAGATAGACAAGAAAGCTTGCCCAGTCTTAGAGCCCTTCAAACAGGCTTTTGAAACGAAAGCAAGCGCTGTTGTTTCTTATTAAGGGCTAATAGAATTGTCCTCTTAAACGAGCACTTCAGAGTTTAAAAGTTGCCTTTCCAGGTGGGTTGCAGTGAGTAAATGTACTGAGAGGTCACGGAAAGCCCTTTTGGGGGGCAGCGTGGATAATCTGTCACAGGGGGTTCACGTAACACCCTTTCCACAGTTAAAAGAAATGTTGAACTTGCACTTTCCCTAACTGTACACACACCGCTCTGCATTCACATCTAGGATCATAATTTACGTTCAGTTTACAGAATTTGTAAATTTTTGCAATTGTTTTAACTTGTAATTAAGTTTTCTCTACGAGGCACACCATATGCCACCATTAATTCTTCCTTGTTGATCTCTTAGGAGGCACACGAGTGCATGCTTTGATGCAATTTTTGAGGTCTTTTGAAAATCAGACGACTACGTGTTTAGCCATATGGGCCTTTGTTATTTAAAATGGCATATGATATTAATAAGAGAAGGCAAAAATGCAGAAGGACCTGTTAGGAAAGCAAAAACCCACAAATAATTGAAAAAAAAAAAAGGTTGTCAACATCGTTAGCCTTTTTTCTTTTTTTGCGTGATATTTTTGAAACCTGTCTTTGTTGACCCCGCACTGTTTCTTGTCTGTGAATATAGCTGTATACGATCACACGTGCACCGGGCAAACATATGGGAACCCTCGGTTTACCTGGGGCTGCAGATATGCACAGCCGCCTTCCCTGAGTCCAGCTGCAGCCGAGCGTTTCTTTCCCATCCTCACGCCAGGGTTTGACGGTGAGCTCCGGCTCCCCGGCACGGCACGGAGTCCGGCTTTGAAAGGGGCAGCCAGGCGGGTGTTTGGGTTTTCGCGGGGATTCACGGCTCTCCGAGCAGCCCGCCCGCCTGCCTGCCGTACGTGCGGGCACAGACCCGGCCCCCGGCCGGCGCGCACTAGGACCCAGCGGGGCTCCGGGCCGAGTAGGAACAGCCGCCGACCCCGGGCGGGCGGGCGGGCGCCGGGGCTGGAGCCGGGGTTCCGGCCGCGTTGGGCTGCAGCTCCGCCGGGAGACGGCACGACCCGGCGGCGGGCCACCCGCGAGTCCACCCGCCGCAGCCCCCCGATGTAGCCGCGAGGAGCCGCGGGGGGGCCGGCGATCGAAGGTAACGACAATGGGGCTCATTTCCTGCCGCCTGCTCTGCTGCTCGGGTTCAGCATTGTCACGAGCAGCCTCGCTGCTCAGGCGGCTGCTGCATTTGGGGGCACCCTTTGGCTTTTTTTTTTTTTTTTAAGGTGTCCGCCCCGTGTTTCCACCTGGCTTGGCTGATGGATAGAGCACGCAGCCCATGGGGGAGCGATCCAGGGATGGCAAGTTGCATATTTTCATTAGTTTTGTCTCCAAAGTAAGTTCATTTAAAAAAAAAAAGTTTTTCAGGAATTTGTGGCTAGTCGTTTTGTTTTTTTTTTTTAAAGATTTTTTTTTTCCTTGAAAAAAGCAAATGGATCATTTTTAAAATTCAAATAATTGGTATAATTCCGTTAACGACTTCCTCGGGCTTGACTTTTGTGGGCTCCCCGGGGCGCTACTTTTTTTTTTATTTTCAAGGAAGCGCCGCCGGGGTGGATGAGGAGTTGGGCTCGGGCCGTTGCCAGCATTGCTGTCGCAACTGTGTTTGCCATCAATTACCCGCGGCGGCCCCCCTCGGGGGGCAGTCCCCGCCTCTGCTCCGAGGCTGTCACTGGCTCCGCCGCCGTGACACTCCGGGCGGAGAGTTCCCTCGGAGGGCAGTCACACTCTTTCTCCTTCTGGAGAAACATTGTTTGCCGGAGAGAAAACCATTGATGCCTGGCGTGGGGGGGAGGCTGGAGAGAGACTGTGTCTCACTCAGGCTTTGTTTATACTCCTGGGATGACATTTGGGGAAGGGTAACACCCCTTCTTCCCGGGCGGCTTTGAAAGGGTGAGGATTCTATTCCTGGATTTCAATGGATTCGTTTCCCCGGGCTGGGGACGCGGAGCCCCTCTGTCACAGGATGTGCTTGAGGTGACGAGTTCGCCAGCAGTTGGGACACATGATCGCCGGTGCACAATGTGCCTCCTCTGCAAGGACCGGGGCTGCCGGGAGCTCCCGCGGGCAGCGGCGGAGGGCAGGGTGCGACTGGCTCCCGGAGGGAAGAGGGCATCGTCTCCCCCGAGCTGAGGAGGAGAGCCTGTGTGCTGTGCCTTTTGTTCCCTGTTTTTCATTGATCGCCAGCTCTGCCTTCCAGAGGGGAGCGCAGCCCGGAGCGGGCAGAGCTGGGCAGCCTGCACCGAGGGCCAGGGCTCCCTTGAACTCTCACACGGATTGGTCGCGGGTGATCGGAGACTTGGGAACACAGCCACCCCCAAAAACCTTCTTTTCCAACCACGCTGTCAATTCAGAGGAGCCTCCTCATGCACAGATTTCCGCCAGGTGGATTGTTGTTAAGTCAGGTGCCGTGTGCTCGAGGTACCTTTAAGTTTAATTTATTATTATTTTTTTGCCTTTATTTCCATGCAGATTAAAGTAGGCCATTTTGGTGGCAAATTTCTTTGCAGATGTCAGCGACTAGCACACATGGAGAGACGTATCACTTTACAGTTTGGTTTTGTTTTTTTTCTAGATCGTTTTTTTCTTCTCGGGAGTTGTAGAATGCTAAGTTATTCAACTTGGGATGATTTTTCGTACGCATTTTTTTTTTTTTTTTTTTTTTTTAGATTTGAATATTGAAATAGCACCATCCGCGGATGGATGCTTAACTGTATCTTGACTTTGGTCCTGTGTCTGAGCACTGGCATGGAGCAGGCACTAAGTTTCCGTCTGCAACAGTGGAACATAAAGGCAAAATCGGCTTGCACTCTGTTATAAGAAATTGTGGCGTCTGGTTTGAGGAGAATGCCTTTCAAGTCCAAGAGGGGAAAAAAAAAGTCATTCTTTACCTTCTAAGAATATGGGTTAGTAAATACCGTGTGGCATGTCATATCCGTAAGAGGAAAAATAGAAGG
Organism: Pipistrellus kuhlii; assembly: GCF_014108245.1. NCBI lineage: Eukaryota > Metazoa > Chordata > Mammalia > Chiroptera > Vespertilionidae > Pipistrellus > Pipistrellus kuhlii. Next base: position 1,017,803 of record NW_023425404.1, read on the forward strand.
CCGATGGGGATATCTCCATTTGAGCCTTAAACCACCTCAATTAAAGGAGCAGCGTCCCAGAAGTTGTTAAATGTATAAACACTTTTCTGATTGGCTTAAAAATTTAGACACAGGAAGTGGATGGTATCTAATAACCATGAGTGGAGACATGGTTGTCATGGAAACTGAGAAGAGTACTCCCCCCCCCTTCTCCTCCACCATACATACACATACACTCCCATAACCACCACTTAAAAAAAAAAAAAATCCTGCATGTCATCACAGATGCCTGGAGAACATGTTGGCCTCTGTAAGCTTTCCCACAGCATCTGTTGAAACCTGAGACTGTGCCTGTCAAATCAAGGTCATTTTACAACAACAAGCAAAAATGCAGGCTCCTAGATTTCATAACTATTTTATTGAAAATGTGAGGGGAGTGTGGGGGGGGGGGGGCTTTAAAGCAAGGATGGCATTTTGCTGCTTCTGAGTTGTGCATGGAAAGGCCAAGAAGGTATGCGGGCGCGTAATTCTGGCGTCCAATTGATTTGTCCGTCTCCTGCTAGAACCAAACTCTTTTTAGAGCCGTGAAGACAAGTAACAGAACAGGTTACCTGAGGAGGAAGAGGCGTGTGGGGGACGATGTAATGAGGACCTGCTGTTTGCAGGAGGGTTCGGAGTTGAACTTCTCACCATTCAATTCCAAGAAAGGGGGCATTTTGGAACCTAGTGCAGGGGTAAACGGAGACTGTGCCTGGGCCTTCGGGGAGGATAAGGGAGGTGTTCGCAGTAACTGAGCCTGAAGGGGAAACTGAAATTGAAATAAGAATGGTTTCCAAACTGAAACTATGATTATTGGGTGAACTTAGAAAAAGTTTCCTGTTCTTTCATGAATAGAAAAGAGTGCTTTAGTTCTTAGCATCATTGAGAGGTGCCCCTGAATCAAGTTGGTAAGTATTTTAAGTGTCTTGGTTGGTACTGGTTGCAGGGAGGGGAGTAAAGAAAAGTTTGGCGAACCCCCTTACATTCCCCCCCCCCCCCCCCATTTCACTTTGTTAAGTGACAAATACCAAGGAGGCCCTCTCCTGAATGTTGACTCTGGGGATGGACACTGAACCTTCTAAATATAGAGCCAGTGTGTTTCCTGTGTTTCTCTCATCTTGCCGATGGTAGACTTCTCATGCTAAGTTCTGGATCTTCATTTGTTAATAGCTTCCCATCATGATGATTTAGAGCCTCGGGTTGCTTTATCTTAATTGAAATGGTCAGTTTTAAATCGCATTTCATTAACACTGATTTTTTTAAAAAGCAGCAAATGTGCTTTGTTTTCATCAACTAATTGCATTGGGGGAGGGAAAGGTAGAGAGAACCCTAACATCGCCGGGTGATTTAGGTAAACGTCATGATCCCAGGTTGTCCTGTAGTTAATGGATTTGGTGAAAAAGGTTAAGTTTCATGGCACAAAGGTTCTCTTTGAGCAAAGGATTTCCTGTAGGGAGCTTTCTTATCTGTGACTGTGTTCATTGGCAGGAAACTTGTCAGTTGCTTGTTTTTACAAACAGAAGGAAATGAATGGGATTTGTTGGTTTCTAGAGTCTGCCTTCATTCTCTATGGCCTGTCAGACCTTTTGCTTAGAACAAAAGTCCTAAAGGGACTTTGACGAGCACCATGAAGTCCCTTCAAACCTCTGGCATGTCTGTTTACTTATTTTTTTGCTTTGGGATCATTATGCTACCATGTACAATGTCTTTTACCAATACAAGTTAACAAAACACTCACGTTCCAACTCATTTTCAGTTGTCAGACGCACGCATACGCACGGTAGCCGGCATTTTTTGATAGCGATGCCCAATTTCTAATAATTAGTCTAGAATAGCAACCACATGCCAGTCTTGATTTTGGGTTAACCTGGAGAGGTAAAGGGAGAGAGGCAGCTTCGTTCTCTTTGAGTGTAAGGGGGAAAAATGCACAAAGACTGCCTGTCAGTTATATGTCTTTTCTTTCCTTTCCTTTTCACTTCTTTTCTTTTCATCGATTTAATAGATTTATTTATTTATAATGTTTTTCTTCTTTATTGATTAAGGTATTACATATATGTCCTTATTGCCCGTTGCCCCTCCTCCCATCAACCCCCCCACTCATGCCCTCACCCCCTGTTGTCTGTGTCCATTGGTTAGGCTTGTATGAATGCACACAAGTCCTTTGGTTGATCTCTGATGACAAAAACTTGATGTTGGGGGAAGGTTGGAAATTGGGGGTCGGGGTGGGGTTTTGCGTCCAAGTAAGGAAACAAATCTTAACTTTGCAAAGATTTATTGTGCCACAGTCTGGCTTATTTTTGGATATTGTAAATATACATATATTTGTTTTAATTCATATATGTTTCAAATTCTAGAAGAAGAAGTAGGGTGAGCTTCTTTAAAGGAAAGAAGGATGTAACCTCCGTCTGAAGGGGCAGCCTGGGGAGGGTCAGGAGCACCTGGAGAGAACCATTTGTAGTAGTTTCCATGGTGTTTACCTCTTTTGAAGGCATCACTTTTTATTTATATTTAGCACCAAATGAAATCTGATGTGAGACTCCAATATATGAGTGGAATGAAAGCAGTTACTTTGAGGGAACCAAGAGCCTACTCTCTCCGCCTCTGCCTGGGACATGCCCTAGGACCCTAGTCCTGCTCTGAACACAAGTTGAGAAGCTGTTAAAGTGCCCAAAATACCCTCTAACGAAGGCTGGAGGGGGATGGCTTGCAGAGTCCTGGAACATCTTAGCTGCAGAGGGAAGTTTTGTCTTGACAATTTAAAAGGATGCTTGTGATCAGAGTGAGCAGGAAAAAGGTCTGCAATACAGTGTGTTAAAATAAGCCAGCAGGTAGATAGTGAAAGGCTGGACCGGCCATAAGCATGGAGAAAGCCCTGGTCTAGTCTCTAAGGAGGGAAGGACAAAGAGTGTCCTATGGGGTTACATACAGACCAGGGCCCCCTTTCCTTACGAGGCGCAGAAACATAGCACGGAGGTGTTTGAGATCCATTGGTTATGATTGTACTCAAATGCACGGCTCTATTCTCTTACCACCTCAGGATATGTTATGTCCCTGTTATCCTATCTGTCAGTGAAAATTATTTCATATTGTCATTCATGAAAGTTTGCCAAGCCATATAATCTGCCTGGCAGACTCACTGGTGTTTTGAGTGTTGCGTAAAATGATAACACACAGTTGATATTTGCATATCCTCAAATGCTATAGGCCAGAGCATGGACTCGTGCACCGGTGAGGTCCCTCAGCCTGGCCCGTGGGGATCGGGCTGAAACCAGCTCTCCGACATCCCCCAAGGAGTCCCAGGTTGCGAGAGAGTGGTTCTCGGGTGACGTACCCTGGAATCGGGCTCCCTTCTCTGTGGGTCTGGGGTGCGGGTGAAACAGATTTAGGGTTGACAGGTGCCCCACCAGCAACCTAACCTACGGCCGATTCTGCAAGGAATTGGGCTCCCTCGTCTCTGGGGCCGGGCTGTGGGTGAAGCAGGTTCGGAGCCTATGGTGCCCCAGCAGCAACCTAACCCACTGCGGAATCAGGCTCAATCCTCTACTGGTCGGAGCATCTGCCCCCCTGGTCGTCATTGCACACCATAGGTACCAGGCAAATGGATGGATGGTCGCGTAGGCTTTTATATATAAAGATTATGTATGCAGATATTCAAATTATCTCTATTATGAGATTGACTAAAATGGCAGTGTTGGGATTGAGCTTGGTTCTCCTATTTTACATTCCAGAAACCACAACTATTAAGATTTCCAGGGGTGGCAGACAGAGGAATCTCCTCTAGTTCTACTCTTGATTAAAAAAATATATATTTTTATTGATTTCAAAGGGGAAAGAAGAGGGAGAGAGAGAGAGAAACATCAACAATGAGAAAGAATCATTAATCAACTGCCTCCTGCTCAGCCCACAACTTAGGCATGTGCCCCGACTGGGAATTGGAACCGTGACCTCGTGGTTCATTGGTGGGATGCTCAACCATTGAGCCACCCATTGTTACAGAACTGAGGAGAAGTCCGCCGAGATGGCAGGCAAACCGGAGTGGCATTTTGCTCCTCGTACCAGCCTCCCTGCGTTGTTTCCTGGAATGTGTGCAGTTGGGGCGTTGGTAGAAGCAGAAAATACAGACCCCTCGCTCCATTCTCCTGTTATTTCCACCGCCTTCGCCTTGTTTCCGTTGCCTGCGTGGGGTTAGAGATGGCGATGAAAATAAGCAATGTCCCAGGAAGCCACAGGTCTCCCAACAACTTGTGCTGGAACTTTTTCTTTTTGAAAGAAAATCCTTCCTCTGCAAAGATGAAACCAGTACAAGCGAAATAGTTGCTTGTGGTAGTGGATGAAAATGATTGTGATTAACTTTTATTTGTTGAATTGTGTTGAATCAGGTTTTCCTGTGTAGCCTGTTGGAAGCTCTCTCATTCCTCCTCCCACCTGAAATAGAAACCCAGCAGAACTGTCCCAAGGTATATTCACGATAATAGACCCGTGGTTCTTCTCCAGTGAGTGTTTCAACTCTGATGTTCCCGGGGACTTTTGTTTTGGAACTCGTGCATTCCAGTTACCGGGACATTGCTGAAGCCACCGATTACTGCAGGATTCCAGATGTTTTACGGAGTTCTTTTCTGGTACCTTCGCAGATGTTATTTTCTTAAGATTCCGATAGTAGCAACTCCTTCTTGGAGAAGGGATTTTAGTAGATTATACAAGGTTAGATGTTAGATAACCTCATATTTCTCCACACTAAAATTTTCTGAGTAGGTGAACTTAAAGGTGTTTTTTTTTTGTGTGTGTGTGTTTTTTTTTTTTTTGCAATGAAAACAATGACCCTTTAATGACTAGTGAATACATGCCCAAATTAGGACAGTCATAGTAGGACTAGATTTAGCATTTAGAATGGTCTCTTGAAACACATATAAATCTCTCTGGGTAAGTTTGGCAGTGTTGGGTGATCTAGAAATGTCACATTGCACTGGTAAGGGGCTTTCCTATTTCCGGTGCTGTTCCTACATTATTTTAATTGATTCTCATAATAACCTAGTATTAATAATATACCACTACTACTAAGTAATGATAATATACGTTAGTATCCCATTTTACAGATGAAAAACGCAGGCAACTATGTTCACAGAGCCCCACTCTTTGGTACCAAGTAGTTCTCACCCTGACTCCAAATTCCAGGCGTTATCCACCCCACTGACTCTCATAGCCGTTCCTCTGTTTCTGTTCCAGGGTCCCTGACTGCCCCTTCCAAGCTAAAAATGGAGTCTCCTCTTGGGAAGAATGGCAGTGCTGGGCGGGGAAAATTTGTTGTGATTCTGGCAAGAAATAGGATTATGCTTCTTGTCATTGTGTGCTCTCGGACCATTAGTGATGGGAGGAACTTTTTAGTTCCCTCTCAGTGATTATCTCCCTTAAATCATCTTCATCTTCTGCATTTCCCTTCCTCTGCCTCTGAGCACATTCACCCTTTTGGTCAATGAAAGGCCCTTACCACACAGGGATCTGACTTTCCTGAATTACCCAGATATTACTCGAAGTTTTTCTGTTGGTGGCATCCATAGAAACGGATTTCCTAGACCACATTCAGTTTTATACTTCATATGACCTGCCCAACAAATTCAAGGATGCAAATACAATGACGTCTCTTTTATTTCTTTCTAAAAAAGAAAAAAAAAAAAAAGGAAAAAGAAAAAAAAAAGGGCTTAGGTTGTCAGATTAGCAGGATTCCCAGTATCCCCTTTTTGGGTCTCCCTTACCCATAAATCAGGGGTTGGGAACGTCTAGCCCACGGGCCTTATATCATTTGGTCTGGCCCTGCCAAGGCATTAGGGATGAATTAATCAAATGTTTGACCAAATAAAATAGGCTGATTCTTAAGCTGATAATTTTGTATGGCCTGTGAGTGATATTATAAATATCCAAATGTCCCTTGGCAGAAAAAGGTTCCCCAAATGGCTTTATACAGTCCCAGTGGAGCAGACCAGGCTGACTTCCTCATCTAAGCAGGGAGCTCTGAGTGGGGCACCCGCTGTGCCTTGGATACGTGGTGTGCAGTGGGCACTGCAGTGGGAACAGGGTAGACATTTTTGGTGAAGTGGGTGCTAGCACTTTCTCAGTCTCTTAAAGACTTCAGGTGAGATTGATCAGAATCTGATGGAACTAATTCTTATTTCACATGCATACCGTCACAGATTTCACATGCATGCAATCATCTTAAAGAATTGATCTAGGACATGAAGATATTAATATATCTTCACAATAGGGGAGACAAACCATGCAGCTACTCATTCCGTGAACAGTTAGTGAGCACCTGTGGCGTACTAGGAGCTGTGCTCTGTGAACGGGACATAAGGGTGAAGAGACTACTCCGGGATATCCTACTGTCTGCTCCTTAACTCTGATTGGCTTCTTAGTCTGTAAAGATTGCTCTTTTAAAAATATTTTTATTTTTATTTTTATTCTTGACACCATTACAGATGTCCCCATTTCCCCCTAAATACCCCTCTTTTGAAGTTCACATTCTGAGCTGATGTTGAGGGATGGGAGTCCTCCCTCCCTGAGCTCCTCCCCAAGGTGTGTGCCTTTTGTTTTTGTTTACAAGCTGACCCTGTGAGGTCTCCAGGGCCAGTACTTGGGAGGCGATCCCAGGAAGACACCAGTAGGGGGGACGTGGGAGATGCGGAAGAAAGCATCCAATAGTGACTGTGTCTCGCCAGTTACCACTGTGCAGGGGCGCTCAGGGTACCGCAGCTGGCCGAGAGCTTGTGTCCAACAGGCCACGTGCTGCTTTCAGTCACAGGTTGATGGATGCTCTCAGGGGACCTGGATTCCCAGCACTCAAGGGTGGTGGGCAAGTTGGCAGAGTGGGCTTTGGCCGAGAAGGTCCTCAGGGGCTTGTTGATGCCGTGGGTTGCAGTTGAAGGCCGGGTGGGTGTGCACTAAGATAGGAAGGCCTCAGAGGCGCGTCACGGCCTCAGTCGTCAATCTCTACTCTTCAGCTCCTCCCACAGTCTCAGAACTGTACACGTTAGGAGAATTGTTTGACTGGTCCTCTAAACTTCAAAATGAAGGAAGATCCTGGGACAGTGGTCTTTTTCAGTCTGAAAAGTGGGCATAAGAGAAATTGACCTACGTTCAGAGTCTAAGCATTCAGGCAGGAGTTTTTGAGGAGGGCATTCATTGTGTTCTGTTCTGTTTTCCTTTGTTTCAACCACTGTCCTTGTTTTCCAGGTTGGAAAACTTGAGCACCCACTTGTTCTGCATTCCCCCATAACTTAAGACTCAGTAATGTGGAAATCCTGAAGGGATTATTGCAAAGGCTAATCAGAAAGCCCCTGAAAAGCCCTTGGCACAGAGCCTGGCACGTAATTACAGCTTACGTCGTTTTTAGCTATTTTTGTATGTTGTTGTTGTTGTCATGTCTCTATTTGGGACTTATGGTGGCTCCCTGTTGCTCACCTTACCAAGCCTGTCCTCCTCTGCCTAACATTCAAGATCTTCCTTAATCTAGCCCCACCCATTAGTGCTCAGGGAGTGCCCCCACAGCTGCTCAGGGTCTGTTGTCTCTGTGTCTCTGAACCGGCCTCACTCCTTCCGGCTCCTGCCTTTGTTCATCTCATCCCCTGACCACAGCCTTCGCCTTCCTCCCTTCACGCATCGTGGAGTCCCCTGTTTCAGCCACTCTGCAATGCCACTGAGCAGGGAACATGCAGTTTGTTCATTTTTGTCCCCAGCAGATCTTCCTCCCCAGTAAACACCCATGGGTTATCAGGGAAAAGAATCATCGCTTTTGATCCCATCCATTTTAAAATGTAGTTTGATCTGACAATCCAAAACAGTTGCTTAAGATAATTGTGTCTTCTGCCAAAACTGGTTTGGCTCAGTGGATAGAGCATCGGTCTGTGGACTGAGAGGGCCCAGGTTCGATTCCGGTCAAGGGCATGTACCTTGGTTGCGGGCACATCCCCAGTAGGGGGTGTGCAAGAGACAGCTGATCGATGATTCTCTCTCATCGATGTTTCTAACTCTCTATCCCTCTCTCTTCCTCTCTGTAAAAAAAAAAAATCAATAAAATATTTCCCCCTTACAGTCATAGGATCTATTGATGACTTTGAAGACTTAACTGCACCAGCAGATGAAGGGTGTGGCTCCTATATCGCATAATCTAGTCTAGTGGTTTTCAAAGACCCACAGTAAGATACACATACGTTGTCATGAGATTCTAGTAAGCTGTCTATAATAATAAAAGGGCAATATGTTAATGAGACCAGATGTCTTCCAGATGTCATTCCGGATGTCCTTCTTGATAAAGCCGGCCTGAGGGAAGCCAGCCCAGGTGCCGGGTGCCTGCTGGCCGCCAGAGGAGGGAAGCAGCCTGAGTCCTGGGTGCCAGAGGGAAGCCAGTGCCAGCAGCTGGGGGAAGGAAGGCCTATTCTTGCATGAATTTTAGTGCATCAGGCCTCTACTAGGATATATGTAGACATGGACAGGCCACACAGAGTTTTTACTAAGTAACATGTAAAAAAGGAAACATGACTTTCACAATATATTATTATTATTATTGCTACACTGGGAAGCACTTTGATCTCAACCATTCTATTTTTTTTTTTTAATCCCCACCCAAGGATATGTTTATTGATTTGAGAGAGGGGGGGAGAGATTAAGAGGGAAAGAAATATCAATGCGAGAGAGAAATATCAATTGGTTGCCTCCTATAAGTGCCCTGCCCAGGGATTGAACCCACAACCTAGGTAGGTATGTGCCCTGACTGGGAATTGAACCTGTGATCTTTCTGTGTATGGCATGATACTCCAACCAACTGAGACCCCAACCCCACAATTAAGGCCCCACATGTTAGATATTTTCATTGTAAAATAGAAATGTTTATTCAGATTTACCCACATATTTACTACTTTCCTTAAAATACCTTCCTACATCCCTACTCCTCAAATTACTTTTCTTCTTAGATTTCATTTAGTGAGTATCAATTGAGGGAAAACAATTTCAGTTATGATTTGGTGGAAATTTTTATTTTTTTCCTATTTCCTTAAAATATAGTTTTGCTAGGTATAAAAATATTTTTTTGCTAGTTATAAAATTCTAGTTATTTCCTCTCAGAACATTAAAGATGTCCCTATGTTTTCTGGCTTCTGCTTCTGAGAAACCAGTGTTAAGTCTAATTGTTCTTGACAATGAAGGTATTCTTTTTTCAAGAGTACTCATGGCTGCTTTTTGTCTTTGGTATATTGCAAATTGTCTAGATGTGAATCTCTTTATTTTTTAATCCTCACCCAAGGATATGTTTTTATTGATTTTTATAGAGAGAGGCAGAAGAAAAATAGAGATAGAGAACTAGAGAACCATTGATGTGAGAAACCTTGCCTCCTGTATGCCCCCTGAGGATAGAACCAGCAACCTAGGTATGTGCTCTGACGGGGAATCAAACATGTGATCTCACCCTGGCCCAATTTTTCTCAGTGGTTAAAGTGTGGGCTGATGGACTAAAGGATTATGGGTTTAATTCCCAGTCATGGGCATGTACCTTAGTTGTAGGTTTGATATCCCGGTCTAGGTCAGGGTGTGTGTGGGAAGCAAACAATCAATGTGTCTCTCTCACATCGATGCGATCTTTTTGTGTACAGGATAATGCTCCCACCAAGCTACCCAGCCAGGGCATGAATTTTTATTATTATTATTATTTTTTTTTTAATCTTGGGATGTGTGTGTGTGTGTGTGTGTGTGTGTGTGTGTGTGTATGATTTTGTGGACTGTTTTTTTTCACTACTTTTCGAAGATTCTCAGAATTTGTTCCTGCTCTGTAACTTCTCTTTTACTTTTGACTTTCAGATGAGGTATATGTTAGATTTTAGTTCTCCTTTTTATGTTTTAATCTCTTTTTCATGTTTTCTGTCTTTATATCTTTATGTGCTATAGTCTAGATCACATGTGTCAAACACAAGGCCTGCGGGCCAAATCCGTCCCGCCAGGCCTTGCAATGTGGCCCGCACCGCGCTGTCATCACTGCACTCCGCTGCGTTTCCATCACAATGACAGTTTATGACTGTTCAGTAAACCATTCGGCCCGCAATTTAGGCTGGATTTTAGATTTTGGCCCCTTCTCTGATTGAGTTTGACACCCCTAGTCTAGATAATTTTTTAGACTTCATTTCCTGTACATACTCTGTTTGATCCTGTTTACAATTTATTTATTGTTAATCCTCACCTGAGGACATTTTTTCCACTGACTTTTAGAGAGAGTAGAAGGGAGGAAGAGAGGGAAGGTGCAGAGAGGGCGGGGGAGAGAGGGAGAAACATTGATGTTTGAGATTGATTAGTTGCCTCCTGCTCGTACTCTGACTGGGGATTGAATCCACAACCTGGGTATGTGCCCTGACTAGAAATTGAAACTGCCACCTTTTGGTGAATAGAACAATGCTCCAACCAACTGAATCACACCAGCCAGGGCACAATGTTTCATTTTTAATTTATGTTGCTATTGGGCTTAGTAAATGAGAATGACATATGGAACTGAGTTAAATTGTTGGAATCATGGTTTGTTTTCTTTTTCATCAAGTGGTTTTCTTTCTCTACTACACTGTGTCGTGGATGGGAAAATCCCACAATAGATTACTAACGTCTTAGTAACTAATCTATTATCCACCTGCTCGGATGCAAACACAGTACATGTGGAAAATTACTTTATATGCTGAGAAAGCCCATGTTTTGGAAAAATGTTGTGCTGTTTATATACAAAACATTGTTTTGAATCAAGCCATCTAAAATATGCAGATGAATCACAGGGAGTTGTATCTTGGATAGGATCATCAAAATTCCAGAAATGGCCAGGCTACAAAGTACAAGATGTGGTGAGTCTATATTTAGGTATCGACCATGTTTTGTTTGCGCATCTCCTTGGGCTTGGCTCTGGCGTTGGTCAGAGAATAGCTCTCCAGCCGAGGCTTTCACTCTAGATCAGCAGTTTTCAACCTCTTTCATCTCAGGGCACACATAGACTAATTACTAAAATTCTGTGGCACACCAAAACATGTATTTTGCTGATCTGACAAAAATAGGTATAATTTTGATTCATTCACAGGAGATAGCTACTGTTGCGTTGGCTGTTGTCATTTTTTTTTTTTTAATCCTCACCCGAGGATATTTTTCCATTGGTTTTAAGAGAAAAGGAAAGACAGAGAGAAACATTAACGTGAGAGAAACACATCTATTGGTTGCCTCCTGCATGAACCCCAACCAGGGCCCTGGCCAAGGAGGAGCCTGCAGCTGAGGTATGCTCCCTTGACCGGAATTGAACCTGGGACCCTTCGGTCAATAAACTGATGCTCTATCCACTGAGCAAAACTGGCTAGGACTGTCATTTTTCACTTTGACAGTCTAAGGGAAAAGAGGTTAGTACCCCTAACTAAATAGTCAGGGATAGCATGTTTTGGAAATTCTTGTGCATGCCGGTTGAAAATTGCCGCCCCAGATGATGACTCAGGTGGCCAATCTAGCTCCCTGAGAGCCAAGACAGACAAGCTCTCCACTTGTTATGTTGTTTCCTTCATGGAACAGGGCGTAGGATTTCTGACATGTGAGAGCAGAGCACAGCATTTCTAAGAAAGTAGATCAGGTTCAGGAGGGGCAGTACACAGTGCTCTTTTTGGAAATTATGTTTAGTACTTTCTTCTCAACGTGAAGGCATCTCTCTTATCTTTTTAGAAACATTTCTCTCTTGCTTAGAAAACTTTCCAAAAGCTACTCTTTTGTAGGTACCGAGTCTCAGCCAAGGACTTGAACGAGATAGAGTTCAGGAACTAGCAGGTTGAGTGGAAGAGTTAACACCCTCTGTTGATACAGTGAGCTAATAAATGGACTCTTCCCCCATTGAGCAAGGGCTCATTCTGCCCTAACTGCCAAATATTCAGTCATTACAAGGGAAAGAGGCAAGACTTCCATGTTCTTGATGTGGCCAAAGTGATTTTGAAGTTAATTTGTATTTTTTAAGCAAAGTATTCCCTGCATTATTATCGGGAAGACCATATAATCCTGACTTGTTTGTGATAGATTTGGTGTATGCCCACTGCTCCACTGTTGTTATTCACAGTGAGTGCCTCCTTTCATTTTTCAAATGTCCTGGTGTGTAAGATAAATGGTCATCACCGCACTTACAATGGTAGTCAATGTGACTCTCAATAGTGGATCAGCTTTGTTCAGACCCACTGTTGCCGAGAAAAGCTGCATACAACGAAAATGAAAATAAAATGTCAGTTTGGAAGCATTGGAGAGGCATCAAGGCAACGAGGAATGGCAGAACCAAGATTTGGGAGGAGGAAAACCCTCACTGGAGGGCCTGGCTTCTGGGTCCTATTCTTGAGATAACTGTCAACTCAGAAAGTGGTGGCTAAGAAACTTAACAGAAGTTTCAACAAACTCATGGCAGTGGCAGTTTGGTAATTGTATTCAGGCCCTGCCAAAGAGCAGGAGCCCTAATAAACAATCGAGACTTCCATTTGGAACCCTAAGTCCAGATGAGCCAGAAATAGAAACATCCTCAGAGGGACTGAAGCCAAAAATCAAATATTTTCAGATTAGTGTCCCCAGCTGAAGTGCCTGCCAAAAGCCAAAGTAAAAAGCCTCGTGGGAGAAAAACACATCTTGTTATCACCAGAGTCTTTCACGTACTATATCTGTCACCCAATGAAAATGATGGAAGATGAGTAAAAACAGAGAAAAATGTTGACAAATGAGATACGCCTTATCAGGATTCAGATGGTGGGTTTAATAATTATATGGTCTCTAAAATAACGGTGGTAAATATACTCAAAGAATTGAACCTAAGGTTTAAAAATTTGCCATAGAACTGAAAATTATAAATAAGAACTAGGTTGGAAAAATACAGACGAACTTTTTAGGATGATGGACATTTTCCAAGACTGCACAATTGAATTAATATATTGAAACCACTGAGTGTACATTTGTAGTAGGTGAATTTTATGAATTTTAATAAAGCTATGAGTTAAATGGAGTTGATGCAGTTGAAGATAGAGTTAATGAACTAGAACATAGGACAGAAGAAAATACCCCAAAATAAAGCATGGAGAGGCTAAATAAAGGATTTTGAAAGACATATAAATATGGTGGAATGCCTTAATAGATATGTCATTGGAGTTTCAGTAGGAGAGGAGAAAATGTTACAGGAAAAATAATTGGGAAAAATCGCTGAGAATTTTTCAAAACTAACAAATGACCAAGCTACAGAATTAAGAAGTAGGACACCAAGCAGGTCACTATAAAGAAACTTCACCCATAAACAGGATAGTAAGTTTTCTGAAAACAAAAAGAGAAAAGCAGAAAAGCAGTCAGACCTGGAGGAGTGAGTAGCTTTGGCCTTCAAAGGAACAACCATAAGATTGACAACTTACTCTTCAACTCAAATAACAGATGTCCGAAAGAGATGGAAATATCTTCAAATTGCTAAAAGAAAACAACTGTTAACTGTGAATTCTATCTCTGCCTAAAAGATAACTCAAAAATGAAGAAAGGCAAAACATTTTTTGTTATCATGAGCAGATTTGTACCAAAGGAAGTATTTTAAGGGCATCATTTGGACAGAAAGAAAAGTATTCCAGATCAAAGCTCAGAGATGTAGGAAGGCATGAAGATTAATAAAAGTAATAATTATATAGTTAAATAGAAATAAATACTGACTGAGTAAAATAATTATCTCCTTCCTATGGAGTTTAAAATACATAGGGAATAAAGTATATGTTCAAACTGGAACTTAAGTCTGGAGAGATTAATGAAGTTAAATTATTCTAAAGTCCTTAAATTGTCTAGAAACTAATAAAAAAACTAATTTGCATTAGCTATTAATAAGTCAAGGATGCATGTTTTAAACTCTGGAATGAATGAATATATATATATATATATATATATATATATATATGCGCGCGCGCGCACACACACACACACACACACACACTCTAGAGGCCCGGTGCATGGATTTGTGCACTGGTGGGGTCCCTTAGCATAGCCTGCAGGGATTGGGCTGAAACAGGCAGTCCAATACTGCCTGCTGCTCCTGCCTGCATGTTGCTCATCCCAGCTTCGCTGAGCCTGCCACCGCCACTGCGATCTCTGGGCTGTGGCAGCCAGGCGTGAGTTCTGTGTCTGGTGCCCATCAGTCAGCTGAGCAGCGCTCCTGCTGTGGGAATGCACTGTCCACCAGGGGGCAGCTCCTGTGTTGAGCATCTGCCCCCTGGTGGTCAGTATGCATTATAGCAACCAGTTGACTGGTCGTTCAGTCACTTAGGCATATATATATATATATATATATATATATATATATATATATATATATATATTTAAAGATATATTCTCTATTGATTTAGAGAGGGGAGGAAGAGGGAGAGATGGAAGGAGGGAGGGAGTTGGGGAGGAGGAGAGGGGAAGAGAGAGAGAGAGAGAGATCAAGGAACTAATTTCCAGCCCAGCCAGTGTGGCTCAGTGGTTGAGCATCCATCTACGAACCAGAAGGTCACAGTTTGATTCCCAGTCAGGGCACATGCCCGGGTTGCAGGCTGAATCCCCAGTAGGAGGCGTGTAGGAGTCAGCCCATCAAGGATTCTTTCTCATCATTGCTATTTCTATCCCTCTTCCTCTCTCTGAAATCAATGAAAAACAAAACAACATTTAAAAACAAACAAACAAACAACTGGAAGTTTGTACTTCTTAATCCTCTTTGCTTTTCTGCCCATCCCTCTGACAACCATCAGTTTGTTCTCTATCTCTGTGTTTTGTTTGTTTGTGATTTACTTTTTAAAAAGAGCATTCTGGCTACTATGTGGAGAATGTAAACAGACAGACCAGTGGAATAGTATGACCGTGTGTGGGAGAGAAGAGTCTTGTCTAGAGTGGTAACGTGGAGTGGTGGGAATAGAAAAATTCAGGATCTGTTTTGGAAGTAAAGCTAATGTATTGAAAGTGGAGAGCGAGGGGGAAAGGAGCAACGGAGAGTTATTCTAGGATTTATAAGGAAGGCAGTGTCATTTCCTGAGACTGGAAAGACGCGGGGTGGGGAGGTGTCGATCAGGAGCTGTGTTTGGAGAGCCTGGCTGAAATGCAGTTTGGGATGTCAGGAGGCAGCTGGGCTGTTTACATCTAGTGTTGGGGTGGGTGAAGAGTCATTGGCACGAAGGAGGTGTCTACAGGGGTCAGTGGGTAAGATTATTCAGACAGAGGGG
Organism: Pipistrellus kuhlii; assembly: GCF_014108245.1. Taxonomy (NCBI): domain Eukaryota; kingdom Metazoa; phylum Chordata; class Mammalia; order Chiroptera; family Vespertilionidae; genus Pipistrellus; species Pipistrellus kuhlii. The sequence goes on from NW_023425404.1 coordinate 1,033,057, forward strand.
GCAGGGAAGAGAAGAAGGCCCATGTGAGAGCCCCGAGTACAATGTAGAGACCAGTCCAAGAAAAGATACGCTGGGGAAAACCACTGAGAAGATTTCATTGAAATTAAAGGAGACGTGGGCATGTGGTGTCACAGAAGCCAGAAGAATCTCATTGACCAGCCAACGATGGCCCACAGTAGACACTCAGTGAGCGTTAGTTTTCCCGGAATGTAAACAGTATCATTCATTGATTGTAGATCTTTTAAGGGATGTCATTTACTTTTTTGTCCCAGCATAAATTCAATTGCAATGGTTTGTGGGTTTTTTTTTTTTTTTTTTTTTTTTTTTTTTTTTACCTATTTCATGTCTTTCAAGGCTGAAATACCGGGACCCTGAGAGTCATGGGCTGGTCACCCCACCAGCCTGCAGATCCGCCAAGTGAAGATTTCTCTTTTTCTGCCCTAAGTTCACATGATTTAATTTGCCTGAGTAACCTGCTGTCATAGGTTTTCGTGAGTGTCCTGACATCTAACAGAGTAATTAATGCTTTAGGCTTTTAAGATCTGTTTCAGATTTTTTATTAATCACCATTGTGATTGCACATATGAATTATGAAGGAGTTCTTTTTGGGAGTTGGATTTCCTCCTCAGAAAAATTTCCATATTTGTTCCTTATGAACCGATTGCCTGGAGAAGAATAAAAATGGAGACTGTTCAGGGTCCTCCGCAGACATTTCAGATTACCCAGAGCGAGGCTTCGCGAGGCTTCGCTCGTAGTAAACAGAAGTGGGAGCCGTTCCAGGTTGGTAGCGCCGTGCTTTCTCTCCCCTCACTGTCAGCGATGCTCTGTCCCTGCCCCGGATATGTGGATTTTGTGAACTGTTTGAAGAGGTGCGAGCCTCAGAAGGAATTTGCAGGAATCTGTAGGTTGTCTGTGATTCCTGCCAGTGGAGGAATCCCTCCGAGGACCTTCATGGCTGGTGTGCTGCTGTTCTGGGAGTTTTCCAGGAGACGGAGGTCTCCAAGTAACTGGGAAGAAATAATTCCTTCTAGTTTTTAAAAATATATATTTTTTGTTGATTTCACAGAGGAAGGGAGAGGTAGAAAGAGACAGAAACATCAGTGAAGAGAGAGAATCATTGATCAGCTGCCTCCTGCACGACTCACACCTAGGATTGAGCCCCTCAACGCAGGCACGTGCCCAGACGGAATCAAACCTTGGTCTCCTGGTTCATAGGTCGATGCTCGATCACTGAGCCACACAGGCCGGGCACTTCCTTCTAAATGTATTTAGGGAAGCCATCATGGATTTTCAAATTTACGTGATTTTATTTGAGATCAGTAAAGGGAGAAGGAATGGGATGGGTGGTGTCTAGTCCTTAAAATTCAATCTCAAGTGTAAAAACTACAGCACAGTGACTGTTTTCTGTGGAACGCTTCCTGCTAAAGGCATCCGCTCACCCGGACATTGGCAGGTTCCCTGCATGATTGTGACTGCTGTGCCTGCAGGTGGGTCCTGCCTGCCATTCCCCTTGGCCTGGGTGAAAATTTCCCTAGATTTCCCCTGCACTTATAGGACCTTTTACTCCGTGCCTTTGACTTTACTTTTCATTTTAATTTATTGATTGAGGTATTACATATTTGTCTTGATCCCCCCATTACCTTCCCAACCCCCTTTCACTTGGACAAGAGACTCGCTGCTTTAGTGGGAGCAGGGCTCTTTGCGATGATGAGAGTGATTTTCCATGATTCTCCCCGTACTTGGGAGGATTTTGGAGACTACCAATAAAAGACAAAGTGGTTATATCAGCGGATGGATGGAGGCAGCTGCTCCGCTAGCATGCAGTGCCTTGCCTGTTGAGTGAAAATACCTGTTATTGCTCTCACTGCCATTTTTTTACTCTTCCTAAGTGGCCGGTGGGGGAAGGAGCTGGGCTGGGCGGGAAGAAGTGCATTTGCAAAGTCAGTAGCGGAAGTGTTGAGGCAGCGCAGCAGACATTGGATCTGCGTCCTGTATAGATAAAGGGAGGATTTGATACCCAGCAGATGGGCCGCCCCGCTAATGCGAGGGGAGCTTGCTGTGGCAGACTATGCCCTTCTAATCTGATGGTATTTTCATCTTAATTTACTTGCAACCTGCTTTTTTTCTGGTAGGGAACAGCATTTCTGACAAAGGTGATAAATTCGCTAAAGCTTAACATTCAGACTCTTTCCTCATTTGAGTGTTATATAATTATATATATATATATATATTTTTTTTTGGGCGCAAAGGTCCCAGTCTTAACAAATTCCCTTCACAGGAGTACCGTTTGAGAGCCCATTCTCTCATTAATTTCATTTGACATTTATGTCAACATTACATTCCTAGCCTAAAAGGAGAAATCACATGTGTACGCAGGGGTGTATTTTAGAGTGGAGTATTTAGTTTGGCAGTGAAAGGCAGCCAGCTAAGTCTGCTAACCCGGAATTTTCTAAATTAGTTGATAGAAAGTGGTCTTAAAGCACGAAATCCAAATGGTGCTACAAAGTGCTAAATGCTGGCACACATGGCTGTTGGGATATTTGTCACTGTTTTTTCCCCTCTAGGGCTCCCAGAATTGACTTAAAATGGTGTCTGGAAAGTTAATTTGGGGGAGCCATCCGAGGCGAACAAAAGGGACCAGGGATGAGTCGCCGTGTGTCAGGAGTGGCAGTCACTAACGGGAGACCTGGTGCAAAAATCAGCCCTGATCCCTCTCCGGCTTGCACGAACCTCAGAGCCAGGAGTTGATGGTTATGCACGCAGCGTCCGCTGGTTCCCAGTCCTGCTGAATGGTGTCAGGAATGCTGCCTTGGTGGTGGGAGGGCCGTTGGGAGCACCTCTGAGCATCGTGAACTGCATTACTTCTCTGACTGGGTTGATCACGTGGCCAAGGCATTGCTTAGCGTTTCCGAAAGGAGACAGAGCGTGGTCTGGGGTCATCAGCCCTGAGCAGGGAACAGCTGTGAGAGAACATCGCTGTCCTCTGAGCTCGGGGTCTAGGTTGAATTTTGAATCGGACGCCTCCAGAGAGAAAAGGAGCTACCCCTAAGCAGTTTCCAAGGGCCTGGACGTGGCAGTTCTGGTTGCGGAATGCTGACTGCCACATACTTTGTGGTTTGTGTGTTCTCGAGCTGGGCTTTGTGCTTGGTTATAGGATGGATTGCAGTCTGGGATTTTTTTTTCTTTTTTTTTCTTTCCAGAGAGCTCATGAGCATTAGAGAAGACCGGCCTTTGGCATCCCAGCATTCACCCTTCCCCACCATGGCCTCCCAGCTCTGCCAGGGTGCGAACATTCCAGTCCCCTCCATGCTGTCTTCATGGTGACTCTGAAGGGTCAAATGGTTGGTGACCAGCAGGCCTGTGAGCCTGTCTAGATGGCAAGGTCCCTCCGAGGTCCCCACTGGAGGGATTTTAGCTGGGACCCTCCGGAGTCTCAATCTCCTGGGTCCTCTTAGTGGGCTGGCACGGCATGTCTCTGAGTTAGGAGTGTTACCAGGGAAGATGGAGCCAAGGACGCTTGCAGTTTACGAAGGAGACACTTTGAGTCTGGGTTGGCCTCCTCATCAGCATCAGCTTGGACAGCTTTGCTCTTCGCACCGTAGTTTGGCTTTGAGGACATTGTGATTTCCTTACTTGCCTCCTCCGTATACGCTCTGGCTGGCCTTGTGAGGTGCGTTTGTGCACAGAGTAACCTCTGGTGATGGTGGTGGTGGTGGTTGTGTGGGAGGGGGTGTTTTATATCAGAGTTCTGGTATATCCTTTCAGCCCCCTTACAGGCACTGAAAATTCCTAGTTCTCTGGTTGTCAGGGCAATTCTGGACTTCAGAGGGAAGAGGTTTGGAGAGCAGGAGAGGCCCTGAAGGTCTGGGCCACCTTTGCACATAGAGACAAGCCCAGTGAGGTTCTGAGAGCCAGGTTTCCCGACAGCTGCCCAGCCTTCATTTCTCCTTTTTGCTCTGCCCCTGGGATGATGGGGTGGGTGGAAAGGGGGAGGAGCGCCTTTGCTGAGAGCTGATAAGAGTCATGTTCCAGCACCCTAGAATGGAGGGGATCTTCAGGACTGGGGGGTCACACCCGGGCCATAGGCCCAGGATGGCAGAGCTGGGACTACCTGTGTTTCCCCGAAAATAAGACATCCTCCGAAAATAAGACCCAGCATCTGGAAAGATAAGACATCCCCTGAAAATAAGACCTAGCGCAACTTTGGGAGAAAAAATTAATATACGACACTGTCTTATTTTCGGGGAAACAGGGTAGCAGCCAGGTCCCTCCAGCCCTGAGGGCATTATCCCCTCAAGGCTTTCTGGGGGTAGAAGGTGATTACAGAGACTTATGGCGCTCGCCCTCCTTTCCTCCTTACCTTCCTCCCTCTCTCATCTCTCTCATCTCTCCCTGCCAGCCACCAAACGTATCCATTCCAGGCCTTTCCAACCCCAAAGGAGACCTAAAACATTACTAGGGAAGTGTTTACCCTGGGACTAGTCCTTATTGAGTCCATGCCTCCATTTTAAACTTAGTTATGTGCATGACCATTCCCTTAGAAACATCCCATTTTTCTGGAATTTTTTCTGCTACCTCCATCTGCCCATGGGATCTTAGTCCATTCAGGCTGCTGTAATAATATCACAGACTGGGTGGCTTAGAAACAGCAGAAGATTATTTTTTACCCCATGGAGGTGGAAGTCTGAGATCAAGGTGCTGGGATGGTGGGCTGAGGGCCCTCTTCCAGGCCACAGTTCTCTCCTTGTGTCCTCACCTGGCAGAAAGGGGTCGGTCTCCTTCATAAGGGCACTAATCCCGTTCATGAGGGCTCCACCCTTGTGACCTAGTCAACTTGCGGAGGCCCCACCTCCTAACACCATCACATTGGGGGTTAGGATCCCAATGTGAGAATATTGAAGGGGACACAAATAACTTGGACTACAGTAAGGGTGACACTTTTCAGCCAGGAAGAGGTGAGGGTATCCTCGGGAGGGGACTGAATGATTGGGTGGGGGCTGCAGGGAGAGTGGCTCAGATCAACATCAATTGCGATCAGTAACCATGAAGATACTTCCCTCTGCCTCCTGACCCCTTAAAAACAACTCCTCTTTGCTACTTAAGACCTCGCTTTGTACAGATGCCCCCTCCTCCTGACGCCTTTACCCTGGCATGGAAAGCGTGCTGGATGGGTCCGTACTTCTTGCCCCCCAGTACCTGTCCGCGTGGCATCTGGCTCATTGCTTGGCCCAGGAATGGTGTGTGGATATACCCATGCCGTGTGAGGGGGGAGCTCCCGTGCCCCTTTCTTCTCCGATGCAATTTAGAAACTGCCAGTGGACTGGCTGGAGGGCCCAGTAGCTTCTCTAACGAAATATTCGGAGAGCAACAAGTGCGGCTGGTTTTCCCTAAATGCAGCTTTATTGGCATCTGGCCCCTCGTAATATACTTTTAATATACTATGGATGCTGTCTCTGAGTAAATCAGCAGGTATGTTTTGAAATTAAATATTTGCTAAGGGCTAGGTCCTCCTGGTGTTCAATTATTGATAACGAATTTCACAGACACTGCCTGAGACTTGATGATATACGATCTTCGAGTGACCTGCCATTTATTAGACTTTATCTGCCCATGAAATCCATTTCCAATTCAGACCATATCTACTGCGGGGATTGCTTGCCAGAAATCTATTCCCAGGGTTCTCCTTATTTCAGTGAAATATCTCTGTCTCAGCACCTTTCCCAAGGTGGCTGATCTAATCGGGGGCCCAATCACTTATCGCTCCTCATTTCCTTTGGCAGGTCTGTCAAACTGGGGAGTGTGCGGTCTGTAGCCATAGGGACCCTTTGCCTGTAGAGCCGATGGTTGGAAGATAGGAACTCCCCAAACCAGAGCCGCGCTGGGCTCTAGGGCCAGCAACACGCAAGTGGCCTCCTGCCTTTCCCTATGTCAGGCACCTTTCCTGGAAGTGCAGGGCTCTGTGACCCTGAGCCATGAGAGCTCATTTGCAGGGCATGGGAAGCCACCAGGCCCTCGAGCCCTTTTCGGCTCCCCCTTCCTCTCAGCCTTGGAAGCGGACAGGTGTGTGCTTCTGGCTGCTGCCGGGGCCAGCTGGCAGGACCACTCTGACGTGTCATCGCAGAAATAAAACCTGTCGCCTCTATGTTCTCAACCTTCGTTCTTTCATGTTGAACCAGCGCTCCGAATCTTTACAAACACATCCCGGTTTCTATTTTTGTTTCCTAATTAATTCAGAAAAAGGAGAAGACAACTGCTAATGATAGAAACGAGAGGAGGGGCACAGGTGGGACTGAGGGTGGCTTTTGTTGTTCAGTTACAGGAGGTAATTGAATGAATACGGGTGCCCACATGTTGAGAAATTACCCCGGGAACTGCCGGCTTAATCCCTTGGTGATTCTTGGGCTGACCTGGAACTGGTCGGAATTTATGAACATGGCTACATCGATCACATGTGAAGGCAAGCTTTTCTTCTTATACTAATGGACATTGATACCTCATTTTCCCACTCACCAAGGAGAATAAGAATTTCCACATATGTTGTTTTTCTTTTTTAATTATTTGAAATGTATTCTTTTTAGCACTACCCCTTAAATTAGATTCTCTGAGTACATTAAACCCTAACTTCACCTCCGACTTGATGATTCCAAATCATCCTTATAAATATCTGGAGCTGTGCACTTTCGTGATTGCAGAATCTTTAACAGACTCCAGGGTGTAGTGTTTTAATTAAATGAGCATTTCCTCCACCCCATTGTTAGCAAGAAGGCTAACACAATAGGCATGAAATAATGGAAAGAGTTCTAAATTTGGAGTCAAAACTCTGGTTCTCCTTTCAGTGTAGTCATTAACTAGCTGTTTGTCCTTCAGCAAGTCTCTTAACCTCTCTGAGAATTTACTTCTTTGCCTATAAAACTCCAGTGTCCCCCAGGTTGTTTAGATGGCTAACATTTTATAATGTTACTAAGGGCCACGCTGCTCTGCAATGCCAGTTGTCCTGAAGGCTTCGGAGGCTAGGATTGTTTGTTTCTTTGTGATGTGGCCCCAGGTTGTTCAGATTTTCTAGATATTGCGTTGGCTTTGGAGTTTTTCTCTATTCCATGGGTTGTACACTATGATCTCTGGGCCAAATTCAACCCACCTCATGGTTTTGTGAATAAAGTTTTATTGAAACACAGGCCCACTCATTCGTTTGCATAGTGTTGCTGGCTACTTCTGAGCTAGGGTGGCCAAGTGGAGTAGTCAGTCCCTTAGAGAAGGTGCGAGTCAGAATGCCTAAGATATTCACTATCTGGTCTCTTTATTTATTTATTTATTTATTTATTTCAGATTTAAACCCTTTGCACAGTGTGCTAGTTTTTAATTTTTTATTTATTGATTAAGGTATTACATATGCCTTACCCCATCCCCACTCATGCCCTCACCCCCTGGTGTCTGTGTCCATTGGTTAGGCCAGTGGTTGGCAAACTTATTAGTCAACAGAGCCAAATATCAACAGTACTAAAATTGAAATTTCTTTTGAGAGCCACATTTTTAAAAGTTAAATTTCTTCTAACGCCACTTCTTCAAAATATTTAGACTCGCCCAGGCCGTGGTATTTTGTGGAAGAGCCACACTCAAGGGGCCAAAGAGCCGCATGTGGCCTGTGAGCCGCGGTTTGCCGGCCACTGGGTTAGGCTTATATGCACGCATACAAGTCCTTTGGTTGATCTGGTCTCTAGCTTTACAGGAAAAGTTTACCAACTCTGCTTTATTTTCATTCATTTATTCTATTCACTCTCAGTCTGTCACTTTTCCCGGAGTCCATTCTAATGTACCACATCTACCTGGTGAGAGGCTGACACCAGACACACAGCTCATTCGAATGAAGTTCAAAGTGAGGGTCAGTAGGTCCTGAGCAGAAGTTGGAGGGGACCGACCGTCTTTGACCTCAGTGCCGAGTGCGGGGCCTTTTTTTTTTTTTTTTTTTTTGCTGCTTTGAGGTCCTTTCTCATTTGGGTTCCTGAGTAGTTATTCTATGTAGTTGAAGTCTCACCACAACTTGAAATTTCTAGAAACGGTTGCTTTTATTTTGCTGACAGTGGTTACGGATTTGCTATGAAATCCGCTTCCTGCCACTTCGTACCTGTGGTGTTGCTCTCAGGTTGGGCCGATGCACAGGAGCACACTGACCTTGAGATGGAAAGAGCTGGGTTTAGGTCCTCTCCGCTGCCCACGTCCCTATGACCTGAGGTCATCCCCTTACCGCCCCTGGCCTGTTTCTTCTGTAAAATGGGAGGACGCTGAAGTCATCATAGGGTGTGCTGCAGGGAGATTGGGTTTCAGCGGCACCTTCAGCTGCCCTTCCGTCACCTGGACGCAGCAGATGTGAAACCGATACGCCAACTCGGAGAGAATAAAATGGGGCACGAGCCATGGTGGGCAAGATCCTGGTGCCTTTACACTTAACAGGTGACGCCACCATTTCCTCACCATTTCCTGGCCAGGCGAGTGAGTCTTGCCAGAACCCTGCATTGGCTCAGCCTGTGGCAAAGTCAGACTTGGATTCCTGTTAGGCCCTGTGCCTGTGCACAGCTCCCGGTGGTAAGGGGGGGGATTCGGGGGAGGGGCAATTACAGACATTCATGGGACCCTCATCTTAACGGCATCACCCCCAGTTCCTGTCTGTCACAGAGGATGGTGCTGTTCCGTGGGCGTGGATCTGAGACACCAGTGATGTCTAGTTGCGGTGTGGATGACTGCCTCCCTCTGGTCTATAAGTTCCTTTAAGGCTGGAACTGTTTTTTTAATTTTAGTTGCAAATCTCCACTGACTAGAACAACGTCTGGCTTCCACGAATGTACGCTGAATTGATTTGTCAGGACCAGTGTTTTCTGGCGGCATACAGGCTCCTTTGAGGTATCTGTGTTCACTGTGTCTAGGTAGACCTCTGCAGTAGCCATCTATTTAAAATGTGTTCGCTGTGCAGTGCTCAGTGGGAAAACAGCCACCTCAGGTGGGGGGTTGAGGAGAGGGGTGGGGAGAGGTGGGGGGAGTGACCCTTCCTTTAGGATATAGAAATGGAAGGCAGGCCACAGCTGCGGCCACAGTGGAGCGGGGCTGAAATCTCAGTGGGAATTCCCGCCTGAGCCTGCTGCTCACCCCGGTCATGGCAGCTTTCCACCACCTCCTTCCCTCTGTGGCCCCGAGGCTGGCCCCCACTTCTCACCTCATCCCTTTGCCCCCCTGCTGTCGGTGGGTCACGTGGGTCAGACGGTGGGAACCCACAACAAAGCTAACATACAACTCCACTTGAAGCTTATCTGAGAAAGGGCCCATCTGTACAGCATGGCGGCCGCGGGTAACAGTGCTGCATTGCACTGACAGTGACTAAGGGAATAGGTCTTAAAAGTTTGCATCACCAGAAAATAAGACTTTTATAGCTATGTATGTTGACAGATTCTAACTAGACTTACTGTGGTGATTGTGTAGCAATATGTACAAATATCACGTCATTATGTTGTGCCCATGAAACTAATATAATGTTATATGTCAATCATTCCTCAATTTAAACCAGAAAGGGCCAAATCATTCCTGATCCAAACCACATATAAAGACATACACGTTCTCGGGACGTGAATGACAAACACCAGATTCATTCATTTTAAGAAATACTGAATCTCTGATTTGTGTCAGGCATCATGCTAGTTGCGGGGTAACAGCTGTGAAAAGGACAGAGGAGGTTCCCCCCCCCCAAAGGAATTGATATGTAATTAACAAGTAAACAGACAAGTGAAACTTGTGATGACAAGCAAGGAAGGACATAAATGTTAGGGGCTAGCCTGAGGAGGTGACAGGTGCAGAATCTTAGAAACTGGGAGCTCCTGGCTGATGGGGCTCCGTGGGTGAGCGTTGTTTGACCCATAAACCAAGAGGCACTTGCTTACAGTAGATGCTCAATAAGTCATTGCTGAGCATCGAGCATCCCCCTCTTGTTTGAGGAGCTCACCTCCAAAGCAGCGAAAAGGAACGGTGGTGAGGAGGCGAGGAGGCAGATGCAGAGGGTTGTTTATGTGTGTGTGTGTTGGTGTTGAGGATGAAATGGCTACGTTTCTAAAAAGAAACTTTAGATCAGGGCTGGGGCATGTCTGGCCCGCGGGCCATAGAAGGCCCGAGAAATCATTTGGGCTGGCCCTCCCAAGGCAGCCGCAGGTGGGACCCGGACTTCAATAAATCTAGGGGCTTTTTTTTTTTTTTTTTTAAACAGCCATATAGATTTATATTAAGTGTTGTAGTAAGCGAATGATGTTATCAATATCCACATGGTCCTTGGCAGGAAAACTGTTCGCCCCTTCCTCCCCCCCCCCCCACCTCGTTCTAGATGATTGAGAAAAAGAAATGCAAGAGAAACTAGTTTTAGGGAACACACCTAGACGTCTGGCCCTTGTGTCACCTTTCTTGACCTCTGTACTTGTAACCTTGAATCCAGTATTGGCTCGAGTCAGGGTCACATAAACACACCTGTCTTCTTTCTCCCTTTTCATTTATCCTCCTCTCTCTGCCCTGCTCTCTTCGCCTACCTTTATCTATCTATCTATCTATCTATCTATCATTTTTTATTGATTTCAGAGAGGAAGGGAGAGGGAGAGAAGATAGAAACATCAGTGATGAAAGAGAATCAGCTGCCTCCTGCACGGTCCCACACTGGGGATTGAGCTCACAACCCAGGCTTGTTCCCTGACCAAAATCGAACCGTGACCTCGTGGTTCATAGTTTGACGCTCAACCACTGAACCAGAACCAGCTGGGCTGCCCTGCTCTCTTATTCCCACCTTAGAGGGGGCAAAAGTAAGGTGATGGGGTGGAGCAGGAGAGCAAAGCCACATGGGATGTCATAGGGGCAGGGGGCATTGTTTGAAATACGTAGCAGCTGCTGTCACGCACAAACGTGAATGCGTCGTGAATAAATTCATCTCCTGAAAACCAGCGCAGTGAGCACGTTTTCACTCCACAGTCCCCGTGTCCGGGAGGATGGAAGCTGGTCGGAGCGGTACCACTTATTAACTGAAAAGTGCATTTCTGGGATAGGTCCTGTGTCCTGAGCTCGTCATTTCTGAAAAAGCCAGATAACAAGGGCAATGTCTTGTGATTTAAAAAAACGAAGCATTTGTTGCATTAAAAAAAAAAAAAAAAAATCAAGTTATTTCGTCCCCGTTGGAAGGTAAGGAAATCCGTGGTAAAAATAATAATTAAATGCTGACAGTGCTAAGTTTCTACCCAGCATGAACTGGCAGCAGTTTCATATCGGAACATTAGGTCATTTGAAGGGAAAAAATCTGATTAAATGCCTCTGTAGGCTTTTCTGATTAGCCCCTCCGAAGAGCATCCGTGACAGTAATGAAAGGGTGCAGTCTGACAGCCGCAATTTACTCTTGAGAAAAAGGTACAATAGAATCGAGCGGACGGGTGAGGTTTTTACAGGGATTTCTTGCTGGTCTTTACTAGCGGGGCTTGTTTTACTAATCATGAGTTTCTAGCCATCCGAGGAGCCCACCAGCCAGGAAGCAGGTGAGATGGAAGGCACAGGGTCTCCCTGGGCTGAGGGTTGGGGACAATTTCAGTGCCAGCCTTTCTTTCTTTTCTTCCCTTCCTTCCTTCCTTCCTTCCTTCCTTCCTTCCTTCCTTCCTTCCTTCCTTCCTTCCTTCCTTCCTTCCTTCCTTCCTTCCTTCTCCCTCCTTCTTCCTCCTCCTCCTCCTCCTCCTCCTCCTCCTCCTCCTCCTCCTTCTCCTCCTCCTCCTCTGTCTGCCCCCCCCCCCCCCCCCCCCCCCCGCCCCAAGGCGGTTTCGTGTTTCTGGGGTTAAACAACCTTGACACGAGCAGGTCTGGGAAGTGAAGGGCAGGTTGCAGGGATCCTCCTCGCATCCTACGGATTAATTTTCTGCGTCTGGCAGCTCCTGGCATCTCTTTGTATTAACTCGCTATGGCATGAGGGCTGCGGGCCAGATTTGACGTGAAGATGGAGTGATGGTGTGGCATATGGTAAATGCAGCGCCGCTGCTAATGACGCTGGCTTTCCCCTTTCTCCTTGACTTCTGCGTGTCTTCGAGATTAACAAAACTTGGAAGGGTTTTTCCTTTTTTGCAGCCCCGTGCTTCTCTCACCTTCAGTAGACAGGGGAGCAAGCGACTTTCTTGGCTACGAGGTGATGGAACCGGAGTGTTAAACCAAAGAGAGGACTAGGGCTCATCCAGCCCAGATACCTCACCCGGGAGGATCTGCAGAGCGGAGCCTGGAACCCAGGTCTCCCAAGCTTCAGAGGAGCCTGTGGCTTTCCTTCACAGTCCCACCTCCCAACGCCGAGGTGGAGCGAGGGTCCGAGAGCTGCTGGAGCAGAGCACTGCCGACTGGGTGGCTCTAAAGCACATGTGTCAAACACAAGGCCCGCGGGCCAAATCCGTCCCGCCAGGCCTTGCAATGTGGCCCGCACCGCGCTGTCATCACTGCACTCCGCTGCGTTTCCATCACAATGACAGTTTATGACTGTTCAGTAAACCATTCGGCCCCGCGATTTAGGCTGGATTTTAGATTTTGGCCCCTTCTCTGATTGAGTTCGACACCCCTATTCTAAAGCAACATAAACATGCTCTCATATGTTCTGGAGGTTAGGAATCCAAAACCCAGCCCAGTGGTTTGGCTCAGTGGATAGAGCGTCGGCCCTCGGACTGAAGAGTCCCAGATTCGATTCCGGTCAAGGGCATGTACCTCGGTTGCAGGTTTGCTCCCTGCCCCTGGTTGAGGTGCAGGAGTCTAGTTGATGTGTCTCTTACACATTGATGTGTTTTTCTGTTTCTCCCCCTGCCTCCCATTCTCTCCAAAAGTCAATGGGGGGTGGTGGGGGGAGATCATCAGGTGAGGATTAACAAAACCAAAAAGAAGAAGAAAATAAATCCAAACTCTAGGCATTGCAGGGCCACACAGACCGTGTGCTCAGCGGGAGAACCTGTCCTGTGCCTGCCTTCCTCGCAGCATCTGCTGCTGCTGGCAGTCCTTGGCCTTCCTCGCTGTGGTGCCATAGCTCCAGTCTCCGCTCCAGCATCGCCTGGTACCTTCTCTTCCCGCGTCTCTCCCAGTCGTACTGGATTGAGGGCCCACCTTACTCCATCATAGCCTCATCTCAACGAATCGATTCTGCAAGATCCTATTTCCAAATAAGGTCACCTTCTGAGGTCCCAGGTGTTAGGACGTCAACATATCTTTCCTCCCAGGAGTTTTACTTTAATTATTTATTTATTTTGCTACATATGTAGTGCCTCCTTGTGTTTCCGTCTGCATTCAGTTTTATTCTGGGTTAGTGTCAGGTGTGCCAGTATATCCTTTCAGGGGGCGGAGTTCACCTGTAGCAGGTGGAGCCGGGGCAGGTGTTCGCGTAGGTCTGGAGACGTTTCCCTGTGATGAGTCAGTAGCACCTTCAGAGCGCGCTCGGTCCCGCGCTTCCCCTGTCGAGGGCGGCAACCTGAGTCCTTGCCATTTATTGTTCACGGTGATGCTGTGCAGCTTTCACTTTTCAGCAGGGAGTGAGAGCATGTGAGGCAGCGGAGGATCAGCCATAAAAAAAAAAAAAAAAAAAGGATACCGTTAGAAACAGTTCAGAGACCGGATCTGCGTGGTAGACTTTCTTCAGAGATTTCTCCCGGTTCTTTTTCAGTCCTCCCGAAAAGCCCTTCTATTCGGAGAGTTGGTTCTGCTTATCTGTATTTTTGTTCTATGTTTCTCTGTCATTTAGAATGTGCAATGATTTACTCTATAATATGTTTTCTGAAATTTATCCAGCCGTCACGTTGTCCCTTCCCCTTGACTATCATTTTTTCACTCTCCCTCACTCTCAGCTCGCCTTCTGGAAAGCTTGGCCCTTTTCATGGCTTGGAGCCTCTCGTACTCTGCACATAATCCACAGTGGCCCAGGTCCTGCCTTAGCTCCTTGCAGTTGCCCATGGAGCTTCCCTGCAACCAAACGGATTTACTGTCTGGTCTCCAAATATACCGTGTACCTGCCTTTGCTCTGTCTCCTCTTGTCCCCTTCCTGCCTCTCTGAATACGGACCTGTCCTCAGGGGCTTGTGTCCATCATCCATCCTTCAAGGATGCTGCCAAACAGGAAGTGATCTTCCCCTAAGGGAAGAGCTTTGTCAGTTCCTCCTCTGGCCCCCGCAGAACTGCCTTTCTATGCCACCTCTTTATGGAAGCAAGTGGACTTGCCACCACAGAACCTGCCTCTCCTTGTGTGACTGTGGGACACTGCCCATACTGCTGCCTCCCCGGGGTGCTGTGAGGGTCAAGTGAGGTGGATGATTAAAATTATTTTAAGCTCATCCATGAGAAGTACTATTCAGAGATTTCTTACTGAATGTGCCTCAATGTACTCACCTGTGAAATGGACCTATTTTAGTCGTGCCTAGTGAGGATCTATATAATAAAAGCCTAAGCGACTGTTATGGCGGAATGACCAGTATGACCAGTCGCTATGATGTGCACTGACCACCAGGGGGCAGGCACTCAACACAGGAGCTGCCCCGCTGGTGGGCAGTGCGCTCCCACAAGGGAAGTGCTGCTCAGCCAGAAGCCGGGCTCCAGGCTGGCGAGTGCAGCAGTGGTGGCGGGACCACACCCCCCCCCCCCCCCCCCGCCTCTGAGGCAGTGCTAAGGAGCAGCACACTGAGCAGTAAAGAGCAGCGAGCAGGTAGGCAGTAAGGAATGAGGAATCCTGGAATGCAAGAGGGCACAGGCCGAGCTGATGGACCACCCAGCAGTGCATGAATTTCGTGCACTGGGCCTCCACTTCATTTATAAAGCACGGAGGATGGTACCTGGCGTATCGTGAGGCATTTCAGTAACAATGAGCTGTGTCACCATTACCCTCCGCGGCCTCATACCTGGGCAGAGAGGTTGTATATCCTTTTAGGAAAGAGACTGTGGGGTCTCCTCCATGCTTAGGGTGGAACCTTAGGCTCGGCTGCTCCGTGAACACTTGCTGGCTACATTAGGAGTTCCATGCTTTTGCTGCGTGCGGTACTTACATTCTCCATTTCCACCCCCATCTTCCTAGACATTAACATTCCTGCTGATCACTCTTTGGCCTGGAAATTTTCAAATGAATAGAAATCAACTCTCTGACAGCAGTGTTGATTTTGCCTCTAAACCCAAATTAGTCTGATAGGTAAATGGCTGGGGTGGTGCCGGAGTCAGCCTCCAAAAGTGGGCCCGACTCATTTTCTTTTGATGCCTCCTCATCAGGATGTAGCGCGGGCGTGTTTTGAAATGGAGCATCCCCTATTAGTGTAATTGTGCGTAGTTTTGACAGCGTCAAGGTGTGTGTGATGTCCTCGGAGCAAGCCTTTGAAGGTGTGTGTGTGTGAGCAGAATTGTTTTACAAACGGGGGATGGAGAATTTCTGTTCCGTGTGTGTATGTAGCTGGTTAAGTCACAGCTAGGGAATGAGAAGAAGCAGGAAAACCTTGCAGATGACTATCTAGAAGTACAATTTTAATATGTTGCTTTAGAAAAAAACCTGTCACAATCTGCTTACCACATGCAAAAATTTGTAAATGACAAGCTGTTAGCTATTGACACAGATTTCACATTCTCTTGGGAACCCCCCCCCCCCCCCGCCCCCAACCCCTGCCTTGGTCATCTTACCAAGACTTTCTACACCAAGTCCAAGGGCACTCGCCCCTATGTTTGGGTTGAAAGACAGCCCTTTGGGGGCTAGTGTGAGTGTATTTCTTCTCTGTCCATATTCCAGTAGGATGCCCTGAATGGCACTAATACTCAAAATCTGCACAATTGACTCTCTCCTTGGGACATACAATTTGGGTAATTTTACCAAAAATGGATGGTGTGACAGCAAAATGAGTGATGTTGATTTAGGAGTCGTTTTTCCTGTAAGGCTGAATGAGGAAATGTTCCAGTCCTACTTCACAGATACAGGTCGAGGATGAAAAGTAGATGCTGCTATTGAGAGGGCCCTGGAGGAGGGAAAGGAGCAAAGGAGAGTCTTGTCGTTTTGATGTGATAGTGGATTAATATAACAATCACACCCAAGCCCCTGTACACACACACACACACACACACACACACACACACACGTTCCTCACGCCAGAGCCTTGCTCATATTTCCACTGTTCACAATTACAGGGACAACTCCTTCAGAGAGAGAAGCACCCCCTCCTTTGCTGCCACATTTCCCCGATGCCTGTGACCGAGGCATGGCCTTGGAAGGTGTTGCAAAGCCATCGGGGTTACTCCAGGTCACCGAAGCCTCACCCCTCCTCATGGAAGCCACCTCTTGGCGATGCCCTCCAACCATGACACCTTCTCTCCTCTTCCTCTCTGAGCCTTCCTGGGTCCCACCTCCCGCTCCAGCCCGGGGTGGGGGGGCGCATTCTACACCCACTCCTCTCCCTTGAGACTGTGCCTCGTGTGCTCCGGAGGTTATCCTTGGGGCTGACTTCCCACTGAAGGCACTCAACCTGGAGTCCGTACCCGTCATGGCCGGCCAGCATCCTTCCCGTTGGCCGGGCCGAGGCGTGGTGCCGTGTCTTAAGTCTCGAGCCCCTCTTCTGGAAGTTTCTGAACTGAGGGTATGTGTGGAGGCCGCAGAGCAGAGTCCAGGGGAGACCCAGCTTCCAGTGTCAGCTTGTCCAGCGGTGGGCTGCGTGTCCTCTGGGAGCCGAAAGGGTGTACGTCATGGGCTTGTCTTGGTGGTTGGTACACAGCACACACAGTGGGATGACTGTTGTTTTTTTTTGTCCTTTTGAATCTCCTTAGAGATACCAACAAGTAAATCCCTGGAAAGCAGGTTAACACTTGCTGGGTAATGTAATTTTTGGTTCATAACGATGGGTCGTTATGAAGTAATGAGACTTAGGCTTGTAAATGGGCTCTGGGGTGACTTCTGGAATCGGTGACGAGACACACAACTGTCCATAAAGCCGGCGTGTGCCAGGGCTAGATTTTCATTGGCCAAAGCTCTGTACCACGAGCCAGGTAACTCAGGGGCTGGGTATGGCTTCCCTACCCGTGCAAACAGTCAGGACAGGCTGCACGAGGGGGTGGTCCCCACTTCCTCTCCCCATCCCGTCACCAGTGATCTGGGGGCTACCCGGCCCCACAGCCCGGCCAGCCCCTCGCCTGTGTTCAGTTGTTTGTTCCGGGAAGACCAGCCTGACCGCCTTCGCTGCCTCCCCGGAGGATGTTTCTGAGCTAGTTTAACGGCCTCTGTCCTCAGCTGTAGCTGCTGGATCGCAGAGCTAAAGAGACTTTACCATGTTCCAACGCCCTACCCTCTGTCCAAAGGAGAAGTCTGTTGCGTTGGGTTTTAAAAAAAGAAAGAAAAAAAAAAGAGTCTTGTGACTTCGTAATCACACCTTCCTTGTTACTTCTGTTGCACAGTGTCTTCTGGAGAGGGCGAGCGAGAATAGGAAGTGATAAGGTTGGCGCTAAGAGAGGCCTGCGCCTGTTCTAATGTGAACAGGTTGCACGAGATCCATTGATCTCAGGCAGGTAATGAAAGTCAAGCTGCGGCCCGCCTTGACCCGTGGTTGCCCCTGCTTTACAGCTGCCTTTCCAGGAACTGCTGGAACCATTGCACCTGCCTGCTTCCCCTTTTGCCCTGCCCTGGGCTCCAGACCTAACCATCTGGGCTCCAGACCTAGCCATCTCGGCTCCAGACCTAGCCATTTGGGCTCCAGACCTAACCATCTGGGCTCCAGACCTAGCCACCTGGGCTCCAGACCTAGCCATCTGGGCTCCAGACCTAGCCATCTGGGCTCCAGACCTAGCCACCTGGGCTCCAGACCTAGCCATCTGGGCTCAGACCTAGCCACCTGGGCTCCAGACCTAACCATCTGGGCTCCAGACCTAACCGTCTTTCCTCTCTGCACATCTGAGGCCAGCCCAGCCTTCCCTGAAGGATGGGGCTTGCCCAAGACCTAGGATAAATCTTGGCCTGAGGCAGTGGTTAGGGAGCTTGATCCTGGAATTCTTCTTGCTTCGTCCAACCTTGACCTTCAGTCTTGGTTCTTTGCATTGGTTCCCCAGGCTGGTCCCGAGGTCCCTACCGTTTCTGAGCCCAAGCTTCCTGTTTTGTTTTGCTGTTTAAGAGCCCAGGAACGAAGGCTGTGCTCAGCCTTCAACACCAGCCCAACACCTGTCCCCACGGACTGCCTGCCCATCAGCTCTGAGGTTTGCGCTGCTACTTTCCTGGTCTCCCTGCCACGACATTCTGCGTTCTGACTTTATACAGCCGTTTTCCTGCACCATCCACGCATTTCTTTACTACCCTGCCCTTTGTATTTAGAGGACATACCTCATGTAGATTTTAACCACATGCTCCGGGCAAAGATGGAGGGATGGATGGATGGATGGATGGATGGATAGATAGATAGATGATAGAGATGTATATCTGGTGAAGCAGAAGCATGTCTTCAATACTCACAATGCACATTGTGGATTTTTGTGTCTATAAGATTATTTTATTTTAAAGCAGTTTTTAATTTCAAAGTAATTTCGTCTACACTTGTTTATTACCTTCTGTTCTGGCTTTAGTTGCTTTCTTGTTTTTTAAAAATCCAGCCTTACCATATAGTGTAAGGTTAGCACTTACTGATTTATTTTTTATTATTTTTGAAAAATATACAGTTTTATTGATTTCAGAGGGGAAGGGAGAGGAAGAGAAATAGAAACATCATTGGTGAGAGAAAATCATTGATCGGCTGCCTCCTGCACACCCCACACTGGGATCGAGCCCAAGACCCAGGCATATGCCCTGACCAGGAATTGAATGGTAATATAGTAAACACACACACACACACACACACACACACACACACACACATCTTTAGACTAGGAGGTAAACTACGTGAGTTCTAGTCCTGACCACAAACATTCAATGAGCTCCTTGGTCAAATCGGCTATCCTCTTGCTAAACTTCGGTTTTCGGTGTTATAAAAGAGGAATATTTTTATGTCTCCTGGCTAGCTTATTGTAATTATTAAGTTGAATAATATATGAATCAGCTTAAAAGACTGCAAAGCACTATACAAAAGATCAGTTTGGATATTATTAGTTAGGAAGATTGCTTTTAATAAAAGGAATTGGTAGAATGTCACCTGGGATATGAAGTTGCAGTTGACAGAGAAGGAAATAAGTGGCTCTTAAATGTATGGAAAGATGCTTATTCTCAATGCTAATAAGAGAAATATAAACTAAAACTTTAAGGGATCGTTTTTACCTGTCAGATTAGTGAAGTTCAAAATAGTTGATAATACTCTGCATTAGCCAAGGTGAGGAGAAGCAGGGACTGATGGGAGTTTAGACTGATCCAGTTTCCAGGAAAAGCACATTGGTAATAGTAATTGAGGTAGAAAATGTATATATCTCTTGGAAGGCAGTTACATTTCTTAAACTGTATCCTATGGATGTGTTTGCACTTGCACAAAATAAGGCCGCTCTGAATGTGCTGATACAGGATGCTCTCAGAGAAATGTGGAGTGAAAGTGCAAAGTGCGGGACAGATCATGCAGACCATTGTGTTTGTGTGTTTTCCCACAAAAGAAAGAAATGCTAGCATTTGCATAGATTATATCTGAAAGGATACCCCGATTTAGATAATTGTTTTAGTTTTGTTCTTTCTTTTGTTGTATTATTATTTGTTTTTTTCCTTTTTCCTATTTGCTTTTTGAAAAATTTTCCCAGCTGAGGAGTGGAATGGGGTGGCTGGCGTCAGGGGTGACACTTCGCATTGCACGTCCTGTTGATCCTTTTGAATTTTGTACCGTATACGATATTGCCAATTTAAAAAAAAACACCACAAAAAAAACAAACAAAAGGAAACCATAACGAAAACATGGAGAAAGCTCCCCCTCTCTGTTTTCCTCTGGCTAAAACAAAATAAAATGAAATAAGGAAGAAAGTCACGTACGGGGAATTATTCTTTTTTGTTTGTTTGTTTGTTTGTTTTGGTGTGTGTGCGTGTGTGTGTGTGTGTGTGTGTGTGTATTTCTTTCTGCTCTTTATCATGCTTGACTTTCAGATGCCTTTTTCTTTGTTAAAGTTAGAATATTTTCCTTTTCCTGTTTGGGAAACGAAGTTGCACGTGATTTTATTTTCGCCGTTCTAATGAGCCAAACCGTCATGTCTGTGCTTTCCTCTCCGTCTGCCAGTCTTTACCCCGGGACAGCTGTGAGCATCACACCTAACCTAGCGGCCCCTCTCCCTGACTCCCCGGGAGTGGTGGAGTTGACTGGAGAGGCCCCCGGGGGCCTGTGCCGCCCAGGGATTTCATCTCCACAGTAATTAGGTAGCTGTCTGGGGCTGTGGATCCTGACTAGTATTGAACATTTTGTTAAGTGACTCAAGTTCTGCCTCCCTGCTTTATTAGAAATTACAAGTTGTAGCCCGGCCAGTGTGGCTCAGTGGTTGAGGGTCGGCCTATGAACCAGGAGGTCACGGTTCGATTCCCGGTCAGGACACATGCCTGGGTTGTGGGCTCCATCCCCAGTGTGGGGCCTGCAGGTGACAGCCAATCAATGATTCTCTCTCATCATTTGATGATGTTCTTATCTCTCTACACCTCTCCTTTCCGCTCTGAAATCAGTAAAAATATACTTAAAATGTGTATGTGGGGATTATGCTTCCGGAGATTTGCATTCTTTAATTTTACTCTTTTCAAGCTTCCCTGTTGTTTAAGCAGAGTGCTCCTTGAGTTAGGCTTGTCTTGTTAAGCCAACTCACAGGCACTACTTTATAGTTCTTCCTTACCGAATTGTCCTCTTTGTGTAATTATGGGGACCACGTGGTCTCATGAGCTATGAAATCCACATGGAGCTCTGCTCCTCATCAGACAGGTCTCCTGAAGGTTTTCAAGAGAAGAGGCCCCTTGCCGAAACGAGTTTGGCTCAGTGGATAGAGCGTCGGTCTGCGGACTGAAAGGTCCCAGGTTCGATTCCGGTCAAGGACATGTACATTGGTTGTGGGCACATCCCCGGTGGGGGATGTGCAGGAGGCGGCTGATCGATGTTTCTAGCTCTCTATTCCTCTCCCTTCTTCTCTGTAAAAAATCAATAAAATATATATTTTTTTTTAAAAAGAAGAAGAAGAAGAGGCCCCTCCATGCACAGGCACTGCGTGGGGCGTTGGAGACAGCCCCTCCCCATTGCCTTCCGTCACCTTCCGTTGGGAGGATGCACCACAGCCCACGTGGAGACAGCTCAGGCTGCGGTACGGAGCTGGTTCCTTGTGCACAGAGACTCTGTGAAGGCAAAGGCCAGCTTCTCCCGAGGCCGTGCTTACTCTCCTGTTGTGAACGAAAGCCACTTGTTTGTCTGATGGGGTTCGGCCTGTTTGTATGCCACTCCTACCTGTAAGTCAAAGGTAGTGGGTGTGGTGGTGAACCGCAGGCTCAGATTTGCTGGGAGGGACTTGAGTGTAGCCGATATTTTCCAGCCATCCTTAAGCCTCGCTTGAGCAAACAAATAGCTGTGTCCCTCACGAAGCACGCACACGCAGTTCCAAGGGAAGCTTCAGACAGCCTTGACGGTGATTGGCCCGCGGCTGGTCCTAACCTCGCCCCGGAGCAGCCACTCCAAGTTCTTGGAAGGAGGATGATAAATCTCAAGGCAACAGATTTCCTTCTGTTCCCCTTCAAGTGCTTGGCTCCAGTCAGTAATTAGTTTTGCAGAGATCACCACATCATGACGATGATGATGGCATTTTATTCCTTTTTCCGGGGTGACTCTTACCAGATTCCCAGGACCTCTGGGTTCCCAGCTTTTTGGAGTCTCGCCTGAGAACGTTGGTCACACCATGAGATCACAACAAAAACAAGTACACAAAACTGCTCTGGCAAGAGGGGTTCTGATGCCCAAGACTGAATCCTGGGCAAGGCCCTAAAAACAGAGTGTACCCCCCAGAGAGGCGGATATCTGGCAGAAAGGAAGGAAAACGCTGGAAGTGGGGGTAACCAGGCCTTTGTTTTATAAGCGTGCCACGAGTACTCACTCCACAGGGCGGGACAAAGGTAGGTTGACAGTTGTTCGTATCGAAAATGATGTAATAATTCATAAAAGAGTCATACAAGAATAAACTGTGCTTTGAGTACTCACAACCGTCAACCTGCTTCCCCCCACCCCCACTTTGTCTACTCAGTACTGTGCCACCTGGGCACACGGTGGGCAGGGATGGGGTGGTTGATTAGGTAGCCAGGATTCATCGTAAGGAATAAACACCAGTCTAGATGCCCTAGAGAACTGTGGGAAGAAGCAGTGGGCACAAGGTCCTCAATATTAACACTTTGGATTCTCACTTGAGAGGTCACATTGGAGGGAGCTGGGGTGCCCCCTTTGGTGGGGGGTAAGATGAGATACAGGGATGTTGGTAGGAAGGATGGGTGTTGGTAGGACCGGGGAAGGTGGAAGCATCAGGGCCTGTTTCTGCTTCCTGGCTTTGACTGGAATCCCACAGAACTGACCTGAGTAGTTGTAGAGACTAAAACTAAAGGAGCTGAACCCTAGAAAGTTTGACCTGAAGCCTCTGATCCCCTTAGCACAGGGGAGGGCCCAGGAAAAGGATGTTTCCCCCACCTCATCTCCTCTCATTTGCTGTTTTTAAAAATTGGCCCTTTTGCCTTGTGCTACAGTGAAAATATTTCCACCATTCTTGGTAAGTAAATGGAGACTTAGAGCTTGAACTTCTGCCCTGGGCAAGGAACCAAAGGATGTCATTGTGCATAGCTTCAAAGGCTGATAAGATGCTTAAGGTCGCTGCTCTTGAAAGAGTTTCTTTCAAGTCCAGCCAGAAACGTTTGTAGGCACGGCCCACCATTCTCCCAAGGAGAAGCAGAATGTTTCTTTGCTGCTGGTCTGTGGAGGCTCTGGTGGCATGCCTCTGCCCCACAGACTATATTCTCTCTGTGTCTGCCCCACAATGATTGCTTTGTGCTTTGGATGCGGGGTGCCCGGTGAGCATGATATTAAAAGCAGGACCTTCTCTGTCCGGAGGAGTCCAAGAAACAGGGTCCCTGTTGCACCATTTCCATGTTTGCATGAAGCAGCCGCCCACGAACTGGGGGAATCTTTGTTTTTGTTTTCTTTTTAATCCTCACCCAAGGATATGTTTTTATTACCTTTAGAGTGAGAGAGAGAGAGAGAAAGAAAGATCAATGTGAGAGAAAAACATCCACGTGAGAGAGACATCTATCTGTTGCCTCCCATACCTTCCCACATGGGAATCAAACCCGAAACCTGGGTATGTTCCCAGACCGGGAATCGAACCTGCAACCTTTTTGGTGCACATGATGCTGCTCCATCCGACTGAGCCATCTGGCCAGGGAGGGGGCCTTGTTTTTTGGTTTTCATTCCTTGGGATGATGACTGGTGTGGTACAAACTGGTGAAAAATAAGCAAGCTGCTTTCTCACCATCTCTGATCATCCACCATATAAAGTCTCTTGGTGGCAGTTGCACGGGTTTAGTTCAGAGTCTACTGTTTGTCAAGGACACTGCTCTCTGTCTCTTTTTTCAATGTTATCCCGGGGCGATGCAGAATATATTGGTTTCCCTCTGTCGTGAGCAGACAATTTGGCACAGCAGACACCCTTCACCTATGGAGGAAGGGACGGGAGATCTGCAGTAAATTGTCTGGGAAGCAGGGCAGTCCTTGCCGGCTGCTGGAAATGTTTACCATTGCCTGCCTGCACCTTCCTTCACACAGAATGTCTCCCGGCCATAACGGGTTTTTAAATTAGTCCGAGTGTGGAACCGAAGGCCTGCTTTCGGTGCTGTCGGGTCTGGGAGGACAAGCTTCGGGACAGAAGGAATGGAGTGCTTGGAGTGATTCATTACTCCAATGTGGGCGCTGGAGCAGAGCATGGTGCTTCCCTGGCCAGAGAGGGTGGCGCCTCCTTTGCATCTCTATTTCATTTTATTTTTTTTAAAAATATATTTTATTGATTTCCCAGAGGAAGGGAGAGAGAGAGGAACATCTATGATGAGAATCACTGATCGGCTGCCTCTTGCACACACCACACTGGGAATGGAGCCCACAACCCGGGCGTGTGCCCTGATGGGGAATCATTCATAGGTCGACACTCTGTGCCTCACCAGCCAGGCCTCCTCTGTGTCGTTAGAGCACAGAGCTTGGAGCGCCCAGATGCTCAGTAAGTGCCTGTGTGGGGCTCCATGGAAGTATAATTCAGGGTTCTGGTGCTTCTTTACCCGAATTCCTGGCTCCGAGGATAGAGACACAACCTCTAGCCCCGCCCTCCCACGCCATCGTGCTTGCTGTCCATCATGGCCACCACATGCTGCCTTCCATGGAGGGAGCATTCACAGGCCTGCCAGAAAAATGTAACATCAATGAGACTGGGAACCTCACAGGCCCAAGCCCTCTTTCTCGCATTCCAGACTGATGCCCTTAGGCAGACTGGAGATAGCTTAATACAACCGTATTTGTAACACTCGGGTTCCAACCAGATCAAAGGACTGAGAGCCTTCCTGGGTTGCGGCCGCCAGGATGGAAATGGACCCTGGAAGGCAGCCTGTGTGTGGCTTGGCTACCCCCTTGAGTCCAGGAAGAAATACCAATTCTGTTATGGATGTTTGAGCCATCAGATGGAGACTTTGAAGTCTCTCTGCCTGTTATAAGTGGGACTCGGGGCCCCCCTTGACCCCCAGCCTTGACCAGATGAAGCTTGGTGCTTCCTTCTAAAGTGGCGCCTCTAGTTGGGGCAGCTGGGAAACATGGAGTGACCCCCCGCCCAGGCCACAGGGGGATGGCGTGCGGGTAGCGGGCAGGAGCGGGGCGCTTAGCTCACAGGCTGGGTCTCAGGGGATGTTCAGAAGTTACCCTGATGGAGAGGATGCGGAGGAACCAGAGCTATAGGTAAAGTGGAACCTGCTTTCTTTCCTCAGACAGACTGTAGGAATGCTGGTGTTTTGGTTTGCTTTGGATCAGCTTTTTTCCTCCCCCAAACTTTTAGATTCCCTGGATTAATACGATTTCACAAGAAAATGTTCTGATTTATTTATTTATTTATTTATTTATTTATTTATTGCAAGTATCGGCTTTGAAAAATCATTTCTTATCACGATAATTTCATGGGACAGTGGACCGTTGAAGAAACTCCTCCAAATCAGTAAGCATTTAATTTCAGAGTAAAAGCAGTCTTTTAAGTATAATACAGTTAGCATCATTTTTTTCAAAAGACCACCTTCATCCATTGCAGTGATGTTTGTCATTGGGCCTCTGGCCAGTGAAAGCTTTGTCACTGGCCAGTGCTGATGTGTGGGAAGGTATTTGGAAACGATTGTGTTAGCCACATGTGTTCTGTGGTATATTAGACACAGATACATACACATAAATTGGAAAGAAAAATCCTAATGATTATGGTAATAAGTTACATTTACTTGAGGCTTTTAATTACAGAGTACTTTCACATATATTATCCCATATGCTCAGTTAGCGTATGCCTTTGCAACATAAATTAGTCTTAATAGCTTAAGCTAAATAGAATTAAGAATAGAAGGGAAGTCTAGTGTTTAAGCTGTTAGTGTCCTGGAGTCAAGTATGAATCATTTTTTCAGTCATCCACTGCTTTGATTTTCCCACGTCGCTCTTCCTCTGCTATATTAGGAAGAGCAAATAAACAGAATACTGCGATGATATGCACACATCTTTATAGCCATATGTGCAGCCTACTCGTGCACATGCACATATTTCTGGTGGCTTTTTCTGAATAAAAGTTAAATATATATTTTCTGACAAGCAAAAATACACATGTGGGGAATACTATAATTATCTGAAATACTGTATAAGGGAATCTGAGGAATTTGTGGGACAGGGATTGAGGGTGGGGGAGGAGAGAAAGAGAAGAGTAAGGGGGAGAGAGAGGGGGGGGGGGAGGGAGGGAGGAGGGGAGGAGAGGGAAGGGGAACAGAAGGAGGACCTAAGAAAACAGAGCTGCAAGTGAAAGAGAGTTTTTACTCTAAGTGAATAGGGGTGTTTCTAGTCCCAAACTTACATTTAAAAAACAAATATGTGTTTTGACTTCAACTTGGGCGTCACGAGAGCATGAGTGTAGGTGTGTCTGATTCTGAACGTTGTCTATGCAGGGCAATGCAGTGCTTTCCCGTTGCCAGCTTCTCCTTCCTGCCCCTGCTCACTCTCCCAGGATCACGGCTCCCTGAGGTGTCCTAAAAGAGGGAGTGAGCTTCGCTCTTCTCTCTGCAAGAGTTTCTCTGGAGCAAAATCAGTTGCCAGACCAGCAACCTCGTTGATAAATTGGAAAGTCTTATTTTGAAGGCCCTCAACCAACCTAGAACTTCAGTTAGGCATTAATTAACCAGTAGATTCGTCGAATCGGGCTTTGGTCATCCAACACACATTTACTGGGTGCCTCGTCTAGTCAGGGTTAGGTTGGGGCTGGGCAGTGGGGATACTAATGGAGCTAGCTCACAATAACATAGTTTCTCACCTTGGAGAGCTCACAGACCATTGTGGAAAGAGACAGACTAGGAAACAGAAAATTGGGTACAAGTGGTGGTGAGTTCTGGATAGGGAGCAAATGGGGTATTGTTATCAATAAACTTGAAAGAAACAAACCTGCAAACTCATCAGGTAAAGAGAAATTTGACAATTGATAATGTGTGTGTACATATGAAAAGGACAAAAGTTACACAGTGCGTTTGTACTGCTTTTATAACATAAAAAAAAAATTATTGTAGCCCTGGCTAATGTGTCTAAATGGTTAGAGCACTGGCTCACACAGAAGGGTCATAGGTTCAATTCCCAATCAAGGGCACCTACCCGGGTTGCAGGTTCAATCCCTGGCTCTGATAGGAGCCAACCAGTTGATGTGCCTCTTTCACATTGATGTTTCTCTCTATCTTCCTTCTCTCCCTCCCTTCCACTCTTTGTAAAAATCAATGGAAAAAATATCATTGGGCCCTCCCGACATGGTTCAATGGTTGACCGTCAATGTAGGAACCTGGAGGTCACGGTTCAATTCCCAGTCAGGGCATATGCCCAGGTCGCAGGCTCAATTCCCCAGGATGTGCAGGAGGCAGCCAATCGATGATTCTCTCTTAACATCGATGTTTCTTTCTCTCGTACTCTCTCTTACCCTTTCTCTCTGAAATAAATAAAAGTATATTTTAAAAAATTATCCTTGGGTGAGGATTAACAACAACAAAAAAATATTTTAAGAAAGAAAGCCATTAGGGGAAAAAAATCCTGAACTCCTCGATTTCTCAGGGCCTTTATTTCCCGAGTGAGTCCTCTGCAAAGCCACCGCTCCCTGGATTGGTCACGGGGAGCAAAGTGCACGGCAGGAGGCAGGAGAGAGCCATTTGGCTGACTGACCGCATAGCAGACTCTTCATGGCACAGCTCTGGTGGTTTGACCAGGTAGCCCAGATTAGCCATAAACGAAACAATGCAATTGTTAAATCTGGGAGGGGAGGGGGTTTGTATTGACACGCCATTTCATCTTCTTCCAATGAAAATGACAATCATCTCACATTAACTGAATGTCTCCTAGTATGGCAAATAAGGTCCAGAGCTTGCACTTGGGGAGGAGCAGACACCTGGTAGGAGAGAGGATAGTTACATGCAGAGGGTGGATATAAATGTAGAAAAGGTGGGGCGAAGGGGGCAGAGCTACAGTGACAGAGGGAGAGATTAACTGGGGGAGGGGGACTCCGCAGAGGATTCCTGGGGCGGCACTGAGACTAGATCTTAAAGTGTGGGCAAACGTGGGGACTTGTGCAGAGTGGCAGTGCCTAGCCGCCTCTACCAGCTCACGGGTGTAGCCATGAAGCCTCTTTTTCGTATTAAAACTAACCAACCACTCTTTGTTTCCTGAGGGCATATGTCTCGTTAGGGAGCGATACTAATATACCAATTTCCATCAAGTTGCATTTTATCATCATAATGGTTATGGAGGAGGCTGCTCTTAGCTCCTGCAGTGCATTTTAATGTGTTGCAAGAAACATGGAAACCGACTAAAGGCATAATGGATCCATAATGGACGAGGAGCTGGCGAGGCCGCAAAAGGGCCGTGCCCTGCCGTGGCTGCTGCAGGAACGCGCATTGCTCGAAGTCATATATGCCTTCCCTGCGTCAGAAGGAGCCGACGGGCACATCTGATTTCACCCTGGTCTCCCAGGAGACGTGTGGGCAGCGTTGCTGGTCTGCGTGGCCCGGGCGCAGCTGCCTCCAGCGTGTCCTGTGGCAGCCCGCGCCCGCTGGCGATGGCGGGTTGGGGATTGCATGGGGAGGGAAGCGCCGTCGGTGCCAGGGTGGGCGGCGTTCTGAAGAGGCTATTGTCGGCGGAGCTGATACATTATGAATGCCGTGGAGGATATTTTCCTAAGGAAAAGTTGGCGATCAAGTGTGAGGGTATTTTGTGGCATTGAGAGCCGTGCTTGACACCAGAACCCTGGGAACAGACGGGCATGGCCTCAAAGCCGTCAACCCTGACCGTGTGGGGAGCCCAGTCACCTCGGTCAGTGTATCTTAGAGGTGGTTTCATTTATATGTTTCGTTTTACCTTATGTCCTAATAGTAAATGTATTCTAAATAAGTCCTGGACAAAGACTTATATTTCTGCATCACACCTACAGCACAGGAATGGGACCTTCGAGCCCTTAGTGAACCCTTGCTGGTTATTATTAATTTTTTAACTAAGATCTGTTTCTACTACTCTAGTAGCATTTTTTTTTTTTTTTGAGAGGGAGGAAGGCAGAGGGAGAGAGAGAGAAACATCTATGTGAGAGAGAGAGACATCGATTGGCTGCCTCCTGCATGCCCCCTACTGGGGGTGGAGCCTGCAATCTGGGCATATGCCCTGACCTGGAATCAAACTGGCAACCTTTTGGTGCACTGGATGGCACCCAACCAACTGAGCTACCAGCCAGGGCCCTTGCTGATTATTGGCTAAAGTGCTCAGGTGTGTGCAAGAGAAGCCTCAAACACCTTCACCAACTCCAGACATAAAGATGGATTTGAATCTAGAACTCATTACCTTGAGGCTACATTTTGTAACACTAATATTTTTCCCAAATATTTTTGGATGCTATTTCCCCCCCCATTGCATTGGAATATTCTTGTTAAAACAAAATCACGTGGATACTAGAAGGCACAGAGATTGGTCAGCCAGTAGAATGGCAAGTTCTACTTTTCCTGACAAGTTAGTCTTTTGGTGTGAGTTGGGATATTTTCTCTCTCCCTGATTCCTGAATTTGGAAGCGACCAAGTTACAGTACATTTTGATTCGGGTTTAATCCATCAAAATCAAGTTAGTTATAAGTGATGGAAGAGCTTACTCTGTGTAGTCCAGGCTGCCTGGAGACGTCAGCCACATGCCAAAAGCTTGCTGGTTGCCCGGCAACCTTGCGGGAGGAATAGATTTCCTGCCACTGGCTCCCTTCTCCCTTGAGGTGGAATCTATTTCTACCACCATTCGAGCCCGGACAACCGGAGCCAGAATTTAGCTGAAAAGAATGGTCAGAGGTTTTTTTTTTTTTTTTTTTTTTTTTTTACTAACCCAGCACCGTGTTTCTGGCTTCTAAATGCTACTGGTAATTTCATTGACTCCTACCTAAAGACTTTGAGCTTATTAATATTACTTAACACTGCAGAAGCTAAGGAGGTCAGTCTTGTGCTTGCCTGGCTCCTAAGGAAGCTCATTGTTTAATTTCTGTAGAAATGACCACCCACGGAATGGGTGGCGACCATGAGCATCCACATGGAATGTCTTCAGTCTGCCCCCAGACTTATCTGACTCCTCACCAGGAGCGCTTGTAGGCTCGTGCTTTCTGGAGGCAAACGTACGTCTGGCGGTCGAAGCTGTTATTCAAGTATAAATGGACTAGTTCTGAATGAAAAGCGCCCGTGTATTCCTCCCTCTCATCCTTCAATAAAAAAATAAATAAATCTTTTCTCCTTTTGTAGCTAAATACTTCACCAACAGGATTGATGGTTCCCATCTCCGAGGGGAGCGTGCGTTCCTGTCAGCTCCATTGTTTTGCTTATGCTTTTAATGTAATAGCTTTGGGTGGTTGCACGGGAAGACGGTGGCTAAGCCCAGGTCAGGTGGCTGGAGCTATTTGCCTCTGCTGAAATGTAATTTTAATAATGGACTGTATCAGCTCCGCGTGTTTTCTTGCCCCTTCGTAAAACAAAGGAAGGTCTCCTGGCATTAACCCGTTGGTGGCAGGAAGAATCCAAACGGCCAAGAACCACTTAATGAAATGGCACTTGCGTGTCAAATTAGAAATCTGGCAGCGAGGCTGCAGGAATGCTCTGGGCAGGAGAGGAAGGGCGACTCCTTTTTCAGGGAGTGGGCATCAGCCACCTCCTCAGGCCTACTCTTTCCGAGGGCAGGGAAGTGAGCCATCTTGGAAAAAAAACCACGACAAACTCAATAAGACAATATCGACGGCATTGTTCCGATTATTCTAAACTCTGTTACGATAACGCAGGTATTTGGATTTATGTTTTCCCAAGTAATCGTAGGTTATTACTGACGCAAGGGACCTTTGAGAGCATGGTTCAGGCACTCAGATGCACAAAGAAGGAAACTGGAGAGGTGTCAACGTTGACTCAGACGTGCAGAGCTATGCAGAGAGAGGCAACGCAGGGACCATAATCCTGGCAGGTTGACTCAATGACAGGACCACCCAAGTGATGTGTTTGAAATGCGACGAGGAAGGAAAAGCATGGCTCCGATTCCAGCCAGATACCCAGCAGATGTGTAA
The DNA here is from genome assembly GCF_014108245.1 of Pipistrellus kuhlii. NCBI lineage: Eukaryota > Metazoa > Chordata > Mammalia > Chiroptera > Vespertilionidae > Pipistrellus > Pipistrellus kuhlii. Next base: position 1,063,842 of record NW_023425404.1, read on the forward strand.
TGCACCCCTACCCTGGGTGTCTAGGTGCTGGGCTAGGTGTGGGGAAAGGCAAGGTCTTTCCCTTCCTGAAATTGTGTGTGGAGGCGGGAGAACCCCATAGTTAGCAATAAAAAAAAGTAAGAAAATGACAGGTTGTGATAAGCACTTAGCCGTGCTATAAGGTGAACGCAGGACTGGTGGTGACAATGAGATAACAAAGTGTTGTCTACTAAAGTATTGAACTCTTTGGGAACACCTGCTAACAGAAAATACATTGATACATGGAAGCCTCTGGAAGTGACTCACTGTCACACACATTATGTTGTGTCACATGGAGGGGTCTACCTGGTAGGTAGTGAGCTTCCCATGACACGGTGCACAAACCAAAAATCTGAATCAGTACATACCTTAGAACTCTTCCAACCCATAGATACTGAAACACAGCCACTTCGTATGTTCATTTCTTCACCCGTTCATTCAATCCCTTCATGTTGCAAATTCTTATTAGACCTTTCCAGCTCACTATTGAAAATCTCTGCTCAGCGGACATGTTTCCAAGACTCAATCTGACACACGTATACTAAGGAATAGTCTATACAAACTTCTGTTCACAGCAGTCTGTGGGCATTTTATCGTAATGAAATTTGAGTTTTGAAGTCATACAGCTCATTGTTTTGCTTTCTCACTGGTTGTGTGTGAGGATCGCTCCAGTTTTAGGTCTGTACTAGGCAGGTCCCTTTGAGGGCAGCGGAAACCTAATTGACTTGGCCAGGTGAAGTGTCTGTTTTCTAAGGCTCGATCTTATCACGTTCCACATGGTGGCTTGGTGCTGGCTTTGCCCATACCTCCGTGTGTGCGCTCAGGAATCTCCTGGCTCCTGAGCGCTGATGTAATTTGCCATGGATGGCTGTGGCATTTCCAGCCTCCACCATGCTGCAGGCACCCATGGGAAGGAGTGGAGGGGAGAAAACAACGAAAGGTATTTGTCTTGCTGTTCTTTGCGTTTCCTTTGTTCTCCTGAAACATTGCGCTATCTGGACATCAGATTTCATAGAAAAGGAGAAACGGCTGAGGGCACTGTTTTTGTAATTTTGTATTAAATTCGTTTCCTTGAAGATTTGGCCCCGGAGGGGTTTCCTTCCATGTTGACGTGTTTCTTTGTTTCCCTGTGACCCGTGGAGCTTTCCGCCCATATTCAAGTTGAGTGGCTTTTCGTTTTAGCATAGGAAGACAGCACAGTGGGCTGACCATGCTCTCTGGGGTCTCTCTCGGCACCCCTGGGTATCTCATGGGATGACTTCCAACCATGAAGGTTTGCTCTGTGCTAGTCACTGCTGGATGGTTTGATTCAAATATTCCCACTCACCCTAGGGTGGTGTCATGATCCCATTTGACTGATGTGGAAACTGAGGCTGAGATAGTTTAGTTCAAGGTCACACCGTGTAAGTGGTGAGCAGGACCCAAAGTTGCATTTATATAATTTTAAAGTCCCATCTACTGCTATGAGCACTTGCTATAATGCTCCCTTTATTTCTCTGTTATATACACCTTCTTTTTTTCCTTCTTCTTCTTCTTCTTCAACTGTGCCAAAGTCCTTATAAAAAGAAGGGGAGATGTATGTATCGTTTTCACTAGACCAGCATTTTCTATGTGTTTTTCACAATATTAGCCAGCACGGAGTCTTGGGTTAAATTAATGTGGTCAAAACTGCACATTACATGTTCTTCCAGGAGAGCCTGAATTCACTCACCTTTGCCTATTAACAGGTCTGAGGTGTCCTCCAGCCAAAAAGGAAAAAAAAGTATTTTTACTTTTAAGTTAAAATTTTTTATTTTATTAAATTTTCCCAAATTTCCACTTGGCCACAGAACCCTCCTCCCACCCCTCACTCCCCGGTGCCTTTAAAAGCACAATCTGGAAAAGCCGTCAACTGAAAGACAAGCCTGGAGGTTGGTGCGTTCCACTGTACGACTGAATGTGAGAGAAAAGAAAACCAGGGTGTTCTCAGGCCCCCTACCCTAAAGGTCCAGCCTCCTGCTTCACCCATCTCCACTTCAAAAGTGTGCCCTCATTTGTCACCCGGATTTCTGCAAGACAGGAAACACGAGCCCCTTGATCGTCCGTCACCTCCTGCCTTCAGACTCTGTCTGCCTGAGTCAAATGCAAGGCGTCTCGCCATCTCTGTACTGCTCACCCACCCTGAACGCTAAGCTCCTTGAGGGGAGGAACTCAGCTGTACCATCTTCGGTCTCTTTGTGGCTCTGTCACCGCTGAGGGAGCACACAGAACCCCTGCATTTCGGATAAAAGAGCCCGTGCAGGACTTTGTGTCGACTCTTTGGGTGACAGTGAGAAATTGGAGAAGCTGCAGTAATTCATTTACATCACTAGGGTTCCATTTGGAATGTGATACTCCCCGTTGTCTAATTTAATTAGTAATTGTGTTTTCTGTTCCAATGAAAGCCTCAGAAGAAAGGATTGCAAGAATCAGCGGTATTTGGTATTATTATTGTTACCTGATTACATTTGCTATTGTAACAGTTCCAGGTTAAGGCACTTTTCAAGAAGGAACTTGTCCATGTTACCTCGTTGGCTTTTCTCTGTTCATCCCCCATCTCCCACGTATGCTGAAGTCCAGGATTAGGTAGGAGCCCCTCTTTTACAGGTATGTAAATGGATGCACATTACTTTGATGTAAATTTTAAAAAGCATGGCCTAAAGTTATATGGCAAGTCGGTTCTGAATACAGAAGTTGAGCTCCAAGTCTTTTTCAAGATGTCACCACACATCAGCAAAGGTGGTGAGGCCCCAGGGAAGTCAGATGATATGGGGTCTGCCATTTCCCTGGTAGTTGGCTTTGGACAGTTCATTCATTCATTCATTCATTCACTCATTCATTTATCATCAGACACTTATGGACTACCAGGTATCAGTGCCAGGCTAAGAGGCTAGGATCACAAAGATGAATAAGACGTCGTCCTTGTTCTTAAGGAACTTCCTGTTTAACGTGGGGACTTAGCCACAAAGCCAGTGTGCTCAGGGAAGTGCCTTGGATGCTTTCCTAGAAATGTTCCAGGTGTAGCCCAGAGGGGGAAGGGGTAATACTATCTGTGGCCCCACAGAAAAGCTTTGTGACAGAAATGATTTTGGTTTGCATTTGTGGGGACGGGTGTAGTATATATATCACATATTACTGAAGAGCTTTAACCTGGGAATTGGCATACCCATTATTGTGTTTTAGAAAGATATGTATGGAGAATGAATTTACTTAATCTCTAGGAGCCTCACTTTTCTCATCTGTAAGATGGACACAAATAATACCTACTCTTCTTTCCTCATGAGTTTGTTAGGGTTGTATTTCTTCCTTTAAAATGCAATAAGAATAGCTGACATGCACTTACTACTTTGTAAACAAGATAATTTCCACAACGACCCTATGAAGGCATTGTTGCTCTTATTTTAGAGATGGTCATGGATGGTCACGGGTCGAATTCCTGACCTAGGAACACACGCTAGTACTAGGCACAGCTGGGATTTGAACCCCGGTCTGCCAGGTTCTGGAGCTCCATTCCCCTCGTCACTGTGCAATGCTGTTAAGTCGCTGTGCAAGTCTTTCCTCTGCCCCTCATTTCTCACCTGAAACATCTTGGCTTGTGGCTCTATTTTGTCTCCGTTGACCTTAGCAAAAGTATTGATGTATGGAAAGACTCAAGATCAACACCAAGCACATGTGCCTTTCTTACAACTATTTAATCTTTGTCTTTGACAATGTGGTCTTTTATTTTAAATAGAACCAAATTTATGGAGCAGAGTATGTGACTTTAATTCTTTCGTACTAACTGGATAATGCAAACAGTGTATGTTTCTATGGGCACACACATAAATCTTCCTTCCAATGTTAACAGAAAATCGATCGGGACTCTGACTCCATCCTTTTGGGGAGTTCCTCTGAAGATCCATGTTATGAATAGGTAAAAGCAGGATTGAAGAGGATGTAATGAGATAGATTAGGGCAAGGAAAAGACCTTAAATAGGGTAGGCCCCTCAAGAGGAGTTGTCAAAGAGCAGAAAAGACAAAGGTAAGGTTTGGCAAACTCGGCGAGCTCTGCTTGTTGAAAAGATGGTCTAGATGATATTCTAGATGTTCACACACAGGGAGCTGCAAATCCAAGGGCAAGCTAACTGCATCTCATCGGTATAGAGTTTATTTACTGTATTTTCTCTGTGCTAGGTCACTGAGGGTGAAAGGCTGCAATATCTGCTGATCATGAATGAGTGTCTTTAGGAATTGCTGCTTGCAGATTCAAGAGGTTCAAGAAGAAGAATTCAAACAAAACGTTGCTCCATGTCTTGACCTGTGTTCAATGTGCCCCAAAATAGCCCCGAAAAATGCCAGGATTACACGTTTTGTGGCTTGGGAGGAACGTTTTGATCAGCCTTCAGCTCATAAAAAATAAATACTGCCGTATTCTTATACGGACTGTTTCTTAAAGATCTTTTAGAGTAGATTTTCCAGCTGAAATTTCACCTCAACTTTAGAGAGAGAGAGAGAGAGAGAGAGAGAGAGAGAGAGAGAAGCCTGTGCCTTACTTTAAACATCAGCATGCCTTGCCAGCGTGAAATAATGGAGTCATAAAAAGGAAATGCTCTATGGAGATAGCACAGCTGTCCTTTAGTCTAATGGCGAACGTGTAATTCATGTGCTGTTGGTAGGTTATGCTTAAAGGGAAGGGCTATTGAAGGAATGAGAAAGATTCTCTTTATTATTATAAATAGAAGAGCATTACGAATGTATAGAGAACCCAGCTGTTTTAGGACAGCAGACTCTGGAACGGGGGTAAAAGTATATGCCCCTAGACCTTAAGACTCTGAGGGCTCACCGGGAGGAGGAATGGAGTAACCGGAGGCGGCGCAGAGCCACAATGGAACTGACCTCACAGCGGGGTCAGTGTGAGGGTGTGGGTGTCGTCCCCTCGCTCCTTGGTTCTCACGCTTGGATGCGCACCGAATCACCTGGGGAGTCTAACTGTGAGGCTGGTTCCCCGCTCAGGTTTTCTGATTTTGTTGGTTTGACTTCGTGGCGTGGGCATAGGGGTCTTTAAAAGCTCTGAGAAGATCCTAATGGACAGCAGAGTTTGAGAGCCACTGGCCTGGAAGGTGACTGTGTTCCCTTCCTGTGTAGAGCAGTTTGCGGTAGGGACTTAATTTGGAAGCCTCCTTCGTGACTCCGGAGCGGAATTCTTCACAGCCAGACGCAGAGAGCACTGGGTCGAGTATTCCGTGTGACAGACGCCTCTCTTTAAGGGCTAAAAATGTAAGATTTGAGTGTTCCTTTGAAAACGAGTCCTGAGATTTCTCTCTGATCCCTGAGATAGGAAAAAAAGGGGAAAGAGAAAGAGAGCCACCTCCACGTGCAGGCAGCACTCCAAATGGGAGGCTAAGCGAGGTGACAGGGACCAGGGTGAACGGGCAAGTGCGTCTTGACCCTAATTTGCTGCTGTTAAAAAGCAAAGGAGCAGAGCTACATTCCTGAATATGGGTCAGACGGTCAGAACCACATATCCCAACATAAGCGGGAGCTTTTCTCTGTCCTTTGTGGGATTTCCAGGGACTCTCAGTGTGCGTGACATAAGTAAGGACAAGCGTGGCCCTTCGGCATACTTTGCTAACGATCAGCGCTGACCTTCCATCCCTCACTTAACTTTTGCGAGCCTAGGTGCCCTCAGTCTGTAAAGCAGGAGTAATACAGTCCCTTCTGTCTTCCATTCCAAAATTAGACCCAGTTTGATGAAGGACCTGCAATTCCTTACAAGGAATGCCCTCCCTGACCATTCGTTATTGTGGAGTGATGAGAATAGGTCTCTTCACCTCAACACCTATCGGAAAGCCAGGGAGTCACAGGTGGTGTCCAGGTGGATCCAGGAGACTGGAAGCGAGCTCGATGAGGGCTTCAAACAGAACATGCCTGTGATCTCCTAGAGATGGTAAAATACAGACTCTGGTCCAGCCCGTGTAGCTCGGTTGGTTGAGTGTTGACCCATGAACCAAGAAGTCCCCGGTTGGATTCCCGGTCTGGGCACACGCTCAGATTCCAGGCTTGATCCCCAGTAGGGGGTGTGTAGGAGGTAGCTGATCAATGACATTTATCTCATCATTGATGTTTCTCTCTCTCTCTCTCTCTCTCTCAATATCTCTCTCTCAATATCTCTCTCTCAATATCTCTCTCTCTCCCTCTCTCCCTCTCTCCCTCTTCCCTCTCTCTCTCTCTCTCTCTCTCTCTCTCTCTCTCTCTCTCTCTCTTCCTTCTCTTTCTTCCTCCCTCTCCCATCCTCTCTCTCTGAAAAATCAATAAAAACATTTTAAAAATTATAGACTCTCATTCAGAAGCACTTCCGGGAGATGCTGACAACACTGATCCTTGGTCACACGCTGAGGGGCAGGGCAGCTCAGAGTCTGCTGGTGTGAATGCTTGCTTAGGATAGCTGGAAGGGAGTGGCCGTGGCCCCAGAAGACTGGTGTGTATGCAGCTGCCCTCGTGCATGAGATGGACGAAGCACAAACACAACAGTCATGTTTTGGCTTTGAGTTCCTGTGGCCCCAAGCCACTTGATGTGATCAATGCCTATTTATGTTCTCTACTTGCCCCTTTTTATGGATACGCACTTTTATATACTTTCTCCATTCTCCGCATTTTCCACTTCCATTCTCTACTTCAGGGGAGCCTGAGTATAACAATTTAGTTTTCCTCTATTAATATTTTCCCATTTTTATTGAATTCTGGCATGTCAGCCTCCTGCCTTTCTTCTCTGAGATTCTTTATATAGCTCTCCAGTCTTTGTTACTTACACGGATAGGTAGCTCTCTTTGATATGGTGCCTGCGATAATGATTGTTTAAAAAAGTCTCTAGGTGAGTGGCAAAAGAAGCATCTGGTTGATCTCATCCTCAATGGCTTATCAGTGTAGACCCGGGATTAAAAATCAACCTGCCCACATAATCATAAATAAGACCTAGCTGTATTGTTTGCCCGATGGATAGGTTTTTGTTTTGCCACCGTAAAATAGCTGCGTTGTGCTTCCCTGATCGTTCTGTAATGTTCTCACACATTATTTAAGGCTTGTGAAGTTTAAGAATAGAGGTAGTTGCATGTGTTCTAATTTAAACATAGAGTTTGGAAAGGGAAGAGGGTTTTGAAAAATATGGTTGTGACATGTTTATTATAAACATGTGGAAACAGAGCCCATGATTATGCTGGAGATATATATATATATATATATATATATATATATATATGTATATATTACCTTGTCAACAAGAAAGCTTTTATGTTTATATATTTAACTCGATATTTTTTTCTTTTAAAAAAAAATTAGAACTGATGGTGTCTCCGGGAAGACTTAAACATATTGTGGCTTAAAATAGTCCTTTATAACCAGGCTTTTTCTTGAAGTTTCCATGGCTTTCTCCTAGAACGGCAGACCTTCTGAAATTGAGCTGTTTTTTACGATCCGCAGCCAGTTATTCCTCATTCTCTGCGCCAGTGGTTCTCAAATATCAGCCTGCATCAGGATCACCGGGGAGGCTTATTAGCTCACAGTCTGCTGGCCTCCTCCGCCAGGGTTTCATATTTAGGAAGTCTGGGCGGGGCCTGAGGACTTGCATTTCTCCCATATTCCCGGGTGATGCTGACGCTGCTGGTTTAGGTACCACAGGTTCAGAACCGCTGCATTAAAAAAATTAAAAAAAAATAATAATAAATAATAATTCTTACTAATTTTGGGAGAGAGAGGAAGGAAAAGGGATGGAGACATCGAAACATCAATGAGGGAAACATCATCGATTGGCTGCCTCCTGCCTGCCACTTCTGGGGATCAAGCCTGCAACCCGGGCAGGCGCCCCAACTGGGGATCAAACTTGTCGTCTTGGTTCATGGTTTCACACTCAATCACTGAGCCATGTGGGCCAGGCCAGAACCACTACATTTTAAGCCTTTGTGTAGTCCAGAGCCTGCAGTCTATACACTGTGGGGCAATAATGGGTTTACAGTTGTGAGTAGGTGAAACACATAGTTTATTCTTGTATTATTATTTATTAACTAGTGTCCCAGTGCATGAGATTCGTGCATGGGGGTGGTGGGGCGTCCCTCAGATTGGCCTGCACCCTCTCCAATCTGGGACCCTTATGGGATCAGACCTAAACCGGCAGTCGGACATCCCTCTCGCAATCCAGAACCGCTGGCTCCTAATCATTCACCTGCCGACCTGCCTGATTGCCCCTAAACACTCTACCTGCTGGCCTGATCAGCCCCAACTGTCCCCCTTTCTGGCCTGATCACTCCTAACTGCCCCCCTGCCATACTGACCGCCCCAACTGTCTCTCCTCCTGCCCCCAAGCTGGCCTGCTTGCCTCCAACTACCTCCCTTTCCCGCTGGCCTGCTCACCCCCAACTGCCCTCCCCTCCTGGCCTGATTGCTTCTGAACACCTCTGCCTGGGCCCCACTGCCACATCCGGAAGATCTCCTGGTCTAATTAGCATACTTTCCTTCTATTCGTATAGATCATTATTGTGTATCCTATATGAACAACTGTAAACATACTTTTGTTTCACCTTGTGTTGTACCTTGCTGATGCATCCCCTAGGAGGTCGTGAGACTGATAGAATTTTTGACTCCAGATTAGACCTCTCGAATCCACATCTACATTTTGACAAGAGTCCATGGGATTTGTGTGCACATCCAAGCTTGAGGAGTCTTCCTTTCAGTGACTTGCAACATCACATGTGCTCTGATGATAGCACAGAGATTTCAGAAGCATGGACATGGGGGAAAGAGAAAGTCCTAAAGAAATTAGCATACTTACTTAATCTCTCTGACATCGTCTTCCCTGGCAAGCTAAGGTCAATCTGGCCACAGTTGAACTTGCTTAGACGCGTTCAATCCCATACCATTCTAAAAAGTAATTTTAAATTATTTTGATAATTTTAGAGACGATGACATGCATTTGTTAAAAACTACTTATGTAGCCCTCGCCAGTGTGGCTCATTTGTTTGGAGCCTTGTCTCGTGCACTGAATGGTCACAGGTTCAATTCCCAGTCAGGGCACATACCCAGGTGTGGGTTCAATTGCTCCCTTTCCCTCTCCAATCAATAAAAAACCATATCCTCAGGTGAGGATTGAAAAACAAACAAACAAACAAACAAACAAAAAAAAACACCAAACACCCCCTACTAATGGAAAAAATGTCGTAAAAGTACAAATTGTCATAAAAAAGCAAGTTTTGTCATTCAGTATAATTATTTTTTAAGATTCATGTATGTAAGATGCATACATACATACATACATACATACAGAATCTATTAACCTTTTTATTGCTCAGTAATATTCCATTGCATGGATATATCACAATTTGTTTTTTAATTTACCTTTTGATGGATATTTGAGTTGTTTCTAGTTTGTGGCTCTCAGAAATAAAACTTCTGTTTACTTTTGTTTTGGTGATCACATCTATGTGTGATCGTCTGTTTTTATTTCTCCATCATTATGAAATTACTCCCTTGGTAGTATTCTTTGATTGAAGACCTACTTTGATATTAATAGAGCCATTGCAGCTCTCTTTAGATTAATGTTAGTGTGGTAAATGTTTTTCCATCCTTTTTACTTTGTGACTTTATATTTAAAGTATATTTCTTGTAAATAATGTGATTGGGTCTCATTTTCTCTCATCTGAAAATCTGTCTCTTAATTGGGATATTTAGACTATTTACATATAATGTGATTATTGACTTGTATGTGTTTAAACTGACCACTCACTTTGTCATTTGTTTTTCAAATATCCAGTCATCTGTTCATTATCCTTGCCTTCTTTCAGATTGAACATTCTTTAAAAAAAAAAAAAAAAATCTCTCTTGTTTACTTAATAGTTACATTTCTTTATTATTTTAGTCATTGCTTTAGTATGTGTAGCATACATCTTTAACTACTTTCAAGTGATATTATACTAATTAACATATGGTATAAGAACCGTAAGAGTACACTGCTACTTGTTTTCTCCTAGCCTTTGTTCTATTGTTATGCTTTATTTATATGTTTGTTATAAACCTTACCATTCATTATTATTTTTTTTTGCTTTAAACAATCAGTTGTCTTTTAAAGAAATTAAATAATAAGAAGAATGTATTTTACTAGTATATTAACCTACCTAGTTATCATTTCTGGTACTTTTCATTTTTTGTGTGTGTGTATATATATATCCAGATTTCTATCTGCTGTCACTTTTTCTCTACCTGAATAACTTCTTCAACATTTTTTATAGTACAGGTCTGCTTGTGATGAATTCTTTTACCTTTTGTATGTCTGCAACAGTATTTCTCTTTGTTTGTAGAAGTTACATTCATTGGGTATAAAATTCTAATTTGACAGGTGTCTTTTCTCTCTTGCACTGGGAAGCTCCACTGTCTTCTGACTTGCATTGTTTCTGATGAGAAGTCTACTGTCATCTTTATCTTTAGTCTTCTATACCTAATATGCTTCCCACCTGTTCTGGGTATACTCATAATGTCTTCTGATTTGGGATTTTAAATCATCCCCCCCCCAAAAAAAAAAAAAAAAAAGTTTGACTATGATATGCTTAGGAATGTTTTTCTTTGTATGCATTTTGCTTGGTGTTTACTGATCTTTTTAAAGATGAAAATTTAAGTCCTTAATCAAATTTGGAAAATTGGAGGCATTATATTTTCAAATAATCTTTATGCCTCAATCTTTCTCTTCTATCCTCCCCTCTTCTTCTCAGACTTTAATTGTGATTGATAGATATATAGATAGAAAAATAGATAGATCAGTTTCATAGGCCCCCACAGTTCTAATTTTTAAGACTTCATTTCTCTCTGTTTTATAGACTGCTTAAGTCTGTTTTGTCTTCATAAATTCTCTTCTCTCTATTCTTCTCTTGAACCCATTTAAGAGATTTTTTAAATATCAGATTTTTTTTCTTCATTTGGTTTTTTAATTCATTTTGAACATAGTTTTAATAGGGTTGTAAATTTTATAGGCTCTGTTAATTTTAACATCTGGGTCATCATGAGGTCAATCCTTTTTATTGCTTTTGAACTTAATGTAGAGTATAGCTTATATTTTTTTATTTCTTCATATGTCTAGACATTTTGGATTATAACCTGGGTTTTGTAAAGAATCCTGTTATTCTTTTTTTTTTTTTTAAAAAGAAAGATATAATAGAAACATAAATGATGAAAGAGAATAATTGATTGGCTGCCTCTTGTATGTCCCTCACTGGGGCTCGATTCTATGACCCGGCATGTGCACTGACTGGGAATCAACTTTGACCTCTTGGTTGACACTCTATACCACTGAGCCACACTGGCTGGGAAAATACTGTTATCCTCATTTAAAAATGGTGATATATCAGTACTTCCGAAAGTCAGCTGTCCTGGCAATTCTTTTTACAGCCCTTTCTCCATAGCTTTCTAGTTTCCCTGAAGGTAAGGGAGGCAGAAAAAATGAAAGCATGTTATCTCAACTCCACTCTTAAGTCTTTACTCTCAGTATGCAACACCTTAGAACTTCAGAGAAGTGAAAAAAGCAAACAAACATGGTTTTCCTTTGGCTGTATTGGCATTCTCTGGCTTATAAGCCTGAGCATCTGCAGATCTCCACAGTTGGGCTCAGCCTACCTGTCTTACCTCAGTGTCCACCCACCTCTCCTAATTCATGATTTCCTCTACCTTGGCCCACCCTGCTTTTCAGCAAGCACACTATGCACATTCACTTGTCTGTGGATGAGTGCTTGTGACGAGATGAACTCATTCTTTAAAGCCAAATTCCAATTCCTGTTTTTTTTTGTTCTTTTTTTTTCTTACATGAAGTCTTCCCTGATTGCCAGTGACTGAAAGTCATCTCTCCCTATGCTGGGCTCTTTTTTTTGTTTTTAAATTATTTAACATGGTTTCATTACAAATGACAGAGACCCCCTTCAGGCAAACTTACTTTTTCTTGGAGTGTGGGAGAATATATTATAAGGAGACTTGGGTATCTAACATGCTGTTTCATGGTCTCTAAATCCTGATTTTATATTCCTGAGAAAGATGATCTGATTGGCCCGGCTTGGGTCAGGTATGTTCCTCTCCTCCAGTCCGTCTAAGGCAGGAAAGCAAGGTCACATGATTATAAACATGGCAGCCTGATGTAAGGTAGTTCTAGTGATTTTGGGTTGGTCAAAGGAAAAGATGTGACCACAAGGTGGCAGTAGCACACACAAGCTTTATTGGGCAATACTTGGGTAGCATGGTGGAACTGAGGAGAAGCCAGTTGGGATAGGAGTCTGTCCAGAGACTATAAGGGCAGAGTTGAGGATAAGTACCAAGGAAGGGAGGAGGGTAAGGGAACTCCGGAGAAGAGGTTCATTGGTGAGGGGCATATATGTGTCTAGGTGATGTCATCCAGTATCATGTTGGGGAGTCTCTTAGATCAAAGAGTTCCTTGAAAGGCCGGTTGTGACTTAGGCTCTTAAAACCACAAAGCTCTATCTTTTCATTGGCTAGCAGATGCTGGGTGTAGTTTTGTGGGGTGTGTAAAGCAGGCAGGCTCTAAACAGCTAAAAATCTGCTTGTTTGGGCTATTTTAAAAAATAATTGGATGTGTAAAAATTTGAGTTTGGTACCAAGCAGGCCCTTGTGCTAGCAGTTCTTAGACTGAAGTGAAGAAATAAACAATGTAGGAGCCAATATACAATACATGGGCCATCTTCGGCTCATTCATTTAACATCCTGACTTATCCCTGTTGATTCTGGTAGCGGAAAGAGGATTTGAAAGGAAAAGGAGACAGTTTCTAAACTAGATGTTGGTGTACATGCCAGCTCCTTTAAGTTCATTGGCAGATTTATCTCTGTATTAACTAAAGTCCCCTTTACCTTATTACACATCATAAATGTGAAATTATGTTTGTTGAGTGGATGGATAGATGGATGGATGAGAGAAAGAAAGAAATGAATGCTCTTCTCTCTGAAAAGCCTGGTATATATCTAAAATCTCTCTTCTGGTGCTTTCTTGGGCTAGTCTTAGTATTTCCTAAGCTCTTCTATATCATTCCTTTGGCGCATGGCAACTGATGTGGTTACGTTTTTATTCCTATCAAGAATGTAAACTTCTGGAAGGCTTGGGGTAGAGCATCTATCTCTTTAATCTTCCATGTTGTTGGAGTCATGCCCTGCGTGGGATTGGGGAACACTGACCCACTTGGTTGGGGCGCTTGCCAGGTGGAGGGCCTGGTCCTCCGGTGAGAAGGCCGAGCAGAGTCTGAAACTGCAGCCAGGTTTCAGGAAAGCCTTGGTGGTGGCCGGGAAGACAACCGAGGTGACTGATCCTAGAGAAGAGGTACAAATAGCAAATCAGCTGATAAAGTCACGCTGGGGAGAGTGTGGAGGAGGGCAGGCCCAGCTCAGTGGACAGGTCAAGGGCAGCAACTCAGGACTGAGTCTGAGAGCATTGACAAGTGGCCAGAATGTCTTTCCTACAAGGTGACTGTGCTACAAAGCTCCTGGACGCCTGACACTCACTTGGTGCCTAGCACAGAGCTTCATTGCACTGGGAGGCCATGAGGGGTAGTATCTTCCTGCATCCCAGGTGGCACTTAATCCCAGAAGTCAGAACTTAGAGGCCGCAGTAGGACAGGTTCTTGTGTGGAGGACACTGAGTGTGCGCTCATCCTTGAAATTCTGTTTGCTTATTTACCTCTGCACCTTAGAAGCGTCCATTTCCACCTGGTCTGCGTAAAAATATGAAAGATTAAAACAACACAGATGCACAGAGAAGAGAGGAGACACTGCAGCCGGATCCCATTTTTCTCAAGATGCCGCAGCATCATCTGCCCAGAGAGCCACTCTGTACGCCCAGAGTCTGCGCACAAATGAAATGCCCTGTGTGTGCCTCACGGATGGCAGTGTTGACAGCTCTGCTTCTCCACCATGCACAGCTTGCAGAGGGGAAATGTCCCGGAGCAGAACTTTGGTTCTGTGACAATTCGGATGCTTTATTTGTACAACCTGGATGCTGGGGGCTTCTCTCAAAGCCATTTCAAGTGGGAGGGCTGTGGTGGAGGTGAGGGGCACACCTGCTCCAGGGTCCCTGGGCCAGTCACCCCGGCACAGTGATGGCCCTGAGAGGCTCCTTGGGTTCCCGCCGCAGCTCAGGACCCTTGCTGTTCACGAGTGGTCAGTCTGAGCAGTGCGCCTGGGACTCTCATCACACATTCCAGGTTTTGTCTTTTTCTATTGCCGTTTGCATTCAGCACGACCTGTGTTAGTTTCAGATGAACAGCACAGCAGATAGACAGTCACATCGGCTATAAAATGTCCCTCAGATGACTCAAGTGCCCACCTGGGGCAGTAGACAGTTTAGTGCTGGTGACTGTGTTCCCTGTGTTTGACCTGTGCTTGTTTTGAAACTACCGATGGGTCCTTCTTCACCCCATCTCCATTTGTTACCCCTCCCCCCAACTCCACTCCCCTCTGGCCTCCATCCCTTTGCTCTGTGTGTCCATAAGTCTGTTCCTACTCGGTTTGTTCATTAATTTTGTTCCCTGGCTTCCATATATGAGTGTTGTCTGGTGGTATTTGTCTTTCTCTGTCTGGTTTATTTTACGGAGCAGAATACCCTCTGGATCCACAGTAGGCACGTGAATACACACCGACTGGTGGGTTTCTTCCTAAATGGCCTTCACTGGACCTGAAGCGTTTCTGGAAAACAAAACCGAGTACTTTTCTGGATGACAGGGTGTGCCATAAGCGGACAGTGGCGTTTGCATTCCTGGTGGCTGTGAACCTCGGAAGAAATTTTTCTCTGCCCTTGCCCAAGTGGATTGTCAATCTAGCGCCGGCCCTTCGGGTGAACGTGGAACACGCTCGGTGTGAATGTTTCTCCATCTCTATGCTGGGGAAATGACAAACGGATGATGTCCCCTGAAAACGCTTGGGCTTTCTTCTTTTAAGGAGAGCGTGGCAGAGAGTGCCACGGGAAGCACCGAATAAAGTGAAGCTGGTAGAATGGCAGGATGCACAGATGGAGTGGGGACTATAAAATTCCTCGAAAGCGCACGCGGGATGTGCGATGAACTAAAATTAAATCTGGTGGTGCTGGGCGGTGTGAGCAGTGGAAAGAGGGCTGTCCCGACAGCGTAAGCTTGCTCTTAACTTACGTGACCTTGACCAACCTCTTTGGGCCTCGGTTCCTACGTTGGTAAAGTCTGGTCTTAGTGGATGATGTCCGTCTCTAAGCGCCTGACTCTTAAGATCGTGAGATAAGGGACGTTCCTTGGCAATTTAATTATACTTCACTGAGGCAACATTGCTGTGATCTTGGCATGTGATTTACGCGGCTTGGCCCCAGGGAGGAGGTGAGGACAGCCCTGAGCTTATAAACACAGACGCCGAGGTCTCTGGCCTGATTGATGCTGAGGCCCAGGGCAAATGCATTTGCAATAGCCTGCTTCCTGGGAGAGCTGCCTAGTGGAGTCTGAGGGACAGCAGAATGTTGCTCCAGTGTTCCAGCCTACGATCATCCGCCCCGGGGCTCTCTGATCCCGCTGTTAGGACAGTGTCTTTCTCTTCTCCACCCTCCTCTTCCTTCACTCACCGCTTTCCTCTTTTTTTCCAGCATCTTCTCCTCTGTTCGGGCTTACCCGGGTATTGTCGTGTCTCCCATGATCAGCATCATGCGCTGGTTCTCCAGAGGCTCTTCCTGGAAGAAACAGGCACAGGGCAATGTCCCCTTCCTTCTAGCTCAGTGGTCGGCAAACTCATTGTCAACAGAGCCAAATATCAACAGTACAATGATTGAAATTTCTTTTGAGAGCCAAATTTTTTTAAACTTAAACTTCTTCTAATGCCACTTGTTCAAAATAGACTCGCCCAGGCCGTGGTATTTTGTGGAAGAGCCACACTCCAGGGGCCAAAGAGCCGCATGTGGCTCAAGAGCCGCAATTTGCCGACCACTGTTCTAGCTCATCTGGAAACGCTACCAACTTTCCTCTCATGTAGGAGAGGGTGTGTGTGTGTGTGTGCAGGAGAGACAGAAAGAGAAAGAGACTGTTGCATTGGGTGAAACAGTGGTTAGGGTTTTGACATGAACAGCAAAACAAACTCAGAAATAGTTATGCTGGGAACAGCACTGGACACCGTGGAAGCTGCCCTTGGGAGTGGGGTTTGGGGAAGCTGTGGCTGCTTAGTTTCTGTCTTACGTTTCACTCGTCTTACTCAAGATGTGAAAGTCTGCCGTGCCCTCCCTCCGCCACCCCCTACCTCCATTTGACAGCCTTCGCATCGGTCCTGACAGGGATCAGATCATGCCGCCCCAAGGCGTGCCGCGTTCGCATATTGGTTATTTTGAGCTGAAGGCACTTGAGAAAGAGCAGATGTAGGAAGCGCTGTCTGCCTTCCTGCTCCCCACCTGAAGGCAGTGCCTACATTTCCTACCAGAAAGGTGCCTTCCCTATACCAGGAAGAGAACATCCGTTCACGGAGACAGGGAGGTGAAGCTGAGAAGAGTCTAGAACAAAGAGACCTCACTAGAATAACCTTGTCTTCCATCAGTTTCCCTCATATATTCCTAGTCACTTTCCAGCAAACCCTCTTCCTGGGTCTTGTCCCGTCTCCACAGTGGATCACTCTGTTAGGCTGGCATATGAAACCCAGGTCTAACCACTTTGTGTGTGTGTGTGTGGGGGGGGGGGTCACTTTCTCTGACGCCCTCTGTGCCATGTGAAAATCTTATCGGCATTAAATAAGATTTGTATGTTTTCTCCTGTTAAACTGTCTTCTGTCAGTTTGGTTCACAGGCCCCAGGTACAGAACCTAAGAGGACAGAGGAAAAGTCTTTGCTTTCCTAGAATTCCCAAGCAGCGGGTGCTGCTGCCCAAGCCCCCTGACCCCCTGAATGGCTTCCTGCCGGCCCTGGAGGGATGCAGACACTGTGGTTTGTTCAGCGTTGTGGGCGAATGGCCGAGAATGGGCGTGTCATGCTGAGAAAGTGGCATGCCGTTCCTTCTGCAGAGTCTGCACTGTTCATGCTGTTCGTGTCTAGCCTGCGAAACCCCATGCAGCCTGGGCCCGCTTAGGTCCCGTGCGTTAGGGCAGTGGTGGGCAAACTCATTAGTCAACAGAGCCAAATATCAACAGTACAACGACTGAAATTTCTTTTGAGAGTCAAATTTTTTAAATTTAAACTATATAGGAAGGTACATTGTTATTAACTTAAATTAGGGTACTCCTAAGCTGGCCTCTGCTAAAAACTCAAGGGGCCAAAGAGCCGCATGTGGCTCGCGAGCCGCACTTTGCCAACCACTGCGTTCGGGGAGGACCTCTGGGATTCAGGTCCACTGGACTCGGAGAGAATGTGAAATAGAAACCAAGCAGGTCTTCTGGGAACCCTGCCCCTGGGATGGTTTGAATGTGGATGAGGAACCCGCTGGACGCTCTCGATGGCCCCCACGCACACCCTGGCCAGGTGTGCACATCAGGGCTCATGAAGCAGGAACAGAAGAAGCCTTTGGGGAAAGGCATGGTGGCGAACTTGGTAATTCATTTAGATCTGTGACTTCATAGTTGCCGTCGCCAATCCCCAGGAATACCCTGCCTTTCTGAATGTGACGGATACTGCCATCGCGGGTTGTCTGGGAGTTGAGGTGCAGCCGCGCCTCACCCCCCACACTCCCCCCCACACACACACTGGTCTCCGACATGATTGGAGATGTGCCTTTGTTAAGGTGACCAGATGTTCCGCTTTTGGCGGGACAGTCCCAATTTTCAACAATTTGGCCTGCGTCCCGCAGCATTTTAAGAAAGTCCCGATTTTTGAATCGTCTGGTCACCTCAGCCTTGGTGGGATGCTCAGCCCATCAGAGGGCAGCATTGCGTCCCGGACTTACTGGGACACACAGCTCTGCCCGCTCAGCAGCAGCGGCCATGGGTGCGTCTGCAGCACCAGCTCCCAGGACCCTTTGACTTTCTCTGGCTCCGAGGACGAGGCCCTGAGGCTTATTCAGGATCCCTGTCCTGGGTCGTGGAGCTGAAGCCACTCTCCAGCCTGATCCCGGATTTTGTTTATAAAGAGAAGCCGAATGCAAAGAGTGTTGGGACTTAGGAGGCGTGGGTTCGAGTCCCGGCCCTACCATCGGGTGAGACCTCTGCAAGCCTCTTCGGTGAGCCTCAGGGACTTCACGTGCAAAACGAGGAATTCCCCTCCCTCCCTGCCTTCTAGCTTTTCTCATGTGGCTCCCATTTATGTGCAGGAGCGGGAGTCCCTGAGTCTGGGGGGAGGCCTGCCTGCCAGTTTTGTTCTGCCGCTTGTCTGTGTGGGTCCTGTGAGAGGGAAGGAGGAGGCATCCGCTCAGTGGTGAATGGGAGCTGGAAAACGGGGAATGCAAATCCTAAGCTCCTATTTGCATGACACGATAAAAATAGCTACTACAATCTGTAACAACCGGTCCCTCTGAAATTGCGAAGTAGTGTGTGTGTTTTTTTTTTCCAGATTGAAAAATACCATTTGTATTAGACGTAAGCACACCATCAGCAAAGTCCTTGAGGATGATTGTTGGCACTTTAAAATTTTCATTAAAAATTAAAGTCTTTCTTCATTCCCCAAATATTTAAGGGCTTATTGTATGCCACACACTGGAGTCCTACTGGCAGTGAGCAAAATAGACCAAAAAACCCCCCACAAAACCCTAATCTCTTGAGACTGATCTGCTAGTGGGGAGATGTGAAAGGATCAAAATAATATGTATAATTTGCAAATAGTAATAAATGCTGTGGGAAGGATGAAGCATGGGCAGGGGCTGTCACTTTAAAACAGGTGGCCAGGGCAGGTTCCCTCGCTGAAGGAGGTGAGAGGTCGTGGCAGGTGGCTGTCTGGATGAGGGATTCTGCAGGTTGAGGTCCTACAGGGGGTCTGCTCTGGTCCAGGAAAGAGCAAGAGGTCAGGGTGATTGCAACAGACTGAGTGAGGGAGATCCGGTGGTGGTGGGCGTGGATGTCTGATGGTAAAAGCTAATGGGAAGGTTTTGATGGAGGCGAGTGTCAGGGGAGCCGACCTACCTTGCATTCGACACCCTGAGGTTAGCTTTTGACTCCCCCAGAGGTTAACTATAAGAGCCTGCTGTTGACCGGAAGCCTTCCTGATAGCACCAGCAGTATTTTTCATGTTACGTGTTTTATCTACTGTATTCCTACCATAAAGTAAGCTAGAGAACAGAAAATGTTATGAAAGTCCCGGGGAAGACGAAATACCTTTACTGCATTTACTGAAAGAAACCTGCGTATGCATGGACCTGCTCAATCCAAACCCATGCTTTAAAAGGGCCAGTTGATGGCAGTTTTTATATTTTTTTGGCCTTGGCAAGGCCTCTTGTTCGGGTCAGAGGAAAAGCCTAAAATCATACTATTCCAGCCTGCGTGGTGTTCCAGATCCTGCTCCTCAACGTGTGGTTCGCGGGCCAGCAGCGTGGGCAACCCCTGAGCGCTTTGAAAGGCAGAACCTCCACCCCACCCCGGCCCCGGAAGTGAGACCCTGCATCTGACAGGGCCTGCGAGGGATCGTGGCACCTTCTGTTGGAGAAGCACTGAGCTACAGAGGCCTGCGAGTGTGCTCAGTGCGTGTTCACGGGGGTGTCTCTTCCATGTGCTGAGAGATGCTCTTTCCTCTTCGCAGAGTGTCCACAGGCACACCGTCTCCACCGGGATGGGAGCAGCAGGGAGTGTGGTGGCTAATGTATAGACCAAGTTCCCGTCATCCTCTGCCAGGTCCCAGCAGCCCCAGATGAAGGCTGGCTGCCTTTGAGGGTCCCTGGGAATGTTGCTCCTCATGGCAAGCGCCCATAGTGGGCGGGTCCATCCTAGCATCAGGCTTCAGGTACTCTCTCCCCGCCTCCCCCCCTTCCACACACACACACACACACACACACACACACACACACACACACCCTGCCACCCAGAGACAAAGCACATGGCCTAGACTCTTGGTGATCTCATTTTGGTTCTACTGTTAGGGACGTCTGAGGAACTCTGGGCAAAAAATCCCTTCCCATATCTGGGCATCAGGCTGCTTATTGATAAAATGAGGTTATAATCATTCCGACTTCGCAGGCAGGTTACGGACGGGCTTCGTTCTATAAATGCTGCTGAGAGCTGTTCTTAAACGTGCGATTTCCAGGCTTGAGTCACCGCACGCTCGCACGCCTTTTTTTAAAAGCGAGTGTGAAATCCTTCCCCTGCCTGTTCATCTAATGACTGCCTCGTTGACGGCAGATAGTGGCGGATGCCTATTTATGCTACTCACGGGTTATTACGGGTTAAGAAACAAATTAGGCACTGACCTTTCTTGGCTGTTTCTGAATTAGTCACACTTCCCTTCGTTTGCGGGTGTCAGCAGGATGACCTAAAATAAAGTTCGGGTGAAAACCTTGCAAAATGTGTTTTGGATTCCGCCTTAGTGAAGGCAATCTGACGGAGGCAATCATCAACTAGAAAGGCCTTTTCCGCAAAGCGCGTGCCCGGCCAGGGCGTTGGTATTGAGCGTTGATTTCTGGACGTGGTGGAATGCTCCAGTTTCTCAAGTGTTTCCTGTCTGCAGAGGACTCTCTTCGAAAGCAGTCTTCATTTGTCACTGCCGTTTTCCATCGGCGGGGCAACTCGATAGGGGCCAGTGCCCTGTGTCCCACCTTACCGCCGTGTCCGCATCTGCCCACTGCTAGCTGGGGTCGGGAGTGTTCAGATTTCCGCCCTGGAGCTGAGAGATAAAGTTCCAGGCTCACTGACCAATGACTCCATCAGCTGCCGTCCTTGCTGAGGAAGGCCGTGTTCCGTTAGTGTGGCATTTTAGGCCACCTCCCGGTGAAAGCAAGCGAGCGAGCTACGCAACATTAACAGCCACCACCAAAACGCCTCTGGCCGCGTCCGTGTCTCCGATCAAGTTCAGGCCGCGGAGATAAGATTCAACCATTGCCACCTAGCCAGGCGGAAACCGCAGAGGGGCTAAGTCACGGATCACGCGTGCTTTCCTGCCTTTTGCTGTTCCTTCTAGTCAGAGGATTGCCCTAGGCCTCCAGGATACATAGAGGCCTGTGAGGAAGAGAGGGCTTCCTGCCCTGGCTGACTGGGTAGCTCAGTTGGTTGGAGCTCCTTCCTGTGCACCAAAAGGTTGTGGGTTCGATTCCCAGTCAAGGAGTTTGCAGGAGGCAATCTATTGATGTTTCTCTCTCATATCAATGTTTCTGTTTCTCTCTCTCTCTCTCTCTCTCTCTCTCTCTCTCTCTCTCATATCAATGTTTCTCTCTCTCTCTCTCTCCCCCTCTCCCTCTCCCTCTCCCTCTCCTTTCCTCTCTCTCTCTCTCTCGCTCTCTCTCTCTCTTTCTCCCCCCCTTTCCCTTCCTGACTAAAAACCAATAAAAACTAGATTGTCAGGTGAGGGGAGAGAGAGAGAGAAAGAGAGATGGAGAGAGAGAGAGAGAGAGAGAGAGAGAGGGAGAGAGAGAGAGAGAGAGAGAGAGAGAGAGAGAAAGAGAAAGAGAAAGAGAGAAAGTGCTTCAAGTCAAGTTCCCATCTGGTCCAGAAGCTCCTGGCATGAGTGGGGACTGGAGCTAAGAGCCCGGGCACCGAGTGTCTGGGAGAGGAAGTGTAACAACCGGTCCTGTGGGCCATGGTGCCCTGGAGGGAGTTAGTCTAGTAATATTGTAACGTGCCATCTTACAGCAAGTTTATACTGAGAAGATCTCTGCAAAGCAACGTGAAGCCATTCCTCAGAGATCCCCCAGACCTTGGTCTCGGGTTGGGGTTAAGGTTTGGGGCAGCCGGGGAGCCGGGTGGAGACATTGGTGTTGGGCCTGGTTGTTGTGGGCACCCCAACGCTCTCCTCACAAGGACATGTGGCCCTTCTCCACGCTCTTGCCCTCTCTTGTCCCCTGAGAAGAGCACCAGCCTTCATAAAGGGGGCAGATGGAAGGGTCAGCCCACTGGAGGATTCTTCCAGGACAGACCAAGAAGGAATGCTATCGTTTCATTCTCCCAGCATATCAACAAGTCGGTAGAAAGAGCGCTCACTTTCTGTCACTAGCCTTGCCATCCACGTCCCATTTACAAGTGCATAGGAATCGGAACTCGCATTGTTTGGGCCACCTCGTGGCATTGTTGCCGTGCTGCCAACACGCGGGTTGCATTCTCAACACTTGCATTGGGGAGTGAGCGAGCGACGCCAGATATTTTGGTGTTCTGTGGTTTGGTATCCGCCGAATGCACCTGAGTGGATTAATAATGCACTTGGCTAGTGTGTTCCCTTCTTGGGTGACCCAGTTAAAGGCCTGGCTCCAGGACAGGATAGCTGGGCACTGACAGGGAGGGGGCACGAGGGCTCCTGCCATCTTAGCCAGGGGTGCAAACAAGTGTGAGAGCGAGGGAGGGTCCCTGCTGTTGGGCTGGCTTGGGGTCATTTTCTTCCTGGCTGTGTAGGAAATCCGACGGGCTGGATGCTAGAGCTTATTTCATGATGTCTTTGGGAGCAGCCATTGTGAGTGGTCTCCTGGTTTCCGTCCAATCGTTAATCAAATTTGAAAGATTTAGGAACTTCTTTATGTGTTAATACGCCCCGTGGAGCAGGGCCCACGCTTATGCCCTCGTCAGCGGCCACGCAGAGCTTCGGAGCGGTCCTGACCCAGTGACAGTCACGTGCCCATCGCTACCCAGGCTGTGCCAGACCCCCGGCCCCGGCTCCGTCTGCCCCACTATTGTCTCTCAGATGGTGAAGTGGCTCAATCCATGAAACGTGTGGTTGCTAGGAGGGACTGTGGTTGGTAAGGAGAACTGGGAACATTCTCATTTCTAGATTACCTTTCAAATATTCAAATCCATGCACCAGGAGCATATGGCTAGAACTTTTACTTTTTCACTCAGATGTCTTCCAATGTGCTTCATTGAATTCCAAATCCACATCAGGTTTGAATTTTGAAAATGCCAACTGTGTGCTCACTGAATGTGAGAAGTGAAGAACACTTTCATAAATGGTCTTAAAAAATAGCGGTGATTAATTTTTCTACATTCATATAAACCAGCTGTATGGACTCCCCATTCTCCCCCTCTCCCCCCCCACACACACTTTGGTTCACGTGCATCTTGATAATAATGCGGGAACTATGTTACCAGTGTTCTTAGTTAATTGTATTTTTTAAGTATATTTTTTATTGATTTTAGAGAGGAATGGAGAAGGAGAGAGAGAGAAGCATCAATGATGAGAGAAAATCATTGATTGGCTGCCTCCTGCATGCTTACCACTGGGGATCAATCCCACAACCCAGGTACTTGCCCCGAACAGAATTCGAACCTGGACCTCCTGGTCCGTAGGTCGACGTTCATCCACTGAGACACACCGGCTGGGCCTGGTTCATTTTCTGGAAGATCGCTCTGTCGTAGCACATGTCCGACAGCAAAGGAGAGTGGAGCACGTGGTCTCTCCTGTCCGCTCTGGTGGCCAGGAACGTGGCTGAGCTGTGGGCGGATGGGACAGTCTTCCTGGTCCTCACCCGCCTTGTCTGCTCTGTCCGCTCGGCCTGCACACAGTGTGGTCCAGGGATTATCTGTTTTCTTCTCCCTCCGGTTGAGTTTAATGTGTACAGGTGCCTTTTCTGCTTTCATCACCTACCAGGTGAGAGTTCTCAAGCACCTTAGAGCCAATAAAGAAGGGCTTTTATCTGATAGGTTTTCCCCAGGCCCAGAGAAAATTAGTCCCGATGTGTGTTGTTTTGCATGACTTCCGTCAGAGACTCTCTCAGTGAAAAGAACGTCTCCTGATGGTCAGAAAACTGTCCGACAGAGGGAGCCCAGGCCCAGGGCTTGAAGGGCTTCCTAAGGTTTGGGATGTCCACCTGTGGAGGCCTGCCCCCACTCACAAACATAGTCAGATGCACCACGTTCCACTTGAAATACAATTTATACATTGTACATCTTCACATTTAAATTAGCATTCATTGTAAAATATAACATTATTTTGTGTATTACTAAGAAAAATGATGCCTAATACAATTCGATGCACTCATTTCAGAGGGTTCAAATGTAGAAAAATGTGCATTTTAGAATTGGTGAAATGCACTTTAATTATGAGTTGAGTTGTGTTTGGGTCATTGAGATAGTGCTAAATTGTGTAGGTTTTATGACGATTTATTTCTGACACTAGAGGCCCGATGCATGAAGATTCATGCAAGAATGGGCCTTCCTTCCCCTGGCTGCTGGCACTACATTTGCTCCAGCCGGAGCTGCCTTTTCACTCCACCCTGGAGCCGCCTTTCGCCTTCCCACGCTGCCCAGAGACCCGGGGCAGCTGAGGTGGTGCAGAATGCCTGTGCCATTGCCATGGCAATGATGCAGGACTCCCACCCCACCCCAACCATCTTTGTTGGGTTAATTTGCATACCTACTCCTGATTGGCTGGTGGGAATCACGAAAGTACGGTCAATTTGCATCTTACTATTTTATTAGTGTAGATAGGAAAAGCTAAAACACCCTTTGCCCATTACCCAACTTTGGCAGATCTCAACATTTTGCCATATTTTCTTCAAATACAGGAATGGGCAAAAGTAGGCTTACAGTTGCTCATATGGAAAAAGACATGCAGGTTATGGTTATTACAATAACTATGTTGGCCCTGGCCAGTTTGGCTCAGTGGATAGAGCATCATCCTTTAAAATGAACAAGCGAGCCCTCATGTTCTCTTTGTTCCGTGCTTCTGATGAGGGCAGGGACAATTCATGTGATACTGAAAACCATGCAGATGTGGGACAGACACTAGGAAACAACAGCACAACTAGCGAGAGAGGTCCTGAGTGTCCGCCTTCAGGGTACCAGCTGCCCAGCCACCTCCCACCCCTGCTCCACCCTCCGACCATCTACCATCGTGGGCTGTTATGTGAGAAGTAAACTAATAGCCGTCTTTTTATATAAGTCAGTGTTACAGGCCCCACAATGTTCTAATGTACAGTCTGATTATATACATTACTAGTGACAACTTTTCTATTAACAACTTCCATTTTTATTAAGTGGGGGGAGGGAAGGGTAGGGCAAAACACATTAATGCAATTCACTGTAGGCTTGGGTTGAAAAGCAAAAATAAATTGTTTTACAACTTCCCCAATAGCTAGGTATTTGTGTCCAATCCTGGAGTGAACACTTTGAGGTACATGAGTTGAGCTCGTTGGTTATCATCCATAAACCAGGTGTACCGATTAATAATGCGAATTTTATAATTAAAGAAAACACGTTGATTTCAAGAGAAACATCAAAAATGCTTTACTCAAAGTAATGTCCATCACTAGCTACATATTCCCCCCATCTTTCAGGTAATTTGTGGGTACTGTCCCAATAGAACTTTTCCTGTCTTGAGGCAAACCATTCAGAGACCCAATTTACCACTTCTCCGTATGTTTTTAAGTGATGCCCAGAACGTGCGTGTGCCATTGATAGGAACAAGTGGTAATCTGAAGGAGCAAGGTCTAATGAATATGGTGGTGGGTTAATACTTCCCAGGCAAGATCTTTAAACATGTCTTTAACTGGTTTTGAAGTGTGTGATGGTGCGTTATCATGAAGCAAAATTACTTTGCCTTGTCTTCTGGCACATTCTGGTTGTTTTATGATCAAAGTATGGTTCAAATTGATTATTTATTGTCGGTAGTGATCAATATAATGGTTTCACCTCATTTTAGAAGCTCATAATACACCACACCTTCCTGATCCCACCAAACGCAGAGCATTGTCTTCTTCCTGAAGCGATTTTGCCTTACAGTCAATGTTGATGGTTGACCTGGATCAACACATGATTTTGTGCATTTGGGATTCTCAAAATAAGTCCACTTTTCATCACCAGTCACAGTTTGATGCAAAAAAGACTTTCCTGCCGTTGAAGCAACATTTTACTGATGACTTTTCGGTTTTCTATTTGTTTTTCATTCAGTTGATGTGGCACCCATTTTCCTTCCTTTAGAATCTTTCCCATTACTTGGAAATTGTTTGTTTAATCTTTCTACAAGTTGGTTTTGAGTTTGATGTGCATCTTCATCCAATAATGCTTGTAGTTGTTGGTCTTCAAACTTTTCCGGTTGACCTGGACGTTCTTTGTCTTTCACATAGAAATCATCACTTTGAGAGTTTAAACCAGCATTCACAAGTATATTAAGATGTAGCATGTTCACCATAAGCTTCCCAAAGTATTCAGCAGCACTTTTCTTCAAAATAAAAGTCATGAATTAAAACTTCCCGAAAATGCTCTTTTTTTGGCATGAAATTCAACGTTTTTAAGTGTAAAAATATCTATGATGTTAACACCTTCAGCAAATTTGACATATGAAGTTTTGAAGCTTGCTGTCAATACGACAAAATAGTATTCATATAAAATCGCATACATATCATCATCTGTGTAACTCCATCTATTGAAAAAAATCCTCATTATTAACCGGTAGGAGGTATACAGATAGAGGAAGTGCATGCAGGCAAAGGACAGCCCCCTCCTGGAGACGTTTAAAGCAGACCTCACAGTGATCATTTCAGCCTGTAAAGCTCCCCTTCCCAGGAGAACTTTCGTCTCCAACCCTGACTGAGCATCCCTGTGAGCGTCGAGCGTGAGGCCTGCCTGGTTCCTTTCTCTTCTCCAGCAGCTGGCCCTGTGGCCCTCACTCCTGCCAGACAAGCAGCAGCATGGCAGCTCCAGGGAAAAGGCCGCCCTGGTGGCTGGTGGGCATCCTCGCGGTTCCATGCCAGGGCACCAGGCTGCCTGGAAGGCTTGCTTCCTGCAGAGTGCTTAAGTGGCTCCGGGGCTCTACCCAGCGGGGCAGTGTCTGTGTCCGAACCCAGGGGGGATGATTGGGACACGGGGTGCACAGGGACCATCCTCAGCTCTTTCCTGTCCCCGTGGCAGGCCTGATCCTGCCTGCTTAGGAGCACACCCCGAGCTTGTCCCTAATCTCACAGGTCAGCTTGGCTTCTGGTCTTACTGACAGGCCTGGTGTCCGCTTTCCGTCTAAAGGGCACTGGGAGCAGGGCTCCAAGGCACCTGGCCTGGCCTTTGGAAGGGGGCTGGTGCTGTCCGTTCTAGTCATGCTGGACACATCTTGACCTTGGGCCTTCCCCCTTCACGTTAAGAAGTCCTGCTCAGGCTTCTGCAGCCTGGGCATCGCTTTGATGCAGAAAATCAGAGGTGCCTGGTATGCTACCTGTGCCAACACACAAGCATCCAGAACACGTGATGGGGGCTCCTGGAATGAACGGGAGGGGGAGCCCTGCTCTGGTGAGACTCAACAAGCTGAGCTTGCTCAACTGTGCCCAAGCATTAAGTGCACGGTGGAAAGGAACAAAGCCAAGCCATACGGATTCCTTCCCTCCATTGAGGCCAGAAATGCAGCTGTGCCGAGTCCTGTGTGGCAAGAAGACAGAGCGGTGCAGGCAGCCGTGCAGGGCAGACACGCGTTCCTGCCTGACGGAGCATCCGCTGCCCTGGCCGGGCGCTGCATCCCAGAAAGGGAAAAGTGGAAGCAAGCACGTCCTTAAAGCCGGTGCCCAGATCGATTGGCCAAGTAACCAGTTCACCGGGAACTCGGTTCTATTTCCAGTGTGTTTCTGCATTCATTGCCTGTATCTCAAAAAAAAAAATGTTGAATTTTAAAAAAAGAAAGAAACTAAAATTTAAAAACAAGCCATGTATGTCCTCAGAAGATTGATTTATAAACCTTATGATGCCAAAGAGATGAAAAAAAGAAAAAAAAAAAGAGGATAGGACATTGCCATGTAAAAACACTCAAAAAGGTTTTAAATTATAGGCAAATTGCTCATTAGGCGCCTGGCTTTAGGCTAATTGACCTGGAGTCAATGGCATCTGAAAGTTGACACTTCTGTGCTCGGGGATACTTTCCGAGGACTATTTCATCTTATTTCAGACAAAATGCTAATCAACTCTCTTATTTGGTTTCCCAGCCCCTGGCATATTAGATGTGAACCAAAACCGGGAGGGAACAGCGAGGGCCAGGCCACGTTGTGTGGTGGGAAGGCCAGCTGGTACCCCGACAGCCCGGGAGGGGCAGGCGGAGGCCGAAGAAAACGAAAACATAAATACGAGGCTTAGGAAATCGGGGTGCGGGACCTGCTCCTGTGTGGGTGACCTCCTCCCCTCCCGCCTGCGCTCCCATGGCTCCTGAGAACTCTGAATCGTAATGTGCACGGTGCTAGCCAGTCATGAGAACTAGGACAGGCTAAGGCAAGTGCTGTGGACTTGCCCAATCCATTGTTTTCTTACGCAGTCCATTTTGGAAAGTTGTTATCAAAAGGGACCGTCACTGACTTGAGTTGGAGCATTTGCGAGAAGGCACCCCGTTTCCCCCCTTCTTCTGGGAGGTCTCCCCAGAACTCTGCCCTCGGGAAGCCTCCTGCTGCCTCGAACACCTGGAATAAAGGCAGTCAGGAAAATTCACTTCTCAGAAGTCCTCGTTCCCCAAAATGCAGCGTGACCAAATCCATCTCATCCTTGCTGTTGAGGGAAGCGAAATGAGCCTGATGTTCAACCAGACTAAGAGGTCGTGTGGAACCTGGATCACGACGGAATCCACTTCCGAGTCCTCGCTTCCTCAGGGAAGTGTGTTAGAATTTCCGGGAGAGGCATGACTAGTAGGATGTATGTACAGCCATGGATGATTGTACATATGTGCATGCATGCACACACAAGCATACATATGCACACATACCCACATGCATATAGACACACATGCATTCAGACAGAAGAGAGACATAATATACACACACACACACACACACACACACACAAATGCATATATACACATGAAATTAACTATCACAGGATAACTACTTGATTGCTTCTTGTTTTCTCCCAACCCTGCTTTCATCTCCTTTCTCCCAAAAGATCCCCAACCATCTTTCCCTGTGCGACTCTCCCGAGGAGTGGCCCTCAGGGCTGGGGTGTCTGGGAAGGAAGGAAGGAAGGAAGGGGGTTCAGGTCCTTGTGAGCAGGCTGAGATGATCTGCTTTAAGGCCAGTGCTGACCTCAGTCTTAGGCTGGTTCCTCTCCTCCCACCCTTGGGAGAAGAGAGTGGGTGCGCGAGACCAGAGAGGAGCATGAGCTTAACCGGCAGCCATAGTTACAATAACATCTGCACTAATTTATCTGAGACCGTGTATCTGCCCTGTTTTTGTAAGTTATATTTTAAATTATATTAAGTCGTTTAACAACCATCTGCATGTGTGAGCAACCTAGAGACGGCGTGACACACGGCCCGAGCACTAGATCAGGCCACGGGGACACAGTTCTGCTGCCTAATGTGTGACCTTGGGCCGGTCACTGATCCTCGGAACCCCGGATCCACCTCTCGAATTCAGTGTGACCTGTGATAGTCAGATGGGACGGCCAACATGGAAATGCCCAGGGATACTTGACAAAGGCAGGTACAGAAATGTACAAGGAGCAGTCCCTTCTGTGGCTAGTGAAGTTGGTGATACTGGTCACGATGGGTTACAGAGTCATCTCCGCCTGCCTGCTCCTGCTCACACAGCAGGCTTGCTACTAGACCCTCACATCACCTGAGATTGCTTTTCAAAAGTACGTGATCTCTTTTACCAGAAAGGTTTGTGTACCTCTTTTCTGTTTTGCTTTCTCTTTAGGGATGAGTGCATTATTATCATCGTAGTATATAGCCATGCACAGTCCAATTTAGAAAATAATAGGAAAATTTGGCTTAGCTTTGGTGGGGTAATTTTGCCATAATTCCCACAAATAAAATAGTGGTTTCTTTAAAAAAAAAAAAAAGCCAGTTGAGAGTGGCAGATCTGCACTTTCACAGCCTACAATTGATGGTTTAGTGCGAAAATTATATTCAAGTGAAGCACATCAGCATGCAGATCTAAAGTGTGGCCATTTTCATCTGGATGGAATATTATTAACTAGCCCAAGGGATAGGATGTAATTAAGATTTTGAACAGCTTACTTGTGTCTACTGTGCTGAATAACCCCATTATTTAAAGTGGCGTGCCGGTTTGAATAATCGGGAGAGAGCCCAGCGCACCGGTTTCTACACATTGTGGCTTTTCGGTGTACTGAGAAAATCTGACTTCCCTCCACCATCCAAATACCGGATCCGGTCAAAGCTTTGAGCTTGCAGCACACGAGAGAATTTTTCAGGTTCCTGGAGAAACCGCCTTTCTTTCTGAATGATGTCAGATTTCCATCTTGTCACTCATCCTAATGCCTTCTTCTTTAAGTTTAGAAACAAAGACCCAGTGGGGGCAGGCAAAGCCCTAGTGAGGGTGTACGCTTCCGGCTAATTAAAACTATTGGGCTTACAGCCTGCGCGTGCGGCTCTCGTGGGAAGGGAAAAGAACTCTTAGCTTGGATCCACTTCACAAAGTTTGCAAAACCTCCCTCTGCCTTTCACAGAACCGATAAAGGCACGATGCTGAGGGCATTTTTATTCTGGTGCGATTCTGCGATAGCTGTTCTAAGATGAGACCAAGATGCACACCTTTTTTTTTTTTTTTTTTTTTTTTTGTCCTGCTCATTTTAAAAAAAAGGAAAGTTCTCCATCTCTCCCAGGAGAAGTTGGTGGAAGGACCTATTGCCTGGCGGCCCCACCGGGAGCCAGATCCCCAGCCGGCTAGGTTGGACCGGGCTCATGTCAGCCATCTGGATTTTCAGGTGTACCCTGTGCATTTAATACATCATTTGATAACGCTAAAAAAAAAAAAATTAAAGCAGTGTGAGACTAAAGGAGAAAGAAGATGAATGTTAGCCCTCCCCTGGGGTTCATGGGTGAAGGAATTAACACAGCGTGGCACTCTACCCTGGCTGTGTTTGTTTCCATGGCAACAGCGACGTACATGTTTCAGACTATCTACAGTGACACAGTTGCAGAAATAGTAGCTTGCAGGTTTCTGATATCGCATCAGTGGACAGGCAGCACACACTATATTAAGTAAGTGTAAAAGAATGTAAAATACGGCTCTGATTCGGCCGAGAGATGCACTGGGGGGGCTTTGGCGTCCCCCCTCCTCACCGCGACAGCAGAATCGGGACAAAGTTGAAAGTTGCAAGATTCCAGTCAAGCAATTGCCCTTGCTTGGGTAATTATCATCCAAGGAAACCAGTGTGAGTTACAAAGGTAAGAAGACGGACCTTGGCAGATGGCATCTTTAAGAAGGATATTGCCAGTGAAGCTAATTTTTATTTTTATTTTTTGAGGGGGTCGGGGGCATTAGGAATGGGTAAGGAATGAAAGCTCAGGGTGAAGACAGCTGAGTCTTAAAGCAATTCTAACGTGCCACGGAATCTTTTGCTTCTGAGTTTATGGCAACTAAGGTCTTTGAATGTCTCATTGTAGAAATTGCTTTTCTATAAAAATAAAAAATAAAAAAACGGTCAGGTGAGACGCAGAGAGGTTGATTGGGTGAGCAGCTCAAGGAGGGAATTCGGGCTCCATTGTCTTTTCCGAATGCTTATGTAAATATCTCTCTCTTTCCCCGGGATGACCCTGGCGTGTCTTTGACATTCGCTGCTACTTTTTGGTGCCATATGCCGGTCTCTGTGTTTATGTGAGGCTGCCACACTGTAACCTGATAGAGACTGGAGTGCTGAGAGCCACCGCGTAAAGAGGATCGGCTTTGTAAATGGGTGACTTTGCAATCAAGTCGTGCAGTTAAGTAATTTAGGAGAAGTGTTCGAATGGGTGTTTATTTACATGCCAGACCTCTGCTTTTGAGTAGCAAGCCTGGGTATTAGGTTAATAGATTTCAGCGTGCACGGTATGATTGCGGGAGCTTTCAAGTATGTGGTAGTTCAATTTAGACTGAGGTTTTTCATGTCAAAATATTTGTATATGTCCATTATTCCGTGTGAGCCTGCACTTACCTTATAGTTCTGTTCGTCATGCACCAGAGAAAAGAACGGAAAATGGCATGGTAATTTAAGCTAATCTGTTCGATTGAGGAGGATTCTTTTTTTTCTGACCAGAGGTGGACTTTTACAAAAAGCGGCATCCGAGGCACGCAACTCTTTTTGCGGTGCGTGAGGCTGTGTTTTATGTGCGTGGGGAGCTGCCTGCAGCGTCTACTACATGTTGCCCCTCACCGTAACTGTTGGATTCGATTTTAAGAGAACATGGGGAGGGTGTGTGTTGTCTGGAGCTTCCTGCATGCCCGGGTAACATGGAGGGATGGGACAGGTTTTGCATTACAAATCAGGGACCTGAACCCTAGAATAGTTGATGCCCCAGTGGGTAGACACGATTTGCCTTTCTAAATAAGGTGACCCCAAGTGAAACTACTGTTGAAGCTTCCCGTTTATGCCCCTCTGTAGTCTGAGCCACCCAGAGATGGGAAGTGAAGTTTGTGTCTCTAACGGGGATTTTTTAAAATGGTGTCTCACACCAAAGGGCAGTCTTTCTCCGAGTCCCAGCTGCCGACTCCCACACTCCTCCCTGTGGAGTTTGGAGGCTCCAGCCCATCTTTGGGGCCCAGGGGAGGGCAGGCTTGCCTGGCCTGGGCCCTGTGTGTGGCGGTGGCCAGCTTCTCTGTGTGACAGCTGCAGGAAACCACCTGTGCCTGGCCCCCCAAGGCAGAGGAGCCAAATGCCATTGGCATGAGGGTTTACATCACATTCTGCTATTAGCATTTGGGAGGGGCCCTGGAAACCTTGGGTTCTGAAACCGGAAATCAGAAAAGTTTCAATGAACTACTTAAAAAACTGTTTTCAATTTATTGTTGAGTTATGTACTACCGTGTTTCCCTGAAAATAAGACCTAGCGCATGGAAAAATAAGACATCCCCTGAAAATAAGATCTAGCGCATCTTTGGGAGCAAAAATTAATATAAGACACTGCCTTATTTTCGGGGAAACGGTACTACATGTAATACTTTAAACAATAAAAAATTTTATTCACCAGAGAGAAAAACATCAGTTTGTTGTTCCACTTATTTTTTCTCTCTCTTTTTAAAAAAATATATTTTATTGATTTTTTACAGAGAGAAACATGGATGAGAGAGAAACATCGAACAGCTGCCTCCTGCACACCTCCTGTGGGGGATGTGCCTGCAACCAGTGTACATGCCCTTGATTGGAATTGAACCTGGGACCTTTCAGTCCACAGGCCCACGCTCTATCTACTGAGCCAAACCAGTTAGGGCTGTTGTTCCACTTATTTATGCATTCATTGGTTGATTCTTGTATGTGCCCTAACCAGGAATCGAACCCACAGCCTTGGCACATGGGGATGACACTCTTAACGAACTGAGCAACCCAGCCAGGGCCTCCATGAGCTACTTTGGATGACTAGTTCAACGTTTTGTCTGTTTGGGAGTATTCGAGCGGGCGGGCCCTTCCAATAGTCAGGATGTTGGTATATATTTTTTCACCATCCAGAAATATTTTCCAGTGTAAACAAAACAAAACAAAACAAAACAAAAGCCCACCAGTCTGTGCCGTGTTACTCAGCTCTTTTGTAAGAATAGAATAACCACATACACCTAAGTGCCAAGCCCCAGGCCGAATCAGTCATTCAGATTTAAATCCTGGCAGTGCTTGTAGGAAATTCAATTGCTTCCATTTGAAGGGCCAGGAAATTGATTTGGAAAAAAAAATAAATGTGAGGGATCCCCAAATAGTGGCAGCATGGAATGAATAAGAGAAAAATGAAGGTACAGACAGATCTTATTACCAGTCCTAAATGGTAACGGAATTGCCAGAATCAACTTCCTGAGGTGTAGCTCATTTGGAGTCTCCCTTGCTCAGGAACTTCTGACGGTTCTCGGTGAGCACGGGGCACGGGCTTTCCACCCTGGCTCCAGCCCAGCCTTCCCTCCCACCAGCCCTCTTCCCCTTGAGCATCCTGTGGCTGCCCTAGGGTACCAAATACCGTGTCCTGGCCTGGCCAGGAAGCCCTAGGCCTTGGCTCTCGCCGGTGTATTTGTCCAACGCCTTCCCCTCCATCTTGGCTTTGTAAGACCCAGCTTCAGTCCCACGTCCTCCATACAACCTTACAGCTCTCCCCTTCTCCCCCTCGTCAGGAGGATTTTTCCAGCTTCCGTGTTCCCATCACAGTTTCTTTGTCTTCCATGATGGCACTTCTTTCACTGTATTCAGATCAGTGGTGTCTCTTCTTAACTGAGATGTGAGTGTATGAAAGAGAAAGGTCTCTGACTTGGGCGTCTTGTAGCTTTTGCCATCCCTAGAACAGTACTCCGAGCTGTTGCTGTATTGCAGAATATTCTTAAACATTTGTAAAGCTGTGCAACCTTCCAGTGCTCATGCTTTCTGCTGAAGGAGAGCCTATTGGGTACTGAGCTTCCCGGGGCTCTGTCTGTCTGGACCGATCCAGCCACTTTCAGAGGCTTCCAAACTTCTGGCTGTTTGGCATCATCTAAACTCAGAAACTAAGGGCATGGCTGATTCCTCCCTTCCGCCCCCACCATATTCATGGTATCACATGATTTTAGAGCCGGAAGGAACCTGATAGAGTAAACTCAAACCACAGAGGAGAGAACTGTGTACCCAAATTAAGTGACTGTTCCAAAGCCCCTTGGGGGTTAGGGACCCAGGTGTGTGGGGAGCCAGTGAGAGCTCTGCATGGTCCTGCCTGGCTGATGGCTCAGTGGTTGGAGGCAGTCGATCGATGTTTCTCCTTTCTCTCCCTAGCTCTGTCTATAAAGAAAAAAATCAATAAAAACATCTCATTGGGTGAGGATTTTAAAAAGATAAATCTCCATGGCCCCGTGCACTGTGCCTTCCTGACTGAGGCCTTGGGTGTGAGATGGCACAGTCAGCTGGTGCCTTCTGACCTGGGTTGCGATTGGCTGGCTTTCTGTATGTAAACACTGCCCCGAGATAACCATCCCATTAACACTCTTTGCTAAAAGCTAATATCATGGGAGTGGAATTAACAAAAGTGGGCTGAGAGCTGACCTGGGGTAGGGAGGCAGGGAGCAGTGCTAACAGGTCATTAGCCATCGCCTGGCTGAGGTTATGGGAGCTGCTGAATTCAGTCAAGTCCAGACCCTTAAAAAGAGTGGAAAAAAGAAAGCACATACTTTCCAGGGCCTGGGCACCGTGCAGCGGGGCCAGCTGGGGGCAGCGCCATGGCAAAGGGATCTCTTCAGTCTCGGAAATATGAGCCTGAGCTTGCACATGGGGAGGGGAATGTGACTGCAACTGGACCTGATTTGGCATTAACGTTTCTGGGCTCACAGTGCCCGCAGTTCTATTAGACTCAGCTCCTATGGGGAAGCCCATGAGCATTTAAGGAAAGAGCCAGCCCTCCAGGAGGAGCTGCCAGGAAGAGCAAGCTCTGTGTGTGTGTGTGTGTGTGTGTGTGTGTGTGTGTGTGTGTGTGTAAAGGCATAGGAGGTCAGCAGGCTTTGGAAGGGGAACTCTTGGTTTTCTGTATGATTTCTGTGTACTTCCTCTTGTCCAGAGTTAGCCAGTTAGGGAAATAAAGCACAATTCGGTTTCCAAGTTGGAAGCCTGATTAATCTCTCTGCCAGTTACATATGGAAATAAATCAGTAAATGGCCCATCTGGGACGACACTACTGCAGAGATGATAAATCATCGCCATCATATACGTCTGTGCTGCTGAGGACTGAGCTGTGCTCCCCAGGCGCGGCGGAAAGATAACTGGATCCCCCATCGTGGTCAGAGGAATGAAATTAAAGACAAAAATCACAAGTAAAAAATGCGCCGTGAAGGGTTTCATGGGAGAGCGCTTTGCTGGATGCCAAGTTGGCTCCTTAGAAGTGCTTATATCTGAAATATTTAAAAGGAGTCTCAAGGGCATAAGAAACGTTTTATTTCTATATTTTCAAAGGCCAAACACAGTAACAAGTGTTAATTAGTACCCAAATGTCCCAAGGAGTAGGATAATTCTATGCTTCTGTGCAGTATTGCAACTTTATCATTTTCGCAGCCACTTCATGTGGATTTTCTTATTTAAATTTCAAAGGAGTTGGGGTAAGCCAGTGCCTCTGTTTCTTGATCAAGGAAACACTGAGGTGTAGGGGGTTGAATGCTTTGCCCATAATGATTCAATGGCCAAATGGCAGAGCTGAGATGAGCGACCAGGTGTAACCAGTACTAAATCCAGCTTCCTTTCCATCAGAGCCTGTGCAACCTCACACAGTATTTCATCATTCATTTGGCAGCATCAGGAAAGAAAGCATTCTATGCATGTTAATTTTCTAGAAGCAAATACCATACCTTCTTTAAAAGAAATTTTTTTTTATTGATTTCAGAAAGGAAGTGAGAAGGCAAGAGGGATAGAAACATCAATGATGAGATAGAATCATCGATTGGTTGCCCTGGACCAATGCCCCACACTGGGGATGGTGCCCGAAATCCTGAATGGGATCTGAACTGTGACCTCCTGGTTCATAGGTCAATGCTCAACCACTGAGTCATGCCAGCTGGGCAAGCCATGCCTTCTGGATCATGAAAATTATTTTTTCTCTAATTGAAGAGCTTTAGTGTCAGTTTAACATTTTTTTAAAACACGATTTCAATATTTTTAAATTGAAGTATAATTGACATGTGACATATATCAGTTTCTGGTGTACGACATAATGATCTGATATTTGTATATATTGCGAGATTATCATAATAAGTCTAGTTAACACGCATTACCTTATGTAGTTACACATTTTTGTATGTGCTGAGAACTTTAAAGATCTACCCTCTTAGCAACTTTCAAATATGCGATAGAATATTACTAACTGGAGTCATCAGGCTGTACTTTATATTCCCTTGTCTCAGTGGTCGGCAAACTCATTCGTCAACAGAGCCAACTATCAACAGTACAACGATTGAAATTTCTTTTGAGAGCCGAAAACCGACTTCTGTGCATGGTTTCAATCCCACGAAATTTCAATCCCACTGTATGTGTGCAACCGCACGTAGTATTTTGTGGAAGAGCCACACTCAAGGGGCCAAAGAGCCGCATGTGGCTCACGAGCTGCAGTTTGCCAACCACTGCGTAGGCTTATTTATAACTGGAAGTCTGTATCTTTTGACTACCCTCCTCCATTCCTCCTCTTCAACCCTTTCACTTTTCCCTGTGACTAAGGCACGCCACCATTCCCTAGGCGTTGTTTTATGAAGCTAAAACCATGGATGTCCTCAGGGACTTTTTAGGTCTGGTGAGATTCTGCCCCTTTGCAGAATGGCCCGAGGCTCTGGTGACATCCAGAGCCCTGTGCCTGCTTTAAAATGTTCTTTTGCGAGTTCCTCCTGGGCAGACCTCCCACAGTTGCTCCTCTAAGCTCCCTTCTAGAAAATGCAGTTACAGCAAGCACAGAAAAGCAGGCTGGGTTCAGAAATCTTGGAGTCCTCTGATTTATTAGATGCCGGTTTCTAAACATAAACAACAGATGCCACAGGCCCCTAGTGTTCACCTGTTTGTACTTGAACGTTTTTTTTTTTTTGTCTCACCTGGATCACTTTCCACGTGTCTCCAGCGTCAGCCAGACCTGGCTGCCCCAGGCACCCGGAATAGCCTTCATGCTTGCTCCTCTCTGGGCCTTCGCTTTAGCTTTTGTTTGGTTCTCCTGGTCAAAATCTGGTTCACATCTCAAGGCCCATTTTATTGTTATTGTCTTTATGCTTTCTCCTACCTGCCCCGCTCCTCACCTCCGCCAGAAACAAATGTCGCCTCCGAAACCTTCTGTTTGTTATAGGAAATAACGCATTCTATCTGCATTTGAGTTGCCTACGTACATGTGTTATCTCCCACAGTGGACAGTACATTTCTCCAAAAGGGCCATTTCATCAGCTTCTCTCTGTGACCCTTCCATCTTCCTTCCAATCCCCAGCTCACTGTACTTGGAAATGTAACAGCATCAGGGGAGGATAATTTTGATCTACAACGACAGATTAGATGTCTTTGGATGGGTGGATAAATGGAGGATCTAACGTGTATCAGAATCACTTGAAGGGCTTGTTAAAACAGATTGCTGTACCCCACCTCCAAATGTTCAGATTCAGGAGGTCTTTAGTGGGGGCTGAGAATTTGCATTTCCAACAAACTCACAGGGGATGTTCATGCTGCTGTTCCAGGGACCATCATTGGGGGACCACTGACGCAGTGGCTTTATTTCTGAGGATTCTCACACCAACCTCATCGAGTAATGCCATTGTTTTTAGTAGGCAGTTTACCGATCTGTCTTCCTTGAGACGGAGGCCAAAAGACACCACCACCAAACAAACAAAAAATACCTCCCATCAAATTATGATGCAATCCACCCCATGTACCAACTTTCCTATTTTGCAAGATTATGGGTTAACTGTGGCTCAAAAGCTTGCAGCCCATGTAGTGAGCTTTAGCTGGATGGGACCTTTCCCCCCAGGAGCAGAGCCGGAGTCATCTTCTCTTACAGCAGCAGGATAGAGAGACCTTGAGTTTGTGCCTGTGGACCTGGCCTACCCAGCGGATGAGGGCCGGTCTCCGTGGTCCAGCACCGGCCTGCCATGCTTGTTGGCGTGCTGATGCCTCTCCTTTATCTACATCACAAATGTCTCAGTCGCAGTTGTAGTAACAGGAGATAATCTCACAATGTCCGTGGCATGCGTGTTCACATCTCTGGGGCCTTTTGTGCCCCGCGAGGCAGTTTCAAGAACACTCCATCTGAAAGGCCGGCGCTTCAATAAACTTTCTAAGCAACAAAGAGGTGCCGTTGCAATCGGCGCTGTCACTGAAGTGTGGCATCTTTTACAGCCCTGTCAGAGATGGTGTTCGCTGTAGCTGAGAGGGTCCTCTCTCCCCCTCTGCTCTAATGCCGTCTTCCTTCTGCTTCTCTCCACCAGCCACTAGACGCATCATCTCCCAGAAGACCATGGCTCTGGTGACAATGGAGGCTTCTCTGTCCTTCCCGTGACTGGAGCAATGCTGACCTCGGTTTCCTGGACCCATTCTGACTCAGGTAAACCCCCGTCAGTCTTCACCAACTCGCTTACACATAATAGCGACTGCACGGAATAAATGAAATACCAGCGCTATCCCATATGTAAATGCAGGTGCCAAATTGATCGTCTCTCCATCAACTGGTATCCGCTCCTCTTCCTCCCAATCCTCTTGATGATCCACGTATGCAGCTGATCAGACTGGCAATGTGGTCAATCCAATTTAGGCATTAAGATAATGAAAACATCGAATCACATCTTCATTGGGAGTTTGGGTGCGTGTCACAGGCACACAGAGCAAAGGGAACCTCGCTGGGAATTTTTCGTGTGGAAACTGGATTCTACCGTAGTTCCTCTAAATCATTTTCTCAGCTGACCACATATTACTCGAATTAATCTTTCTTATATTATACCTTTTAATGGAGGTCATAAGTACTATTGAGTATGGGTTATGTGTTCTCGGGTCAGATGGGCTAAGATATGTGTTCCTGGGACAGACGTGGGGCTCACCGCTTAGCCACAGACGCAGGGCCCACTCACTCATGAGAGGGTGGCAGATGGTGGTGCCATGTGGGCCTGGGGCTGGGGCTGGGCAGTAATGGTAGCTCTCTGGTGCAGGGAATTGAGAGACTTAGGATTGGAACGGAAGTAACTAAGGAAGAATCCGTGGAAGAGGGAGGGCCTCAGCTTGATCACTGAGGATCATTAGGCTGGGAGGAGGCGGGAGGAGCAGCTTGGCACCTGGGTGGGAAGATGCGGATGAGCCCGCAGTGAGCCCAGGTAACGGGGGCCCTGGCTGGCAGCTTCCTTTGGGGACAGCGGGCATTGTTGCCCCAGCCCTGGCTTTTGGCTGCCACTTTGCTGGCCTTTTCTGCCTTGGGTCTGTCCACACCCGGCCTCTGCCTGTCTACCTGATTATTGACTCTTCCCTTACACACCTACACCCCTCCCTTCCAATCTTCCTGGCAGATGTGGCTTAAAAAGGCCGTGGGATGAACCAGGGACCTTGTGAGGTTAGTACCTGGTGATTCACAAGGTGCTATTCTGGGCTGAGGAGTAGAATTGAAAGGTAGGGAGCATAAGCCAAGGACGCGTATTTATAAGTTGATGCCAAGAGCATATCTAGAGAGTTCCGAAAGCCAGAAGTCAGGGTGGGTCTCAGGGCTGCGTGCGGGACCACGGTCAGGGACGGGGAGCACATGCCTGATGAACCCCGAGATGGCCGAGTACATGCTGCCCACGCCTCGCTCTTTTCCAGAGTTGCTCTTGGATAAAGCAATGTGGCTTTCGCTGGCTTGGGTCTTGAAGGTATTGCTGAGAGTTGTCTTCTGAGGCACCTGCTCTTCCCACCAGGCCACAGGCCACTGTCCCGCACCCTCGGGTGCTCCTTGCAGCTGAGTTCCACTGACCCCAGAGTTCGGGCCCTCCTGGAGGCAGAGCCTGGATCGCCAGCCACCAGTGTGCCTGCCCATAGCCAGTGTTTTGAGGTTCTAAGCTTCCTCCTCCTTGTGACACCTACGTCTTCAAGCACGGCTTCCTGGCTGCTGCAACATGTGGGGAGAAAGTTGAGAACACACGTTCATTCTTACTGCCTTAGCCTGGAAATGACCCAAACCAGCTCTACATCCACAGCCCATTGGCCAGAATTGGTCACATGACCCTGTCTTGCTGCCCCAATGCTGAGAAGTAGGGCAGAGCAGAGGAATGCTTGGGGCCCCCACGGTCCCTGCAATACTGTGTCACTGTGGGAAAACCCATACTTTCCCTATGCTTGCCATGTGTTTGCTCATTATTAAGAGGTATAATTTTTTCACATAGTTTATTTCATTAAAAAAATATTTTTTTTATTGATTTCAGAGAAGAAGGGAGAGGGAGAGATAGAAACATCAATGATGAGAGAGAATCATTGTTCGCCTGCCTCCTGCATGCTCCCAACTGGGGATCAAGCCCACAACCCAGGCGTGTGCCCTGACCGGGAATCGAACCATGACTTTCTGGTTCCTAGGTCATGTTTATTGAAGGTGCAAATAAGATGTGTGGAGGCGCTTTGAAAGGTATCATGAGTTGTAAAATATCTTAAGACATAATTGTTATTTAATTTCTTTATCACACCTTGAAGGGCAATGGGCTGGCATCTGGGTAGTCCCACACTCCCAGGACTGTCCTAGCATTCGCCAGTTAACCCAACATAATTATCATTCAGCCCTCCCTTTCACACCCAGAAACATCTGGGTGTGGACAGTAAGTTACGTGATCACCCCAGTTTGACCCCACTGGTCATCCTTTGAGATTATTACCTCCTGTTTACTAAGCTTTTTCCAAGTGTCAGACTCTGTGCTAAGCTTTTGCCTCTATTGCTTCATTCAATCCCCAAACTTGTGAGGTAGGAATGGGTAATCTATTTTCAGACTAGAGGCCCGGTGCACAAAATTCCTGCACAGGTAGGGTGCCTAGACCTGGCTGGCAATCAGGGCTGATCAGGTTC
The DNA here is from genome assembly GCF_014108245.1 of Pipistrellus kuhlii. Lineage (NCBI taxonomy): Eukaryota > Metazoa > Chordata > Mammalia > Chiroptera > Vespertilionidae > Pipistrellus > Pipistrellus kuhlii. The sequence goes on from NW_023425404.1 coordinate 1,105,275, forward strand.
CCTGCCTCCCCGCCTCCTCCTTCTGTCGCTCCCTCAGCACCCTGCTGCCACCGCCACTGGTCGCCCGCCGTGTTCGCACCCCCCCACCCCCCGATGGTCAGTGCACATCATAGTGAGCGATCGGACTCCCGGTCTCTCGGTCGAACTTCCAAAGGGACACTTTGCACATTAGCCTTTTATTATATAGGATGAGGTACCAGAGGCAGAGCAAGTTGAATTGTTGACGATCACACGGCTATCAGAGGACAGCACTCTGTTCTGATTCCAGGCCTGTCTGATGCTGTGCTCTCAGGCCCAAGGTTGAGCCCTTGGCCCCGTGGGGCCCACACTTTCCTGACACAGGAATCTGTTCCCAGACCACACACTGGTGGAAGGTTACAGCTCCGAGCAGAGAGTTCAGCCTGTTCTGACCCAGACACGCAACAAAGATACCAGACCACCCCGTGCATGTCCAGAGTCGGAAAGGGGCAGGACCGGGACTGGCGAGCGTGTCCCCTGACTTCCTGCCAGCCCCCTTCGGTCCCCACTCCCCTGCTGTTGAGGGTGCAGCTGGCTTTAACACTGGGCATGCGTTGTGCACAGGGAGGAAAGGCTGCATTTTGAAATCTAGGGTGGAGTCGAACTCTAGCCAGTGAAGACTTGCCATGTGCTATGCAGTTGGTTCAAACAGGCACCTTCCCAACACAAACAGCTGGGGAAAACCAGGCTGTTTTCAGGAAGTTTATGCACAAATTTGTTTATTTGGAAAAAAAAAAAAAAAAAAAAAAAAAAGCCGCACCACAACCAAAGATCAGTTGTTGCTTGCAGAATCATATGAAACAAAAACCCATTGACTCACAAGCTGGTATTAATTTCCCTGGTTCCCGACCTTCCTAATCAGTGTTCAAAACCAAACCGAGGGAATCAAAGGGAACAGACTCTGAAAAATGAACCGAATGTGGCAGACTCATCGATTGCATTGCTTGCTTCAAAAACCTGTCCCCTCTCCAGAACATTATAGATGTGGTTTCTAAATGTACAAGGAAAACAAAAACAAGAAAATTTCCATTATAAAAGAGAAAGGAAATTTCTAATTCTATCTCATAAGCAATATAGGAATAACTTTAAAATATTTTGCTTTAAGCATACATTTAATTTGTGCTCTGGGAACCAAATAATGTTGCTAAGATAAAGCATTCTAATAATGATTTATGTAAATTTATTTGTACAAAGTAATGGTGTAGTTGCCTATAGCAAATTGCTTTGTCCTCTGAATGAATGCAACGGAGAAAACAAGAGTCTCCAGGAAGGGCGGGGGGGAGATCCATGTTCAGTATGGAGTCTGATGTGTCTAGAGGCAGAGTCAGCTGGACAGAGTAGAGGGTATATAAATAGTCAACAAATGCAATTCCATATGTTTTCTGTTTTCCTGTCGTGCTCTCATTATTTAAGCCATTTTAAAAGCGAGCGAGCGAGCGAATGAATATGAGATTCTTAGAAGGCTAGAACCCTTTATCTTAGGGATCCTAAACTACTCAGACACCAAAGCTCTTTTTAATGTGTGTGTGTGTGTGTGTGTGTGTGTGTGTGTGTGTGTAGTTCAGAGAGGAAGGGAGAAGGAGAGAGAGAGAGATACATTGAGCCCACAGCTGGGGCATGTGCCCTGACTGGGAATCCAATGCTGACCTCCTGCTCTATAGGTTGACACTCAGCCACTGAGCCACACCGGCTGGGCTTTCAGACCAGTCAGTGACAGGTCATCGTTCTCATGGTGCCCCGACAGATGGGGCACTGACAATATGGGGTACACAGAGGCCAAATGCCGTTAAAAACTGGGCAGTTCATCTCAGTTCCCAGTTCCTTCGATGCCAAGGAAGTTACGCTTGAGTCATCCATGGGACCCAAATGTTAAACACAAAACGGAATAGTCTCCCAAAGCTCCGAAAGACTGATTCATGGGCCCACAGGGCTTTTTCCGATTGGCTGCCGGTGAGAACCTTTGCTAAGTAAGGGCTCTAGGTGTTTCTGGGAAGCGTTTGAGTTGAGTGGAAATCCCCATATATGTAACAAAGAGAGTTTCTGGACCCGACCAAGCTCTGCCTTGCCGGTGGCCGGTATTTGCCGTAACCTGTGCTGTTTGGAAAAGGTGGGGTGTGAACACCTTTGTGGCGGAAGGCATCCGTTTTCTCTCGGAATATTTTTACTGTCTCACTTGGTCACTGCGGGCACATTGGTGAGGGAGGCTGAGAGTTGGTGTTCTACATACAGGGAGACCGGGGGCCACAGAGGTGACAAAGGGAGAGAGCCAGTGACAGAATCAGGGGGCAGCTCCCGTGATGGCGTTGGTACCCTTGTCCTCACAGACTGGAGCAGGCGAAAGAACCGTGTGAGTTCTGGAGAGCTCGCTTTAGAGCTTTGGCCCATCAGGAGCCATTTTGGAATGGCAGCCACTGTCCTGAGAGAAAGGGGTTTGTCTAATTGGACGGAATGACTTTGGGTGGTTAGCTGCAGGGGGCCAAGACCTGAGGGCCAAAGTTCAAGCCCCTGAGAGAGAGAGGGCAGAAAGCCTGGACAGGACTGGAAAACAAGGGAAGCAACACTGGTTCAAAGACAGAGGGGGTGACCCAGGTTTTCAGAGCACAGCCATGCACAGAGCACACCATGGACCGGTGTTAGTGAAGTGGCCCCGGGTCCCTGGGGGAAGCGGTGGATGTCAGGGTGAGAATATAAGCCCTGCTTTCAGGTTCCAGTCCTCCTTCTTTCCAGCTGAGTGACTTTGGGTGTGATTTCTGAGCTGTGGATTCCTAGGCAATAAGGTAAGTGCCTGTGCCTCCATTTCCCCATCTGTAAAATGAGGAGGAGGATGTTTACTTTATAGAGACAGTGTAATAATGAAATAAAATAATCCTTTTAAATATATATATATATATATATTTTTATCGATTTCAGAGAGGAAGGGAGAGGAAGAGATAGAAACATCAACGATGAGAGAGAATCCCTGATTGGCTGCCTCCTGTACACCCCTTACTGGGGATGGAGCCTGCAACCTGGGCATGTGCCCTGACCGGGAATCAAACCATGACCTCCAGGTTCATAGGTCAGTGCTCAATCTCTGAGCCATGCCAGCCTGGCCGAAATAAAATAATTGATATACAATATTTGGCAGAGTGTTTTGGCAGAGAGCGAACACTCTGTTTAGAGTAGCTCTTAAAATGACTCTAATTGTCCTTACTTAGGAGTGTGTGGTCCTGCCCGATAATGGGAAGTGAAATTAAAACCCGTTTTTATTTAATTGAGAATCCATCTGAAACATTTCTGAGTCAGTCTCTGTGTCCTGAAAGATAACACGGTGACTGTGAATTCCTTCGTTTGTCCAGAAGGCCCTTTGCAGAGCTGTTTGTGAGGGCTGAGGAGGTGGGACCCAGAGCACTGGTGGGAAGGGATAAGGGAGATTTCTGCACCTGGCCCATGGCGTTGTGCAGGACACGCTAATAGATTCGGCCATTGTCTCCCAAGAACTCAGAAATTAAACTCATCTAAATCCTTCGTTGTCGCTGTGAGTCCTGGTTCTGGTCCAGGTCTGCAAATTGCTTTCCTTCAGAACAATCGTCTTGGCTGGCTGTGGAGTAGGTTATGTCAGGATGCGTGGTTGGAAAGTCTTTGGTCATTCGTTTCTGCAAAAGAAGGCATTCACATTCTTTGCACACGCATTCTTGGCCATTGTAGGTCAGGCCCCTAGGCTGAAAGTGCAAATACTCTTTTGTTAGAATTCATTTCCACGAGTAGTATGTACTATTGTATGTGTGTGTGTGTGTGTGTGTGTGTGTGTGTATGCATATATATGTATATATATAAAATTGGTTTTTTACAGAGAAGAAGAGAGAGGGATAGAGAGTTAGAAACATCAATGATAGAGAAACATCAATTAGTGGCCTCTTGCACACCCCCTATGGGGGCTGTGCTCGCAACCAAGGTACATGCCCTTGACCGGAATCGAACCTGAGGACCCTTCAGTCCACAGGCCAATGCTCTGTTTGAGCCAAGCCGGTTTGGGCATGTATACTACTTTCTTATCAAGGGTTGAAGTGAATCCAGTGTATAAAATGTGTGTTTTGTTTTTGGTGGGCTTTTTTTTTTTTTTTTTGAGATGACTTCGTAGTTAAGTCACCTTAGGAAGGCTGTTTCAGAGAAATTCTCTGAAGGACGATAAGGAAATGCAAAACATTCTCAAGTGAAATGAGGAAATAAGTGATAATTCTCAGATTCCAGATCCAGTCCGATCTATTCAAGATGCCTCCTGCATGGAGGGCAGAGGGAGTTCCGAGGCGGGCTGCTTGAGCTTACAGGGTAATGCTGAGGTTGGGGTGAGGGTGCCGGTTGGGGGAAACAGACATATACGCACAAGCAAGTGGTCAAACATGACCTTTCCCTGAGTCCAAGGAGAAGAGGAAAATAAGCACGGGATGGTGAGTTCAGTATCCTTACTTGGCAAAACAAAAAGTTGGCAACCTATGCTTGTCCCGAAACTATTTTTGAAATTTTATTGCCGTGCAAAATCATCTGGGCACTTGCTGGAGTGGGTTCTCTTACCCTTTCTTCTGGGTTAGTCTCTCTCCCTCTGCTTCCTCACTGCTCCTCCTACTGTTTAGTGGAGGCCCAGCCTGTGGCCTATCCTCCTTATTAAAAAGGAGATTAGCAAGTGTGAAGACCTACCAGCAATTAAGACTTTTTTCCCTGCCCGGCCATTGTGACTCAGCAGTGGAGAACCCATGGACCACAGATCGTGGTTGGATTCCCTGGTTGTGGGCTCAATCCCCAGTAGGGAGCATGCAGGAGGCAGCCAATTGATGTTTCTATCTCTCTATCCCTCTCCCTTTCTCTCTCTCAAAAAATCAGCAGAAACCAGTTTGGCTCAGTGGATAGAGCATCAGCCCGCAAACTGAAAGGTCCCAGGTTCGATTCTGGTCAGGGGCATATAACTTGGTTGCGGGCACAGCCCCAGTGGGGGTTGTTCAGGAGGCAGCTGATTGATGTTTCTCTCTCATCGATGTTTCTAACTCTCTATCTCTCTCCCTTCCTCTCTGTAAAAAATCAATAAAATATTAATTTTTAAAAAATCAACAAAAAATATTTTTAAAAAAATTTAAAGACTTTTTTCCTGATTGAAGGAGGCGGGAAATAGCATTTGAAAAGATGAGCAGGCATCTGTGCACAGCACTCTGGGTAAGAACCCACAGTCTCACATGGATCTCTGGGCAGGAACCTGGCAGCCTGGGCCCCTGCAAGGCAGAGAGGGCGCGGCTCCTCCCCAGGGAAATTGCTGTCCTGCATCTATTTGTGTGTCTACCTTTATTTTACTCTCACCCTTGAGTGTGGTGTGGGCACAGGAACTCTAATGGATATTTTGGCATTAACCAGGGACTGGGTCTTTGGGGCCCCAACTCATGACTGTGCTCAAGGCTCACAGCTCCTGAGAGGTGGCAGCCACACAGCGCAGACGAGAGCTTTCTGTTTAATGACATAGATTTAGGTTCAAAGGAACAACGGGAACTCAGACCAGGGGCCCCTCCCAGGGAGATGGGAGAGGAAGCGCTGTGTTGCAGTTGGTACCCCTTGAGAGAATGGCATCCATATTGGCCTGGTTAATACGTAAAAGGTGCCCTAACGGGCTTAGCTCAGTGGCTAGAGTATTGGTCTGTGGACTCAAGGGTCCCAGGTTCGATTCCAGTCAAGGGCATGTACCTTGGTTGTAGGCACATACTTAGTAGGGAGTGTACAGGAGGCAGATGATTGATGTTTCTCTCTCATCAATGTTTCTAACTCTCTATTCCTTTCCCTTCCTATCTGTAAAATTCAGTAAATTTATTTTTTAAAAATATGTAAAAGGCATGGTGTCACCCCAGCCCAGTCCAGTGGCCTCTAAACAGCTGGGCTTGTACCTGACCCTCCGACCCTCATAGAAGGTGTGTGTGTGTTTGGGTGGTGAGCACATCTGATGGCAAATAAGTCACACCCCTCTTCCCCATTCCTTTATTCTTGCTGGAAGCTGAAGAGGCCTCACCACCTTTGACATGTTTTTCTGAGTACCAGAGGATATCATGACCTCACACATACTACATATTTTTTCCAGGCGAATAAAAGGAGGCAGGAAATAGGTTTACTGGAAGGTCCCGATTGCTCACAGTGGGAGTTAACAGACTGTGCCTGTGATTAGTTTGATCTGGTGAAGGATACCTCCCGTGAACCAGTCTTGGGTGTACGGGTAGAGAAGTGGGCATTGCTGAGCTCTGACTGAGGATGAGTGATTTCCGGAGAGTTCCAGCGGGGCCCTCACAGATAAACAAGGAAATGGCCTGCTTGTTTACAGAATCCTGCGTGGCTAAGTGATAGGTAGGTAGGTGCTTGATGAGTGCTTCTAAATAGTGACAGCCTATTATTACTATGGCATTTAACGTTATTCCTCACATGAATGCAAATGGAACATTATCTTATAGTTACAAGAATTTATAGTGTTATCCTATACTAGAGGCCAGGTGCACAAAATTCGTGCACTGGATGGGGGGTGTTCCCTAAGCTCGGCCTGCATCCTCTCCAAGTCCAGGACCACCCCGCCCAACAGGGAGGCCCTGCCCACCCCGCCCGGATTCTGTGATCAATGTTGTGCAGAGGGAGGCCCCATCCACCCAGCCAGAATTATGTGATGGGCCCTCCCAGCCATAGTGGTTTTGCCGTGGCCCTCGATGCCATGGCCTTCGAAGCCGTGGCTTTGTCTGGAAGACGTAGGGTCTATCTGGTCTAATTAGCATATTACCCTTTTATTAGTATAGATAATAGAAGACTAACATGCAAATCAACCAAATGGTGAAATCACCGGTCACTATGACACGCACTGACCACCAAGGGGCGCACTCTCAAAGCAAGAGCTGTCCCCTGCTAGTCAGTGCACTCCCACGGGGGGAGTGCCACTCAGCCAGAAGCCAGGCTCACAGCTGGAGAGCACAGTGGCGGTGGCGGTGACAGGAGTCTCTCCTGCCTCCGAGGCAGTCAGACATCCCCTGAGGGCTCCCAGACTGCGAGAGGACACAGGCCCGGCTGATGGCCCACCCCAACCCCGCTTCCTGCCCAGTGTATGCATTGCATGCCAGGGGCTCAGTCTTTGAAGCTGCAGTGGCTTGCCTTGGCCCTCACAGCCCCAGCTTTGTCCAGAAGGTTACCCAGAAGTCCGTTCGGCTGTCCGCTGTAATTAGCATATTACGCTTTTATTATTATAGATGATATGTGTAGGTAGGTTTATGTGTCTCTGTACATGTATGTATGGATAAATAAATTATTTGATTCTAGGACAATTGATAGAATTCATTGTTTTCTTAAGATGAGGAAATATCTAAAGTACCCCTAGTGTAAGTATTCCATTTTTTTACTACTTGGCTTCCACTTATTTTATTTTTTAAGATTTTTATTGTTGACATTATTATAGACATCCCCTATTTTCTCTCCTTTGCTCACCTCTACCCAGTCTTGCCACCCGCCACCCCCACCCATGGCCTTCACCATGCTGTTGTCTGTTCACGGGCTATGTGTATGTGCTCCTTGGCTAATCTCATCTTCTTTCACCCAGTCCCCCCATCCTTCTAAGATCTGTCTGTCTGTCCCATATACGCACCCCTCTGGTTCTATTTTGTCTGTCAGTTTACTTTGTTCTTTAGATTTCACATATTAGTGAGATAATATGATATTTGTCTTTCTCTGACTGGCTTATTTCACTTAGTATAATGCTCTCCAGCTCCATCCTTGCTGTATCAAAGGGTAAGAGTTCCTTCTTTTTTGTAGCCACATAGTATTCTATTGAGTAAATGTACCACTTTTTTTAATCCACTCATCTACGGATGGGCACTTGGGCTGATTTCAGATTTGACTATTGTAAATAACACTGCTATGAGCATAGAGGTGCATATATTCTTTCTGATTGGTGTTTTTGGATTCTTAGGATATATTTCCAGAAGTGGGTTTGCTGGGACAAAAGGCAGTTCCATATTTAATTTTTTGAGGAAACTCCATGCTGGTTTCCATAATGGCTCCATCAGTCTGCATTCCCACCAGTTGTGAACGAGGGTTCCCTTTTCTCCACATCCTTGCCAGGGCTTGCTGTTTGTTGATTTATTGACGGTAGCCATTCTGGCAGATGTGAGGTGATACCTCATTGCAGTTTTAATTTGCATCTCTCTGATGATTAGTGACATTGAACATCTTTTCATTTGTCTATTGGCCATCTGCATGTCCTTTTTGGAGAAGTGTCTATTCAGGTCCTTTGCCCATTTTCCACTTCTTTTTTTAGCTCTTCTACCCAGGACACATAAATAGCCTCTGGATGTATGTGTGCTGAACTCAACAAAAGTGTAAACAAGCTGCTATTTACTTTATTAAACAGCTTCAGCAGGGATGTTTGGTCTGATTGCCGGAAATTGTTAGCTTATCACTGAACTGTCCCGATAATTCTTATTATTCAATTTGCATTGCTTATGATAATAATTATTACCACATAAAAGAGCACGATGCTTTTATTTGTATAGTTCTCTCATTAATAATTTAATTGGCGATTACATTCAAGTGGTTCTGCGACACACATCTCCGAGTACTCAGAGTCTGGCCCTGGGCACCTGGGGAGGCCGGACTTTAGGAATAAATTGTAAGGCTTGGGGCGAGGATCTGGGTGGCAGGCAGGTGTTGTTGCCTTGATATCCAATTGGTTGGCTGTCCATTTCCTTTCATATTTATTTCCAAACACGTTGTTGATTCATTCATCAGCAGGAACTCTGATCTGATCACTTTAACAACCTAAGAAACTCAATCATGGCATAGTTATTTGGGTCACTAAAATGACTAACTGAAACTAATTTGTAAGTTAAAAGGTAATGATGGCTAAAACAATACATCTGACCCAGAAGGGTTGCATCGGTGGCTTCATGTAAACCCAGTCTGTGTCTGTGTATGTTTTTTCTTTGAAAATGGGAGGATGTAGCCTAGCCAGTGTGGCTCATCAACCCATGAACCTAGAAGTCGCTGGTCTGATTTCCCAGTTGGAGCACATGCCCAGATTTCGGGCTCAATCCCCAGTGGGGGGCATGCAGGAGGCAGCCCATCGGTGATGTTTCTCTCTCATTGGTGTTCCTCTTTCTCCCTCTCTCTCTAAAACTCAATTTTAAAAAAATACTTAAAAGAAAAGGAAAAGGCAGATTTTATCGGTCACAGTTTAGCAATGTTCCTAGACTGCTTTGCAACTGTGGATACATCTTGCTACAGAAGAACATAGTTTGAGGATTTTTTTAGTGTAGGAGCGTGCCATCTTGTCCTCATTCACGTTGTATATGGTAAATAAAATGATGCATTGAAATACGCCTCCGGAGGCATGACACATGGGGTTGAAGCCGACTCAGGGCATCAGCCCTTAGTGATGTTCAAGCCACTGCACTTTAAAACTCTGGATTCAACAGGGAAAATAAAGGCAACAAAGGACTCTCATTGGAGCAGTCCAGCCTGACATCCGGAGGAGGAGCCTGTGTCGATCAGGAGTGTCCGGGAGGACGCCTTCCATGTCAGAAACTGGAGTTCATTGAAATGAATGCCGCCGCCTCCAGCGGTGGATGCATATTGGGAGCAGGTCTTAATGCCAGGCCCTTACCTGGAAATGGGTTGACTGGGGCCCAGGACAGGAACTGGGGGTTGCGGAGGCTATTTGAGAGCACCGTTTTAAAATTTGCCTTTGGAAAGGAGTTTGGTTTCTTGTGATTAAAAATTGTGTCTCACCCTAGCTGCTTGGTGCATCATCCCGCACACGGAAAGGTGGTGGGTTTGATTCCTGGCAGGGCGCATGCTCAGGTTGCAGGTTCCTGCTCAGTTCGGGCTCATGCGGGAGGCAACCAATTGATATTTCTCTCTCACATCACTTTCTCTCCCTCTCCCTCTCCCCCTCCCCCCTCCCTCTGCCCCTCCCCCTCCCCCTCCCCCCTCCCCCTCCCTCTCCCTCTCTTTCCTTTCCTTTTCCCTCCCTACCCCCTTATCTCTAAGATAAAATTTTAAAAAAATTTTAATTGTGTTTACATCTGTGATAAGCAATGGAGTTCCTAGTACTGTGAACTCCACAGACACACTATTTTAATACATTGAAACACTAGAAAGTAAGTTACCAATTTAGGAGAAGGTCACCTTTTTTGGTGGCTAAGTGGCCTATATGTGTCACTCTGGGTAGAGCAGGCTTGGGCTAACAGATCTTGCGTAAAAAAACTCATAAAACAATGGGGTATAAAACGATGAAGATTTATTTATTGCTCACTCTACGTATCTATTGAGGCTGGCTAGGGACGCCCATCCTTATTCTCATTCTCAGATGGAGGCCGAGTCCCCATCTCCGTGGCTGAGAGAGAAGAGAAGAGGGCGGAGCACACACTGTCCAGTGGTGACAGGTATCACTTCCACTCAAATTTTATTGGCCAAGGCTAGTCACATGGCCACCCCTAACCTCCAGCAGCTGTATTCTTAAAGGAGAGACAGCTGAAATGCTTATAAACAGCTCTTTGATGTCCACAGTACATACCTTCAATATTAGAGCCAGAATTCAAGAGACCTTGCTCAGCTGGAGCCACTGAGGAGCACTTAGGAGATAATTAACCGGTCACCTGAAGTGGGGTTGTCTTGTCTCTTCAGTACTGTCTTGTCTAGAGGGGACTGTACCAACCCTCCACTTCCCACTCTCCAGCTTACACACAGTTATAAGCCACAAAAACAGTGTGCTTGTGATGTGGGTGCATCAGCACACGGAGTCCCCCAGCCATCCTTCTGGGCCACCTCTGAGCTTGTCCTGCACAGACATTCGGGAGTGGCCACAAGTCCTTGCTTCCCTTCCTGTGTGTTTTCTGTGCAATGTCCCAGTGTTGGAAGTCATCCTTTAGATTTAATTTCCTTTTTTTTTTTTTTTTTTTTAATAATATACTAGAGGCCTGTCACATGGAATTTGTGTGTGGGTATGGTCCCTAGGTCTGGCCTGCAATCTGGACCATATTCCCCAGATGCTAGCAGCTGTCCCCCCTTCCCCACTTCCCTGCATGTGGGATAACCGGCGGGGCGAGGGCCTTGGCCTGGCTCTGCCCGTGTCCCCCAACGCCCACCCTGGTTCCCCATTCGCTATCGGGTGATTGGAGCGTGCTGGCTGGGGAAGAGACAAGAGGTGGTCAGTGCACCTCATGGTGACTGGTCGTTCTGGTTGTTCTGCCATTAGGGTCAATTTGCATATTATCCTTTTATTATATAGGATTTTTAAAATTGATTTAAGAGAGGGAGGGAGGAAGAAAAAAGAGAGAGACAGAGACAGCGACAGAGAGAGAGAGAAATAGTAACATCATGAAAGAGAATCATTGATTGGCTGCCTCCTGCACGCCCCACACTGGGGATCGAACCCACACCTCGCTCATGTGCCCTGACTGGGAATGGAACTGTGACCCCCTGGTTCATAGGTCAACTCTCAACCACTGCGCCACGCCAGCCAGGCTAGCTTTCATTTTCTTAAGTGAGCACCTGAAGGTTTCTTTCTAGAAAGACAAAGCCCGGTTGGTTGGGACATTGGTCTGTGTGTCCAGCTGACTGCAGGGATGTTGTCCTCACTGGCCAGGGGCTCAGGGACATTCTGTTGTCTTCACCTCCATTCTCTCTGCTCTGCTCTTAGTCTTGGCCTGGCTGTGGGGTGCTTGCTCCCTGCTTGGATCAGAGCCGTTGGGTCTGGGCTTGGGTGGTGGGGGTAACGAGTTCCACTGGGGCCTTAATGATGTTCTTTAAGGCCCCCCCAGGAATTCATATCCACACCAGAGAGCCTCAAGTAGCCAGCAAATTCGGCTACCTGGCATAGAGCCAAGAGTTAGGAAGAAGCCAGAAATATCTCAGAGGACAAGGCGGCTTTCTCTAAACCCAGGCGCTAACCTTGAAGCAGATAGGTCCTTGTGGGCCTGGTGTTCTCAAAGCAGCCACACTCCTGATTAACTTGGTTTTCTGATCCCCTTTGCTTTAAAAAAATGTTTATTTGCCCCCTTTTATTTTATTTTTTCCATCCCCTCAGATTCTCTTCCACCTCCACCCACCCTTCTCGTTCCCACAATCGCCACACTGTGGCCCAGGCCTGTGAGTTCTGTCTCCTTCTTGCTCAGTCCCCCAGTTAGGACTGCTTGCCTGCTCTCTACGAGTCTGCCCCTATCTTGCTTGTTGGTTCGGATTCTTTTACTTTTATAGGTGACAAAATGGTTTGCCTGCAGTCTCAGTGCGGTAAGTGGCAGAACAGGTTCTTAGGAGGCCAGACTTAGTCGGATGTCTGAGACGGTGGCAGAGAGATAAGGGAAAAGATGGAACTGAATGTAACTCTCTTGTTTTTAAAGAACGTAGTAGAGAAATATGCAGCGATTGCAGGACGATCCCCTTCGAAATGGCCACCTTACTTTTCCATCCTAAGGCGCGGGGAGTGTTTGCTGGTCGAGAAGATCCAGTAAGTGGAGCCGTGCTCCCCGGTCCTGCCAGCGAATACGAAGTTCCTGGAGTTCTCGTGGCCGAACATCTCGTTTGGCTGGTTATAAATAGACGCTTATGAAAGAGGTCTTTGCACAAGCGCAGCCTGTGTCATGAGGAGCAAGCGGCCTGGCCCGGGCACGCTCGGGCGGGCGGGGGAGGCTGCAGGAGGACCTCGGAGCAGGGCAGGGCCATCGGGGAACAGCTGCTCACCCTGAGCCTTCCCGTCGGAGCAGCGGCCCCAGCTCTGGACACTCCCCGGGAGCCTCCATCTGTGGGCGCTTTGGTTTCAAAGCACCGGCACGCACACGGTGTCCTCTGCCCAGCACAGTCCCGCGTGCTTGGCAAAGCAGACGTCGGTGTCGTTTCCACCCTCCAGGTGAGGACAGCCAGGCTTAGCGGAGGGCACCCCAGGCCACGGGGCCAGTGAGAAGAGGGTTCAAGCCGCCCCCTAGACCAGGTGCCCGAATCCCCAGGGGCATGGGTAATACCTGTTCTGCTCCTGCCTGGGAGAGCCCCCAGGGGAATGGAAGGAGCTCCCTTCCCTGCTCCGACCAGCGTTCTTTCCCTGGCAGAGAAGCCTAGTGCCACAGGGAGAGAGGAATGCGGAGGGCCAGTCCCAACACGAACCGCTTCGCTCTCAGGCAGAAGAGAGATTTGGGAGGACGTGAGCAGGAGGAACTCTGAGACCTTGGGCAGTATGGAGGCCATGCTTTCTTCCTCCGCTCACTTTGAGCTGCGGCCTTCCTGGGCGGGGGACTGGGCCTAGGCTCCCCCGTCGGGTAGAGGAAACCGGCCTGGGGATGGCACTCACCTCCCCCGGGACCTCCCTGGCCCGGGTGTGCCCTGTGAATGGGAAGCAGGAGGCCGATTGGCTGCTGGCCGTCAGACTCTCCTTCTTGTGCTGGGGGTCAGGGCATCCTCAGGGCGGTTCTAGACCTGCATCTGGTCCTGGTTCATCTCTAGCTATAGCTCAGGGTCCACTCTTAGCCAGTGAGGAGCTACGACCAGCAGGTCTTCCTTTTTCTCACCTGTAACTTAAAGAACCTCACTCATCATTTTAGAGGGGCTGAAATCAAAACAACAAGAAGATTCCATTTGTCACTCGTCCACATGGCAAACCAAAGGAATTTGAGAATATCCAGTTCTGGAAAGAGGTTGGGAGACAGACAGCCCCTCTCAGTGTCCATGGCAGGGCGCACTGACAGAGCATTGGCAGTATCTGTCAAAAGTTACATGCCCAGCAGGCGTGGCTCAGTGGTTGAACATCGACCTATGAACCTGGAGCTCATGGTTCAATTCCTGGTCAGGGCGCATGCTGCTCGGGTTTTGGGCTCGATCCCCAGGGTGGGGTGTGCAGGAGGCAGCCAGTCAATGATTCTCTTTCATCATTCATGTTTCTCTCTCTTTCCCTTCCTTTCTGAAATCAATAAAAATATATATTTTTAAAGTTTCATGTACCGACCCTGCAAGTGCACCCTGAGAAATGCCTGCTGTGGGCCTGCCCACCAAAGCAGCAGGAACTGGTGAATGTTGTGTATAATGGCGCCGGAGCACAGAGCAAGCATTCCGGCCTCGGAACTTGGTTGCCTCTGTCTTAGTCCGTTCGGGCAGCTGTAGCAAAATGCCCACACTGGGGGGCTTATTTGCCAGAGCTCTGGAGGCTGAAGTCTAAGGGCAAGGTGCCAGGGGGCTCACTGAGGAATCTCTTGCAGGTCACAGACCTCTGGTGTCCTACATGGAGGAAGGGGCTGGAGCTCTGTGGGATCCCATTGATAAGGGCACTGATCCCATGCGTGAGGGCTCTGCCTCTAGGACCCAATTCCCTCCCACAGCCCCATGTCCCCAAACGTCACATTATCAACATAGGAATTTGGGGGGGACACAAGCATGCAGACCATGCACCTTCATAAGTGGAAAAAATCAAGTTGCAGGAAAGCAGGGTCCTATGTATTTAAAAAAATTAAATCATATATAATGTATTTAAAAAAATTAAATCATATATAATTAAATCGTATATAACACACACACACACATACATACATACATGCATGCATGTATGTGCTCAGATTTTCATAACTGTTTTTGGTAGGATACACAAGAAAAAAGTAGGGAGGACAAAGGGTTTCAGGTAGGAGGGAAAGCAACTTTTTGCACATTACATTTTCTCTTTACAAAAAAAACCAAGGGTGCATCTGTCAGTGTTGTTATATATTTTTTAAAATATATTTTATTGATTTTTTACAGAGAGGAAGGGAGAGAGATAGAGAGCTAGAAACGTCAATGAGAGAGAAACATTGACCAGCTGCCTCTTGCACACCCCCTACCAGGAATGTGCCTGAAACCAAGGTACATGCCCTTGACAGGAATCGAACCCGGTACCTTTCAGTCCACAGACCGACGCTCTATCACTGAGCCAAATGGTTTTGGCTGTTGTTATATTTTTAATGTTTACATAGGACTACTATGTTAAGTTGGTGAGTCTACTGACCATTTAGCTTAAACAGGTTTTTCCTGTATTTTAAAATTACTTAGTGAGTGACTGCATTTTTTGTTTGTTTGTTTGTTTGTTTGTAATGAAAAGTTGGGATAGGCTCCCACCCGGCTCCCGGTGCTGGTCCCATCCACGTGGTCCTGCCCTGCCCTCCGGGAGTGACAGCAACGGGAGTGGATTGGGGGCTCCTGTCCGAGGGGATGCATGAGACCATGGCTGCCAGTGTAGCACCAGCTGTCCGCGAGTTTTGTGAGGGGACCCCGTGAGACGGCCGACGGGAGTGCCCCTGGCATGCACTTGAACCCTGCGTTGAAAAATAAAATTAAAATAAAATTAAAAAAAAAGAAAAGTTGGGATATAACCCTTGTTAAAAGCCCCTTCCAGATGAGGCATTTCCTGACTGTTTGTTAGGCATGTGCTCAGCTCTGCCTCCCTCTGCAGCGGGTAATGAAACCACGCGCTCTGCCCACAAGGCACTTAGGGCTGGAGCAGGTGATGGCGGACGGCAATAAACACACCTGAGCAGGTCAAGTGCCCAGATCACACCCTTCTCCGCTAGAGGCTGGCCGGTCTTGCTGGGCCAGGACTCATTTCCTTCCCCAGCAGAGGGTCGTGTCTGAGTCTGGGAAGGCCAGAGCCATGGAGAGAAGGGGCCAGTGTTGGGCAGTGTCTGTGCTTAGGGGCCCGGGCAGGTCCCAGCCTAGCCTGGATCCTCCGGAATTCCTGGTTATCAGCACCGCCCGGGGCAGTGTACCATCAGTGAGAACTGGCACATGCTCGGTGCCAGGGGCCGTGGCGATCTTTTTCTGAGTGAGCGTTGTCGTTCCTGGCTTTCTCTACGTATTTTAGAGGAACATTCCGATGTGCCCCTTGCTACCGCCTTCGCTTTTCCCATCATGAAACATTGTGCTCCCTACTAGGAGGCTGTATCTCAGGGGATCTGAGTGGTGGCTGGAAGCCATTGGACTGGGGAAGCCCCCAGAGAAGGGGAAAACTCATACTGGTCCGGGTTCTTGCTCAGCTGCCCAAGCCCCTGGATTTTCTTGCTCATGTTAGAGGGTTTGCTTTCCCTACAGAGGCCGTGTGCCTTGCAAAGTGTCGTGATGGTTGGTTCCTACCTTCGTTACAGCGCTTACCACGCTGTATAGTAGGGGTGTCGAACTCAATAAGAGAAGGGGCCAAAATCTAAAATCCAGCCTAAATCGTGGGCCAAATGGTTTACTGAACAGTCATAAACTGTCATTGTGATGGAAACGCAGCAGAGTGCAGTGATGACAGCGCGGTGCGGGCCACATTGTAAGGCCTGGAGGGACGGATTTGGCCCGCGGGCCTTGTGTTTGACACATGTGCTGTATAGCAACTGCTGTGTGGGTGTGTCCTTCGCTGGCTGTGGCGTCCTGGTGGGCATGGTCTCCATTCATCTCGCTGATCCACATCTCGCTGTGCCTGCAATTGGCCCTTAATTAGGACTCCAAGAATCTTTCCAACACGGGCAGGGTTCATGCTTGTGACCAAAGCAGTTGTCTGCGCAGTCAGGGGGGACGAGCAAGTGACACAAAGAAAACACGTGTCCCCTCCGCTGGAAGAAAAATGAAAAAGAGGAGAAGTAAGTGGAGTTGTTTTGGTTTTAGTTTGGAAAAGTCATATTTGGTAGCAAAATAGCTGCCCCGACGGGGCAGGGTTGAGGGGCACTGAGTGGACTTCCGTCTCAGTTTGCTTTCAGCGGAGTACCTTGTGTGCCTCGGTGGCTGAGTTGTGATGTAGGAAGGGGCAGGTGTGAGAGGAAAAGAGATGAGAAGGAGGGAAGTCAGGGGAAGTGATGGACCAGGCTGGAGCACAGGGTTCTGCTAGAGAGATGGGCCAGGCGTTTGTGGCTGACTTCTCCCTGTGCCTGTGCTCAGCCGTGTTCACACTGGGGCTCATTTGGAGGCAGCTGGTAGAAACTCTGTGTGTGTGTGTGTGTGTGTGTGTGTGTGTGTGAGAGAGAGAGAGAGAGAGAGAGAGAGAGAGAGAGAGAGAGATATGGGTGGTGATATTCCTTATTATAAAAAGGAATAAAGCTAATGCAATGAGGACCACCCAAGTATCCTACCCGAATAATCAGCCTTGTAAAAAGAACACTTCACGAAAACCTAAATCCTGGAATAAGCATTTCTTTCCGATACGATCCAGCATGACTTCCTATAAGCCTACGCCATGTGGACAGCTCCAGCGTGAAGATTTCAATGGAAACAATTCCAAGGGCGTCCTTCGCCCCAGGCGAGGGCACCAGCCAGTCGGTCTTCATCTGCCAGAGGGGATGGAAGTGGTCACTCAGCCCCTCAGGTGATGACCTCTCTGGTTGGGGGTGTTGGATCCCTCTTCACATTCCTGGGAACACTTGGATCTGTGGGTCCCGGGGAGCCCCTTTGCATGTGGCCAGTGGTGGAGAGCCCAGCTGGCATGGGCCTCTGAAGACTTCCTGCCAGATGTTGTGAAGGGTTGAGCTAGAGAGGTGGAGCCACTTGGGAGACTTCTCCGCAAAGGTTTCTGGGAGGAGGGGTCACTCTGGCCCTGAGTTGGTGACGCCAGGATTGCTTCTTGGTCGGCGGGGAGGATGACACCTCTGGGCCGGGGTTCTGAGGAAGGCTGTGTGGATAGACACGTGAGCTGCCTCTGAGCTGCAGGCAGTGCAGGAACACCCGGGTCTGGGCGTGGGGCAGTCTGGGAAGCAGGAAGAAGACAGAGGCATCTCTGTGCCTCCCACCCATGGCACTTCCTCATGTGTTGGTGCCCTGTGTGCACTCCACTGATGGAATCTGAAGACGGATCTGTTTCATTTCACTGCGGGACAGTGGGCAGGGAGCCTCACCCCTGCAGGGTGTACCAGCAAACCATCAGGGAGCCCCCACTTCTTCTGGCAAGGGTGCCTCGTGAGATGGTGTTTAAAAATGCTTGTATTGATTTCAGAGAGAGGACAGGAGAGACGGATAGAAACATCAGTGATGATAGGGACTCATGGATCGGCTGCTTCATGCACACCCCCTCCTGGGGATTGAGCCTGAAACCTGGCATGTGCCTTGACCGGGAATCAACCTTGACCTCCTGGTTCACTGAGCCACGCCGGCCGGGACTGTGCGATGGCTTTTGACGGCATTAGCTGTATTCCTTGACATCCCAGTCTAATGCATTCTTCCTTGGATGCTTTTTCCAGTATTGGGGTCCCCGTGAGGGAGCAAAGGAGGAACTGTCTGCGATCAGGAAAGCTCACCCAAGTGGCCACCCCGCAGGGAGAGGTTTCTCCACGTAAGCACTGAGAAGTGTGGCGGCGTAGTCTCCACGCTCCCTGTCCTGTCGGGAAGCGGTCATGAATGGAAATGTCGATGTGGACAGGGTTATCTCACCAGACGGGAGGCTGATGAGCCAGAGCAGAGGCCCCTGTGGGCAGGGCCTGTCTCTCCTCCTGGGCAGCCCAGGCACTGCTCACGCCAGGTCACCGGCTTCCTGAAAGGACAGGTGTGTTCCTGTATGCCTCCTGAGGTCTTCCAGCCTGGTTCCCAAGCTCTGAAACCCTCTTCCCCCTTCCCTGCTTACCTCACTGTAAATACAGCCCATCTCTGTGTCTGCCCGGCCAGACTGCCGGCCGGGTGCCCGTGCTGGAGGCACCGACTGCAGACATCACGTGTGTGTGTGCTCCCAAGTCCTTTCCTGTGAGCCCTGGAGAAAGGGCTGTGCTTTGGAAAGGATTGGGTTTTTATTGTTATCTTTCATTAGTAAGGCTTGAAGGCCAACAACACCACTCTCAGCATCTGTTTCTGATACACTTTTGTCATTAATATATTTATTATTCAATCACAAGCTAATCCTTCAGTGTTGTGGGCCAGGAGATGGCCTGGCCCCGGCCAACTCACCTTTCTCGTGGGAGAAGACAGGACAGCCAGCAGGCGAGGAGGACCCCTGCTCTGCAGGAGGAAGTAGATAAGCGGGGTGGGGAAGGGCTTGGGGTGCTGGTGTCTGGGGAGAGGTCTCCGAAAGAAGGAAATTTCAGCCAAGACCTGAGGAAAGGGAGGGAGCAGGAGAGAGAGGGCGGGTGGCGTTCCTCACCTGGGAGGGTGGCAGGTGTGCCCACATGATGGGGCCCTGCAGGGGGAACTAGGATGTCCTGTCCCTCCTTGGTTGAGATTTGGTGCCTTTGGTGTGTGGCATATTTGTTGGTGACTCTTTATTTTGAAATAACCATACACTCAGAAATTGCAAAAACAAACCAATAAAAAACAAAGAGTGTAGATAAGACCCCCACCCATTCTTCCTCCAGCTTCCCCACAATGATATCTACCAGGTCATGGACATTGGTGCAATATTGTTCACTAGACTCCAATTAGAAGACTTTAATAGTTATTTACTTACTTATTTATTTACTTGTTTATTTATTTTTAATCCTCACCTGAGGATTCTTTCATTGATTTCTAGGGGGAATGAAAGAGAGAGGGAAAGACAGACAGAAATATTGATGTGAGAGAAACACATCGATTGGTTGCCTCCCACACTATCCCAGGTCGGGAAGGAGCCCACAACCAAGGCACTTGCTCCTTACGGGAATGAAACCTGGGCCGACGCTCTAGCCACTGAGCCAAACCGGCTAGGGCTTCAATAGTATTTGTACGTATTCATTGTATATAGAGGATCTGTGTGTATGTGTGTGTGGTACATTTTTTAACGTGTACATTTTCATCTCTTTTAAACATATTTGTTCAGTGTTTCAGAAACGTCTGATTACTTATTTAATAAACATCAAATGAACACTTACTACGTATCAGTGGGTGTTGGGTAATTGAGGTGCAGGCTGAGGGTGTCGGGGGCTTGGTGGTGGTCTGAGAAAGCTGGCCCATCTGGGAAATGCCAAGGAGAGTGGGGGATGGGGGTGAGCAGGACAGGTGAGCAGGTTGAGCATCTGAGGGGCTGAGTGCCAGGCTGGTGGTTTGGGACTCTGTGCTTCTTGGCAGATTCCTCAATACCTAGCCAAGCTAGGGACTCAGAGCATGACTGTGATCGCCTGAAAACTACTCAATTTATGTTCTCGCTGACCTGTCCGTTTGAGCAATAAAGGCAGTGCCTACTGTGTGCACATCTGGTCTGGGAGGGACGCCTGGATGCAGCCTGACCAGGTCCCTCCTCCAGAGCCCCCTCCATCATCCACTCGGACACACCGTGTTCCCTGGCGCAGCGCCTGAGTGTGCGTGTCACTGATGTGTGTTGTACACGAGGAAACTAGGTGTCGGGTGCCAGGTGGATGTTTCCTTTGCGTTTTCTGAGGCAGGAGAGAGACACCTGTCAACCGCTGGATCCACGCAGATTACACAGATCCTCTGTGTACCGGGACCGCATCCACCAGGAAAAGGAATGTCCCCGTTTAATCGAAGCACTTGGCATTTCGCTCTGACCTTTCCAATGTGTCATTTCGGGGCGGCAGCCTGTTAGATGGCCTGCAGGGCTGTGCCGGAACGCCGAGCCAAACGGTGTAACGAGGATGTCCCTGTCCTTTCCAGCAAAATGCAAGAAAAAGAAGCCCCTCCCTTGCCCCATTCCCCCATCGGGAAGAAGCTTGGTTGTCCAGGAAAGGAAAGTGAGTCATGGATCCCAGTAAGTGTGCGTGGGCTCTCGGGAGAACTCCAGCCGGGGCCGGGCTGCCCAGTGGGCTCCGTGTTCCTTGACAGCCAGCGGAGTTTACAGCGTCTTCCCCTCCAGCTGTCAGGCTGACGGTCCCTGAGCCGGACGTCAGCCCACGCACACGGGCGCCTCCCTGATCATTGCACAGTTCCCTCGGCCACCGGTGGTGGAGTGCAGCCCTGACCAGGAATCTGACACGATGCGGGCATTTACCTTCCTGGCAAAGGGCTCTGGGTCCACGATGCAGGGGATGGACCTGCCTTCCAAATCCACTGGCCCTTCCAGGGACAGGCCCGGCAGTGAGAGCCGTGTGACGTGTGTGTGTGTGTGTGTGTGTGTGAGAGAGAGAGGGTGGGCATGCTGCTGCTGCCCTCTGGCACGAGAGCCGTGTGACGTGTGTGTGTGTGTGTGTGTGTGTGTGTGTGTCTGTGTGTATGTGTGTGTATGTGTGAGAGAGAGGATGGGCATGCTGCTGCTGCCCTCTGGCACGAGAGCCGTGTGACGTGTGTGTGTGTGTGTGTGTGTGTGTGTGTGTGTGTGTATGTGTGTGTATGTGTGAGAGAGAGGATGGGCATGCTGCTGCTGCCCTCTGGCACGAGAGCCGTGTGACGTGTGTGTGACGTGTGTGTGTGTGTGTGTGTGTGTGTGTGTGTGTGTGTGTGTGGATGGATG
This sequence comes from Pipistrellus kuhlii, assembly GCF_014108245.1. Lineage (NCBI taxonomy): Eukaryota > Metazoa > Chordata > Mammalia > Chiroptera > Vespertilionidae > Pipistrellus > Pipistrellus kuhlii. Next base: position 1,126,609 of record NW_023425404.1, read on the forward strand.
GGCGTGCTGCTGCTGCCCTCTGGCACGGGACCTTCCGCTCTGTCCTGCGAAGGAGCTTGAGTGAGAAGTGACTTCCATCAGCAGAAGCACTCCCAGGCCGCCGCTGCCCGGCAGGGCAGTGTGGTGTGCAGCACGCATAGCAGGTGCGAGAGGCGTGAGGATGCGTGGTCCAGGCTCCACACAGCCCAACCACTGCGAGTTCTAGGTCAAGCCGTTTATCCTTCCTCGACCCCCGTTTTCCCTCTCTGTAAATTGACGGCTTCACACCAGAGAATCCTAAGATGCCTTCTAAAACAAATACGCTGTTACGGTCCACCAAAGGCTAATGATTTGGGTGCAGATTTCAATTCATTTTCTGCTTCTCTCTCTCTTTTTTTTTTTTTACCCAGCTCCTCTGGAATTATCAAGAAATAGTGCAACCTTTTAGCAGTTAGTCCCCTTTCTAAGGTTTCCCAAGCCTTTGCTGATCTAAAGTGGCAACTGCGTCATTGTCCTCTAAGTGACCATAGGTGTTTTTTTGTTTGTTTGTTTGTTTGTTTGTTTTTAATTGCCTTATTGCTTTGTAAAGGGCACATTGTGCACAGCTCTATACAGAGAGTTTGTGACTCAGAGGCCAACATGTTGAGATTCCCTCCAAGTCAGCACCTGCTCACTTAGCCTTCTGAGGTGGGGAGACGGATGAGCAAAGAGGTAGGGAATCATTACCTTTTCCGGCCCGTTTGGAGAGCTTGCAGACGGAATTTGTCTCCTTTTGTCCGTTTCCACTCGGCAAATACCGACTTTGACTCTTGGCTGTGAAGTGGGGGCAGGCATGAGCGTGGCTAATCTCCAGTTAAGAACTTTATCTCCTCCAGGGCTACACCGGCCAAAACCTGTTGCTGGGCTTGTTGACTGGGAGCCAGAGGGGGTCTGGATGGCTCTGCGCCTGTTAAGGAGCACCCCCCTCGAGATTAAGTAGCGGGCAGATTGTGGGGGTCAGCTGGAAAACTTTTTTGATAATTGTTTGCTTTCAGGCATGCCAAGGCTGCACTGCACTTGAACCTCCAATTATTCACGAGCATAATAGCCAAGCTCACAGTTATGTTGTGTCGCCCTGCTGAGGACAGAAAAAATAGGGTAGTTTTCTGAGAAGTCCGTGGGAAAACACTTTGTAAAAAGGGCACCAAAGGGGCCGTTGGTTTGCGCGGTGGACCCGCATACTGAGATTTTGGGGAGAGCAATACACTCATTCCAGGAGGAAAGGAAGTCCCTCAGCAGAGCCCAGGTGGCTGTCTTCAGAAATGCACCCTGTGCGTTTCTAATATAGGGACAAGTAGAGCTGAGTCTGCAAGGCCCAAAGAGCAAAGGGAAAAGATGCAGAAGGTAAGTGACATAGGAAATGATGGACATTTTAAAAAAGTATATATTTTATTGATTTTTTACAGAGAGGAAAGGAGAGGGACAGATAGTCAGAAACATCGATCAGAGAGAATCATCGACCAGCTGCCTCCTGCACTCCCCTCACTGGGGATGTGCCCACAACCAGGACACGTGCCCTTGACCAGAATCGAACCTGGGACCCTTGAGTCCGCAGACCGATGCTCTATCCACTGAGCCAAACCAGTTTCGGCAGAAATGATAGACATTTTAAAAAATATGTTTTCATTGATTTTTTTTTTTAGAGAGAGGAAGGGGAAGGGATAGAAACACCAGTGAGAGAGGACCACCATCAATGGGCTGCCTCCTGCACATCCCTCACTGGGGATCGAGCCTGCAACCCAGGCACGTGCCTTGACCAGCAATCCAACCAGTGACCTCTTGGTTCCTGTGTTGATGCTCAACCACAGAGCTACACTGGCTGGGGAATGATGGATATTTCTTAAAGGGAAGGAGCCTTGACAGCCCAAGTTGCAGAAGTAGTAGGAGCCATAGTCATCTCTGACCTGGTGTTTCACCATGCCACCCCCTTCCTCCAAATCTCCTAGGCACTCTGACAGCAAGAGTGATACTCATGCAGACAAGACAGATGTCCTGAATGACCTTCCCATTTTCTTAGGAGCTCACCTGCATCCACTTCTTATTTCTGCGAGTCTCTCTCGCCCGGGGTTCTTGGTATTCGCCATCTCCCACCTCTTCTAAAAGCTGTTTGGAGAAGCAGTGAAGGCCACCGAATGGGGCTTCAGAAAATTTTGGTTCAGGTCTGGACTCTGCAACAACCGTCTCCCCCTTTTGAATATTCCCTCCATGTCTCCATTTGTTTGTGCATGCAGTCTTTTATTCCACACGCTCTTACTGAGCACTTACTATGTTCTGGGCACTATAGGCCTTGAAGATCTGGCTGTGAGCATGACAGATGAGCTCCAGCCCTCATGACGGTCACATGGACTTGTTTATTTTTATGCCTAAGAGATCTCACTATATATTTGCTAGCTGGATAAATGGTTCATACCTGCTCTGTTTAGTTTAAATGTCCAGTCTCTTCTGTTGGGAAGTGTCCCGACTGAAAAAAAGAAAAGAAAAGAAAAAGGCAGTCATTACAGAGATTTCTATAAATACAGATTCAAGGCCCTGGTTTCAGAAATGCTAAGAACTTCACTTGCCTTGGTTGACACTTAGTTGGGTCCAACTGGTGTGACTTAGGAATCAGTCACTCAGTCAGTTATTCAACAGGTGTCTATTGAAGACCCGGATGTGTCAATCACTCTGCTTGTGTTCCTCTAGAAGCAGCCACTGCTCCACCAGCAAATTCTTTCCCCCACACTTCAGAGAGGACCCAGGATGATTGTAGAATTAACATAAATGAAAGACACAGGAGAGAGAGTCTCCCTGGAAGGGATTGCTTCTGGGAGTGTTTGTGCCGATGGGCTGATTGATTTCCATGATTTTCCACAAAGCCGAGGAAAATACAATCGCCTGCCTCCTTTCTCCCTTCCTCCTTGTAGGCACTGTTGTTGTTCCCCATTTTTCAGATGAGAAAACTGAGGGTTCAAGCGGTTAATAACTTGCCCAAGGTCATGCAGTTAACAGTGGTGGAGCCAGGATTCAAACCTGGGTACCTGGCTCCTGGTTCTACACTTGCTGCACGCGATTTTCCTACATGAACAGGCTCTGGTATCAGGATGCCAGATCAGAATGAAACCTCAACAGTTGGGGCCTTGGCTGAACTAGAACTGCCCACAGTCCTGCCCACGGACTTGCTGGTTGTGGAGACCGTGGACACCTGCAAGTGTTCTGAGAGAGCGGCTTTGCAGGAGATGGGAGGAGCTGGTGTTTGCAGAAAAGCCGCTGCTGTGTTGGTTATTAACTAGTAGCTCCCAAAGGGCAAGTTGACCGAATTGTGTAACTTTTATGTGACAACTCACGATTGCAGGAGCTGCCTGGGCTGCAGTGTGAGTTGGAGTTATTAATAAAGGTGACACAATATCAGTTCCTATTTGTTTCCCCCTTTCAATTTTATTGTGTACTGGGTTCAGGTGTACTAGTCCCCGTTTGCTGAGAACCTACTGTGGACTGGGCAACTCATCCTCAATCTTCCACGTGTTGGTTACGCCTGCCCCGGAGCCCTGGAAAGGGGGTGTTGTGATTCTGCTTCTCGGATGAAGAACCGAAGGCTCAGAGGTTCAGTGACCTGCCCAGGGCCACACAACTTACAGTCAACCCAGCTCTGACTGCCTATGCAGGGTATGCCCTTTATGCTACATGATTCGTTCATAAAAAGTTACCGCCACCTGCTATGTGCCAGCCATGGTTTGCAGCACCGGGGGTTCCGTGGGGCACACGGTAGATGGGTCTCTGTTTCCGGGAGTTCACACAAGACAGCGGTGGCCTGTCAGGGCCTGGGACCCCCACTCACACTAGGCAAGGGGGAGAACAAGATGTTATATGAAGGCCTTGAGTCTGCAGGGTCCAAAGCCCATTTTGTGGTTACTACTTGATCAGTAATGTTAGTGATGTGGGGCCTTCAATGAGGTTTAATTATTTATCAGTGTTTGTTAAAGGGAAAGTACGGTGATTATCAAGGAAGATCTAGAATGGGTATTTCGGGGTTAGTCAGTTTGCAATCGTGCCTCCTTGCTTTCCTTCGCCACCAGCCCAGCACCCAACCCTGCCCAGCACCCAGCCCCGCCCAGCACCCAGCCCCTCCCAGCCCCTGCCCAGCCCTTTGCCAGGTAAGGAAGCTGATGGCTGCCCGTCTTGCCAGTGCCCTGTAGTGTTACTTCGTGGGCTGTGTGGATGGAACTGGTGTGGCCCTGACCCCCTTCTGGCAACGTTAGCACCTGTGCCCCACCCATGAAATGCTGGTGACATCTGCCTTCTTTCTTCCCATTCTGTGACAACCCAAACATCTCTAAGCATTCAGTTCTCTAGCTGAGAACCTCAAAGACGTGCTTGTGTTTTCCTGCATTAAAACCCTCCTGCTCTCTTCCCTGGGCTCACACACACCAAAGCCGCCGACACGGGGGAGAGGGAGACTTGTCTCAACGGGTCCCTTCCCCACGGTTTCCCGATCTCAGGCCCCGCCTCTGTCCTCCAGGACCTCAGCAAAGGCCGCCTGAGCACCCCTCCCGTGAGGGCATGGTCAGGGAAGTCCAGGTGCTCAGGTGCGAGAATATCAGATGAGCCTGCAAGCCCTTCGTCTTGCTGATGAGAAAACCGGAGCACAGGAGGGAAACTTGCCAAGCTGACCCTCCTGAGTCACAGTCCTGCCATCTGTCCATCACCACGGCCACTTGGCCACTTGTCGAGCACAACATGTCTTCAGTGGGAAGGTGTTGGGAGAGCTGGAGTTTGGAGCCACTTATCCAATGGAGTTGATGGGATTAAATACATTAGCCCATGGCCAGTGTTCTCTCCAACATACAAGCACAGTCTTCATTCCCCGCCAGGACACAGTACGGGCCAAGGGCAGTTTAACAGCCCGAAGCTGGAGGAATTCGTTTTTTCCCTTTTATGCTTGCAAGTTATTGTTGAGTGTGAAAAAATAAAGCATGAAAATCCTCACCAATTTAGAAGTGCTTATCATGGAAAGTTTACAGTCCCAGCTGACCCACCCGTCAAAGCCTTCCTGGGCATGTGTTAACATACCTGATGCTATCCTGCAGACAATACACTTGACGTGAGTTCTGAAGCCTGCTCCTCTCTCCAACCTTTCTCCTCCGGTGCCTCACGCTACCTTTTTCTCTTAAAAGCTGCCAATTTCCATTACATGGATGAACCAGGATTTAGCTAACTGATCCCTTTTGGGCGAACATGGAGTTCTTTTCAGTTTTCCAGGGTTATAAATGATGCTGACATAATCCTCGTGCACGTACTTTTTTTTGCACAGTTGTGTATTTCCGGGCATTGAGTGCCTAGAAGGAGAATTGCTGGGTCAAAGCCACGGTGTAGTCTAAATTTAATAGGAAGTGTTGAATATGCCTCTAAAAAGAACACGACGTTATTAATAAGGCTCTCATCAACCCTAAGGGTGCCTATTGCTACACATCTTCACCCACAGTGGGTTTTCTTCTTTAACTGACCTTTTAAATCTTGGAGTTTTTCTGAGTACCCAGCGTGATCATTTGGTACAATTTAATTGAATGCTGATCTCTGGTGTCATGGTGCAAAGCTTTAAAGGTATGGCGGTTATGTTTTAGAAAGGCAATTTCAAAAAGGTTTTCAGTCTGGCTGGTGTGGCTCAGTGGTTAAGCATTAACTTATATACCAGGAAGTCACCAAAGCCGCCGACACGGGGGAGAGGGAGACTTGTCTCAACGGGTCCCTTCCCCACGGTTTCCCGATCTCAGGCCCCACCTCTGTCCTCCAGGACTGAGGCGGGGCCTGAGATCGGGAAACCTCCGGGCATGCAGGAGGCAACCGATCCATGATTCTCTGTCATCATTGGTGTTCCTATCTCTCTCTCTTTCTCTCCCTCTCCGAAATCAACAAAAATATATCTAAAAAATAAAAAGGTTTCCATGCCAGAGTTTTGGAAACCTGAAACTGAAGTCTAGTCCCTTCCCAGCGTTTTCCCCAGCGTTTCCTGTTGGCGCTGACTTGTTTCCTGGACCCCGGCCCGCAGGCTGTTGGATATGGACGCATCGGTCTTCTCTGAGCTGCATGAGGGGAAGAGCCAAGTCCTGAGGCCCCACCTTGTCATGGGGACCAGGGCTGAGGAAACTTCTGGAAGCTGGCTGGTTTTTAAGCTAAGCTCCCCTTCCAAACGGCTTCCCTCGCAGGCTCTAGAGCACACACTTCCTACCCCAGATGGCCTGGCCAGCCTGGACACCTGGCTGGGCCAGTGAGCTGGCACCTCCTGTGTCCACATTAGTGCTGCCCCCGTGACGGTGCTGATGGTCTCCGCTGCATTCCTTCCCGCCCTCCCCCAGGAACGCCGGGAGACGGAGGTGAGCGTGGCCGGGGAGCCTTTCCCAGCTCCGCTCAGGCACCAGGTGAGCCAGGAGGGGACAGATGACCCTTCCTTGGATAATGGCTTGCTCCTTTCTTTAAAACCAGACTGGAAAGAGGTAGGATCATCTCGGCAATATAGTGCCGTGGCCTCGTTTTCTGGGTGTCACAGCCTGTTCTTTCTGTCTTTTGTCCTCCCTGCCTCTAAGGACACACCTTGGCAATACACCTCTAAACCTCCTGGGGCTCAAGGACCCCCACTTTCTCCCCAGTCTGCCCCAGGGAGTGACCCCGGTAACAGTTCTTTACACGCTAAGTGTTAATGAATGAAGGGTACTGGATCTTAGACACGAGGCGATAGGGCTGGGGAATGAGCTTCCCGTATGGGGCTTTTTAAGGTGTGTGTGGCTCCTCTTATTCTCTGAGCCTCCTCCAACGAGATGATCCTCTCCCGTGTGTGAGGTGGGTTCAGGGAGGGAGATATGTAGACGAGGCGGAGGCCGGGAAAGAGTGTCCTCCTCTGCAATCTGAACAATTGCGGAAGCTACGCCGTCCCCAGCCACCCATGCTGGAGTGACGACTCACAGAAATACGCTTTGTGTCTCTTAAAAGCTCTTTTCATTTGAGCTGTGTAATAATATACACACACAAGGTGTCACTTTTTTTTTTTTTTCCCCCCCAAATGGGTAGTGAGTGAATACACTCAACGATTAAAAAAAAAAAGTGAATGGAAAGTGTTGAGACAGGCAGGCCGGGAGTGATGAAGATTTAACCTGCGGACTGTCATGCTCGGGCTCCGGAGAGCCCTGCGGAACCAACCGAGACGTGGCAGCCAGCGTCCCACACATCCTGGCCGGCTCTGGGGCTGACATCTACAGAGTGACAGGTTACTGACAGGTAACAGGGAGAACGGGAAACATATCAATCTGAAGGCCAGCCAAGGAAAAAGCCTTGTGACGTGATAACAAGGGCCAGAGCCCATGTCCGGGCTGTTGGCGGAAAGGTAGGTAGTACATGTGTGGCCATTTTCAGGACTCAGGCCCTGGTTTGAGGAATTACGTATCTTGGCAACCAGGCGTGGCCTGGAGAGCATCCTGAGACTGGGTGATCTTCGCCTCCGCGGATTATAACTCGTCACCATTCGGTGCCTTCAGGGGTGGGTGGAAGGTAGAGAACCGGCTGGCTCAGCTTTTACCTGTATGGACATCATCAACATCCTGGCATCAGGAGCAAAATGAGAGGTCGCTGATGTCTGTGCCTGCTTTGGGGGTGTTCGGTCACCTCTGGCTCTTCTCTCTTGCTGCCCTGGCCTTGGCTGGTTTGCCTGAAATTTCTGCTTACAGAATCCTGGGCTTGGCCGAAACTGGTTTGGCTCAGTGGATAGAGCGTTGACCTGCAGACTGAAAGGTTCCAGGTTCGATTCTGGTCAAGGGCATGTACCTTAGTTGCGGGCACATCCCCAGTAGGGGGGTGTAAGAGGCAGCTGATCGATGATTCTCGCTCATCGATGTTTCTAACTCTCTACCCCTCTCTCTTCCTCTCTGTAAAAATCAATAAAATATATTTAAAAAGAAAAAAAAATAAAGAAAAGAATTTGGCCATTAGAAACAGAGCTTATAAAAAAAAAAAATGAATCCTGGGCTCGTCACTCTGAACGAGGCCTTAGGATCCCTGGGTCTGCCCCACCAACTGCGAACAGGAAAGCGGAGACTCAGTCTTTGAACCAGTGGTGGAGGGTGTGGCCTGCACGCCATGCGATGCCCCAGGGATGCCAAGGAGGAAAGGCTGCCCCTGGGGACTCCCCTGGCACACTCCCTGTTCCAGATTCATTTACCAGGCGAGCCTGCAGAGTTATTTCTGTCAAAGGCACCGGGACAGAGTTTTAAGAAGATAAAATAGGGGAATATTCATTTTCTCAGCTGGAAGAAACTTTGGAAAAGAGCTGGTCTTGTCCCTCATGATGGGAAAAAGACCCTGAAGTGCGATTGGTCCCAGGACTCATTCGAGGAGGCAGAGCTCCAAGGCCCACTGACTGGGGGTTGGGTTGGGCTCTAGGGAATCGAGAAAGTTTGAGCAAAGGGTGCTAACCAAGGCCTGGAGGAAAGAGGAGAAGAGAAGGGAATCCTTTTCGTGGCGCCGTGGGCTCTGGCGCTGCTGGGAGACGGTGTATGTGGCCGCTGTGGGCCACAGGAGGGCTTTGCCGGTCGGCAGCTCAGCGGCTGGATACTGAAGCAATAAGTACTGATAAGGCTTCCTGCCTGGCGTGCTCCTCCATGAAACAGTGGTGTTAGGAGTTCAGTCAAAAAATGCATCCTGTTGTACATGTTTCATTAAGTCCTGGTCTGGACACACTTCAGAGAGTTTGGTCTGTCAGGGAGCTCCTATAGGTGGGCGCGGTCAAAGGCTGTTTTCTTGGCGCAGGGTCCTTTTCCTGCCATCCCCTGACTCAGTAATGCAAGAGTGGGGAGTGTTGGGAGCTGCATGTTATCTGGTTATCCCCTCTGCCCCGCTCTGGGTCCAGAGGAATTGCCCTTAAAGGGTAGACAATGGGTGGACAGCCCGGCTGGCGTGGCTCAGTGGTTGAACATTGACCTATGAACCAGGAGGTCACGGTTTGATTCCCGTCAGGAGCACATGACTGGTTGCAGGCTCGATCCCTATTAGGGAGTGTGTAGGAGGCAGCCAGTCAATGATTCTCTCTCTTCATTGATGTTTCTGTCTCTCTCCCTCTCCCTTCCTCTCATATCAATAAAAAATATATTTTTTAAAAAGGGGTGGACAGGAGCCATTGGCTTTGCCCCATACCACAAGCAGACTCTCCTGTGAAGGTGGCACTTCAGTGGCTTAGGAACAAGGGGATGTGGTCAGTGTGCCTCTCCTGGCAGGCGTGCCCTTGTGTTGGTCTTCTGCCCTCCCCTCCTCCCCCACCAACTTTCACACCTGACTCTCTTGGTCTATTTCCCTTTGACTCAAGAAATCTTACTCTATAGTCAAATGGGTTTCTTTAGAGGCAGGCTTTTTGGCTCTCCCCATGAACCCACTGCCCCGAGAGGCCTCCTGGGGGCAAGTTCCCTTGTAGTTGCTGCAGGAAGCGGATAACCATGGGCATGGATGCCAGACCCCAAGGGTGAGTTGACTGAATCGTGTGCCCGTGGGTTGCAGACCTGGCAATGCCACTGCTGCAGAAGAGAATGCAAAATGTTCCTTATCCTGGTCCCCTGCCCCCACAAACGTCGTAGTTCCAAATGTCACCTTGGCATTTTCTTCTCAGATAAATTCCTTCTTGTTCATATCACAAGAAAACTGGAAATGTGGACTGGGAACTTCGGTGTTTATGTCTTAGTCCTCTGATTAACTTGCTGTGTGGCATACTGAACTATTAGGGTTACTTCGAGGGTAAATGTGAACACGGGCTTTGAGATTTTTATCTATGGAGGTCTGGAGTCTTATATTGTAGTTTGAGTCAGGAAAAAAAAAGACTTTGGACTCCATATTGTGTGGTGTGTATGTATATGTTTATAGGAAAAGGTTATAAGGGGGAAAGTAGCTAATATTAGTTGGTTGTGAAGAGATATGTTTGTGTTTTTTTTTTTAAAGGAGATATCCTTATACCATTGCCATCAGAGACTGGTGTGAGGACAGATTTGGGTGGAAGAGCAGTGTTTGATTAAGTCAAGAAGCAGAAGTCCTAATAAAGGAAAACATTGCATTTAGAGAGATGCTTTGCCTCTCAGAACACATGAAAGATTTTGATGCTGCCGTTTCTTGTAAATATCTTGCGAAACACCCAAGAGAGATGTAGAAATCACCCCGTTTTGAAGGTGGAGAAGTGAAGGCACAGAAGGTACTGTGGATGCAGTGATTCTGGGACAGGGTTGGGATTTGAATCCAGGCTTTCTTATGTAGAAAACAGAGCTAATTGTTCACCCTTTGCTCTGTCTAGAAAAGGTTTTGGAGGTAAGCTAGATATTACCCTGAGCGGACAACTCAGCATTGTAGGAGGAGAGATGAGAAGGACTGGGAAGGTGAGTGGGGCTGAAGAATCAAGGTCATCATGGCCTATTAGGAGTATTTTTCTTGGCTCACAGATGGGGCTGCAAGGAAGGAAGGCACAGGTGGATGCTGGAGCCTCTTCCTTGATGAGATGCTTCCGAGTGACCGCTGGCCCGGCTTGGGCTTTTGGATCAGGACCTACACAGCTCTTTCCATTTGCACAGGTGACCTCCTTGACCTTGAGGGAGAAAAATCTATTGATAGGTATATTCATTTGGAATTTATTTTTGCTGATTTTACATGAGGAAGAACTAAACTTTTTCTAAGAAACTGTTAAAAATGCATTTTTGAGGTTCACAGGGTGTCTTTCACGCATGTGTGCATACAAGAAGACATTTAGAAACCACTGCGGACATTTACTTTGAACTCTGTAGATATTTATAGACAAGTTCAAGCAAATCAGACTTGGTGCGAGGGACCCACACTCGGTGTGGGCCACTGTTTATATGGAAAGGTTGGCTCTTTGGTGCTGTGGCCTAGGAAACCTAGGGCTCCTGGAGGAGTGGGTGTGTTTCCTAGGATGGCACATATTTATTTGGATGGTAGGGAATAGATAATTCTCGTAGCAATGTGAGGTTGACGCGAGTTAGTGTTCAATAGAGAGGCTGGTGAATGTGCAGGGACACTCTGTGCTGTGGGGTTGCTAGATACTGAGTGCCCTTCAAGTCCAGCCTTCACTTCCTCATTACAAAACCCACTGAGAGACTCTACAATTCCCCCTTAATTCACATACTCACGCCACGGAGAAAACCTGTGCTTTTCACTCTCCTGCAGCACTGGTGGAGGATGTAAACGGGAATTACCTTTCTGAAGAGCAATTTGGTAGCAGGCATTCAAGGCCTTACAGTGTGAGTACTCTGACCCAGTTATTACCCTTTTAAGAGTTCATCATAAGGACACAGAGCTACATTCAAGATGCATGAATAAGGCTGTTTGTCTAACATTGTTTTTGTATTAGCAGAATGCTGACGTCAACTTAAATATCCAACAGAATGAGGATGGCAGAGTCATTGGCTATATATCACATAATATCACGCAGGCATTCACTCACTCCATAACTATTTGTTGAGTGCCTACTGTGTGCCTGGCACATAGTAGGTGTGATATCAAGGCTGACATGGTCTCAATCCCCCTGAAAGTCAAAATTTGTTGTAGAAACAGATCTCCTACATTGGGAAGTACAAAGTGTGTTTACAGTGTGAGATCTCGTTTTCATTATAGGAATGGAAAAACCGTGGAAGACACTGAAGTATTAATGGAGGTGTAGAAGCTTTGGGCGAGGGGGATAGATACATGCCTTCCCCCCCTCCCCCCCCTTTTTTTTTTTTTTTTTTTTTTTACTTTTCCCTCGTTTCCAAGTTTCCCTTAGGAGACCGTATGATTTTTAGAATTTTTAAAAATGTGACTTTGAAGAAAGAGAGAAAATGACACGAGCAGATCTGGGTTCTATATCCAACTCTTCTTTAAGCAGGTGGTGAGATCTTGAGTGAGACAGAGAACCATCCTGAATCTCCTCGAAATGGCAGGCAGGATAAAGGCATCGGAGGCCTCCAGCCCTGGGCTTAAGATCTCCACTTCTTGTCTCCTCTGAAGACACGGGTGTGTTTGTGGGAGGGGATGGAGCGGGTGGAGTGGTGGGGGGGCAGGGTGCTGCAGGGCTGGCAGGCTGCAAGCTGACCTCAGCGACAAGTCAGCCCCAACCCCTGGGCACTTTGGCTCTCTGGGGCTCGGGTCCGTTAGGAATCTGGCGATGTACTCAAATGGGGAAGGGAGTTTCTATATTTGGCATATGAAAATTAAATTAAGGGAGTGCCTCTCACCTGGCCAAAAAAAAAAAAGAAGTTGGACTGACTCGGCCCAGTAGCCCACTGTCACTGCACGCCAGGAAAACAAATGACAGCAGCTCCATCGATTGAGCCTTACCTGGGCGCCAGGCACCGTGTTAAAGAGCACTTTGCAGACATTCTCCTGGTTCACACTCAGGAGACCTCTGAAGTAGGTACTCTTCAACCTCATTTTACAGGTGGGGACCTTGAGCTCAGAGGCAGATATCCTGAGCAGGCCCCCTGGGTAGAGAAGGCTGGGATTCAAACCCCCGTTCATCTGCTCAGAAGCAGCTTGTTCACCTTTGCTCTGCTCTGCCTCCCACTTCAAAAGGCAAGCTCTACTGTAGCCATAAAACAGGCGTCTCAAGCCAGGGGTGTGGGTGAGGGTGTAGTAATGCATCCGGTGGCAGACGGTGAGAGCCTGAGGAATGCAGAAGCTTAGAAATGGGCGAATCTTATCTCTGATGAGACCTGATACAGAGAAAGCTGCTCTTAGCTACCTTTCCTGGGAGGTTATAGATGATGAAATTGGGGGTGGGGGTGGGGAGCAGCCACCCTCATGCGCAGTAATAACCTCATCCCCTGGTGGTGGTTTCAAATCAAAGGCCACTCTTCCCCCTCATATACCTGTAGCTCCCCAAAGAGTGGTAGCTTATACCAAGACTTGACTTTTTTTTGTTGGGATACTTTCCTCGCTGGGTTCCAGCTTTTCTTACTTAGTAGGTATTAAAAGATTATAAAACATAGAGGAGACACCAGGGACACATGGACAGGAAAATTGAAGCTAAAATGAGGACAAGGAATTGTTTCTTTTCTCCACCCAAAGACTGTCTTCATACGATAACTACTGTTTCCTGGGTTTCAATGTCAGTTCCTATAGTTCAGTTTCTTCTGATTTATCTTATCTACCATGGCCAGGTTAATCTTTCTACATACCTTCCCTGGAACATCCAGTGGCTCCCCATTGTCTAGGATAAAATATAAACCTGTGGGTTTGGAATGCAGATCCCTCCTTAACCTGGCTTCACCTTTACCTTTCCAGCCATCTTCCATCCCATGAACTGGTCTGTACCAAGGCTCTTTGAAAATATCCTTGGCTTTTCTCACTCTGAGCATTTGTTATACTGTTCTGTAAAGAACAACTGGGAATGTTTGCCTTTTTCTGAGTCCTAACCATTTATTCAGGCAGCTATCTGTGTTTACCTTTTCATTTTAAACCAAATGTTTTTACATATCCCAGTTTGGGATTTATTTTCTTCTCCTTTTTTAAAATCACAAATTGCCAATAAGCGCTTTGTTTTTTTCTTTTCAACTTCCTATTCTGCAGCTTCCTTGGCTCTTTTTGCTCGGATGCCAAAGAGCCAAGCATTGGCCGAGGCCATGCGAAGACTATGCCTCACAGTTCTCCTCCTCCTCTGCCACGACCCTGGCCTTCTTGTAGACTCCCCTATGGGCATGACTGGTCCTGTCAGCGGGATGGCCAACATGAGTTCAGCAGAGCTCTCTCCCTTCTTGGGCGCCGGAGGGCCTCCTGAGGGCGAGCATCACTCCTCTGCTGTTGCCCGTTGGCCTTCAGGGAGTTGGTGGACTTGCTCATCTTCCTCAGATCTGATAGGATGGGTAGTTAGACAGGTATGAGCAGAGCAGGGGCGATAGGCCAGGTATGGAATGTCCTGAATGACTGACAATGGGCAAAAACTAGAGAAAACAACTGTTACAGGATAGGACCTCACCCCCAGGTGACCTTTCCTCCCCGAGCATGTCCTCAGTCCTGTAGGTTAGACCCCTTAGAGGAGGAATAAGGGGCTGGAGAATAGCCTCAGAGGATTCAGACAAGCCCTGGCACCACCACTCCCTCGCGCTCCCGTAAGCATTAAGCCCTCAGGACAGTGGGTTCTGGTCAGCATAAAATAATCTTAGGAATAAAGCCTTGGGTGTGCTGACCTCAGAGACAGACTTTCGGTCAAACCGGAGATAAGATCTAGGTCTCAGTTGTGTTTCAGGTCCAGGCCCAGAAAAGTAGCAAAAGCAGAGGAAGTGATGGTATGGCTGACATCAGGACCAGATGCAATGACTAAGGACCCCCTGCCCCAGTGCTGACCTGGCCAATCGGTAGAGACCACGACCCTGAAAGAACACACCTGGAAAGCTGATGAATAGTATGTAGAGATCCTCTCCTGAGACCTCCCCTGAAATACCCACCTTTAGAAAATAGATTAAAAATCCTTAAGGCAGGGGACCCAGTGTGCTCTCTCTCTGGATCCCACTTGCACTTTTCTACCCTCCTTTCCTGAGGTGCATGTTTCTTTCTTTCACCTAAGTTCCAAGGGCCCTCCTTTTGCCTCAGTAACTTGTTTCCTGAGTCCACGCCACCCAGCTGGCTCATGTTTCTGTGACTTTCTTTCTAAGAGGGCTATATAAACCTTTTTCACTAGAGTTCTTGGCTCTGAATTCTTTCTTCGCTGAACTCAAGGATTGAGGTCTAACGTCACCACCAACAGATCCACTGAGGTCGCGAGGGCTGGGGCCACCGTTTGGATGCTAGCCTCACTTTACTCCTCCAAGATGGGCCCAGATGTGGGGTGTGTGGTGATGTGGCACTTTGGTTTGCCAGGCCTTGTGCCTGCAGTCCTTCGTGCCAGCCGGCTAAACCATGTGACACTGTGCCGCTGCCAGTCCTTGAGGAAGTGGGGCTTCAAGATCATGCCATTCCAGCTGGACGCCATGACGGCTGCCTACAGGCCTTCTGGTAGGAGAATGTCCACTGGAGAAGTGCAGTCTGGGATTTTCCTTACACATGGAGTCCCAGGTCACGTGGGGCTGTGACAAGATCAGTGCACTGCTTATCATAAGGGCTCGGTAAGCCCAGATGAAAACAGTATTTACTGTACAGCTGTCTTAGAAAGGAGTGCTTCCTGTCCCGGCCACAAAATACTGCTGTACCAGAGAGAGGGCCTCTTACTCTCCGAAAACAAACAGCCAATCCTTCCTGTCTTCTGATCAAAATGCATATGGGGTATTAGCTAATGCTTTGTCATACATTCGCCAGCCATGACTAATCCTGTTTTATGAATGAAATGGAAGTAGAGAGGTGGTAATACTGGCCCGACTTTGCAGAGCTGAGCCACTGGTAAAAACAGCCCTTAGGCCCATTTCCTTCTGCTATTAAACGAGGAATCAGAGGCCATCAGGAACTTCTGGAAATCTTCTGGTGCCTTTTCTCATCCTCTTCTTTTCTCTGAAGGGCCAGATAGTAGATATTTTAAACTTTTCGGGCTATGATGGTTTCTTTGCAACTGCTCATCTCTACTCCTATAGTGGGAAAGCAGCCAGGAGCAGTCCATAAACTAGTGTGTGTGGCTATGTTCCAGTAAAACTTTATTTATAAAAACAGGCAGGCAGCAGGCTGGCCTTGGCCTGCAGGTTGTAGTTTGCTGATCCTCTATGGTAGAAGGCTTCTTTCTCTCTGTTCCTGATGTTGGGTTGGAAAGCCATGTTAGCCATAGGAATTTTCAGTTGGAGCAGAATCTGCTATTGGATATAGGCTAATGTGTCAATTGCATCCACGTCTGGGAAGAGTGGCTTTTCAGGATGAATGTGGAGGTTGTGGATGTTTAAGAAATGGATTGTGTATGGAATCCGCAGTAGACAGCAGTTGTCCCATGGATGTGGGCATTGGTCTCCAAGGAGGCTGCGGAGCACTCAGGAAGCAACCAGCCTGGTGTCTCCTCCACCGTTGAGAGGCAGAGTTGCATCATCACATACACACACACACACACACACACACACACACACACACACACAGCGCCGCACAGCTAGAATGTTCCATCGTGGCCAGAGTCTGCCTACAATCCTCGGGCTGTCCCATTTTTCACATCTGAATGTGACTTCCAGAAAAGTCAGGATTGTGACAACTGCATTACATCGAGCTCCCTGGTCATGTCCGTGTCCGCAGCACTGGGCGTTTCCACGGACGCAGAGGGCTGTGGTGATGTGGTTACTCTACATGGAGGTGCATCCTAGGGTTGTTACAAGAGAGGCCAATACCTGTCCCCCAGGGAACAGGTAGGATTGAAAACCAAAATGTCTCTCAAAACAAAGTATGCGTTTGACCCCCATCCCACACTCCTGCCAGGAATGTTCACATTCTTTCCGGACTACTTCCTAGAAAGGGGCTGGAATCTGAGTGTCTTGTCATTAAGGTCCGGCAAGTTTATTCCAGTTCCCCTTTCCCAGAGCCAGAGCTGTTTGCCCTTTCAACAGAGACAGCTCAGGGTCGGGATCTGGATCAAGACCAGGAAAATTTTTCAGGGTATTCAAGGAGTTGTGGAAACTATCAGGAAATTCTAATTAACTCCAGGAAGGAATTTCAGTGTTTTTGTGGTTGTTGTTTATTTGTTTTATTATAGTTTAATCTACTATATAAGGAAAGAAAGAAGGAAAGCTTTAATTGTTCTGCTTAGGAGAAATCAGACCAGTTTTAGGCAAAATTTATGTAAATAATGAGTACACAATTCTTTCAGTTGGCTCTCAACTCTTGTTCTATTATAAATAAATCTCCTTAGATTTTATATAATGATAGTAAACACTTATCCTGTGGTACTCTACATGTGCCAATTTATTTAATCATCCTAGCAGCCCTATGAAGTAAGTAGATTACACCCCCATTTTAAAGTGAGGACAGCAAGGTACCAACAGGTCACATGACTTGCCCATGCCCTCGCAGCTTGGCTAGGGCTGCACACAGCCTGTGGGGTTAACAGTGCTGATGTCCAGCCTCTGATCTTTTCAGTGGATGGTGTGGCAGTCAAACGTGTGAGTGTATTCTTTCTGATGCATTTATTGTTTTTTATAGCAGACCTATGGGTCCCTCATTCACCTACTTCCTTGGCGAAGAGTTCTAACACTTAACCATCTGCTGGGCAGGACTCTGCTGTTTAGTTTGCTCAGAAGATAGGGGTGTCCCTAGTGGGTCTTGATAGCCGTCAGCAGTATTAGGGATGCAGAACTCCCTGTGGGACATCATTTCAGCTCAGAGGAGCAGACCTGTGTCCCTAGGGTCCACCTGTTTGTTAACTGATCTCACAGGACACGGGTAGCAAATCAGAAAAGCACATGCACTAATTTATAGTGAGGAATATGACTGCCTGGTTTGGCGAGCTTGGGAATGAGGGAGGGAAGGTTGGATGGTTTGAATGTTGAGTGCCATTGGAAAAGTCAACTGGTCACAGCGCCCTGTGTAACACAGGCCATTGTTGCTGAAACCCCAACCTCAAGGCCAAGGTCAAGGCTGCCGGTGCACTTGGAAGAGGTTTCACCTTTGTGGAATGTGTAGGAGCCTCCAGCATCCTGGCCCTTGCCCACTTCCACTCCCCACCCCTGCTTCAAGGGGAAGCTTTTATTTCTTTACATATGTTAACGCATCTACAACTCAGTGTGAACTGGGCGGCCCCTCTCTGGAACTTTGCATATCTGTACTCCCATCTGGATGGGAGGCCTTTTCTGCTCCGGCTGCTGCAGGCTGCTGCAGGACGCCTAGGGCTGAGCCGAGGCTGCGGGGCTGGTTCAGAGCTTGGTGCGCTGGTAATCACCTGGGACTCTTTTCACCGAAAAGTCAAAGGCCTTTGTCCCACGGGTTCCCTGGGCTCCTCTTGGCTGGGCTGCTCACTGCTCCAAGAAGGTAAGTCACAGATCACCTTGCAATTCATCGTTTACAACATAAAATGGAGTGGCCCCAGAATAGACCAGGTCCAGTCCCATGTGCCGGGAGAGAGTTCAGGAGGGCCCACTTCTCAGAAGCAAAACTGAGTCCAGGGTTCCCACACACGGAGCCTTCTGCTGTCAAGTGGACTGGACGATACAGTTGTTACGGTTGTTCTGAACTGAAGGGAGGGATGGCCGAGCCTGGGGTGGGACTGGATTGCGGAGGAAAGAGAGCTGTGTTCTCACACCTAAGTCAAGGCTTCCTGTTCCGCTGTGTGACTGGTGCCCACTCCTCTCTCCCCGAGCTCCTCCCTGAAGTTGCCCGTGTCCAGTCCTCACCGGGGCTTGGACATGTGGACCTAAAAGGTGAGCCTCGGTAGTGGGTTTGAGATGCCCCTTCTCCCAGCCCTTCCCAGAAGCTGATGCAGCAGCCGGAGACCAGGAAGGCACACTCAGAGAGTGGTGGGCAGGCACAGAAGCGGGGCTGGGAAGACAGGATGGGACCCTGGCTGGGAGCCCTTTGGATCCAGCTGCTGAGCTCAGGGCCAGCTCTGCCACTCGTTGGCTGGGTGACCTCTGGCAGGTTGTCTGGGAACATGTGAGGCCCAGACCCTGCACCTGTACATCGGGGACAGGAGAACCCGCCTCACACTGCTGTTGGCAGACAGTCCCGGAAGAGCGATGAGTCTGGCACACAGATGGTAGGTGCTAGCTTTGTATGGCCTGGAGCAGATTGAGTTTGGGGGAGGGAGTCTTTAAGAAAAGAAATTGCAGATAAAAAATGAAGTATAGCTGGAAGCATTTATTATATTTGAAATGATGAAAGAAAACAGTGTGTCATTCAAAAGCTGGCATCCCAAGCATCACAAAATCCCCACCCCAAATAACCTAATATTATTATTAATCAACCGTTCCATGTATGTTTGCATTGCCTTTTCCTACATATTTTGGGCTGTGTACTCTTTGCTCATTTCTTCATGTGATTGTGGAATGTCGTTTTCTCTCGAGAGAATAGCAAGATAGTGCACTAATAGTATGATTGGTTGGGATTATTTTTTTTTAATTTTTGATAGTTTAGGGAAAAAAATTTTAGCTTCATAACTGGTTATTGATAATGTCATGTACATTTTTAACACTGTCAAATTTGGAGAAGCCTTTCTCAAGTTTCTTTCATACAAGGGTTCCAGGCATTTTAAGGTGTTTTGTGTGTGTTCAGTGTCTAATCTTAAATACTGAAGGTGCTCATTCACATTTCTGGGGTTCTCTCAGTGGAAAGGGCCTGTGTGAGGGAGAGGGCTGAGGTTTATGCTTTAGTATTTCATGGCACATTTTCCTGCGAGCATTCAGTAAACATAAACTGGATCATATTTTATTGTATGTATTGACACTCGTTTTTTAAATTTTATGCTTTTAGAATTGCTAAAGAATGTATTCTCATCGACACTAGATATCATCTAAAATTAGTTAATGTGTGCAAGTCGGTCATTCAATATCCTTTGTTAACTACTTTGGCTCTTTGGAAGCACTTGAGAACGTAAAGCAGATAAAACACAGCTCCGCTAAACAAACAACATTCAGTGGTCTCCTTGGCTCTATTAAACGATTCATGAGTCGGGCAGCACCCCATGGAGCACACAGAAGGGAGCTCCCAGATGTTATACTCAGTGGAAGGTTTCCTTAGGCAGAAAGTTACGAGCAAAAGAAAAGGAAGGCTTGTTTTAGGCCAGGGTGCCTTTGGGAGAAGGCAGGGGGTCTTATCAGGCAGATTGCCTGCTGGTGGTGATAAGCAAAGTCCAGGTTGGTTTAGTCACATTCCTGGGAGGGGCTGGATTCCCAGTCAGTCTTGGTGGGGTGTCCTGGGGGCAAGGTGGCTCCTCCTGCAGACAGTTTCTTTATCACTGCAATGCAGTCAGTAACATTAAGACCCTATCACCACCCTATCTGGGGCTAAGGCACCTGGGGACATAAAGCTGGGACATTGTTCCTCCAGTTGCTGGCCAAGCTCTGAGACCTCAGTGTGAGTCATGTTCTAAGCAGACCCGTTAGCCATGATTTCTATACAGTTAAATCCCATTCATCAATAAGGCTCTTAAAAATTTTTTTAATTGACTTGAGAGAGAAAGAGGAAGGGAGAGAGAGACAGAAACATCAATATGAGAGAGAAATTGTTGACCAGTTGCCTCCCATACACCAATCGGGGATCAAACCTGCAACCTGGGCATACCTGACAGGGAACTGAACCTGCCACCTTTTGCTGTACAGGATGGTGTTCCAACCAACTGAGCCAGCCAGCCAGGGCAAGAATACACTGCTACTATGGCCGCCTTGACACAGTAAGCCACACTTTTAAAGTGCACAATGATAATATTTACTAACATATTTTTCACCCAAATCTTTTTATTCTTATCAAGTACAGCCACTAACTTTGCTGAAACATGGTTTCTCTGTTTTGTACGGTTAGAGACTGCTCTGGGATGCCCCTGGGTTGGCAGTCTAGAAGTTGGATCTGCCAGTAACTCTACGTGGGTATCTGTTGGAATGCTTTGGGTTGCAAGTGACAGAAAAGCCAGTCCAGTGTCGAAACAACAGAGAAATGTGTTGGCTGGTGCACGAAGAAGACGCTGGAGAGGAAACTGCCAACACACATTCTGATACGGAGTCCTAGTCACATCCTGGGCCTCAGCCGCCTCCTTAAATTAGGGCTTTGTCCCACACCATTAGTAAGGCCCTTCCTATGGGTAACCTGCAAGATTTTCTTTTCTTTAAAAAATTTATTTTATTGATTTTTTTACAGAGAGGAAGGGAGAGGGATAGCGAGTTAGAAACATCAATGAGAGAGAAACATCGACCAGCTGCCTCCTGCATACCCTCTGCTGGGGATGTGCCCACAACCAAGGCACATGCCCTTGACCCGGATTGAACCTGGGACCATTCAGTCCACAGGTCGATACTCTATCACTGAGCTAAACCAGTTAAGGCTTTCTTTTCCTTTTTTAGAGTATTTGGTTTTTGTAGTGAAGAAACAAACCTTTGCTGGCTAGCATTGTCAAACTAAGAATGGAATTAGTAAGCAGATAGCTCTGTGGAGATCAGATGATGTCAGGACAGTCAGCCTGCATGCCATTCTGCCTGCTGGTGAGTTGTAGATTTTGATCTAAAAAAAGGAGCAATGGAGGATGTGAGGGAGGAGCCGCGGAGAGGCGAATAACCCCCCCCTCTGACAACACATGTCGCTGGAAGGTCTGAGCCGGGCTTATTTTTCTTATCATAACCATTAGATTTTCTGCTATGCTGCCAGTGTCGCCGAGACGCCGGGAGAGGTTTGATTTGGTGTCTCGGGGAGCTGGTGTGGGCAGAAGCCAGAGAGGGACTCAGAAAGTCCGCGGAACCCGATCCCTGTGGACAGCTGAGGGTTTCTCGGGAATGAAACCACAGACCTCAGCTTTCTGCTTCGTCCACTTTGTACGGAGCATTTGGCTAGTTCTCGAGATGAGGAAATCTTTCAAGGAAGCATCTGGGAGTGGGTCACGAGGAACGGACTCCTTGGCCTTGGTACCCACATTGGGTTTGGTTGTGCCGTGGGCGTGAAGTTGACATGGGTGCTGGAGGTGGCGGTGAGCTGGAGGAGTCTGTCTCCTCTCCATGTCCAGCACACGGGAAGACTCCGGAGCAGCTGCGGGGTACTGGGCTGTCTTTGTAGGGGAGTTTTCTCCTCCTGTCCACTATATTTGGGGGGAAAGTTAATCGGATTAGCAGTGCAATCGATATATTCTCATTGAGGCAAATTTTTGAACATATTTATCGAGTTGTCCGAGGTTTGATCTGGGCCCTGACCAATTCTCTATAGTCAAGTTTTTGGAAAATAGTTCTAGTGTGGTGGTCAATGGTGTTTCCGACCTGGCAAACAACCAACTTACTCACTCTGGGCAAAGTGTGAAGGAAATACTAGGAGTTTGAAATCGTTTTCTAGTCCGATGTTTGTGCTTTGGAGGCGTTAACTTGAAATGAAACCATAGATCTTTGTCCCTGTGGCTGTAAGATTGAGGAAGGGTTTCTTTGTTGGGTTGGGGGGTGGAGGTAGTGGGGTGAGGATTGAAGACAGAATAGATGGTTCTGTGGGCACCTTCAGAGCTGCCTGTTCCTCCAGAGGGTCTGTCCAGATGGGAGATGGTGGAGACAGGCTTGGAGTTCAGGCCTGGCCTCTGGAGTTGCCAACTGTCACGAGTTCTCCTCACCTCCCAAATCTTTGTTTTACAATTCAGACAGGAGTGCTGGAGTGTGACATTGCCCTGGGTATTTGGGTATTTTGTAAATATGTTTGTTCCTTCAGTCAGTGCTGTCCATTTCTGGGTGAGCATCTGGAGCTGAGCCTGTGGGAGTAGTGAGGGTGTCTACAGCTATTGGCTCATTTGAAACATGCTAAGTAAAACCAAGCATAGTCCTGGCTGGGTAGCTCAGTTGGTTAGAGCATTGTCCTGATACACCATGGTTGCATGTTTGATCCCCAGTCAGGGCACATGTAAGAATAAACTAATGAATGCATGAATAAGTGGAACAACAAATTTCTCCCCCTCTCTGTTTCTCTCAAATTAAGTAAAAAACAACAACACACAAATAAAATTTAAAAAGGTAGATTGTAAGCAGCAAGATCCATCTACGATTTTGGAAATGAATCATGGGAGGGAGGGAAGCATCCTATATAATAAAAATGTAATATGTTAAGTGTCTGACCCATCGGTTGACTGTTCAGTTGACCACTCAACCAGTCACTATGATGTGCACTGACCACGAGGGGGCAGATGCTCCGACTGGTAGCTGCTGGGGTCTGGCCGACCAGGACTGGGCCAAAGGGCTGGACACGCTCTGGAGCCATCCCGTGGTCTCTTCCCAGCCGGCCGGCCCCCATTGGCCCCATCGGGATTGGGTGAGAGGGCCCCGATTGCCCGGATCATCAGCCAGGCCGAGGGACCCCACCTGTGCACGAATTCGTGCACCACGCCTCTAGTAAATAGATAGGAGAGGGTAGTGATTAAGAGGGTGGGCTCTGCAGGCTGAGAAGATGTGGGGTCTTGACTTTTCATTTCACCTTGGCGAGCACCAGTTGTCGACCGCTGGCAATGACTTCATCTCCTTAAGCCTTCGTGTCCTCATCTGTAAAAGAGGATGACAGCACCTGTGTCCTGGAGGATAGCATGAATAATGCAGGGAAAGCCCTTGGCGAGGTGCCCGGCACGGTGGAAGCCTTGGAGAGCTTTCGCTACAAATGCTTTGTGATTCTTCGGATTGAAGTAAATGGGGTACTCTGTGATCACTGTTTGGGCTGAACCTCTCCCGGCCAGACTGACATTACCTTTGATCATCTCCTCAAGAAAAATGAGGAGAAAGATGGGATTAGGATCATCTTAAAACAAGCCAGGTGCCCCACCCATGAAGGGAGAGGCGGACTCTGTCTGTCAGGCACATTACTAGGAAGGACCACCATGTGGCTTGGTTTCAAAGCAGTATTTTGTCCACACCCTCCATAGAAAGGGGACCGGGATCTGGTTCGTGGGAGTGCCGAGCAGCTGAGACTTTCAAGGGATATCATTTTAGACTTGTCCCTTTTTTTGGTTGGTGTTGGTTTTTTCATGTTGACTGATCTCTCTCTCTCTCTCTCTCTCTCTCTCTCTCTCTCTCTCTCACACACACACACACACACACACACACACACACACACACACACACACACCTCTGCAGGGACTCTTGCACAGAGGATGGAAAGAATGGCTACTTACTAGATACAGAAATGTGTATTTAAAAAAAACAAACATGTTAGCCCTCGCTGGTTTGGCTCAGTGGACAGAGCGTCAACCTGCAGAATGAAGGATCCCAGGTTCGAATCCTGTCAAGAGCACATGCCCAGGTTGCAGGCTCAATCTCCAGTAGGGGGCGTGCAGGAGGCAGCCGCTAAATGATTCTCTCTCATCATTGATATTTCTATCTCTCCCCCTGCCTTCCTCTCTCTGAAATCAATAAAAATATATTAAACAACAACAACACAAAAAACATGCTAAACAGGTGGAGACCAACCAGATTGCTGTTGGTAGGTGGCGAAGCACTCTGCTATAAATATTGCAGGACTCCTCTTTCTCCGCTCAAAGGAGAAATTGCTTTGCATTTCAGACAGCAGAAAGGGCTGGACACGTCTTTCCCTCGTGTGCGTGACGCTGAAAGAGCAACGTGGAAGGTTTTCCTTAAATGGAGCCAGGGCTTGGCCAGGTCTCGTTTTGAAGTTGAAGCCCTCCACGCTTCATTTCTCATGTTAGGCACGATTCCCAGGTTCAAGACCATTCACTACTCCCTTAAGTCCCCCCCTCCAATCCCCCCTAATCCTGAGGTGTGTACTGGGCACAACTCAGCCTGAGACCTTTCTGCTTTCACTTTTGGTTACCCAGAACCTCCATCTGGTGGTTTTTTGAACATGAGTGTTTTCTGCCGCTTTTCTGTGGCTCCTTTTCAAAGTATCCAGAGCAGTTTAAATATACGTAATGTTCAGTGATCTGACCAAGAGCGAATGTAAGTACTTCTTCGGGGACTATTTTTAAGAAGAAGAAGAAGAAGAAGAAAAAAAATCTTATCAGATTTGGAAAGTCTTCATTCTCTATCTTAGAAACAGATGAAATCAAGGTCTGAAAACCAGGGGGCTTGTTCCCCGCCGTCCCAGGGCTTTGCGGAGCGGCAGTCATAGCAGACAGCTCCGTGTATAGACACAGAAGAGGCGCGCTGCTTTATTTAATATTAAACAGGAAACTGCAAAGTGTCGGCAGCAAATGGTGGTGGGTTTTCAACAAACCTGCTGCCGGGCTCGTCTGCCGACATTTCTCATTTTATCCTGCTGCGCCCGCGTGTGTCCACGGAAGCCTTAATGAAAACGTGGGCCTGGGAGGCAGGTCCTGCACGGCGAGGTCTGGAAGCCACACGTTCTCCGCTGGCACCGAGGGGAGATTTGGAAGCAAACTGAAAACCCTTCCGAGAGAGGAAAATGCCTTGCACTTGTGTTTCTCCTTTGTCCGGCGCCGCCACCCAGCCGACACGTGCGTCTGCATATTCTTCCCGAAGACCTGGGCTTCGCGTTAAGGTCAGCCTTCCGTTTCCAGAGAATATAATTGGCTGCTATTTTTGGAGCATCATGATTGCTCATAATAACTAATGGGAAAGGAAAAAAAAAAAGAACACACAAAAACCCTCCACCGAGAAATAAATGTGTAACAGCTGTGTCTGCTTAAACTTGATTAAAGGCAGTAAAAAAAAAAAAAAAAAAAAAAGTAAACAGAAGAGTGAGTGTGACAATGGGCCGGGGAGAGACCAGGGTCTCCCTCTCTTTGTGGAAAGTTTTACGGGCATAACGCGCGCTGCCGCCTGTGTTTAAAGTTTACTGTTTGTCTTGAGTGGGATCAGTGTTGTCGTGAATAATTTATAGCCAGCATGAATGCGCTCATTAGTCACCTTTTCAGACTTTAAATGAGTTTTGTGGTTGTCATTACGCGAGCCTTCTGTTCAGCCGCCGAGCAAAATGACAGTTTGGCAGTTGGCTCGCCTGGCTGTGGGCAGCCTGCTCCGCTCCAGGTCTGCGTGGCTTTTGTGTTTCATTGACGTCCCTCCCCTCCTCCCTTTTCTGTCCCTCTGTGGGCCCAGGGATGCTCACATTGCCCAGGCCTTTGGCACCCCAAGTTTAAATGAGAAGTTTTTCGGGGATTAAAAAACAAAACAAAACAAACAAAAAAAAAAAACCCTTTCCATTACGTCTGGACTGAGTGAGCTTTTTCAGCAACTGCTGGGTAGGATGCCCTTTGTGTGATAGTCAGCTTATTCAGAAGCGGCGAGCTGGGGAGCGTGGCTGAGCGCCTGAGCCCGGCCCTCACATGGTGGCGGGCATTTCAGACAAGGGGATAGCATGGGGGCTGGGTGGAAGAAGTCTGTGCCAGAGTGGACTTGCATTGCACCCGTCCTGAACATCCATGGAATGTGAGTGTGTGTGTGGATGAAGAAATTTACTCCAGCCAATCTGCCCGGCTAGATTTCCTGGCCAAAGAAGACCTAAAAAGGGGCCGACGAGATGGCTTTTCAGGAGCCCCGCTGACTCAGGGGTCTGGGTCACTGAGAACGGCCCATTCTTTCTCTCCCACCTCTAGGTCTTCCCAGTCCAATTCAATCAGAGGCAACAAAATGTTGCAGCTGCCTGCTCACCAGGCCCTTGGAGATTTGCCTGGGAGGCGGTAGGTGGGAAGACGAGCCTGGGCATGACTACTAGCAGGTGGCATATCTTTGGGACTGATGTCATGAGGTTCATCCTTCCCTTTTAGTGGGGGCCTGGGCAGCCTCCGAGGGCTCTCACATCCGCTCTCCCGGACGCAGGCATGCCCACCTTGGCCCGAGGGCAGCCTCTGCTGGCACTCCTGTTGGTGCATGGATGCCTGCCGGGGGCATCTCAGCCAACCACCTGGACCCCCTGTGCTGGGGGCTCATTGACGTTTGCCGTGAGCAACAGGCACTCGTGGCTGCCTGCTGTCCCCCACGTGGGCAGCACCCCCTTCCAGGATCCATATTGTTAGACAGCTGGCCCAGCACTGTGTGAGGCATGGAGAAAAGATGCTCAGTATTCCTCTGTGGAAAGCATGCCAACTTAAAAAGGACGCCTGGTTGTTTGGGGGCCAGAACGTTGAAGCCAGTCAGAGTCACATGTCTGGGTGCAGAGAAGCGAGGTGGTGGCTTGCACCCACAGAAAGACAGCAATCCACTGGGCTACTTCCTTTCCAGCCCCCACACTCTGAGTTAGGGGTGAGAGTAGAGGGCGGGATTGGGGGGGGAGGGGCGGGTCACCACACTCATGCCTGCACCTGAACCATGGCATTACCTTTAGGCACAAGAGATGCTAGTTTTGGGAGGCGTGTGGTTTCAAGATAAAGTGTTGGTGAACGTCACTACCCAACAGAGGAGAAAAGCACTTTGGGTTCGGCTGTTGTCAGAAGCTGAACAAATGGCTAATGTCCCCCAGAGAACTTGGTACGGCAGGGAAATAGGTGGGTGATTTTTTAATCTAGAGAGTTCATCAAACTGGGAGCTTTCACCTTCTTTTAAAGAGACAGACTTAAAGAGAAGAACTGATTGTCCCTCTGAGAAAGAAGGAGCAGGGAAGTCACTCCTTGGTCTGGTGAAGATTCTGGCCACTGAGACCCATCAGACCGTGGTACTTGGTGTGCTCACTGAAGGGAGGACCAGCTCTTACAGACTCTGGAGGAGGGAAAGGTTGATGCTGCTGCTTTTCTTTTTTTGATTCATCTGTACCATTACTAGAGACCAGATTGGGAGAGGGATGAAAAGAAGCATTTCATTTTCCCATTAAGTGATCCATATTTTCTAAAATTGATTTTTAGAGAGAGGAAGAGAGGGGAGAGAGAGGAACATCGATGTGATAAAGAAACACTCACAGGCTGCCTCCTATAAGCCCTGTGCTGGGGATTGAGCTCACAATCTAGGCATATGCCTTGACCGGGAATTGAACCGGCAACCTTTTGGTGCATAGGATGATGCTCACTCGACTGAGCCACAGCAGCGAAGGCAAAATCCATATTTTTTTTATTACTAATGTGTCATATGCCATGAGCAAAAGAGAAATATAAGACAGGGTCCTTGCCTCTCACGGCACTTAGAGTCTGTTTGACACTCAGTATCTGGATGATTTATTTTTTTATTAGAAAGATACACTATACCCTATTGATTATGACATAGAAGCTGAACTTTGCGTTTTGTTTTTGCAAGCAGTACCCTTTCATTCCATTTAAAAGTCCCCTTCTCCCTCCTCCTCCTTTTTTTCCTGGTCAGCTTTTCCTCCCTGGAGCTCCACTGCCCCTGAACTTCCTGTCCTTGAGCTCCAGAAAGTTCTCTGAGAGGCCAGATGCTCTGGATGGACCTGAACTTCCCTTGGTGACCGCCTGGAGTGCACTCCAAACCCAGACAGTGTGCATCC
Source organism: Pipistrellus kuhlii (assembly GCF_014108245.1). NCBI lineage: Eukaryota > Metazoa > Chordata > Mammalia > Chiroptera > Vespertilionidae > Pipistrellus > Pipistrellus kuhlii. The sequence continues at coordinate 1,154,563 of NW_023425404.1, forward strand.
AAATCCCAGCCCCATCACTTACCAACGGTGTACCCGTGGGCAGGGGGCTAAGTCCCTCAGGTTCCTCACTTAAAACATGGACATAATAGCCGAAACAGGTTTGGCTCAGTGGTTGAGCGTCGGTCTGCGGACTGAAAGGTCCCAGGTTTGATTCCGGTCAAGGGCATGTATGTTGGTTGCGGGCACATCCCCGGTAGGGGGTGTGCAAGAGGCAGCTGGTAGATGTTTCTCATCGATGTTTCTAGCTCTCTATTTCTCTCCCTTCCTCTCTGTAAGAAATCAATAAAATATATTTAAAAACAAAGAAACAAACAAACATGGACATAATAGCCAAAACCAGTTTGGCTGGGTGGATAGAGCATCAGCCTGCGGACTATAGGGTCCAGGGTTCGAGTCCCGTCAAGGGCTTGTGCCTTCATTGCGGACACATCCCCAGTGGGGGGTGTGCAAGAAAGAGGCAGCTGATCGATGATTCTCTCTCATCGATGTTTCTAACTTTCTATCCCTCTCTTCCTCTCTGTAAAAAATCAATAAAATATATTAAAAATAAACATGGACATCATAATACTTACATTTCACGGTTAACACAAGGCTGAAAGGAATGAAGCCTTAGACTACTGACTGGCACTGAACAAGTGTTCTCTAAGTGTCCTTAAATACTGTGGGTCTCATTTGTCACAGATCCCGTGTGCAAATTTGCGAACTTGCTGAAAATTTATTTCAACCTCCAGATCAATGCTCGCGGTGCTTTCACAGTCACGTGGACATGCGAGGCCTGACAAAAACTAGTTGCCCAATTCATCCACATTCCTGGCTGGAATTGAGCAAAGCGATGACCTGGCTTCTTGTTCCAGCTCTCACACTGTACACAGGTGTCCTTTTTAAATTCAATTTGTCTTTATTGTTAAAAGTATTACAGATGTTTCCCTTTCGCGGGAACAGGTGTCCTTTCTGTGGCCTGTATGGTCCATGTTTTGTGCTTTTTGTTGGTGTGACTGTTTACAGGATTCCCGGTCGTAGCGCTAACGTGTTGTTCAGAGTTCTATGCATGGCCAGGTGGACTGCCTTGTGGGGAACATACACGTGTTAGGTGAGCTTTGTTCCGGTGTGAGTGACAGGGCTGCTGGCTGCAAGTTCAGAGTTAAAGCCTCCGTGTTTTATGTTAAATACGGTGTCTTTAAATGGAAACAGAGGAAATACAGTTGTGAATTGATCAGTTCACAGAAATGTGACTGTGGCTCATGGAACCTAACCCTGTATTTCCTGTAGGAGCCAGGGCCCAGTCCTTGCTAATTCATTGTTTCTCGGGGCCCTAAACACAGCGGATAACGAGGCTTGGCTCTAGGTCACATGTGTCAAACACAAGGCCCGAGGGCCAAATCTGTCACGCCAGGCCTTGCAATGTGGCCCGCACCGCGCTGTCATCACTGCACTCCGCTGCGTTTCCATCACAATGACAGTTTATGACTGTTCAGTAAACCATTCGGCCCGCGATTTAGGCTGGATTTTAGATTTTGGCCCCTTCTCTGATTGAGTTCGACACCCCTACTCTAGGTGAATGGAGTCCGAGAGCTCAGAGTGGGAGCCATTTCCGGGGTAAGCTCCTGATGGCAGGGAGTATCCTCGGGAAGGCAGGAGGAGCAGAAATAGTTCTGGCCAGCCCTAGCTGGTTTGGCTCAATGGATAGAGCTTCAGCCTGTGGACCAAAGGCTCCCAGGTTCGATTCCGGTCAAGGGCACTGACCTTGGTTGCAGGCTCTTCCCTGGCCCCCAGGCCCAAGATGTGTTTCTCTCACATCGAATTTTCTCTCTGTCTTTTCCTTTCTCTTCCACTCTCCCTAAAAATTAATGGAAAAAATAGCCTCAGAGAGGATTAAGAAAAAAAGAAAAGAAAATCATTCTGGCCACGTGGAGTGCCTCAGCTGGGCACAGACTTTCCTGTCAGATTTGAAAAAAGGTAAGATGGAACCATACTTGGTCTCTTAGCAATCTGCACATAGAGAGTAAGTTCCCCTCATCTCCCCCCAAATTCTTAATTCAGGAGTATCTCCTCTCACCCTTGTACCTATAGACAAGTTTGTAGAGAACATTTGATAACTCAGAACGTATAAATCGGAAGCCTTCCTGCACCAGACAACAGACCCCACGTGCAGGGTATAGTATTGGCCGTACTTAGCAGTTCCCGTATGCTTGGAGCACCAACCTTTTCAGAAAGGGGTCATTTTGTCCCTTCAGATCGAAAAGATCAGGGAATGCTTCAATTTGGTGAAAAGGCTTTGAAACCATATTTATCCCCCCTTCCCCAACTCTTAACTTTGTGAAGTGTTTGCAAATTGTGTCACACACACCGCACCGACTAGGATAGTCGAACTCAATCAGAGAAGGGGCCAAAATCTAAAATCCAGCCTAAATCGCAGGCGGAATGGTTTACTGAACAGTCATAAACTGTCATTGTGATGGAAACGCAGCGGAGTGCAGTGATGACAGCGCGGTGCGGGCCACATTGCAAAGCCTGGCAGGACGGATTTGGCCCGCGGGCCTTGTGTTTGACACGTGGGGTCTAGGAGAATGTGAAAGTGATTCAGAAAAGGGAAGGCTCCACTTAACATGGCTGGAAAACGCTACAGAAGGGGACCCAGGGACGCTAGGGCACGGTGGCTGTCTAATAATACCCCTGTAGCTTCTTATTTCTGCAATTTCCGGCTTTCACCATTTTAAACAGTGTCCCAGCCAACAGCCTCCTAAATGTACTATTGCGCCTTTCAGTGCTTTCAGTCCGTGCGTGCTGAGTGCCAGGCTCCGCCCGGGGTAAGCACTGTGTGCATGGCTGAATAGAACAGGCGTGTGCCCTGCTTTTGTGGAGCTCGCTGCCCCATGGGGGCAGGCAGTCTGGTGGAGAAGTTAGCTGAAATCAATTCCTAGAAGTTGGAAGGGGAGGGTCAACGGCTGTGCTCACTTATGTTTTGATTCCTTCTGTCAGAGCCGGTGGAAGAGGGGCACCAAGTCCCAGGGCTCCCCATGCCCCACGCTACAACGTTTGGTTCTTTTTAAGTCCCTGCCAATCGGGTAGAGATGAACTGAGCGATCCTAATTGCAATTTGCATCTTTTTTGTTTTTACTTAAACGGAGCATCTTTTCGTGGGTGTCTTGCCATTTTTGTTTCTCCTTTTGTGAATTTGCCCTTTTATGGTTAGGGTGATCATTTTTCCCCCCTTCGGTTGACCTGTAAAGGTTATAAATTTAAACTATTCACTCTTTTCATAGGTATGGCAACTGTTCCCTCACTTTTGGTTAAACCTGGCTTAGTACTGCTGGTACTACAGACACGTTTTAAATTGTTGTACAGCCAAATATGTCAATTGTTTTTCCTTTGATTTACTTACTTAACAAAAATAGTGCTAAGTGACAGGGCATTGTGGTATTTTTTTTTTTTTTTTTACCAATATTATTTAAACTCCATATCAATCCTATGTAATGGGTATGGCTCTTAATCTCCCTCCCCTGCCCTTTTTAAGATGAAGAAACTAATGTTAGAGAGAAAGAAGTGCCTTGACTAATGTTACCCAATTAGTAAGTGGTAGAGAATATGAACCTAGTACAGGTTCTGATGCTAGCCACTATGCTACACCATCTCTGGCTGTGGCATTAGGCTCCGTGTGTATGTTTGTAGTTGCTTCGTAAGTGTTCACTGAGTCTCCCCAATCCTTCAGGGCAAGTGTTATTTCTCCGAGTTCCTTCCCAGTTCCCTCCTCACAGCAACTGGGCAGGGAGTACCCAGATACTTCATAAATACTTGTTGATTGAATGAATTGATTTACGGTAATCTGGATTCTGGATCATCAGCTCACCCTTGTGTTTACGCTCAAAGAGGAGCTGACAGGTTCTATATTTCCCTTTTGCCTCCGGCAGGCGACTTGATAAGCGCAGGTTTGGCTGGGCACCTGAGCTCATGCACTTCACTCCACTGGTTCAGCCGTACTTTCCCTTCCCACACACCCCTCCTTCCCTCTTCAAATAAACTTCCTGGCTCTATTCCCTGCTGGAGAAATCGGGTAAGCCTTTTCCCAGGCGCCGCCCTTCAGGACCTGTCACGCAAACACCAAGAATGCAGGTGAGGAAAACCCCGGGAGAGGAGGACCAGAAACTCCAAGTGTGGCTTGGCCGAGCCTTGGCACTCACCACGAGGCGCGGAGGGGCTTCCAGCTGTGGTGCTGGGTCCCTCCTGCAGGAAGGGAAGGAAGCCGGGAGCTTTTTAAGTCCTTATCAAGTGCGTTCTCTTGTTATCTCCGAGACTCTGAGTCCACCCACGACGAAGGACTTATCTTTGACCATCATCGCCCCCTTTCTTCTCATGTTCAATCATTGGGCAGAGCCTCTTGGTGCTTCCTTTGAATGTTCTTGTGCACTCATTCCTCCCCGTCTCCCTGGCTAGGCGCTAATCTGGTGGGTCTCAGAGTATAGTCCCTGGACCAGTTCTGCAATGCTTTCTGAGTGGTTCTGAGTGGCAGCCATCACCTGGGAGCTTGTCAGGGATGTGAATTCTCAGGGCCCAGCCCAGACCTACTGAATCAGAAACTCTGGGGGTGGGGACCAGCGAGCTGGGTTTTAATTGCCCTACAGGTGCTCATGGTAGAAAAATTGGAAACAAGACGAGGATGAACGAAGCAGGCAAACATTTTATGCCATAACTTTACCACTTAGAGGGAACCACTGTTTTAATATTTTAGCATTTTTTTCTAATTAAAATATACGTTAAAAATAAATAATATTTATTCCCTTTTGTATGGGTTCTGCAATGCTTTCTGAGTGGTTCTGCTTGTTTTGGGTCTTTGTTTCCTCCTTTCCTCTCCAAAATTCATCCTGGGTCCATGGTCCCTTCCACGTTCTTCCCCATCCCCTTCCTCCAAATTGACTTAGACTTGACATAGGGCACTGTGTGTAAGTTTAAGGTGCATAGCCTATTGATTTGGTACATTTATATTGCAATATGATTGCCGTCATAGCTTAGCTATCTCCCTTATGTCACATAATTTTTTCTAGTGTTTGGAACAATTAAGAGCTAATCATTGAGCAAGTTTACTGTTTATCATAGTTTTGCTGTCTATAATCACTGTACTGTGTATTAGGTCTCCAGGACCTATTTACTTACCAGTTGCAAGCCATTCTTTCTTTCAAACTGTTTGGACTCAAAAATGTTCATTGGTTCCTCTTGTCCTCTGAATTAGTGCATATAAACTGCTTACCTTAGCAGTTCAAGGAGTGTTGCTACAGGATAGTTCCACTCTTACCCACTAATACACATGCTCCATAAAGAAACTATCTCTGGCACCTAACCATGTACTTGGTAGGCACTCAGTAAATATTCAGTGAACAAATGCATCTTCTAATACAGTCAAGTCATATTTGATAAATCTGTTTGTGCCATTCATTTCTCCTACCTGGAACAGCAGTGTGTGCTTTGTGGTGCTTTCTCAGAATGCACATGCCTGGGACCCATCCTAGGAGATTCTGACCTTGTGGGGCGGGGCCCTGGGTATCCCTAGTAGAGAACCTCAGGTCTGTAATACCCCTCCCCCAATCCCACAGGTCAAACAATCATCCACCTGTATTAGATATCCTCTTTCCAAAGTCATCTCCCTCTTCTCCCTAGTCCTGTTGTACCAGGTGGTTCCACCATGCCCCCTGCCTCAGCTGTTTGGAGGGGGCGAGCAGAAGGGAGGAGTCACCTGACTCAGGCTAAGCCAATCAGGTGATTTCCCTGAGAATTTGAGCTCTTGTGGAAGAAGGAGGCAGTCTGAAGGTGGTGGGTGCTAAAGTCAGAAGGTCCTCAGGACTTGGTGAGCGAGCAGAGGAAGTGTGGAGCAGCTGGTGAAAGAGAGAGATGGAGACAAAGATAACCTGATGATGACCTCTCAGTTCCGCACAGCCCAGCTGTGCTGCGTGCCCTGGGCTGACCCAAGTCTCCTCTTACCAGGAGACTGACTTCTAAGCTAGGAGACGGACTTCCCAGGCCTGCCTCAGATTCAGGCCTTCTCACCAGCAGCAAGTGCTCTCATTCACCACCCATCTACCCAGTTGTTACTGCCTGGAGCAGGATCACTGGGCTTTCCATGGAACCATTCCATAAATAATCATATTGGCCACATAGTCAGCGATGGGGGAGGGGCTTAATGTCCCAGGGCAGAGAAGCGTGTTGGAACCGAAGGCACAACACGTGAGAGGGAGAGGAATTCCTCTCCAGGCTGGGATCCGGGTGCTCACTCTTCATCCCATGCCCAGAGGGGACTGCAAAATGGTCCCACCCGGTCCTCAGCCAGGAAGTAAGTGTTGCCCACAGTGAGTTCTGGGGCACACTTATAATCCTGCTGTCAAAGGTGTTTTTAAACAGTTCCACTTGTTTCTGGAGGTTTCTAAGGACCTAAGGCACAAGGATGCTTTTTGAAAGTTCAAGAGGGTAATTAAAGAGATTGTTCCTAAATGCATTTGGCCCCTGCCCCCTTTTGTCAGGGAGCATGTCCCTGAGCCAGGATTCTATGGAATTATTAGGTAAAAAAGCCACACTACGCCTGCCTTTGGCTTTCAGTCAAGGGCTGGATCCCCCATTTCAGACAGGACGACAGGCAGGCAGCCATGTGTACACTCTGCCCTCCAAATCAGGCCTGGCTGGTCCACACTTCAGGCCACATTTGTAACAAAAGAGAGAGAACTCAAGAAATATGCTAGAAACAAACCAAAAACAAAAAAACAAACACCACCCAGAAGAAGGCGGCGAGCTAATAAAAGGCAGCTTACCTCACCACACTCCACCCTCTGCTTTGTGGCTTCTTCTGGCCCAGGGCTTGCTCGTCGTTTAAGATTTTGTTCACCTGGGATGGCTGGTTCAGGCACTGGAGGCTTACAGCTTGCACGGAAAGAATGACACGTGCAATGACCTTCAGATCACATCCTCTGGGTTTGAACTCTGAGAAAGAAGGAACGTGTCGGGGTGGAAATGACACGCCACCTCCACTTACTGAAAAGAGATCTCTGGCTATTTGGTGTGCATGTGGCCGCGGGCTGGGGGGCCTCCTCGCTGACTATTCCAGTCAGGCTGGTCAGGTGTGAGGACAAAGGTCTCTCCCTCTCCCCCAGGGCTGCTTTGATGGGAGATTCAGCCCTCCACTGATATGCTGATGAGGGGTGGGGCCTGCACTGAGGCTGAGCTCGGGTCCTGGCTGTGCTACCAGTTCTGACTTCAGAGATGATCTAGTTTGTTTCTCTGACCTCACACCTTTGCTTCTTGGCTGGGGTAAGTCACATCCAGGGCTCGGTAATGCAGGGGGTGGGGCTGGATGAACTCTCTGAATCATCTGGTGGTTGAGATTTGCCATGCATGGTACTGGTAAGTAAGGAGGCCTGTGGGGAAGAGTCCTCGCTGAAGACTTGCCACCCACCATCTTACGGGGAATGACTCTTAGGTTGATTGGGGGGTTCCTTCTTTTTTGAAATCAGAAAACTAAAAACCTTCTGACGCCCCGTGGGACTTGTCCCCCACCCCATTGGCCAGGTTATGAAGTACTGCAAGCCGGAGAGGTTTCTGAGGGAGGTCGCTCAGGCCTTCTTACTGGTGGTTCTGCAATTTTCAGATGGCTCCTGCGGGTTCAGGCAGGGGTGGCAGAAGTGACCTGGACTTCTCTTCTGTGTTGCAACCTGCTGATTTGGCTACGTGGGCGCGTGGTGCGAACATATTTTTATTTATGTCACCACCAGGGTGTCTGTCCTGTGGGACTCTCCTCTCCAAGGCTGTACTTACTAGGTGTGACTTGAGCAGCGGGTGGCCATGCTTTAAGGGAGGAACCTTAAGACTTGGAGTGGTTGCCGAGCTCTTTGCTGGGTGCCCCATGTGACTCATGGGGCTCTTGAGAGCTCAGACTATGAAGGAGAGGGAGCTTTTCGCTGGAGGTTTAGAAGTGGGTCGGGCGATGAGCACAACCCACTGGAGAGGCTCTCCCGGCGTGGCCTTTGGGATGGGGCCCTTGCTCTGTAATCCGTAATGGCCACCCTTCCTCCCTTGGCAGAAGAAAGGCGTCTGCACTCGCCCCCGGGGAGCCGGCCACCTGGGCCTGAGACCGCGGTGCTTTTGTGCCTTTTCTCTTGGGGCGCGAGGTGGGGCGGCGGCGGGGGAGCTCCGGGGAAGGCCCCGGGAGTCCCGCCGGGACGCCTTAGTTGGGGAGAAGTGGAATCTCTCTTATCCCCCCTTGCAAGCCTCGCCCGCCTCGTAATTCTTTTTATTTTTACTTTCGAGCCATGTAAGGTATGCGGATGGGGTAGCGGCGTTCCGGAGACACGTAGCCAGCGGCGCAGAGCCGGCCCGCCCGCCCGCGTGGCTGAGCCCGGGGAGAGCCAGGCCGTGCGCCTCCGGCCGCACCAGCCACGCCGCCCGCGGCCGGGGCTGCCCCGGGTCGTGGAACCCCGAGCCGGTCGCCCGCGCTCCGCGGGGCCGCGGGAGACGACTCCGTGCGGCCCAGCCCGGCCTGGTTCCCGGCGGCGACCTGGGGGCGCCCGGGCGAAGGCCAGATCGCGGGGCGCGGGGAGCGGGCAGGGCTGGCCCGGCGGGGTCCGCACCCCGCGCGCCCCAAACCGCCCGCGGCCCGGCCCACGTTTTCCCTCTCTCCCGCTCCCTCCGCCCCCTGCGCTCCGGCCCTCCCCTTCGCTCCCCTCCCTCCTCCCTCCCCGCGCTCCCCCTCCTCCTGCCTGGTCATGTGTCGCCTTTTTTTGTTTGCAGTGGAAACAATTTCTCGCCGCTCGCTCGCTCGACGCGCCCCGGCCCAACGCGCCGCGGCGGCGGAGGCGAGCGGGAGGCGGGACGGGGCGGGGAGAGCGGCGGGCCGGCGGCGGGAGGAGGAGGAGCAGGAGGAGGACGCGCCGCGCGCCGACTGGCCGCCCAGGTCCCATGCCGCGCCGCGACCCCCGCGCCCCCGCCGCCCGCGCCCACCCGCGGCCGCCCCCCGCCGCCCGCCGCCCCGGGCTCGCCGCGCCGCGCCCGCGCGCCCTCAGCCGGGCCCCCGAGCCATGCCCGCCGGGCGCCCGCCAAAGTTTGTGGGCTCCTCCCGCTGAAGGGCAGCGGCGCCCCCGCGCCCCCGCGCCCCGCTCCGGCCAGGTGAGTGGGCTCCGCGCTCGGGCCGGCGCCGGGGCGGCACTGGGTGGCCCGGGGCGGAGGCGCTGGTTCGCCGCGGTCCCGGAGGCGCCCGCACCCGGCCGGCGGGGGACTCCGAGTGCGGCTCCTGGGGGAGAGCGCGGGGCGGGCGGGGAGTCCGGAGCCCCCCGAGCCGGGAAGTTGCCGGGTCCGAAGAGTTTCCTGCCCCGACGTGTGAGCTCTTTCCCGCTGCCAGGAAAGACGCCCCAAAAAGAACGGAGTTGGTATTGTCCGCGGAGGACAGGCAGGATCCCCGCCGTTCCGGGCGGCGGAGGCGGGGAGAGGGTACCGATCCAGACAACAGACACCCCAAGATGAGGAACAGGCTGCTAACAAAGATACCCTCCCCCACAAACTGCAGGCTTGGCACCGGCGGGGTGCGTCCCCCGAGACTCCCCGAGGCCCGACCCCTCCCCACCCCGGCCCTCTTTGGAAGCCTCCTCGGGTCTTGGAGAAGTTGGGGGGACGGCAGGCTTTTATTGATGTGTTTTGTAAGGTTCGCAGCGGTGCAGCCAATCAAAGGTTTATGACATCTGACCAGCAGTGAAGGTATGCGAGCTCCCAATTGCCGTGTCTGCGGGGAGAAGAGCAGTTTTCCCCGTTGCCTGGCAACGGCCGCTGATGGACGCGGGCCGCAGCCAATCGCCGCGCCCGCAGGTCCCCTTGAAATGTTTTTGACAAGTACAGTAGACGGAGCGGAGCGCGTGCGTGTGCGCGCGTGCGCGCGGAGGAAGGAGGGAGGGTTTGGGTGTCTTTTCTTCCTCCCCCCCCCAACTCGCGACTGCCGGGTTAGGCTCGGGGAGGATTTCTCAACTTTTTTTTTTAAAGTTCACTGCGAACATCTGTGCAGAGCTGGGCCAGTAATGGCTTTGTCAGTTATTTGGAGACATTCTGAGAGCGGGCAAAGAAACTACTTTCCTGCTGCATTTTTGTCCATTGAAAAGCAAAAAAAGATAACGAGACCCAAGTCATAAAACAAACAAACAAAAACTGAGGTGTGTGTGTGTGTGTGTGTGTGTGTGTGTGTTGGGGGAATGCAACCAATAGTAAACCGAGACGTTGTAAGGAGGTCACTAGTGAGTATATGATGGAGCAACCTTTTTGGCAGCAGATTCAAGATGTTTGTCTCACTGCAGATTCACATGATCCTGGATTTCCCTCAAACCCCCCCCCCCCCCAAAATTGGGTGGAAAAGATTTGGCGAATTATGTAGTTTGAGTATAATAATGGAAAACTCAGCTGTGGTTTCTGGGAACTTTTTAAAAATGGAACTGGAGTGATCAGCAGTTCTGGCTGCTGTTGCTTTAGAACAGGGGCTTGTAGGGATGCCTTCACCGTTGAAGGGCACGAGCAGGGGACGGACAAAAACGTGCAGATGATCCAAGGGAACGGGACCCTGTGATCCTGCTTTCTTAACTGTTTTCCTAAGAAAACCGTACTGCCGTCAGTGTTTGTTTAAAACAAAAGGAAACATGGAGAAGAGCATGTTAGTTCCTTTGGGAAGCTACTGACAAACTAAAAAGAAAGAGAGCAGCATGTTGTCATAGCAACAATGCAATTAAATTACTGTCAGCCATGATATAATTTTCCTGTTTGGAAGCTGGGGAGACGAAAAACTTTCGTCTAGAGCTAAAGTTGACTTCAGTGGCTGGGTAGTAGTTCTCTTTTGTACTCCACTGTGTGGATGGATATTCCTAGTTATCCAAAAATTCGTGTTTTTTTTTTTTTTATTGGGATCTGAGGAAACTTTGAGAGAGACAAACCCAGTTTTGATTGTTTCATAAAGAAGGCAAAAGCATTATCAGCCTGGTCTCTGTAAACCCCCACGCCTCAAGATACGAGCTTATTCTTTAAAATGTGTCATGTGCTATTCAGGTTAGTACATGACAGAAAGAAATACTAACTTGGATGAACCTGAGGTATGCAAACTGCCCTGTCCATGGGACTTCGATGCCCATGGAAGTTTCTTTGGAATTGGTCATCTCATAGCTGTTCCAGAGAGTTCCCCCCAGGCCTTCAGTCAGCAGGTTCTGTTTGTCTGCTTTTTGGCAGAGGGAGGGTGCACCCGAGGTTGGTTCTGCGACTCCTGGGGTTGGCTTTCTAGAATCCAATTCTAGAGCATCCCCAGCTGAAGGGCAGTTGTTTTCCTAGTGTCAGTGGACATTTCCAGCCGTAATCATATTCTTTGCTTTTGATGTATTTTTTTTCCCCCCTTGGATGGATTGCTTGATCTTCTCCCTGGTGGGGGGCGGGAAAACATAAAACAGACACGTGTCTTACACCACGCACATTGTTTGAGCGCGGCAGTCGGAGAGTGGGAGACCTCGCTTCATTATCTCCGCTGTCCTTTATGTCTTACACGGAGTGCAAGGGGGCCATTCTATTTGTGGACTCGCCACCTCCTCAGTGTCTTCTCTCATCAGATATTTTACTCCCTGTTCTAGGTCATTGACAAAAGTGGGGGCGGCAGCGGAAGAGAATCCTGGAGCCACTTTTGTTGAATTTGCGGGCCTGCCTGCCTCCACGCTGCCCTTTTGCTCTCCTGACTTTTCCCCACCAATCTTCATCTCGGCGCATGGCTTTGTTTGCGTCGTGTCTGCCGTCCTTGCTTTTCCGTCCAGAGTGTCGTGTCCCTATACAATTAAATGCATTTATTGCTCCAGTTCGAACCCACAGAATTCAAATGTAATCAAAGTTAAATGTAATTAAGTGTTTGATCATGATTTGTGGATCGGGGGTGGAAGGGAGAGAATCAAGTAAAACATATCAAATTGATGCTTGTGGCCACCGTTTTAATTCAGGGGTCTTTGTATGGAAACTCTGAAAACACTGGCCTTAAACTTAACTTTTGAGAAGGACCGGAAGCGACAAAGTGGGGTTGTGCGTTGAGCTTAGTAGGTAGAGTGTAATCACGAGGCTTGAAATATTTGTACTTGTGCATGTATGTTCCTGTGTTAATAGAGGAACGGAGGCAGCAAGAAATAACTGATCTTCCCAGGGTCCCAGGGAGAGTGTTTGTAGATCCAGGGAGAGAAGGCATATGGACTTGCCCGTCCTTATTGATGTGTTGAGGGGGGTGACAGTTCCTGAGCTGTATGCACGATAGACCCATTTTACTTCCTGAGCACCTCTGTGGGGCAGCATCGTGGGTTCGCATCCCTTGGGGTAGGAGCTGGGAGGCGTGTTCCTGTGTAGGAGGAGGGGGTCCTTCGAGGAGGCGGCGGCGGGGGTGGGGACCAGAGGACTCGGCTGCCTTTCCGGTTTGCGTGTCACTGACTTTTCTCTGTGGACTGTGTTTATACCAGGAGCCTTCACGTAGATGGGTCCAGTCATGCCTCCCAGCAAGAAGCCGGAAAGCTCAGGAATTAGCGTCTCCCGTGGGCTGAGCCAGTGTTACCGGGGCAGCGGCTTCTCCAAGGCCCTCCAGGAAGACGATGACCTCGACTTCTCCCTGCCCGACATCCGCCTAGAAGAGGGGGCCATGGAAGATGAGGAGCTGACCAACCTGAACTGGCTGCACGAGAGCAAGAACCTGCTGAAGAGCTTCGGGGAGTCGGTGCTCCGGAGCGTCAGCCCCGTCCAAGACCCGGACGACGACACGCCCCCGTCCCCCGCCCACTCCGACCTGCCCTACGATGCCAGGCAGAACCCCAACTGCAAGCCCCCCTACTCCTTCAGCTGCCTCATATTTATGGCCATCGAGGACTCCCCGACCAAGCGCCTGCCGGTGAAGGATATCTACAACTGGATCTTGGAACATTTCCCGTATTTTGCAAACGCACCGACTGGGTGGAAAAACTCAGTGAGACACAATTTGTCGTTGAATAAGTGTTTTAAGAAGGTGGACAAAGAGAGGAGTCAGGTAAGTCTCCGCGTCTGGAACTCGAGCGTTTCCTTTCTCTGCCTAAAACTTTTCAGTTTCTCTCCATTCGCAGATGGTTAAGGATTGTCACGTCCCCACGCGGAAGTGGCGTTTCATTCATTTAGTTGTAAAGTTTCTCTCCCTTATTACGCACGTTAATTAAATACTGTTTCTCCGTGTTTGTGCCGGCTTGAGGTTTTCCCACCGTGGCATCTGAACATAATCACAAAGCAGTGGTGAGCACACTGCCCGCTCTTCCCTCAGTGCGGACCGGTCGGCTTGGGTTTACGGAACAAAGGGGCAGCCATTAACCAGGAGATGTATGAATGTGGTTTTTGAGGAAAATTGCCAGGAAGAACGAGAGAAAAATGGCATCGGTGTTCTGCCTGCATTTGAACTTGGGGAAGGGCGGTCTCTCTGGGACCCTGGGACACATGGACAGTAATGGACATTGGGAGGTGTCACACTTGAGCATCACATTACGCACCAAGGACAGACGTGAATTGCCCAGGTGACCTTTTGTTTTATTTAGTTGATACTCACCAGAGGATATTTTTAGAGAGAGTGGAATGAAAGAGGAGAGACGCACAGAGAGAAACTTCTATTGGCTGCCTCCCGCACACGGGCTCAGTGCCCCTGCAATCCAGGTGTGCCCTTGACCGGAATTGAACCCCGAGACCCTTCCGTCCAAAGGCTGATTATGCTCTATCCACTGAGCCAAACCTGCTAAGGCCCAGGTGACTTTTGAAATCCGGTGTTTACCTAAGTGTTTGGCAGCTTTGGAAAAACTAGGGGAGGGTAAAGTTCCCGCTGGAGACTGACTTAAAAAAAAAAAAGTTGAAGTTTGATTTTTAAAGCTTTTGAGCTTCGTGGCCCAGGAGAAGGAAACAGCTTTCATGGTCTGCTTTGCCTTTCTCATAACGCGATAGCAGGTCCGAGAGAAAGCAGGCCAGCGGTTCTGAAAGGTAACACTGCCACAATCAAAACGAGTGGCCAGACAGCACACTCTCCACCGTTTCCCAGCTTTGTTTTTCGTTAACGGTGCCGATGGTCTGCATTCCCCTTTTTGAAGTTAGGTTCAGACACAGGACCACTGTGGTGTGGGGTCAGCGCTGCTGTGCAGGGCTGGGACCTTCACTTTCTCTCTCTCCAGAATCATGTTGCTGTTTCCGTTAGAATCTCGAGCCTGAGAAAATTCTACTTGTCGTGGCATGGCGATTATGGATAAGGTGGTGGGGCCATTTTTCTCCTCGTTCAGGGTGGGGCGTGGGCAGTGTGCAGGGTGTGAGGAGGGCGGTGCCTGGGAGGGGCAGAGGCGGACATGGTGGCTTTGCCGTTAGTCCCGGCGCAGGTGAGGCCTCAGTGCCATGTTCTTGTGTGAGCATTCCTGCGTTCTGGGCCCGTCCTTCGCCAGGGCCTTATTTGTACACACCTGTCAACTCCCTGTAAAGTTGTCGGGTGCTGGCATCGTCCCCAGGTGTCCATGGCGTCCACTTCTCTTCCTCCTCCCTCCCCCATCTCCGGGCGGGCGTTTGGAGACCAACCGCTCTGTTGAGTGGTTTTTAGGTTTTTTTATTAATGTCAGGGAAGAAGGGAGAGGGAGAGAGAGAAACATCAGTTTTTGAGAGAGAATCATTGATTGGCGTGACTGCCTCTGCACTCCCCCTGCTGGGGATTGAGCCTTCAACCTGGGCACATGCTCTTGACAGGAATCAAACCTGGGATCCTTCAGTCCGCAGGCCAATGCTCTGTCCACTGAGCCAGGCCGGCTAGGGCACTCTGTTGAGGGTTTTAAGACCATTCTTTGAACTGAGAGGAAATCTGCTGCTTTCCTGTAAAGCGCCAAGTCTGGTATTAAAAGCTCCCGCAGAGGTGGGTCCTGGGGATGAGAAAGGGAAAGTCCTAGAAAGCAGTTTCAGGGTTAGAATGTGGAGAAGAAAGTGGTGTTCAGTCCCCGTCCCCCGTCCCCCCTCCCCCCCAGCCCCCCAAAGCCACATGTCACCGTTTAGGTTGGGAACGGGGCTTTTCGTTTGGTGAGAAACGATTGTGCAAGTTGCCACACGCCCGGGTCTCGCTGTTTGCAGTCCTGCTGGCAATTCCGCAAACGCCCTGACAGGTTCACCGAGCGGCTCCGGAGCTGGCGGGGCCTGGTGGCTGCTTCTCTGGCCGCAGGGGTGGAAGGCGGGCAGAGGGTGGTCTGTCCCAGGGAACCCTCTCCCCGATGCTCCCTCCAGGGGTGACTGTCGTCTTCTCAATAAATGCAGCTGTCGCCTGTTGAAAGGGATGGGCTCGCAGGACCGAAGATTGTGAATCTCAGGAAATGTTGAGTTCTGGCTTCCCAGCCACGCCGCTGACCTGCGCGGACACGTTTCTGGTCAGATGCCATCGGTTTTGCCCCGAGAGTTTGTTCCCAGGCTTAGTGGTGCTCTGAGAACAACACAAGGAGTATGGGTTTTCTCTCCCCTTTTCTCCTCTTTTCCGGGGTTGCCCTGGGGGCGGCCAAGGGGCTATTCTGGGGTGCCCAGCCTGCCAGGGACGTCCTGTCCTCCAGGGAGCTGAGCAGAGCCGGAGGCGTACCCCTTGACACTCTGCCCGGTGCATCTTCCTTTGCCTCTCCAGGTAAACTTGTTTTTTCCCCAGGGGATTTTACTTGGCGGCAGCTGCCACACTGGGGTTCGGCTACAGCACGGTGACAGGGACTCAGTGCACCCGGATATTGGTGGGAAACATTGGTGGGAAACGGGAGCATGGGAGCCTTGCACGTTGTATTCATGGACGTAGTAGGTTATTGCTCTTTTTTTTTTTAAAAAATAAGCTTAAAAACTTTTTTTTTAAAATATATATCAATACATTTTATTGATTTCTTTACAGAGAGGAGGAGAGAGGGATAGAGAGTTAGAAACATCGATGAGAGAGAATTATTGATGAGCTGCCTCTTGCACACCCCCTACTGGGAATGTGCCTGCAACCAAGGTACATGCCCTTGACCGGGATCGAACCCGGGACCCTTCAGACCACAGGCCAATGCTCTATCCACTGAGCCAAACTGGTTTCGGCGGCATTGCTCTTTTTCAAAAATTTAAAAAGTTTTAAATTTGCTGTGACTGGGAGAACACAGAATGCCGTGGGATCCTGGTCCCTGAGGGTTGGAACATGGACCCTTCCGGACACGTGTGTCGCTGGGATTTTGGCCCTCAGGAACATACCAGACGGCGTCAGAATCACCCGTGGCTCTTCAAGTCCATGGCCGTGTCTCGACCCCTCCTTGGAGATTGCGATTCAGTGGGGGTGAGGCGGGTTGGGGAAATTCGGAGTCCCAGTAAGCTGTTTTCACACGTGATTCTGACTTGTAGCCAGATTTGAGAATCCCTCAACTAGAAGCTTTTGGGTTCTTTCCAGTGCCGAGATTCCATCAAGAACATATTCTCATGAATGAGCAAGTCGGAATATAAATGGTTTTGCTTCTGTTTTATCTCTGTCTCTCCCTTTTTGTGGTTTTTATCTCTTGAAAGAACTTAAGAGAGTTTTATTTATTTTTTTTAACCATGGAATTGAGGACCTTTGCCCAAATCAATCAAGGTAGAGTTTCAGAGTTGGAGGTTAAGTCTCATACCTCTTTAAAAAAGACCTTAGTTAGGACTATAAGATTAGCAAGTGCTACCCTCTCTGACTACTTATAAATAAGAGTAAAGGGCAGTTATTTATTTATTTTTTTTATCAACTGAATAATAAATGGTTCAGGTATGTGTGTTTTTACCTGTGCTTTTTCTCAACTTCCCTCTTGCCACTTTAACAAACATACACACACATTGCTCTCTGCCCGGCCAGTGTGGCTCCATGGTTGAGCGCTGACCTATGAACCAGGACAAGCATGTCAAACTCACCATCTGCCAGCTGTGTTTGACATGCTTGAACCATGGTTCGATTCTTGATCAAGGCACATCCCCAGGTTGCAGGCTCCATCCCCAGTGTGGGACATGCAGGAGGCAGCCAATCAACGATTCTCTCTCATCATTGATATTTCTCTATCTTTCCTTTCTTCCTGAAATCAATAAAGATATATTTTCTTTTGAAAGGGAAAGACTGTGCGGTCTGGTGTTGATGAGCAAATCCCTAAAGCTCAGGGTAATGTTGGATGGTGGGACATGCAAAAACGGGATGAGGCGTGTAAGAGTGGTCTCTGGGGCAAGTGATGATCCTGTTTCTTCCCTGAGCTGGTTCTTCTGGGTCCAAGGCTCTCATTGATGTATCTGTCCAGTCTCTCCCCACATTAAGGGCTCAGAAAATGTTGCATTCCCTTGGGCAGGGCTTTGTGGTACCCGGGTGAGTCTATGAGATGCCTCTTCGTTGATGTACTGCCTGCATACCTGACCAGCAAGAAGCTGGTCTCGGCACCTCCCCTGTTGAGCTGAAGAGGCTTTGGGATTTCCCTTGGAAATCACTAGCTGCAGGACAATTCTCTGCAGTAAATAACATGGGAAGTTGGCACACTGACCTCCTATTTGAAAGTCGTGAGTTTTGCTTCTTTCACAAATGGCAATGGGTCCTTTGGATTATGCCACTCTCTCTCACGGAGCCCTTGGTCCTCTTAATGTTCTTCTCAAACGTTGGCAGGTGATGGCAGGTTTTAGATTTTTATAGGAAATTCCATGCCCTTCCCAATGGACAATGGACACAGAAGATAATGTATATTTGAAAGCCTAATGTAATATTTGTTTTGATGATACTGTGTTTATTGGGCAGGCAGGCCTTTTGTGTTTACCGATTTTGGTTTCAGGCACCCTTCAAGGATTTTATTCTTATTTCCACCTTGTCATTTTTAACTTACTTGCTGCTTTCCAGTGAGTACTGTCCCTGTAATAGCTGATCCCTTTTCTACATTTGTTTCCACACCAACTGGAAGTTTCTCGACTTAGGCTGTTCCTGTGGAATACCTCCATATTAGTAGGCCTTCAGGATCTCACTCCTTACCGTCTTGGGGACTTCAAGCCCCCTCTGCTTATTCTTCAGTAGGATAATTTGGTGATGCCCAAGGTTCAAATAAAAAGGGAGATCTGGCTCTTGCCTTTTAGGAGCTTACATTCCAGGGAAACAGGAAACATGACACAAAATAAAAAGCCTAAGCCACAGCACGTACAGGAAGTTGATCAGTAAGTGGTGGGTGTCATCTGAGGTTTGTCAGGGAAGCTTCCCTTTCCCAAAGAGGGCCATTTGCAGCCGAGATGAAAGACCGCAAGGAGCAGGCTTTGAATATTCCTTTTTGGGGGAGCACGTGAGTAAATTGCTAACAGATTTCTTCTGCTTTGGGAATGAGCTGGAGATCAAGAATGGACTAGTGAGGATGACGTTTGACTGTTGTAGAAAAACCTACGTACGTAATAGTGAGTTAAACAAACAAGCGCATCGCTCTGGCACCCAAAGGAGGTCTTGGTCGACAGAGTCCCACCCCGTTCCATCTGTCATTCTGCCCAACTGTTCTTCCTTCCTCAGGCCTTCTCACGGCCCAAGATGGCATCCGCTAGTTTGTTCCCATTATAGGAAGCAGGAAAGAGAACGCAGGAAAAGACACACACACACACACACTCAAAAAAGTTTTTATTTTATTTTTATTTCTTACCATTGAAAGGAGTTTTTCCAGAAACCACACACTCTGTGCTCATCTCTTCGGCTAGAGTTTGGTCGCATGACTCCCCTTAGCTTCAAGGAAGTCTGGGAAAGGTAGTCTTCTACCTGGGCCCATAACAATCCCAGATTCAGTGTTGGTTCTGTTACTAAGCATGCATGGGGTTTTCTGACACGGAGGTTTGGGTACTTGGGAGGTGAATGTTGCTGGACCCCAGGGATGTGCTGGAACAGGGTCAGAGACGAGGGCAGGTGAGAGATGTGGCCTGGGATGTTATGTAAATAATGAGTATGCGGAGTTGGTGGGGGAACTGAGATAGGAAGGGGGAGAACTTTAAATTGCCCTAGTAACTCAACTAAAGCAGACCCATTTTTTTTTTCTTAAACATTTCAGTTAAGGTTTTGCCTCGAGATATTTTGGTTAAATTGCATTTAAAAATCTTCAAAAGCAATAGCTTGATAGAGGTGCTGATGTATTCTGTGCCACATATGATAAGAAGAAAAGAAAATATATGGGTGAAGATAGAGAGGGATGTAAAGTTGTTCTTTTAATAAGAACCTGATGGTTTGCTGTGTGAGATTACACAGGTCCAGGGGCAGATTGAAGTCTTGGGGGGGGGGGGGGGGGGGAGAGTGCTCTAGGCACGCTTGTTTGAGTACCTTTGCTTGTGAACCCAGCGGGAGACCAGTAAATAGGGCAGAGTGACTGCTGTCCTGGGCGGGGGAGGGGGGGAGGGGGGGTGGCTCTCCAGTTACCCTCCTTCTTTGCTTTTCTCCCGCTGATGTGGAAGGCTCCCTCTGGGCCTGGTGGGGTCGAGTTGAGTTCAGTGCTGCCTGCCTTTTATTGGAGCCCCGGGAAGTGCCTCCTGGAAGGCTGTGACTGAAGGTCCTCCTCCAGGGACAGGGCCCACAGGTGATTGAACGCATGTCATTAGGCAGAAACAGTCGGCTAGCAGCACGCTTGTATGTACTTTGTATTTAGAAGGATGGGAGAGGCCAGGTCACGTGTGCACTGACCACAGTCATGGCTGTTGTGGACGGGTGGAGTGGGGAGGGGTACACCCAGAGTCCCCCGGAACCAGAGCACAGGCAGTGTGGCAGAACTGGGGTGCGGAGTCACACTCAGCGCTCCTGGGATACTTCACGGAATGCTGAGTTCCTTCCAGAATCTTCCATAGATGCAGTTATGCAAGCTAAGAACCTCTGTGCATAGCCATGACTCTGAGAGCCTATGCAGAAGCCTTAGTTTTGCAGAGTAGAAACCAGACTCTGCGCGAACAGAACGAAGTAGCTGCAGTCGTTAGAGAGGCGTTTTCAGCGGTGGTTCATCCTCGCCACACACGTCTGGGGAATGCTGGGCTGGGGATGCAGTTCTGATCTGTGCCAGTTCCCTGGCTGTTCCCCTATCCGTGGGGGCCAAGGGTGGGCGAGAGGAGGCCCATGTAGAACAGTAGATTCCGATATGTGTCAGATAGTGCTGATGCATGAATGAAGAAAGTAAAACAAGGTCATGTACTAGAGAGGGGTGGGGGAAGGTTACCCAGAGTGGGTGGCTGGCTGCGTCTTTAAGGACAAAAGGGCTGACGCCATGCAAAGACCTCGGTCAGAGGAAACAGCACGTGCAAAGGCCCTGGGTGGCAATAGCTTGAAATGCCCGAGCACCTGCAGGAAGTGAATGACAGAGAGGAGCGTGAGCCGGTTGAAGGGACAGAAGGGAAAAACATCTGTTTGGGGGCTCGTTTCCGTGGTAGGTTCGAGGTGATGGAAACGACTGGTTTTGACCGGGATTGAGGTTTGCAGAGGAAGGTGGGTGGGTAGAAGTGGATTGGGAAGTGGGGTGCAGGTCAGGGCGAACGTTCCCTTTTGACCGTGTTAAATCTGAGATGGCTTTTGAACATCTTAAGTTGGAAGTTTAATATGTGAGTTTCAAGCTCCGTAGACAAGTCTGGGGTGCGGTGCATTGATGCTCAGTGGGTGAAAACCAAAAAGTATTTCTGGATTAAGCCTCCATCAGAAAAGAGGTGAGATCAGACTTCTGTTTCAGTTCTCTTATATTTCCACTGGTGTTTGACTAGAGAATTTATTCTGGGGTATTTTAACATGGCAAATGAAGTCAAAAGAGGTTTATGTGTAGAGGAAGAGATTCGGAATCATTGAAAAAATAACGTAACCTGTAGTTATTGTAGTTCTGCAAACAGAGGAGAACAAACCTTTGCTTTTGGTAAGGAGGGTGTAACTTCTAAAAGCGCTCAGGGCCGGCAGCATCTCTGGTGTGATGAGAGAAATGCACTCCAGGAATCGCCCCGGTTAGCAAAGCCCCCTACCTAACCCGTGACTTCTCTGCGAGTTCCCTGCCATCTGGTCCCTGGCTCCCTGGCTGGAGAGAGGAATTTTTCTTGTATACGCGTCTCCATGGCAACGAGCTTGCCCGTTGATATGGAAAGTAAGCAGTTGCCTTAGCAACGGAGTTGCTGATGTGGTGGCTTCCCTGCTTTCAGGGAATGGATAAGCTGACCAAACTAGTTTAGATGCATCACGTAGGGCAGGCGGGCGCCGGCCCTGCCTGTGTAAGATCAGCCCCGCTTTCAAAGAGATCGCAGGCCCGCTCTTTTCCCGAAGGCACGGCTCACCGAGGTAATAAATCAGACCAAAGCAGCTGCTGTCAGCTGAAATAGATTACAAGAGGGATCTCCTGGTGGAATTTATTTAGTTTCAGGACGTATTTGGTTGCGAGAAAAAGAAAAAGCCCCTCGCGTGGGCATAAGGAAAAGAGTGCTTGTCCCAAGCACATGATAGATACCCAGTACGGGGACCAGCGGTGAGGGGCAGAGCACGCCTCGGGTCCATGGTGATTGCAGTTGCTGCCTCCACCCCTCTGCGGCCACATGGATGCGCATCCCTGCCCTTCGCTGGGAACCTGGTCCAGTCCCCTCTCTGCAGCCTGGCTTCCCCTGGGTGGCTCCTAACCTCTGCTACCTCACGCCCTTGGCTTGCTGTGATGGAGTGTTGGTGCCATTTGTCGTAGTTACAGACACACCGACCTCTGGATTAGATGTTCAGCCCTGGTCCCCCAGGGGCATGGTCCCCAGATCAAGACGGCTTCTAGGACTGTCCCTTTGTCTGGAATAGGGTTTGAGCTTGAAGCATGCCTGCACTGAAATGTTTCCTGGAAAGCCTTGGGTCTTTCAGACACATTTTTTCACGATGAAAATAAAAATAAGAAGGAACGTGGGAGCATTTATCTTTGTGTCCCCACAGGACATCTCTCACGGTGACAGATGAGGATCCCAGAGGACTCTGGGACCGTCCTGAGCCCCTTTCCTGCCGCTTGATCGTCTCTGTGATGACTTCATCCTCCTTGCATTTCGTATCCATAAATTTGGGGGCTGCTGGTTCCCAAAACTAGCAAGGTTTTTCTTTGGTGGCTACTTCTTCCTGCAAGCTGCCCTCAAATTGCCTGTAATAATAGGGTTGGGTGATCACCAAAAATTACGAACTCCAGCCCCCTGTTGTAGACTGGCCTAGACGCCAGCTATCCAGTGCAAGCCGTCCTGGTTTTCAAGATCAAGGAATTGGCTAATGGTCTTGTTAACCACCGCGTACCAGCCCAGGTCACTGCACTGAGATTTTCAACATGGGGCACATGTGATCCCTCTATGCTGGGACTGGAGATACATATACAGAGATCACAGGACTCTGGCTGGAGGAGTTGGGGCAAAGATAAAAAGAGACCAGGCAGGTTAAGAGTGGCATTTGCCAGTTGTCGGGGGATGGACCCCTGGCCCCATTACATGGTTTGGGACTCCAAAGGAGAAGACCCCTAAAGGTTAGCAGAAATCAGGAACCCTGGAGCGGAGACAGAATTTCATGAGCTGTGGCCAGGAGAGGACTGGTGATGGGAGAGAGGAGGAGGTCACCGGGGTCAGGTTGGACTTGGGTGTGGAGATGCAGATGGGGGAAGACTGAGTGTGGAAATGGAATTTGGAACCGTTTGGAATTGTGTGAGGCGTTTGTATCTGTGGTTTTGCCGCTTCCCAACCACGGTAAAGCAGTCAGCATGTTCTTTTTGCAGGTGGGGAAACAAGCTCAGAGAAATTCCGTGGCTAGCCAAGGTGACACAGTCAGATGTTGAATCAAGATCTGAGCCACACTGGCCAGGTACATCTTGTCCATTTTTGTGTCAACACGTTGCCTGGCATTTAGTAGGTACCTTTAAAATACCATATGAGAGAATGGATAGGCCATAAGCCACCAATTCAAGGATCTTAAAGTAAACTTGGGCTCAGCTTTTAGGGAACACTTGAGTGTTTACTGTTACTAAGGTTTGCTGTCCTCTTTGAGTAGCTTTCTCTTATTAGGATGAGTTGGGTCTCTAATTGTTTTCAGTTCACTATGATACTGTGGGTTTGCCAAGATACCTGCCTCTGCCTACCTTCCCTGGCCAACAGCTTGCTTCCTTCCTTCCCATGTTGGCACTACTACCACACTCTTGTCAAGAAATACAAAAGAGCCAAAACCGGTTTGGCTCAGTGGATAGAGCGTTGGCCTGCGGACTGAAAGGTCCTAGGTTCGATTCTGGTCGAGGGCATGTACCTTGGTTGTGGGCACATTACTAATAGGGAGTGTGCAGGAGGCAGCTGACCAATGTTTTTCTCTCATCAATGTTTCTAACTCTCTACCCCTCTCTGTAAAAAATCAATAAAATATATCAAAAAAGAAGTACAAAAGGAAGAGAGGAAATCCAAGTCTTAGTACCCAGTGTGGTGACAAAGGACGTCTTACAGTTGCTGGAGAAAAAGGTGGCTCAAATGAAACAGGAGTCAATGCCCTGTGGAATAGACTTCCTTGTAGCTAATACCCAAAGGTCTGTCACTTTGCTAACGGGAACTTGAGCTCAGCAGATGCTCATTTGTGGACGGGGTTCAGCAATCTCTTCACTGGGGTCCTAGGAG
Organism: Pipistrellus kuhlii; assembly: GCF_014108245.1. Lineage (NCBI taxonomy): Eukaryota > Metazoa > Chordata > Mammalia > Chiroptera > Vespertilionidae > Pipistrellus > Pipistrellus kuhlii. Next base: position 1,178,173 of record NW_023425404.1, read on the forward strand.
ATGTGTGGCTTTCTAGATGAGGCATCTGAGATCCAATTAGTGCACGTGACTTGCTAAAATCCCGCCTGTCCGGTCAGAGAGCCCACTCTGCTGCCTCTTGTCTGATGCTTTTCTCCCTGTGTCATCTCACTGCTTCCTACCCTCAAGGACTCTGATTGATCGGAGACAACGTGGACTGCGGCCGTTGACATGGGGTCTCTTTTCCTTCATGTGTGTTACTGTGAGTCACTGAATGTAGTACATCTTTTTATAAGCGATGTATCAATTCTGTTTGTGACCTTTGAAAATATGTTCCACTCTAACAAATGTTTGTATTAGTAGGTACTCACGGTGTTCTTGAATTTTAGTCTCTGAATGAGTCTGTGGATGCTATTTTGAGTTACCTGCTCATTAGGACTGTAACCATTGATGCCACACAGCTCCTTCCTGGCGAGCAAAGGCTCCCATTCTGTTTGTTGACATGGATGTTATGTGTAGAGAATGCAGATTGCTCAGCAGTGAGTACAGACAGTCCTTGAGTTACATTGGGCCTGACCGTCATTTCGTGGTTACGTCGCCATCTTCCATTTATTTATTAAAAAAAAAAAAGTTGTCATTTTGACGTATGTACATATGTACTTTATTGATTTTTTACAGAGAGGAGGAGAGAGGGATAGAGAGTTAGAAACATCGATGAGAGAGAACCATCGACCAACTGCCTCTTACACACCCCCTACCGGGGATGTGCCCACAACCAACGTACATGCCCTTGACTGGAATTGAACCTGGGACCTTTCAGTCTGCAGACCGACACTCTACCACTGAGCCAAACCGGTTTCGGCTGTACTTATTTATTTATTTATTTATTTACCACAAGTAAAGGTCAGGAATTGTTTTTTGTAAAAATTTTTTTTTTACTGTTTCACTTCATTATCACCGGGTATGTGCTCCATGTGAGTGATGTAGGTGCTTATGTAGGTGGGTTCTGCTCTCCGACATAACCTGACGATCTACTGTAATCGGAGGAGCGTTGTGAGGTTCCTTACTCAAGGATCTGTCTTGATGAAGTCTACATTCATTGTCTCTGGTTCTTCGACTTGTTGTAAAGGTTTTTCTCCCCATCCTCTCCACTCCTGTGCAGTGCCTGGGACTTCCTCATAACTCATTCATTCACGCAGCAGGTGTTGTGCGCATGCTTATAAGTAGCCTTTGTGCGAGGCAGCAGGAAAACAAGGATGGTTCCAGCCTAGTGGGAGAGAGAGGCTTAAGCACACATGCAACATGACTTAGAGTGCCTATGCATGGTGCTGTGGGCGGGGAGAGGTGACTGGCTCCTGGTTCTTGTGTGAGTTGATTGACAGGGCATCTGTTGCACAGAGAGGGTTAATAGAGAAAGCTGGGGAGGTGCACAGCGGGCTGAGGTTGATGTTAGGAATCTGGGTTTTAGAGCTAACCTGGTCACCAACCAGCTCTGTGACCTTGGGCACGTTCCTGGGTCTCTCGGAGCCTTTGATTTCTTCACTCAGTTCAGTAAACTTTCTGTGTGGGCCCGTTGTGTTTATTCACTGAGTTTACTCGCTCGTTAATCTGTACGCCGAGTGAGCCTAGAGTTGGCCTAGATTCCCGGTCCCCAAACTCCTGACCACAGAGATAGTATCCTCCTCACTCCATGCTTTTGTCAGACACGTGGGATGACCATTAGGTCCAGGTCCAGATCAACATCAGACAGCCGGAGTGCCGAGAACGTTTCTTCCTGAAGCACGAGACTGGCTATGGCAGCTCACACAGCAGTGCTGTGCGTAAGCCTGTGATTCACGAAAGGCTTTGGGCGGGAGCAAGAAGGAAGACCCATCCTCTCAGCACTAACTCCACAGAAGACCCTTTCCGTGTGGAAGCCACGGGACTGTGTTGGGAGTGACCTGCGCTGTGATTAACACTATGAACCAGCCAGTGTGGCTCAATGGTTGAGCAGCAACCCAGGAACCAACAGGTCATGGGTTTGATTCCCGGTCAGGGCACATGCCCGGGTTGTGGGCTTGATCCTCAGTAGGAGGCAGCTTATTAATTACTTTTCTCTCTCATCAGTGTTTCTATCTCTCTATCCCTCGCCCTTCCCCTCCCTATAAAAACAAATGAAAACAACCAAAAAGAAAAAATATCAATGAAAACATTTTTTAAAAACTGTGAAATCGCATAGGTAGGGACTCACTAGCTGTGCCTGCATTGGATCTTGGGGCTCCCTGGGGCCCCCTGGGTCTCTCGTTCTCACCTGTATCCTGTAGTCAGCAGTTTGGACCTAGCTCTTCTGAGCGCACTATCAGTGCTCACCGGACCCCGGGTTTGAGACCAGCAGCACTAAGTAAGCATCCTATCCCTGGGGAACGGGGATTGTAGGTGTGTGCGTGGCCCTGCGGGCACCGTTGGCACACACGTGTACCTGGCCGGATTGCTTAGGCAAGGCCTGTCCACCTTGGGCTGTTGGTTTCTTTCTCTCGGTACATCTCTCTTGACCACGTTGTTCTTTGACCAGAAAGCATTTAATTTCCAGCCAAGTGGGCGCTATGAAGGGCATGTGTGATTTTCCTCTACTTCCTCCCCAGGTCCCTCCTGCACAGGCAGGCCAGGCCACACCGGGCTTTCTCTTCACTTTTGCTCCTCCGTCCCCGCCATTCCAGACAAGCCTGCCGTCTGTGCAGACTTGATTTATTGCCAGATGGTTATTTTCTTAGCAGTGGCTGAGTTTTATGGCATGTAATCCTAGTTGGTCTGTCTTTTTTTCTCTCTGTGCAAACTTATTTGCTTGGCACGCTTGGCACCGTCTGTTTACCCCGGTGTGGGGGTGTGTGGCTGAGGTGGGTGGTTCATGCCTGTCACCTGGCCACGGGCTGCTTGAGGTGTGGGTTACCCTCGGCGAGTCAGAGACAGCCAGGGAGGTTTCCAGATAAATCTGTTCAGAGATGGCGGTTTATTCATGCAGCGCCAGTGTTGGATTCCTCATGGCGTCCTGCGTCCGCCTGTGTAAGCATGCGCTTGCTGTTGAGCTGTGTATCCCAAAAATATGCGGAAGTCCCAACCCTCGGCACCTGTGGGTGTGGCCTTATTTGGAAATAGGGTCTTCGTTAAGGTGACCAGATGTCCCGCTTTCAGCGGGACAGTCCCGATTCTGAACAGTTTGTCCCGCATCCCACTGCGTTTTTAAAAAGTCCCGAATCGGTCACCTTAGTCTTTGTAGACAGGATCAAGTTGTGATGAAGGTATACAGGACCTGGGGCTTAGATCAGCACAATCAGTGTCCTTACGGGAGAGACACAAATGCGCTTATGGGGAGGACACCGTGGGAAAGTGGAGGCAGAGGTTTGAGGGATGGTGGACAAGCCAAGAAGCTCCAGGACTGCTGGCGGCAAGGAGCTGGGAGAGGGCGTGGAACACCTGCTCTTCCAGAACTTTCAGAGGAAACTGACCCTGCAGACAACTGGAATTTGGACTTCCAGCCAGAACTGTGAGAATCAATGTCTATTGTTGGAAGCCACTGGTATTTTTTTTTTTTTTGGCACTTTTTTACCCGAACCCTAGAACCCTGTTACAGCAACAGAACAAAGCAGCAGTGAGTTTCTGCCTCCACAGAAGACTTTGGGATAAAGTCTGAACAAAAGGACTTGGGATGTGCAGGGGGACTGTGTTCTTCTGCCCAGGAGGGGCCTGAGCTCAGCCTGCACAGGCCCTGTGGCCGCACGGGGAGCTGGTGATGGACAAGGATCCTGCATCCTCCCCTCCCGAGGTTAGATCTTCCCCACTCCTAACACCCCTGATGCAGTCCATGAGAGACCTGGCCAGTTTAGAGGGCAAATGGCTGGGTTCCCTCTTCAGATTTCTAATATATATGTATGTATTTTATTCATTTCAGAAAGGAAGGGAGAGGGAGATAGAATCATCAATGATGAGAGAGAATCATTGATCGGCTGCCTCGTGCACGCCCCCTACTGGCGATCAAACCCACAACCCTGGGCATGTGCCCTGACCGGGAATCGAACTGTGACCTCCTGGTTCGTAGGTTGATGCTCAGCCTCTGAGCCGCCATGGCCAGGCTTCTCTTCAGTTGTTGATGGCGAATGTGACAAAATGAGATTTTAAAAGGTTTTGGTTGTATATTTGCTACACAACAGCACAGACCACCGAAAAACACAGATACTTACAGTAGGATTCGGTAACAGTAGCAAAATTACAGTCATAAAGTAGCAACGAAAATAATCTTATGGTTGGGGGTCACCACACCATGAGGAACTGTATTAAAGGGACTCGGCATTAGAAAGGTTGAGAACCACTGCTCTTTAATGAAGGCATTTTATAAAAGGCTCTTCTCACTGCTTCTCTTCTGAGAAGGTGTGTATGGGTGACGGAGCAGGAGGAAGGCTTAGCTTCTTCGGTTTATTTGAAAATCCTCTTTTAAACTCAGGGCATTCATCTCACCGTCTCAAAGCCTACCGTATTTTCTGGAAGGCGCTCTTCCTGATAGAATTGCTTTTCTTGGCTCACGCTCCCTGCTTGAGGTGTGCACAGTCCTGTCTCAGCCATCACCCTCGTCCTTCTCTGTCTCAGGGGCCCTCTCACTTGCTATTCACACCCTTACATGCATTGTACCTGCAGGTGGTTCTTACCACCTAGAGATCATTGGCACAACCAGGTGCCCTGCCTGCCCAACATTTCTTTTTTTTTATTTAAATATTCTCTTTTTTTAAAATATATATTTAAAAATTTTTTTACAGAGAAGAAGGGAGAGAGATAGAGAGCTAGAAACATCGATGAGAGAGAGACATCGACCAGCCGCCTCCTGCACACCCCCTATCGGGGATGTGCCCGCAACCAATGTACATGCCCTTGACCAGAATCGAACTTGAGACCTTTCAGTCCGCAGACCGACGCTCTACCACTGAGCAAAACCGGTTTCAGCCTGCCCAACATTTCTACTCTGAGCCGATCTAAACCTTGGCCCTGGAGGGACCCTTGCTTGGAATAACGTGTGCTTGAGCTTTGGATGGAAACCTGAAATCCCGAAACTCGGTGTACAACTGCGAGCGCTCACGTCACATGTGCTTCTGGTACAGAAGCGGACGGGCTGGCTGGATCCGATTGTTAATGCATCGGCTGTTCCGTTCCCAGGGACTCCGTGTTTGTACGACCCCGTTTTTCTAAGCATCTGAGGGCACTTTTGTCGAGTGTCTTCCATTTGTCTGTTATGACAGCGTTTTATGTCTGAGCGGCGGCCGTGCCCTTTCGCAGGGCTGCTGCTGGCGGAGGAGGACTCGCCGGCCGCCCTTGAAAGCTGAGGTCAGCCTGGGCTGGCCGTGGGCGGCCAGGCTGCTCCCCGGGTTCAAGGTGATTCTCGCCCCCAGAGTCCTCACCCTCCGTAATTGGCTCCAGGAGGCCAAACGTAAATAAGCAAATGCAGTTAGTTCCCTGCGCACCAGTCCTCTGGATGGCGGAGGGATGAATTGCTGTTACGCTCAGCCATCAGAGAGAGAACTTTCCGGAGAGACTGCCTGGGGACACTGTCATCTCACCCGTTCTGAAGCTTTGAGCTTCTTTTCTTTTCTTTTTAAAAAAATATATTTTATTGATTTTTTACAGAGCTGAAGGGAGAGGGATAGAGAGTTAGAAACATAAATGAGAGAGAATCATCCATCAGCTGCCTCCTGCACACCCTCTACCGGGGATGTGCCCACAATCCAGGCACATGCCCCTGACCGGAATCGAACCTGGGACCCTTCAGTCCGCAGACCGACAGGACGTTCTATCTACTGAGCCACACCGGCTTCGGCTGAGCTTCTTTTCTTCCGTCAGGGACCCCCTGTCCCCAAAACTGCTCAGGGCAGGGACTCTGGCGAGGAACTGGACTGAATGTGAGCCTGGGCTGTGCCCTGTCGCTGGCTATCCCTCCGGCTGCGAGGACTTTGGGGGAAATTGGGGGCGGTGCCGCTCAGGGCCTCTCTGAGAATGGCGGGGACTTCAGTGTCCGGAGATTTGGGCCATCCCTGTGGATTCAGTTACTTTGGAACCTTTTTGTGCCGTTTTTATTTTCTGTAATACTGTGTGTATTATTTTGCTAGGCTTTCCCCCCGCTAGAATAAAGGCACATTCAATAATAAGAATTCTCTGGTATCCAATACAAAATGATAGTGTTGTCAGTTTGAAGAAAAAGCAAATTGTCTGCTGTGTGGGTTGGGATTTCCTCTTTAAAAAAAAAAAAAAAAAAAAAGCAGCTTAGAGAAAATCCCTGAACATAGTCTCCTGATTGAAAAATATATTAGTGGATTTCACGGCTTTATCATTTTCTTAAAGTAACAGAGTTTGTGTTTTTGTTTTTTTAATACTTTTAAAACATTGTGTGTATATGTATTTGCTATTCAAACATATGGCTGGAAGCATTCCCAGTGCAAAATTTGTTATGGTTTACAAAACTGAAAAAAAGTCTTTATTTCATAAAATTGTCTAGTTGGAAAAATCCTTATTATTTCTTAGGTCTAACCCTGTGCCAAGGGCCAAAGGGCAGGGGTCCCCTGTGTAGCCATGACCAGCCGGATCATTTCTGGGAGACCTCTGTGATGGGCTAGCTGACATCACATGCAGACACCTGCAGACCACCCTCTGGATGCGAATTTCCCTTCCCACGCATCATCATGTGAACGCTCCCAGCCACCCCACCTAGCCTGCCGGCCAGACAATGCATCCGTTTCAACAGCTTTATCTCCGTAGCATGTTTGTCTGTGTGTGTGTGTGTGTGTGTGTGTGTGTGTGTGTGTGTGTGTAATCATTTGGATTGTTGTGGGTGTACTTTTTTTTTTTTTAATATATTTTATTGACTTTTTACAGAGAGGTAGAGAGGGAGGGATAGAGAATTAGAAACATCATGAGAGAGAATCACCGATCAGCTGACTCCTGCACACCCCCTACTGGAGATATGCCTGCAACCAAGGTACATGCCCTTGACCAGAATCGAACCTGGGACCTTTCAGTCCGCTGGCCGATGCTCTATCCACTGAGCCAAACCGGTTTTGGCTGTTGTTGGTGTACTTTGCCCTTATTTTATAAAAATCACAAATTGAAGAGGTTAATAGTAAGAGTTAGGAAGAGCATAATTCTCCTAAACACACCCAGTGAGAAAGAGCTGGGACTCTGGGTGTATCTCCTGGGCCTTGATTGGGTAACTGGGGAGTCCTGGGTCTTGGAAGGAGAGAGGGAAGTTAGAGGGCGTGTGTGAAATGCCGGAGGGAGGAGCTGTGGAGTCAGAAAGGGTAGGTCTCATTAGGGATTTCATAATCGTCCTGCCCTTGTTTCTTTAATTTTAATTTTTATTTTAAGCCCTCTGAGAAGGAACACACCTTTATGCTTGTGAGGTGTGTTTTGTAACATGTTTTTTTGTTTTTTGTTTTGTTTTACTTTTTCTGCATTTTACTTGCAAACTCATTTTGAGGAAAGCACCACAGATGGGAAAGGGTTGTTATGGGAACCCTGCAGGTCTGTAAGTTTCCCCTCTGCTGCTGTCCTGCCCACTGGAATGTCCCTGGTAAAAGTTTCTCAGCGTCCTTGAAGTCAGCCCCGAGTCACCCTGGTCCCCCTCCCAGGGCCTCCGATGTCCAACTTCCCTGGATTTTCGCGTTCTGGGTCCCCTGACTTTGGACTCGCCTTTGAGGATGCCCCCTGGCATCAGAGAGCAGTCTCGGGCCAGCACGCTGCGACCCGAGCCACCCTGAGAGCCCGATTTCTGCTGTCTGAAACCCGTCCTGCTTCATCCTGTCCTCCCCCCAGGCTTTGCCATAGTCTCTTAGGCATCTCAGTGTCAGTTATCCCGCTTCTCACCTGACCTGCCACCTTCCATCTATAATGATGCCTCTTCCGAGTGGGCTTCCTTAAGCTCTCCTGCTGGGCTCCACCAGCGCCCTCCCTCCCTGGCACCTAGACATCCATTTGTTCCTTGTTTCCCACCTGTGTCCTCCAAACGAGGACAGTCCCTCACACAGGAAACTCCCAAAGTTCTGCTGAATGGGTGAGTGGCACCCCCATCCTCCAGTTTCCTTGGTGCTGCACCTGGCACCTGGCTTTGATTCCTTCTGTCCTTGGTCATCCATCTACTGAGAACCCAGAAAGAGCAGAGCCCAGCACCCCGCCCTCTGGACCTCGCCCAGCAGGTTCCGCAGCTTGCCGAGGCCCCACCCTCCTTCGGTGAGTTGATGGTGCAGCTTTTCCTGTCTCTGGGTCTGTCCCCTGTGGCCCAAGTATTGTCACCACCGCATCCTTCGCACAGGGTCCTTCTTGGTTGCTGCCACCCATGGAAGTAAGTCCCCATCTCCACTCCGACTTTCTGGACTCTTCAGAGTCTTCACCCATTGAACTCTCAATTTTTTTCCTTTTTATCTTTTATTGATATATATATATATATATATATATATATATATATATATATATATATTTTTTTTTTTTTTACAGTGAGGGAGAGGGATAGAGAGCTAGAAACATCAATGAGAGAGAAACATAGACCAGCTGCTTCCTGCACACCCCCTACCACCACCACTACCACCGGGGATGTGCCCACAACCAAGGTATATGCCCTTGACCAGAATCGAACCCGGGGCCCTTCAGTCCACTGACACTATCTGCTGAGCCAAACTGGTTTCAACTTAACTCTCAACTTTATATTGTTCTCCCCACCCGCCCACCTCTGGAGGCAGGCGGGTCTTTGTCTGTTTTACAAAAACCCGCAGACATGGTCCTCTGCTTGTGCTATCTTCACCACTGCCCTTCTTCCTTCTCCTTCCGTCTACAGCAACCCAGTTCTTTCTTAAGGGCCGGGTTTTGAAAGTCCTTCTCCGTACTGGAATCTATTCTTCTCTCGCCCTTGACATGGCTAGACTGGTGTTAGCAGTCTGCCATCCAGTGAAATGCAGAGCAGCACACGTGATTTCTGGAGCGTGGAGGTTGGAATCACAGAGACCTAGGTCTGAATTCTTGTCCCCCCGTTGGCTAGCTGTGTGTCCTTCAGCAAGACCATTGCTGTTACTAAGCTTCATGTTCTCAGCTGTGATGTGAGAATGTGTTCCTCTCGTGGATGTTTAAAGACCAAAGGGTGGATGATGGTACAACCCCTAGGATATCGAGAACTCGCAGTAAATACTATACTGGTGGTCATTGCCTCTCTGTTGGTGCTGTGGTCTGAGTCCCCCTAAAACATGTATGTTGAAGTTCTAACCCCAGTGTGATTGTATTTGGAGATACAGTTTTTAGGAGGTAAATCAGGTTTAAATGAGGCCATAAGCATGTGGCTCTAACCAGTAGGATTGGTTGCTTTATAAGAGGAAGAGACGACGATATCTCTCTCTCTCTCTCTCTCTCTCTCTCTCTCTCTCTCTCTCTCTCTCTCTCTCTCTCACACACACACACACACACACACACACACACACACACACTGGCCCACTACGGACAAGCCCTGTGAGGATGCAGTGTGATGGTGGCCATCTCTAGGCCAGGAAGAGAGACCTGACCAGGCAGCATTTTGATCTGGACCCGTGGGAAATAAATGTCTGCTGGTGAAGCCACCCAGGCTATGGCGTTTTGAGGAAACAGCTTGGGCTGACTAATACAGTTGGCTTTCCCTCTAATGAGATAACGATTTGTTGAGCTGACGTTAATTGAGCGCTTATTATGCATCAGGCAGTTTCTCATTTTACCTCACATGTCTAATCTTCGAGCTCATGACCACCTAGGCAGATTGGTTAAGCAGCTCGCTGAGGGTCCCCTGTCTCCCAGCACCAGGGTGAGACTGGCTACTACACGTGTGGCCTTTGTGAGGCGGTGCCTCCCGGAGGTGTGCAGTGGGTGCCCTGTGACCCTTCGTGATGGCCCTGTCAGGTGACCGTGTCTCTGACTCCAGATGATGAGTTCCTTGATGTCGAGCGGTGCCTTGTATTTTGTCTCCAGGGGCACTTAAGAAACATTACGTGCACAGGAAGCAATTCAAAAATTAAATTTCAGTTGGCTAATTTTCCCCCAGTGTATCTACTTATGGAGAAAAGAGTGAGATTTTCACCTTAACTATTTTGGCTCAGTGCATAGAGCACATGTGTCAAACACAAGGCCCGCGGGCCAAATCCGTCCCGCCAGGCCTTGCAGTGTGGCCTGCACCACGCTGTCATCACTGCACTCCGCTGCATTTCCATCACAATGACAGTTTATGACTGTTCAGTAAACCATTCGGCCCGCGATTTAGGCTGGATTTTAGATTTTGGCCCCTTCTCTGATGGAGTTCGACACCCCTAGCATAGAGCATCGGCCCGAGGACTGAAGGGTCCTGGGCATGTACCTTAGTTGGGGCTCAATCCCCAGTAGAGGGCCTACAGGAGGCAGCTGATCGATGTTTCTCTCTCATTGATGTTTCTAACTCTGTCCCTCTCCCTTCCTCTCTATAAAATCAATAAAACATATATATATATTTTAAAAAGAGTGAGATTTTCCTCCTACCCCGGGTCGCCCTGTGTGCCCTGAGCAGTTTGCTGTCTGCGCAGGCATTGGAGTGCTGAGGGGGAGAGCCCGCTGTGAACTAGCTAAGCCAAGCAAAGGAAGGGAGGACCTTCAGCGGCTGATAGGAAACCTTTGTTAAGTCGGAACCCTCCGTTCTTTTATTCTCTCAGTGAGAAGATGAGTGTGAGAACAGTCCTCACGGATAGGATATGACTTGGCACGTTGGTTCTAAAAGTGGTTCTCGTCTTGTTTTCCTCCTTTGTTTTCTTCTCCCTTTGTCTGAACTAACTATAAGAGATCAGAAGGAAGGTCCACAAACTCACTCTTTCTCTCCCTCTTCTTTTTCTTTGCCTTAGTTGTTATTATTCTGAAATAAATGTGCTTCATTCCTCAGCATCCAGATGGCTTTGCTAGTAATTAATGAATCCCTCTCTTCTCAGAAGTTGATGAGTTTCTGAAAAGTTGAGCCACATGAAGCCGAAACCGTTTTTGGCTCAGTGGATAGAGCGTCGGCCTGCGGACTGAAGGGTCCCGGGTTCGATTCCGGGCAAGGGCATGTTCCTTGGTTGCGGGCACATCCCCAGTGGGGGTATGCAAGAGGCAGCTAGCTGACCGATGTTTCTCTCTCATCGATGTTTCTGACTCTATCCCTCTCTCTTCCTCTCTGTAAAAAAATCAATTAAAAAAAAAAGAAAAAGATGAGCCACATGAAGTGTAACAGGTTCAGAGTCTTGAGGTTGTAGCTTGTATGTAGTCTTGCAGGCCCCTGTGCACAGACAATGACACACATTCCTTATCAGCACGTTTGTCACATATACCCACTTCCCTTTAGTGAGGATTACGTAGACATATGATGTGTTACAAGAAGGTTGTTAAAGTAAAACTCGAATATGGACAAACCCTTCCAAGCAGCAGTGTGGAGCCTTTCTTCTGTCGAAGGCCATTGGGAATATTGATGACATCATTCGCGAGCCATACAAAAGGATCACCTTAAAAATGAGCCTGCTGCATTTGGTCAGACATTTAATCGACTCACCTAATGCCTTGGCAGGCCAGACGTCCCCCACCCCTGCTGGAGAGAGAGAGAGAGAGAGAGAGAGAGAGAGAGAGAGAGAGAGAGAGAGAGCGCGAGCGCGCGCGCGCGCCAAGATTTCTTATTCTTAGGCTGGTGTATTTGCTGTGGTTGAGTGAACTGAGAGCCAAGGTGAACATGGAAACTGAGCAGATTACATAATTCTGCTTCCCTGGCAAAATGCCCATTCCAGAGGGAGCCCTAATTCTCAGGTGCTCCTTTCTCAAAAGAATAATGCAGTGCGGGGCTCTTCCTCCCAGGGACAGAAAACCATGGAATTTACAACGGGTACAGGAACCCTCGCTGTGGTGCATAAGACGTGACGGGGCTCTTGCTCATGCTGTGGGTTATGACCCTACCCTTTGCCCCTGGATACCTCCTGTGAATCCTTTAGACTTTGAAAGGAGTCGCCTCCTCCAAGAAGTCTTCCTTGCTGCTCTCTGTCCAGGCCGGCTGAGTCCCTCTCCTCAGTGGAATCCTAATACAGTGGGTCTATCTTCATCTCTCCACCTCCAGACTGCTTTTATGTGGCCTCTCACAGCGAGGCCAGGTGTTCCTAGGACTCATTCCTGGGATTGTGGAAGGTGTGTGGCTCTGTGTAAGGACCATCCCCTGTGTGCGCTCCCTTTCACACTCGTACGACCCTCCTCACCTCTGGAGAAGGCCGGCGTGTCCGAAGATGTCTTCTGTTATGCTGTGTGTGGTGGGAAGAACCAGGCATTTCTCTGACTATTCACAACGATTTAGACATCGATAAAAGTTCCATTTCCCAATTAATAGGTGAAAGCATATGAATTGCTTTATATTTTTGTGGGACATATGCTCAGTTCAGACTCCCTGAGGTCTTATTCAAATTACCGGAAACCTGGCCTCTGCAGTGTAACTCACAGATGGTACTGGCTGCAGCCAAAAGAGAAAAAGACGGGGGGAAACAAGCCCTCCTGTCAAAACACAGGGCTGCTCCAGGGCTCTGAGCAGTAGGGTGTCCAGGGAATGGAGTTGGGCTGGGCTCCCCCACTTCCACCCAGCTGGACCCTCTGGGCGGGAGACGCTTCCCTGTCCTTTTACCTGCAAGCTTTTTTTTTTTTTTTTTCAACTTTAAAAAAATATATATTGATTTCTTTACAGAGAGGAAGAGAGAGGGATAGAGAGTTAGGAACATCAATGAGAGAGAGTCATCGATCAGCTGCCTCTTGCAGCACACCCTCTACTGGGGATGTACCCGCAACCGGAATCGAACCCGGGATCTTTCAATCCGCAGGCCGACGCACTATTCACTGAGCCAGACCGGTTTTGGCTTACCTGCAAGCTTTTGTCCCTGTTTCCCCTGCCTTGAATACTACCTTTTCTTTTCTTTTCTTTTCTTTTTTTTTTAAGTATTTTTATTGACTTTTAGAGGGAGAGAGGGAGAGAGAGAGCAAAGCGTGGATTGGCTGCCTCCAGCCAGATGTGTGACTGTGCATGGGTGAAGCTCTGGGGATAGTTGAGAGGATCAAGCAAAAGGCCTGGGGTCAGCTTCACATTCATTCATTTATGGGAATGTTGACTGGGTACTAGACGTGGCCGGTGCTCTCAGGGCCGGGGTTTGGGTGTGGAGTTAGTTGGGGGCGGAGGGGGGGTGGGAAGTGGTAGGATCATGCTTCCCCCCCCGCCCCCCCCCTCCATGTTGTAGCCAGATTCCAGGACTGGCCCTCTGTCCTCAAAACCAGGTGTGATTCCTGTAATGTGGGAAAAGATTCAATTCTTAGCCTTTCTTAATAGTTTTTATCTGCGTTCCTTTGTTCCCAAGAAGGTAAAAGTTGAATAATATTAAATACATATTTTAAATGTCCTCTTGTTTTAATACTTAGGAACCATTTTAAACATGAGAATGTTTCTTTTTAAACATTTAAAAAATATATATTTTATTGATTTTTATAGAGAGGAGGGAGAGAGATAGTTAGAAACATCAATGAGAGAAACATCGACCAGCTGCCTCCTGCACACCCCCCAGTGGGGACATGCCCTCAACCAAGGCCCATGCCCTTGATGGGAATTGAACCTGGGACCCTTCATGACGGGAATTGAACCTGGGATCCTTCAGTCTGCAGGCCGACGCTCTATCCACTGAGCCAAACTGGCTTCGACACATTTTTTTCTTTTTTAAAATTGATTTTTAGAGAGAGGAAGGCAGGGAGAGGGGGAAATATTGGTGCGAGAGAGAAACAATTGGTTGTCTCCCAAAAGTACCCAGACCAGGCATTGACCCTGCAGCCTAGGTATGTGCCCTGATGGGGAATCGAACCAGCCACATTCTGGTATATGGGACGACACTCCAGCCAACGGAGCCACATCAGCCAGGGCGAGAATGTTCCTTTTATTAAAAAAAGACATGGCTTGACTCTGTGTGACACACCCCTGCTCAGTGATGGACATTGGATAGCAGACAGACGTGTGCAGTGTAAGCGTCTCTCCCAGGGTACACCCAGGTGGCAGGGATCTCCCCAGACGTCTCTGGCTGTGCGAGAAGGTGTGTCCTGGGAATACGCAGGCACCTCGATTCCAGGGCGTCTGGGTAATCCCCAGCCGACGCGGCAGACGTGAAGTCATCCCGGAGAGCTCTCGCGGCTCCCACCCTTCTGCTCGCACGCACACGCACGCACATGCACACGCGGTATCCTGGGAGCACTTGATTTTCTGTATCAGTGAATGGATAATGTGCACAAGCGGCAGGAGCTTCGTCCTCCGGAAGCCTTCCCTGTTGTGTTAGTCAGCTGGGGCTGCCGGAACAAGGCGCACAGCCTTGGGGCTTACACAGCAGACAGGTGCTGTCTCCAGCGCTGGAGGCTGGAGGTCTGAGGTTGAGGTGTTGGCAGGGTTGGTTTCTTCTGAGGCCTCTGTTCTTGGCTTCTGGACCGCCGTCTTCCCTCTGTGTCTTCCCTCTGTGTGTGCCTGGCCAGATTTCCTCTACTTTCAAGGACACCCGCCGTAGATGAGATCAGAGCCCACCGTGACAACCTCATTTAGCTTAATTACTTCTGTGAAGATCCTATCTCTGAGTGCAGTCACTTTCTGCCACGGGTTCGGGCGTCAGAACGCGAATTTTTGGGGCGGGGAGCACACCTCAGCTCCGTGGATGTGTGGAGTACTGATTCTCTCTGGGATAAGACTTCACCCATGTTGAAAAGGTCACCTCTGCTTCCTTTTCCCTCCTTTTCGTATTCTTCTTATTAAAACATTCAGACCTATACAAAAAGTGCAAGCAGAGTATAGTCACTACCTATCTACCATACTCCCTAGAGTCAGTAATTGTTAACATGTTAGATGTGCTTCATCTTTATGTAGAGGTACGAACCAATTAAAAGGAAGTTGTAGGCTCTCACCCTTTAAAATGTCAGCACACGTCCCTTAGGAACAAAGACATTCTCCCGTGTAACCTCCACACCATTATCGCACCAAGAAAGTTTAAAAGAATTCCTACAGCATCAGATAGGTGGTCCTCTATTCAGATTTCTCCCGTTGTCCCTCCAAGTCTTTCGTGACTGTTTTGTGTTTTGATAAAACTAGGAGGACCTCATGAAGATACAGGCATGGCAACTGGATTTTTTTTTTATTTTTTTTTTTTTTATCTCTTTAGTTTCTTCAGTCTGGAATGATCCTCCCAAACCCCATCCTTTTTTGATTTTTTTTGAGATGATCAGGAAGGTTGTGTAGGGCAGTGGTTGGCAAACTCATTAGTCTATAGAGCTAAATATCAACGGTACAACGATTGAAATTTTTCTTGAGAGCCAAATTTTCTTAAACTTAAACGTCTTCTAACACCACTTGTTCAAAATAGACTCGCCCGGGCCGTGGTATTTTGTGGAAGAGCCACACTCAAGGGGCCAAAGAGCCGCATGTGGCTCACATGCTACAGTTGGCCGTCGCCGGGTTTAGGGGATGGATGCCTCCCATCCTGGATTTGGCCGAATATTTCCTAATGACGGCGTTCAGCTTGTCCCCAGATTCAGGCTTGTTTCAGGTGATAGTTGCCAGTTGACACTGGGCGCTTCTTAAAATCAGGTCTGACCAGGCTGTCTCACCGCCAGTGATGCTAAGTTCAGACCCTGGCTAAGTTCCCTCCAATGGATGATACATCTTTTCCCCTTTTGCAATTAGCCCATAATCTAAGGGGGATCTTCTGTCACTGCCTGCGTACTCATTGATGATTCTTGGCTGAATTATTTCACTGGAGGGTTCCAAAATGGTGGGTTTTTTTTTTTGTTTTGTTTTTTCCTTCAAATGTTATCACTAGTTCTGGGTTACAGTTGCAACTATAATGGCTGTATTATAGAGAAAATGATGGGTGTGATTCATCATCTCTAACGGTGGCAACTAAGTCTCTTGAGTATCGCTGTGGACTCCAGGGATTTTATGTAGTCAGCCTTTTGTAATCAGTTGTAGCCATTGTTTGGATGTCCCTTTTTTGCTGTTTTGTTAATGTTCTTGGAACCTTCCCCTTTTAGTCTTTGGCTACTTTCTTGCCTTTTTTTTTTTTTTTTTTTTTTTTTTTTTTTGCACAAAACTCTCCTAGGCTCCTCTTAGACTTCTCATTTGCTGACTGGGAGTCATCTGTTTCTCCTAAAGTCCCCGATTCCTCTTAGTGGAAAAGGGTACGTAGAAACCAAATGTGGGTGCAGGGAGTGTGCGTTGTGTCTGGGGTGCTAACAACTTCAGGGCTTGCCGTCCACAGAACGAAGGACGAGGAGACTGGGGGGGTTTATTGATCTCTCCACGTCACATTGAACATCCCTGGGTGTGGCTTTACATCTTCGATTTTGTGCTCAGAGCTCTTTGCTTGGCTCCTGATTCTGTTAATAATGCCCTCAACACATCCCTCTTCGTTTTTTTTACTCTGCAGGATAGGTAAAATTGTTTCAAAATTGTTGTTACTGTTAACAGTAATTCTGATTAAAACACAGCATTCTTTTGTAGATCATTTTGTCCTTTGTGTGTACATCCCACTAGGTTGAGTCAGTATTGGGTTATAACGCTATGTGAAAGGATTCTTTTCTCTGTGAGGTGAGGCTGCCAATTGATCCTCTAGCTAGGTTCTTTTGTTTGCCTTAATTTTTTTTTTTTTAAATATTAAATACTATGCCTTGCTCTTTTTTTTTTTTTTAATTTAAAAAATCAACCTTATTGAGACATAGGTCAATACATTTACAATAAACTACAGGTCTGGTGCATGGGGATGTGCACTGATGGGAGCCCTCAGCCTGGCCTGCACCCTCTCGCAATCTGGGACCCTCTGGGAATGTCAGGCTGCTGGTATCGGGCCCAAACCGGCAGTCTGATGGCCCCCAAGGGATGTATTATAGTAGTGTGGAGTGGCAGGCGGTCAGGGAGGAGTCCTGGCTGGGCTCCGTGACACTCCTGCTCATCCTGGCCCCTCTGCGTGTGCTGTGCCGCTGCCACTCAATAGTGCTGCCGGGAGGCAGGAGAGGCTCACGCAGCTGCTGAGCGTCTGCCCCCAGTGGTCGGTGTGTGTCATAGTGACGGTCAAATGGTCGACCAGTCGCTTAGGGTTTCGTATATATAGAGATGCACCATTGAAAGTGTTTTGATTAATGTGCTTATTCCTATGTAACCGACAGCTACAGTGGAGAACAGAATGATTTCAGCCCCACACGTTGCCCCTGTGATCCTTTGAGTGGGTCTCCTCTCTCTCCACCCAAACCCTCAGGCAACTAACGACTGATCTATTTTTTCCTCTCAGTAGAGTCATTTTACCTTTCCTAAAATTTCATGTGACTGAAATCAGAGAATAGTAGACTTTTATTTCTAGCTTCTTTTACCCGACTGAATGTTTTTGAGAATCATAAATATTGTGTGTATCTATAATACATTCCCTTTTATTGCAGAGCTGTGCTCCATTTTGTGGGGAAGTCATTATTTGTTTATCCTGTCACCCGCTGATAGAGGGTGGGTGGGTGGTTGGCTGGTTTCGGGGATGAATAACGCTGCTCTGAATTGTCTCACACAAGCCTCTGTGCAGATGTGTGGGTTCATTTCTCTCAGGTAGGCTTCTAGGAGTGGGATTGCGGGGCCCCGTGGTAAGTGTATGGTTCATCTTATAGGAAAATGCCAAACTGCTTTCCAAATGAGTCGTGGCTCCCATCCCTCCCAGGGATTTGTGGGGGCGCGCTTCAGTAGCTCCCCGTCCTGACCAGCACTTAGTGTTGTCAGTGGTTTCAGTGTTGGCCATCCCAGTGGGCATGTGGTCACCTCTCGTGATTTTAATTGTGTTGCTCTCCTCTGGATTGCACGACTTCTTAGTTCCCACATCGACACTCTGTGAAAAAGGATAGTTAGTGAGGTTTTTAAACATATTTTTTTCTCAATCCCACTCTCAAAGGTGCGGGTTCAAGGACTGGCCAATCTGTTGAGCTCCGTGTTGTCAACTGGGTCATGAACCAACATGGACATAGTCCCCGCCTTTATGGAGCTTACATATTAGAGGGAGAGGAGACAGACATGAATCCAACGGCCTCCTAAGTAAATGTAAAATCATGACTTTGCCATGTGCCCTGGAAAGAGTGGGCTGGGGCTGTTGTGTCTGTATTTCATCACGGGTTCTCCAGGAAAATAAATCGTCTTGTGTGCTCCCTTTCTTAATACTTATTGCAAAATTTCCAAAATGCTGTTACTCTGGGGCCTGTCATGACAGGTTCAAGCCTGGGAAAGTAACCAGTCTGTGGTTGGAACCCAGTCTGTGGATACACTGTGATGAGCTTCCCATGACCATTTGGCTTCAGAGGAAGCCGGATACCCACCTGTTCCTCACACAGCCCCTGCTGAAACACACTTTCAGTGTCTTTGAAACTATGCCGGCAGTGCGTGGTTTACACTTAATGGTGTTAACTGCCTTTTTTAAAATTTTGTTTTTAACATTGTGGATACGCTAGATTTGAATCATTCCTCAGTGATTAAAGAATGTCAGTGCATGTTACCAGTGTTTTGGTTTTTAAAAATTACATCTTATATATTTGTCTAGAAGCCTGTTGCATGAAGATTCCTGCAATAGGGCTTCCTGCAGTGATCTGCTTCCCTCCCTTCTCCCCCGCCCTGCTTGCTTGCTTCTCTGCAGCTTCACCCCCTTCTTCAGTGCTTGGCTTCCTTCTATACTGTCTTCAGTCTTTGCTCTGCTCTGTGCCTGGATATGCAAATTAACCACCATCTTTGTTGTGCTAATTTGCATGCTCACTCCTGACTGGCTCATGGGCGTGGCTTGTGAGCATAGCAGAGGTACCATCAATTTGCATGTTTCTCTTTTATTAGATAGGATGGGAGATTTCTCACCGCCCCTTCCACCCATGAAACAGCTCATAGCTTTTATTTAGATTTGAAACTGGTTTATGTTTTAATTTCCTGGAGATTAGTCTGACATAGTACAAAACACTAATGGCCTGTCTTCGTGATGAGGTTGACTGTTAATGTCTTAAATGTTTAGAAACTTTATTAGACTCAGTGTTGTTACTCAGTGTTGTTACAGTAATTGCACTCATGCCATGTTGCTATTACGTGCCCTTATAAAGCGCTTAAGAGGTTGTTTGAATCAGCTCTTCTAAAACTGGAAACTTCACTGACACTTGTCCTATTTGTGATATGTTTTTAATGCAGTTACTGTGAGTTTGAAACGTAATAGTAATCATGGTTCACTTGCAGAGAACATTTTTAGTAACTAGACCTTTCTAATACTGCAGTCGAGCATTCATGTTTGAAAAGCTTCACCTTTTAAGAAGACAAGTTCTCTTACAAGTATACAGCAGAGCTCATTGTTCTGGAAGTATTGGTGATATACCCCCCCACACCCCCCATCTCCCTGTTGGCTGTCCTCTGTGACTTGGAGAAATTGCAAGGGGATTACGATGTACATATTGTGGCATGTGGATTCCAACAGTGAAATTCTAGGGTGATGAAATACAGACACAACAGCCCTAGCCTGCTCTTTCCACAGCACACAGCAAAGTCATGATTTTACATTTATTTTTGAGGCCGTTGGATTCACATCCGTCTCCTCTCTCTCTAATATGTAAGCTCCAGGAAGGCGGGGACTATGTCTATGTTGGTTCATGACCCGGTTGACAAAATAAACATTTTGGTATTTATTTTGCCAGTCACGGTCCTGGCAGGACAGATGGCGCACTCAAACCGGAGTAACCGAGGAACGCTTCATGAAGGGTTGGCTCCCAGCAGTGAGCAGGGACACAAGAAGCCAGCGCCGCCTGTCCTGAACATCTCCCATGTACACGTGGGAGAGGGTGTGGCTCCTGGTGGGCCATGATGGGAGGATTAAAAATATCTAAGGATCTTCCCTTGATTTAAAATATCTAACCCTAACCTCACACTCTTCAGTGAGGTTCTAATGGTCTTCATTTTCAAGCACTTGATAGTTACATCCCCGCCACTGGGAGACGGCCCAGAGTCTGGGGAGGTTTTTCCCAGCGAAGGGCCTTCCTTCCCTGCAGAAGGGGAGTGTCCAAGGTGGGGCTGGCCTCTCTAGGAGCACAGGGTACACCGTCCTCCAGGCTCTTCTGCACGTGAGGGTGACCTGGGGTTTCCTCGCAGGTTCACCACGGCTTAAATGGCCAGGTGAGCTACCGTTCCCGAGTGCCCTGCAGGCTGGACGCTATCCTTGAGGCTGCCACCGGGGGTGGGGGGGGGGGGGGGTAGGGAAGTGCATGCTGCTGAGATGCGTGCACTGTTTCATTGTTGTTTGGAGGAACAACCACACAGTTAAAATACCCCAAAGCTCAGCTCTTCTTTCTGTTGTCTTAAAATCAGGCGTCTTCAGACTACGGCCTTCGGGCCACATGCGGCCCGCAGAGGAGTCTGATCCGGCCCGCCAGGTTTTTTGGGCAGTGAGCACAGCCGAGGTGTTACAGTAGGAATTAGTAGTTCATATAGTCCGGCCCTCCAGCTCTCTGAGGGACCGTGATCTGGCCCCCACTTTAAAAAGTTTGAGGACGCCTGTAGATGGTAGATAAGAGTGTCTTATATATGCACTTTAAAATCCTTGTTATGTACTTGGGTGACACATTTCCAGCAGGCTGGGCTTTCTCACGGAAGCAGCGTGGTTTGGTGGGAAGGTGGAGGCAGCTCAGAAGACTGAGGTTCGAATCCTGACTCGGCTGCTGGCTGATAATAATCTAGCCCAGTGGTCGGCAAACTCATTAGTCCACAGAGCCAAATATCGACAGTACAATATTTGAAAGCTCTTTTGAGAGCCAAAATTTTTAAACTTAAACTTCTAACGCCACTTCTTCAAAATAGACTCGCCCAGGCGAGTGGAAGAGCCACATTCAAGGGGCCAAAGAGCCGCATGTGGTTCACGAGCTGCTGTTTGCCGACCACGGATCTAGGGCAAGCCCCTGTTATTTTGGAGCTTGTTTTCTTGGCTATAAATGGACTTAATCTTCCCGGATCCTTCACTGAGTTGTTCAGGGCCACCTGAGGTATTTGATCGCCCTTTGAAATTTGCTATACAAACGGCTAAACTGATGCTTTGCTTGCACTTGGTCAGGTGCCAGCAATGCAAATATACTAGTAGACTCATAATAATCATGGTAACTTTTGACTTTGTTTTCCATTGGACATGAATGGTTAAAGAGAGAGAGAGAGAGAGAGAGAGAGAGAGAGAGAGAGAGAGAGAGAGAGAGTGTGTGTGTGTAAGAAAGCATTTGTATGCATGCTCCCATGTAAGGATGTACCTTATTTAGTATAGGTCCGTGATCCACAAACTGCGGCTCGAGAGCCACATGCGGCTCTTTGGCCCCTTGAGTGTGGCTCTTCCACAAAATACCACGGCCTGGGCGAGTCTATTTTGAAGAAGTGGCGTTAGAAGAAGTTTAAGTTTAAAAATTTGGCTCTCAAAAGAAATTTCAATGGGTGTACTGTTGATATTTGGCTCTGTGGACGAATGAGTTTGCCGACCACTGGTCTAGGGTGATTCAGGAATCACTTGTGATTTGGAGAGTGGTGTGGTTTTATGCAGTTGGCTGCCTGCCTGATGATGGTGTTTGTCACAGACTCGTGTTTTGATAGTGAGGGTTAGAGGTTCCTGAGCCAAGACTGATTGCATTTGATCTTAGGCAAGTTCCTTAACCTGTGTGAACATTAACTGCCTTATCTGTAGGGTCAGAATACTACCTACCTGCTGGGTTTGTTGGGAGAATGAAACGAAACAATGCCTGAAGGACGGCTAGGCTAATGCCCAGCCCCGGCTCGGGTCTCAGTTAATGTTAATGGCTGTGGCTATTGGCTCTGTTACCGTCTCTACTACCATGTCTGTGTGCACCCTGAGTTCCCAGCGGGACTGACTTAGGCCAGGTGACTCAGCTCTATGGTACTGAGTTGAAATGTCTTGTGTGTAAGGTTTCCATGGATCATTGAGCTGGCTGTGCTTGGAAACCGGAATTAATCATGGGGGCTGGGGCTGTGAGTGTGGTTGGTACGTATCCGCTCACATTCCTGGACCACGCACCCAAATTTCCTGCCTGTCCCTCCCCTGAGGGGAGATCGGAATACCGGCTCCGTGGTTCAGACCGAGATCCGGTTCAGGGCTAATGAAACGCCAGTCAAGGCGCTTTTACACATCGGCTGGACGCGCGGGGTAACGTGTTGTTAACGTGTTGTTATTCCCCCTCGCCGCGCCGTGTAATCAGGTAACGCGTCACCCTTGGCAGGCTCTCGCTCTGGCAGTCAGTCTTCTTGTTTGCTGTCGTGTCGCCATGTGTAATTGTCGGTTATTAATCAACCCGGAGGAGGTTCTGGTTGACTCCCTGGAGGAGTGCTCTTTGTGTCCTGTGCCTCGGGTTGCAAGGAGCTCTCAGGTGAACTGAGAAGTGTCCGGCCACAAATGTGTTGTCTCCGGGGCCCTGTGGCCCAGTTACTAACTTCTGGGTCACTGGGCCTGTGGCTCTGGTGAACCCCCTTAGTGACCAGTGCTCCACTGTGGCACTGGCCTTCCCAGGTGGCACACGTCACATTGTCACTCACACTCAGCAGTCTGCTGGATGGATGGATGTGCAATTTCTGAAACTCCCCCACCTCCCATTTGCAGGACCACACAGAAACCATTTGTAATGATAAGGTAGAAGACTAATGTAAATTGCCTTTTTTTTAATTGTTAATTGATTATTAAAAAATTTTTTTTTTTTTTAGAGAGAGAGAAAGGAAGGGAGAGGGAGAGAAACATTGATGTGAGAGTGAAATATCAATTGGCCTCCTCCTGCATGCCCCCTACCAGGGATCAAGCCCACAACCCAGGCATGGGACAATGCTCAACCACTCACCCACACTGGCCAGGGCTAAATTGCCCTTTAAACACTCTGAAAGGAGTATTTAAGGGCCTCCAGGAGAGTCAGTGTGGGGCCAGAAGGGGAGGGCTTAGTCGCCATGGTGCCAAGGCCATAGGCAGCTGCTGCTCAGCCTCCCACCGGGGTTGCCTGTGCTCTCACGTGTCCTAGGGTTCAGGCCAATTAGTCTTTTTGGGTAGACTGTTCACTTGAACTTTCCCTCGGCCCTTTTAACATCCTGTGTGGCTTCCCCAGGTCAGGGATGGTTTCAGGCTTGTCTTTGTAGCAGGAGCCACAGCCCCAGTGTCCAGGCCTTGCTCAAACCCCATCTGTGGAAAGGTCTCCTTTGCTCCTGGAACACTTGTGCTGACTGTGGAGGTACCATAAAGCCACTTTCTCCCAGCGAGGGGCTCCCGCTGGTTACAGCCAGAGGCTGGGGGAGTCCCACACTTACAGAACAAGCAAGTCGACAACCCCACTGTGCATGCTGTACTGAGAGAGAGGGTCTTTGTGATTTTATTTTATTTTAATTAAATGGCCATAACCCTGGCTCAGTATGCTCACACCTTGTACCTGTAACTTTTTACCTGGCCAACAACTTTGAGTTATGGAAATAAGGTGATCACATGATATGTGCCACTTAGATAAGATCCTATTGGGACATTTAAAAATAGATGAGTAACTGCGGACAACCAGCAGATAAAGTGGCAGGAGGTGGACCAGTGGTAATCCAGCCAAGGCCGCCTCTGCCTTCAGACCACAGGCGCTTATTACCCTCCATAAAACGATATTGAACCTATTATCACGGAGGCATTTGAACCTAAAGGAAGTGGAGGGACTGGGGGAGGGAGGCTCAGCCAGAGCCCAAGCTGCCTGTCCCCTTTCCCCTCTTTGCTTCCTTTACTGTGTTTGTAAAAGTCCTCTCCTGGGCCTTGGACTTGTAAGATAACTGAGTTTTTATTTCTGACAACGTAAGGAATGTTGAATTTTGTCTTCTCTCATGTCTAGGAGCTTTCAGTCAGTTTGCTTTTTGAACTGAAAAAAAAAAAGGAAGAAAAAAAGAAAAAGTATGTAAGAGGTGATTTAATACATGTCTTTCATTCTACCGTGTGTCCTTGAAATTTGCTTAATGCAATTTTAACTTTAAGGCTGTTATTAAAACATTTCAAAAAAGGATTATATCCACGTTCCCGACAACTTTATCACATCATTGTACGTTCCTCTTTCATGGATGATAAATAAAACCGTTTAAATTTGCATATCTTGGCTTCTGTAATAAAGTTATTGGCAGTTAAATGGTCACGGAGGATTTATTTTCCAATCCATATATCCTGTGGGAGGGCAGGGGGGTTGCCATGCCATAGCTTGAATTCATCTGAGTAATGCAGCTCTCAGACCATGGCTGGTAGGCGAGGTATATAAAAGCACCCCGTTTCTTGCACTTCCTGGGTGCGCAGTGAGTGTCCGGGAACATTTTAAACATCTGCAAACCTGAACTGGGAGAATCCAGGTTGGATACGTGCCCTGATTTCAGAGACGCCAACTCTTTGGCCTTCAGACTTGGAGGATCAGGGCACGGGCGCGTCTCTGTGTGAGTTCCGTTGCTTTATTAGCACTTATCAGTGTGGCGCTTGACAAGATTCGTAAGTAAATATATTTTAGCTGTTTTGATTATTTTATTATCGATCTTTGGGAGCGCACTAGCCCTTGACCCACTTGGGCAGTTGGAGAACAGCAGTCCAGAGCAGCCGCCACCAACTGCTGGTCTGTGGACCACTGGTGGTCCCTGAGGCCCGAAAGGTTGGCGACCGCTGGGTACATAAAAGAACTCATTTCAACCCAAACGAATAATACTGGCTCCCGAGTTGATGTGCTTCAGACTTGGGGCCCTACCTCCAATCCCATGGAAATCACATCCAGGCCTGCTGGAGGGCAGAGGCAGAAAGAACAGGGCTGAGGCAAATAGCAGGGGGGGAGGGGGGTGGGGGGTGGACACGACGAAGACGACGACACAGTAACTAATGAACTGGTTTTCCCTCGCATTCCCCTCCCCCAGCCTCACCAGGCCAGGTTCCTCCCAGAGGTCAAGTTGGGGCTGCTTTGGTTTTATTTAGGTATTCATGTAAGGAAACGATTGACTCTTTGCACATTGATTAAAACCTTCCCCCATGGATCCCCCCGTCACACACACACAGCTGTCCAGCTGCCACACTCCTGTGCCTTCCCCGCAGTCCCACCTGCGTCCCCTTGCCCCGTAGTCACAGGCCGCAGTGGAGGGAGGGGTGTTCAGAGACGGCCGAGGGGCTGTCACGTCTTCACGGAGCTCGCGTGCCTGGATATCGTACCCGTGACATGCTCATCACGATGGCCACCTTTATCGCTGCTGGAACACAGCTGAGAAAGAACAGCAAGACGTATCTGATGTTCCGAGGACCCGTTGGGAGTGAGCTGGAAACCCCAGGGGCTGGTTATCGGCGGCTCTGTACCCAGAGAACTGCAGCCTGTCCTCCTCCCCCCAGCTGGTGGTAGACTGAGGCACACTGGGCCAGGGTCCGAGAGACATCTCTGCCTGGACCAGGGCTAGGATTTCTCTCTTCCGTCCCTCTGGCTACTTTTGGGAGAGTGGGGGGAGAGGGGGCGTCTATAAGAGCAGAGGGGGACATTCATTTAAAACACGGCAAATGGTTGTTAGGAACTTCCAACTGTCCGGAGTGTCTTCTTTTTAAACCGTTCTTTTTGGAGTAACTGTCTATTTTGTTCTGGAAAATGGACATGACGTGGTTAGAAGAACATTCTTTGTAATCAGTTTATTTCCCCCCCCTCCTCTTTTCCTGTACTTGGCTATTCTTCAGGTCATTTCTTAATGTTTTTAAAATTTAAAAATTCCCCCTGATAACTTTAGACTATAAATTACAGGATGTTAGGACAAAAAGGGCCTTGGGGAATCACTCACCTGCTAAGTATTTTGTAGTTGTAGGATGCCATGGTCATCCATTAGATAATCTGTTGTTGTTGTTGTTCTATGTTGGTTCTCTCATCGCCCCCCAATACCCCCCCCCCCCCCCCCCAGTATCACCCAACTTCTCATGTGACTTCTTTTGACAAAGGAGAATTAAATGGATCAGCTGCCTTTTAGATGCTGGGCATGGTGCTAGACGCGTTCTGTACACGATCACACTTAAGCCCAACTTGACTTGGACGTGGTCGTGTGACCTCCAGCATGCAGTGAGGGGGCTGCTGGGCAGCTGTGTAGACAAGGGCCATTCAGGTTGGTCCCCTTGTTGCTTGGGAGCCACATGTGGGGACGCATCCTGGGATTCGGGGATGCATTCTGGAATTCTCCTTGGGGGAGCCCCGGCGCTGCTTCTGGCCCCTGTCCTGGGCACCGCTGCCTCTCGCAGGAGCCTCAGGGAACGAGACTGTAGGGGGGTTTGGCAGGAAGGTGAGAGGAGGTGCAGTGGGAACACCTCTGGGAGGCTGTGTATTCCTGCGGGGCATGCCCAGGTGGGCACTGGCGGGTGCCCTGAACTAGGGGGTGGGGGGTGGGGGGTAAGGGGGGGTCATTGCATGTGCCCACAGTAGTGCGTGTGGAGCGCATGCATGCGTAGCCTTAACTCCTTGCTGTTCGTCTCTTCCCTCCTCTTTTTCCTGTGGCCTTTTGGCCAGCTCGTGCAGTCACCTGCAGTTGTTTATTGCTTGTCTTCCTCTGGAGGTTCTGCACCCTAAAAAACAGACCCATCCTTTGTGTCCTGATGTCCCGCCAGCACCCCATACTCCTTTAGGCCCTATGACAGGCGTTGTTAAATACTTGCTTCAGAGTGGGGCCCAAGGACGTGTGATTGTCTGGGTTCTTGCCTTGTCTGGGGGCTGACCCTGAGTTTTGTGGGAATGGCAGAACCTGGGGGCCTGCGCTCTCAGCCCTGGACCACCCCTCCTCCATCCCCCCATTCCTCCTTCTCTTCCTCTCTCTCTCCTTTTTGCCAGCTTGGGCCTGAGGAGCCAGCTCACTCAGAGGAGCCCGCCGCGGGGTGGGCAGCCTTGGGAGCAGAAAGTAGGCAGGACCGGGTGTGGGGGTGCAGCAGGGCGCCTCTCGGGGACTAGCTGGGTATCCACAGCGGAACAAACCCTGGCTGTTTCCGGGAGACTTGGCCTGCCTTCCAGATCCTGGGAAAGCCTGTGTCTTGGCTAGAAAGGCAGCTGCAAAATCAGCAGCTCTGGGGCCTCCTGTCTGCACAGCTACAGAGTCTTGGTGCTGAGTGACTGTTCCACGTGAGCCCCCGTGTCCCAAGGAAACAGAGAGGGGCCTCAGAGGGCAGCCCTCTCCCCTTCAGGACTCTTTGTTCCCTAAGGCTGCTCCTTCTGCCTGACCAGCTCTGCCCCAGCGCTGCCCCCAGCGCCACCCCCCCCAATTCATTCTTCTCCCGCCCTGCCCCAGGGCAGCGGGGGGGGGGGAGGGGGGCGCGAGCCGCTCCTCTTAGGAAAGGGGTGGCAGGGACACAGGGCCCTGGGCTCCCAGGAGGCCTTGGTGCCAGAAGTGACTCCAAGCATGGCTTCCCCAAAGTCTCTCATCCCTCCTGGCTTCACTCAAGGGACCAGGCGTTGCTTTGTTTTATTCTCATCCTTCCATGTTCACCTCCATCTCAGCGTATCCCATACAAAATGCTTCCTTCGGACCGAAGAAAGTAGCACCAGGCAATGGCAAACAAAAGTTGTACGTGGTTCTTTTCTTTTTTTCTTCTTTTCCGATGAAATCTGCATCATTTCACAGTGTGGCAAGTACTGCTGCTACAGGGCAGGGGCTGCCTGGCTGGAGCTCAGTGTTGAGGAAAGCTGGCTGTTCCATATTTTTATCTTCACCATAAAGAGAGCAGTGTTTGTTAAGCTCCTGACCCGTGTGTGCCGAGGACTGTATTATCTGATTTAATCCTCACAACAATCCTACGAAGCAGGTAGCATTATATCCCCGCCCTTTTCCCCTGATGCGGAGACTGAGGCTCAGATCAGGTAAGTAACTCGCCCAAGGTAGCACAGCTGGGAACTTGAAACAAGGCTTGGTCCCAGGTCTCCCCGACTCCAGTGTCCATGCCAACCTAATAAGGGCTGTCCGTGGAAAGCTCAGTTCACCGCCCTTACAGACGCGTGGAACTGGCCAAGAACAGGAAAACGGCAGTGTGGGGGAGCTCGGAGGGCGCTGGGGAAATGCAGGCTCCTGAATACCAATTAACCTATGGTAACGTGCGCAAAGCCTAGAGTTCAGAGCCTGTGAGATTATTTATTATAGTCTAATCCCCTAATTTATAGATGAGGAAGCAGACCCAGAGGGGTCGATGAACTCACATACACCGTGGTTCCAGAAGGCAATGACATGAGGTTAGCTCAGCTCATCATCCACTCCTCTCACCGACGACGGGCTCCCTTAGTCCATTCTGCATCTCTACCTCCTGTGTCTCCCCCAGCCCCCTGCAGTCCCCTGTTCCTGCCTTCGAGCTCTTACTTAGATCACCATTGGCACCTTCTTGCAAATCCCACAGGACCAAGCCCCACTCTCCCAGCCCCTGCACACCCCTCAGCTGGTTTTAGGGCCCCAGCACGGCAGAAGCTCTGAGTCTGAACTCTGGGTTTGCGTGTGGAAGCTGTAGGACAGGGGCAGGGAAGGCCGGACTGTGGTTTTGTAAATGCAGTGTACGGAAGCACAGCCTTGACTATTCGTTTATGTTTGTGGCTGCTTTTGTGCTCCAGGGCAGAGCTGAGTGGTCGAGACGGAGACCGTGTGGCCCACGGAATTGAAAGTATTTACTCTGACCCTTTAAGAAAAAGTTTACCAGCTCCCATTGCAGAGCAACCAGCTGATGTTAAATCTCTGAAGCCAGACCGCCTCAGGCCTCCCTCCGTATGCTCACGAACTTTCCCGGTACAGGCGAGGATGGCCAAGGGCATAGCAGAGGGGAGAGAGGTGGATGTCCAGAAAGTTCTCTCAGGTTCCTGGATCAGTCAGTCATTCTTCTTCTTGTTAATCTTCCCCTGAGGATTTTTCTCCATTGATTTTTTAATTTTATTTTTATTTTTTAAGAGAGAGTGGAAGGAAGAGATAGAAACATTGATGTGAGAGACACATTGTTTGGTTGCCTCCATCACATGCCCCGATGGGGAGGGGGGATCTAACCTGCAACCGAGGTACGTGCCCTTGACCAGAATTGAACTTGAGACCCTTCAGTCTGTGGGCTGACACGCTATCCACTGAGCCAAACCGGCCAGGGCCCTCCGCCATTCTTAATACATGAGCGCCTCAAAGCTTACATGTTCCAATGAGCCCTGGATTTCCCCCTTTCCCAATCTTTGATCTATTGCGTTGCTCAAACCAAAGACTTATTTTGTTTCTTTTTCTTTACCTGCCACTTTTTCTTTAACTTCTAATCCATCACCGGCTCCCGCTGGCTCTCCAGAGCCCACCCCGAAGCTGTCCTCTCTCCATCTCCACTGCTCGGACGCGGCCAGCATGGCTAGACGGAGGCCTCGGCTCCTAACAGCTCCTGTCTTGTCACCCCCTTCTTTATCTTCACAGAAGCCGTATTTACTCTCCTCTTCCCCCTCCAGAATCCAGGCTTCAGGAGAGTGGACCCTGTTTGCCCTGTTCTGCATTCACCAATGTGTCCCCGCGTTGCCTGGCTTACCCTGGGTACCTTATGGATGAGGGGAGGGAAGGATGAGGGGGTTGGTGGGGGACACACCCTCAGGAATGACATATGAGAAACATCAAAAGGGATGGTCTCAGGTTTGCCACGAACACGTGTCCAACTCCCTACTCCATTTTGATGTGGGTCCTGCCCCCTTTTTTCCCTTCCCCTTGCACAGCCCCTTCCTGCATGGGGTGTCACATTGAGAGAGCCCTTCATTATTGCTGGATGTGGGCCATACCTCCCACAAATGACAAATGAAAAAACATGGGAGCCACTGTCCTAGGCCAGTGTTTTTATCACACTTTGGAAGCCAGATTCCTAGAAGTGTTTGTTACCTCGTGATTCGTATGCATGTGTGCACATGAGTACACACCAACACGTTTCACAGAGTACCACTGGCTCCAGGCATTTTCTAGTCGAGTCTGTTCAGTTCGGTTCTGTTCCATTAAAACAACGCTGGCTGTTAACCCATGACATGGATTTCATGACCCATTCACGTGTCATAGTCCTCAGGTTGTGTACGGTGTTTCAGACCCGGTCAGAGTTCACAACCTGGTGGAGACCCCGGGCGGAGACAATGCCAGGCAAACCGCCAGGTGCTGCCCTCAGGTCCCTGAGCTGCGGGAGATGGCCCCTGGGTCTAGTGCTCTCAGGAAAAATGAAAGTTACTATGGTTAGGTTGAGGATTTAATGTAGTTGTTGTTCTTCTCTCTCTTTCGCTCTCTCTCTCTCTCTTTAATATATTTTATTGATTTTTACAGAGACGAAGGGAGAGGGGTAGAGAGTTAGAAACATCTATCAGCTGTCTCCTGCACACCTCCTACTGGGGATGTGCCCGCAGCCAAGGTACATGCCCTTGACCGGAATCGAACTGGGACCTTTCAGTCTGCAGGCTGACGCTCTTTCCACTGAGCCAAACTGGTTAAGACAATCTCTCTCTTTTTTAAAACATTTCTCACTAATCAGTTCTACAATATCGGCTCTTCATATGTGTGTGTCTGCTATTCCCCAGGTGCTTTTTAATTAAAAAACAAAGGTTGACGCCTTCATATCTTATTACTCATTTCCCCCTTTACTCTTTACATTAGTTGTTTTTTTTTTCTTCAAACTGTGTGTGTGTGTGTTATATATATTTAATGTGAAAGTGTATCTTTGAATGAACATGTTTCTTCCCTTATAATTTTGAATTCCTTAACATTCAACGAAACATGACCCATACAGTTATTATGGTAAAAAACACACACCGCCCATATTATTTAGATAAGACACAGATACCTCTAAAAGCTCTTACTCTCAAACATACTGCACAGCGATAATAAAATTACAACCTTCTCCCCTCCATTAAGTGTAATTTCTCCTGACCTAAGAAATGAGCACTCTCTCCTGCGTGTTTCCTTCTGAAATGTTTCCAAGTCAACCTTCTTTACAATTGTGAACCCTAACACGAAACCAAGGAGAAGGCTTGCAAATAAGACCCGGTCATTCCCACGTCTTCCAAGCTCTCTGCCCAGCGCTCTGCACTGTCAGGCCATTGGCGGGACTAACGAGATTGGCAGGGTCGCGCTGTCTCGGTGGGAGTGTCCTGGAGAGGCAATGCTTTTGTTCATTTTTGGCTCTTTGGAAATTCTGACATACTGAAATTAGTGTCTGGTCTGTAAAGAGGTTTCTTGGCCCCTCTCACTGTAAAATGTAGGACTAACCAGGGTGGGTACCATCATGATCCACAGCCCAGGCCGATGGCTGCAGCCAATGAATGAACTTTGACTATGCGCTGACCAGGTCTGCAGTGAAACCTCAGCTTGATGATCACTGTGCAAAGATCGGGCCAAAGACGACTTCCAGCAGCTAGGTTACTGGGAGCCAGACTGGCTTCCTGAGCAAGGGAGAAGGTGCAGCAGAGGAGACACGGAGTGAGGGGTGCAGAGAAGGCTGATGGAATAGTGGGGTGGGGTGGGGGGCAGGCAGATCTGAGAAGAGGGGGAAAGATCCTCCAAGTGAATTTGTTAAACTGCATCCATGAGTACACTGTTGCCTTCTCCTGCCACCAGCTTGCTGGAGGCCCTGCCCACTGCCACTAACAGAATGTGGTGCCGAAATCGGTGTGGCTCAGTGAATGGAGCGTTGGCCTGCGGACCGAAGAGTCCTGAGTTCAGTTCCGGTCAAGGACACGTACCTTGGTTGCGGGCACGTCCCCAGTGGGGGGTGTGCAGGAGGTAGCTGAATCGATGTTTCTCTATCATTGATGTTTCTAACTTTCTATCCCTCTCTCTTCCTCTCTGTAAAAAAAAAATCAATAAAATATATTTAAGAAAAAGAATGTGGTGCTGCTTTCAGGATGGGCAGTTTTGGGGGACTCGGAGGTGATGTAATGAGAAGCATCGCACAGCCACCTCTGCTCTCCTTCTGTCAGAAAGGAGAAGTTCATGGCGGCGTCAGCATTTACTGGGACCTGCAGGTGCTGCCCCTCCCCTAGGCGTTTCACAGGCCATCGCTGGCCTCCACCAGTCTCTCGGGCCTTTGTTTTGCCAATGAGGAAGCCAAGACTTGCTGCGGGACCCTGGCTTGCCCAGGGCCGCACAGGGAATGTCGAGCTCCAGAATTTGGGGAACTGACTGAAATACACATATTTTTAAGCTTCTTTAAGCTTCTGTTTTTATCATAACCCTGCCCGCTTCTTGCACCTAGGTCAGTTACCTTGTGAAACCTCATTCCCACCCCCAACCCACCCCCCATCCTGTGGCCTGTCCCTCTAGTTTGTAAATAGTGTGGTGATAGGGCAAACAAGCTGCTCAGGCCAGGATTAGGAGAAACCGCATTCTTGGCCTATTGTTACTTCCCTGGAGGGTCCGTAGTCCCTCCTTGCTGGGTCCTGTTTCTTCTTCCCTGTAAGATTAGCCCCGGAAGCCACCTGGACAAAAACAAAAGCCACTAGGCTCCCAGGGCTCAGATCCTCTCTCTGCAGAAATGGTTGGGCTGCCTGTGAGCCCAGGCCCTCCAGGCAGCTGGCTTGGGGCCTTGTGTTCAAGTGGATCGGAAAGGCAGGTCCTACTGGGTCTTGGATTCGGTCAGGGCAGGTCCCCACTGCGCAGGAGTTACTGGCTCTCGGGGCTTTTGTGCTTCGCTTAACGTTATTCAGATTCAGTTGTTATGGTCTACTCTGACCCCTCCCCTACCTCCCCATCCCTTAGCTTTTCGCTTTCTTTTAAAAAGTGAGTTGAGTGTGTCTTTTCAAAGGAAAGAACAGAGGGTCCACCGTAGATCATTTGGTGGCCTAACTGCTTCACCCATAACGTCTCCTCAGTCAAGCATGTCAGACCTGTGACTGGCGGGCCGCATGCCTTGTTTGTGGCCCGCCCGCCGTGAGTTTGACATGCACGCTCTGGGCTTGGAAATGGACACAGGAAGGAAAAGGCCACAAAGGGATGTTGGGTTTTCCCCAGGTTGAAATCTTATTAAACAGTGGGGGAATTAAGCTGGGAACTTGGGTCTGAGCGACCTGCGTTTGGGGTCAGGGCTGTGCCGGGGAGCCTGTGACTGGGGTGAGGGGCTCCTGCCTCTGACTTTGGCCTTGAACAGTTCTCCTTAGCAACCAGCAAGCCTTAATGGCAGTCCCCCTGCCTGCTGACGGTGCTGCTAGAAAAGAATTCTAATGCCTTCTGTGAATGAGTTTGTAAGTCAGTGATTTGGGGAACTGACTGAAATACACATACTTTTAAGCTTCTTTAAAGATTTTCAGACACACTTATTTTCCTGAGAGATTTTCTCGGGCTCCCGTACCCACTCCCCAGTAAGAGTTAAGCGGTTTTCTTGTTTGCTCTCTAAATCTTCCCGGAGCACAATAGTTCTGGAAATAAGAGAGTCTGTTGGCTGGAAGCATGGGGTGGGCATGGGTTGATGTAATTTGACTTCTTTTCTCTCCAAATCAGTAAATATTTACAAACGACCTTATCAAACAGCCTGGGTACATTCGGTCATTTGAAAGCAGTCGGAGCAGCGACTGCCCGTCGGCCAGCTGCCAGTCCCGTGGGCGGGAAAGACTTTTTTTTTTTTTTTAATAAAACGCTCTCTGCAGACCAAAAGCCTCCCCCAGAAAGTGGGTCTCAGCAAGTCTTCCTCAGTCCATGGAAACAGTTTTATAAAGTTTGCATTTTAACGTCAGACGCTAAAGACAACCCCGTTAGGCCTGGAGCCGAGCGCTGGGGACAGAGGAGTGGGAAGAAAAGTGCGGGCTGGTTTAGGGTCACCGCGGCCCCAGCACCTCTGGTTCTCGCAGGAGAATTACGGAACCCCACCTCCAGCGTACAGGTCATACTTTTATGAGTTAGTAGGAAAAAGAAGCAGATTACTTTCCTGGGTTTGCAAAGTAGTACCACTGTAACGGGGTTTAAAAAACAACAACTATTCTTGTTTTTCTTGCACTGTTTCAAATCTGACATTTAAAACTCAGTTTTTAGCCGAAACCGGTTTGGCTCAGTGGTCGAGCATCAGTCTGCGGACTGAAAGGTCCCAGGTTCGATTCCTGTCAAGGGCATGTAGTACATTGGTTGCGGGCACATCCCCGGTAGGGGGTGGTGTGCAAGAGGCAGCTGGTCGATGTTTCTCTCTCGTCGACGTTTCCAACTCTCTATCTCTCTCCCTTCCTCTCTGTAAAAAATCAATAAAATATGTTAAATAAATAAATAAATAAATAAATAAAACTAATTTTTAGAAGGGAATACATGTTCTTCAAAGTTGACACGGAAAAATAGTAAAGGAATCTAAGTGTTTGTGGCCATTAGGATAGGAACATAACAATGTTCTTGCCGCAGCCTCACCTGCTAATAACGTGCCCCTCTTGTCTGCCAGGCTTCACACGAGTTCAAGGAAGTGCAAGTTCTGGTTCCTGTTGTCCGAGCATAACATTACGTTATTTACGGCTGGGAAACAGTTGACAAATGAGTGAGAGGCTTAAAAAAAATAGTGACTAATAGTAGCTATCTTCTTCATGCAAAATAGTATTTTCTGTGCTACTCACTTTTATATTTTCGTTTTCTTAAATAAGTAACTGTGATACCAGCTACACACCTACTTCGTACAGAACAATACTTTCTGTACTAACCACCGTCGTCTTTTCATTTTCTCTGCAGAGCATTGGGAAAGGGTCGTTGTGGTGCATAGACCCGGAGTACAGACAAAATCTAATTCAGGCTCTGAAAAAGACACCTTATCACCCGCACCCCCACGTGTTCACCACACCGCCCGCCTCTCCTCAGGCATATCAAAGGTAAGCAGTTCACCTTTACTTTTTCTTTTTGTCTGCAGAAGTTGCCTTATCGTGGCAGAGACCGGTGCTGAGACTAATTTCATAGACTGCGCGCTTTTTAAAATAGGCAAATGAGAAAGAAAGGAAGTCTTATCGGGACCTCCCCTGCGGTGGTTCTTGCAAACCTTACCGCTTCTGCTGCTTTGGCGGGACGGGTTTTCCAAAGGCTTCGGGGCGGGTGGGAGACCGCCTTCCAGGGTGGACACGTGAACCAGGAATAGTTGACGGCTCTGACTTCTCAGCGTGCCTTGGTTTGTTGCTATAAAAGTACAGATGAGCCGCGTAAGGGGTCTGACTCCTGTCCTCCGACCCGGAGTGCCGACAGTGGCCACTGCGGGACTCTCCCCACTGTTGTCCTTCTGGTCGCCGTGTGGACGGCTCCTGAGGGACCGTTTTGTTGTGGTTACTTGGTGTTTGCCTCCTCAAAGCCAGGCGTAGAGAACCATGGAGACTTCTGTTCCCCCGCACACGCCCGTTTGTTTGGGTTGTGGCAGGGAGGTCCCCCGAGCCCTCTTTACAAAGTAACTATGATAGAATTTAGTGGAGCAGAGGATGTGTAGCTTGTTACTTTTCAAATGTGTTATTCCTGTTAAGATTTTTTTTTTTTAAGCCATATAGAACAGAACCAACTTTTAAAATTGATTTTATCTTGCATAGTGCTTGGCTTTGAAATAGAGCCCTCAATCCTACAAAAAAGAATTAATCTACTTATTTTTATTCTCACCCGAGGATATTTTCCCATTGATATTTAGAGAGAGTGGAAGAGAGAGGAAAAGACAGAGAGAAGCATCGATGTGAGAGAAACATGACGATTGGCTGCCTTCTGCATGAGCCTGACCAGGGCCCCGGCTGGGGAGGAGCCAAACCAGCTAGGGCAGTGGTCAGCAAACTGCGGCTCTCGAGCCACATGCGGTTCTTTGGCTCTTCCACAAAATACCACGGCCTGGGCGAGTCTATTTTGAAGTTTAAAAAATTTGGCTCTCAAAAGAGATTTCAATTGTTGTCCTGTTGATACTTGGCTCTGTGGACTCATGAGTTTGCCGACCACTGAGCTAGGGTAAAAGCCTAATTTTTCACGTCTGGTATTGTTTCCGTTGTGACCACCCGGTGAAGAGCAGTTGTCCTCGGACTGCAGGTGTGTGTCGGTGAGACACGGTGTGACTTATAGGTTTCGGCAGTGTTGTGGTCCACGGCGCTACAGCTCCTTTCCCTGGCCTTGTGCTCTGCGGAGAGGAGCAGAGGGATGCTCGGGAAGGGCGTTGATGAAGTTCCTGCACATCCCAGCGGAGAGCATTCCATCACAGGGTAGACAATCAGTCTTCGGCGAGAGACGGAGAGGAACAGCTGGGCTCTCCGAGAAGACCGCTGTATGTCTGCCTCTGCTAGGCGATTAGCGTGATGTAGCCATAGCAACCAGAGCCGTCTCCATAGTAACGCGTAGCCGAGACAGGTGCAGTTGCATCACAAGGCTGTTTGTTGCCTGGCAAAAGGACAGGCCATTAGTACTTAGATATACGCCGTTGCCTTAGAGACAAATAACCTCACATAGCAACTACAGTAGGTTTGAAGGATCGGGGAGGGGGAAGAAATGGTTGTAGCCGCTTTTGTCTATGTTCATAAAAATCGGCGGAGGCCTGCGTGATTGGAAATGACAACTTGAGGTCACAGAGCTGTCGGAGACGAGACGGAATGGGATTTTCCAGAGCAGCCCAGCCAAGCGTTGTGGAGACGTCCAGAAGGACAGAGCCGTCCAGAAGGACGGGGCCATATGCCTGGTTCTCTTCTGGTGGCCGTAGCCCCTCCAGAAACCTGGAAGGGAACTAGGATCAGAGTGGAGAATTGCCGACAGACAGGGCTGGTGGGAGAGGAGATGACACCAGTGATGGGACTGTTTCCCAGATTTTCTCTCTCCTTTGTCATTCTGCTGACACCCTACCCTCCAGACCCCGCAGAATACCCCTTCCTGTATCCCCCACCTTGGACCTCGGAAGTGTTTCTCGTCCTTCTGCTGCCGGGGGAGGTTAAGAACATTAAGTGTTATTCACTGGGTCACATCGTCGGTTCGTTTAGACCGGTGTTTTGTTGCCAAGCGTGACCCAAGGGAGACGTGGTAATTATTTAATAATTTGAGGGATTATAGCAGAGCTCTGGGGCTTGCAGGAGGGATGCACACTCAGGCGAGGCTTGCCGCGCTGGCCCGGGCGTAATGACTTCATTAGGTTTTTAACGTGGGCATAAAAACGCAGACGAGCCAGAGCCCGGGTAATGAAAATGACTTCCACACAATTACTCGAGATCCTGGGCTGCCGCTGCCAGCGCCTCGTCCCCAGGTTGACGGAGGAAAGAAAAAAATTCCCATATGGACCCACCCGGGGGCTTGGACTTCACCCCCAGGAAGGTCCCTGGATGGGGTGTGAGGTGCCAGATCAGATGCTAGCCGGCCTCTCCCATGTCTTACCTCTGTAAGAGCAAGTCCCTTTCTCTCTTCTCAGAGAGCGGAGGGTACTGAATACTAGGTGACTGTCCGATATTCATATGGCTTCTAATGGTGTGGTATTCGGCTCCATTCTAAGCCTCGGGCCCCTTGTTGACGTGTCTGAGGGAGGATGGAAGTGGGGCAGAGTGAGTCGTTAAACAGGGACCAGAAATGCCAACCTGACACACGCCACGGCTGGGTCTCCGGTGTCAGCTCCTTGCAGGCTTGCTGTGCGGGGCACCTGGGGAACGCTCAGCTCCCACGGAGCCGGCACTTAGCATGTTGAAGACGGTGATTACGCTAGATGGGTGGTTATTGCTTGTCCTCGCAGGTGCGCCTGGCAGGGAGCGCTCTGAGCCGCGCTGCAGGTGGCCGAACGTTCTGCAGGGAAAAGGGGGGATCTGGAAACGCTGCCCCTACGCTCTGTGCGTGCCCGACGTGCGTGCCCTGACTGCCAGTGTGCTCTTAGGTGTTGGATAGGACGTTGTTGCTGCTTTGGATACCACACTTATGGATTGTTTTTCGTGGGAATGTGGAGTTCCATGGCATTAGCTCCTTACTACCCCGTTTTCCCGAAAATAAAACTGTGTCTTATGTTAATTTTTTCTCCCAAAGTTGTGCTAGGTCTTATTTTCAGGGGATGTCTTATCTTTCCATGCGCTAGGTCTTATTTTCGGAGGATGTCTTATTTTCGGGGAAACATGGTAGTTTGCAGAGACTGCCATGGCAGAGCAACAGCTGAGGAACAACAGGAATTCATTTTCTTTCCCTCCTGGAGGCTGGAAGGTCAAGATCAAGGTGTCAGCAGGGTTGACTCCGTCTGAGGGCTGTCACCTGGCTCTCGCCGCACATCTGCTGTTTTGCTGGCATTTCTTGACATTCGTTGGCCCGAAGAAGCATCGCCTGGATGTCACATGGTGCTCTGCGGGTGTGCTCTCGGTGCCCAGATCCCCGCCTTTTATAAGGACGCTGTTCGTATTGAACGAGGGGCCCATTCTACCCCAGACTGACCTCATTTTAGTAATTACATCTCAGATGCCGGTGGCCAGAACTTGAACATGGCTTGGAGGAGATGGGACACAATTCAACCCATAACAGCCTTTTTTTTTTAAGTAAGGCCTTTTTTTTTTTTTTTTTTTTTCTGACAAAAAACATGGAGGAGAAGAAAGTAATGAAACATTCAAAACAAAAGGATGGGGCGTGTCGGAGGGATATTGGAGCCAACCTGAAATTGGTCCCATTGGCCAGAGCCGGGACAAGAAAACAAATAACATAGCGTTGGGTTGTAACCCAGAATCCTCCTATATCATAATAAAAGGCTGATATGCAAAGCGTCCACTCGGGAGTTCGACCGGGAAACCGGGAGTTTGACCGCTCGCTCCGATGTGCGCGGCTGTAGATAAATGACTGCATGGATGGCTGTAGAGACAAATTTCTCCTACAGAAAAACGTCCGATGAGTTAGGTGGGCACTCCTCCATTCCAGGAGTTAGAGCTTAGCATTTACAGTATTAGATCAATGCCCTGTGAATACTGTGTTTCCCTGAAAATAAGACATCCTCCGAAAATAAGACCTAGCGCATGGAAAGATAAGACATCCCCTGAAAATAAGACCTAGTGCAACTTTGGGAGAAAAAATATAAGACACTGTCTTATTTTCGGGGAAACAGAGTAGCAGATATTCCATACCGATTGTCATGACAACAGATTGCTTTAAAAAGTTACGTATGTGCATCGTATGTGATACCTCCCTTCTCTGGTTATAGGCACCGATCCAAAATCAGTTTATTGAAAAAGCACTTTAATTATCTCTCGGCACAGGTGGTAGCAGGTTTTACAAATTAATCAAACAGCAGGGTCTGTCGTTTCCTGGATGGTCAGTTTTCAGAGAAGGAAAATGTAATGAAACCCATCTGATTTGGGAGACGGCCCAGCACCTCAGAAGCCTCTGTTCTGTGTGAGGGGCGGGCCACGATGGGATTCTAGATGAACACAGCCCCGATTGAGGGACACCCCCCCCCCCCAATTGAACCTTCTGTTTGTTGTTTCAATACCCCCCCCCCCTAATAATGACAGACCATTTTATAGTTTGTGTAAAGTATAGTGGCCTGACCTGTACGAAGTTAGAGAAATCCAGAAGACTGTTATTTGATCATCTGGACCTAAAAATTTACTTCTTGGATGACTTCAAAGTTTGTCAGATCAAAACATTTCAAGGCTGAAACCGGTTTGGCTCAGGAGGGTCCGGGTTCGATTCTGGTCAAGGGCATGTGCCTTGGTTGTGGGCACA
The DNA here is from genome assembly GCF_014108245.1 of Pipistrellus kuhlii. Lineage (NCBI taxonomy): Eukaryota > Metazoa > Chordata > Mammalia > Chiroptera > Vespertilionidae > Pipistrellus > Pipistrellus kuhlii. The sequence continues at coordinate 1,217,795 of NW_023425404.1, forward strand.
TCCCCAGTGGGGGGTGTGCATGAGGTAGCTGATCGATGATTCTCTCTCATCGATGTTTCTAACTCTCCCTCTCCCTTCCTCTCTGTAAAAAATCAATAAAATATATTAATAAAAAAAAACATTTCAAGAAAGTTTCGGTTACTCTCACTTTTATTTATTTTCTGATAAAGAAATTTTGGACATTTAAAGTTATCATTTAGCTCTTTATGCCTCTCTTTGCTCCTTCTGAGCTATTTAATGGCCTCAAAAATAAAGAAAGAAATATAAGTAAGTAAGTAAATAACCACCTCTCCAAAGATTTGGCCTTTCAGATATGCAAAGTGTCCACTTGGGAGTTTGACCGGGAGACTGGGAGTTTGATCGCTCTCTATGATGTATGCTGCTATAGATAAATGACTGGTTGGAAAGGGCTGATTTTAGTGCTGACTCAGCAAAAGATTCTATTTTATCCTGCTTGCTTTCCTGTTCATGAGCTGTGAGTTTATTTTTTAACACATTAAGCGCCCAGTTAGTCACCGATGACTGACACTATATTTTCTATCCAGAAGACAAAATAGTATTAAAACTCTTCCAATGCCTGTGTAGCAGAGTAATACCACTAAGAAGGCAGCAGTTGTAGAGTGGTCAGTATACAGTTGAATTCATGACATCATCAGATTCCTCAGCGGGTAACTAAGCTTTGGCCCTAGGAGTGAACTGATAATGGCGATGGGGGGTGGGGGTCGGGTGTTGGGAGGAGGTAGGGAAGGTGGGGTGTGTAGGGAGCTGATCCTTTTAGACAATTAGACGATTAGAAAGTCCTCAGAATGTTAAGCTTGTTAACACACACACACACACACACACACACTAAAATGCTGAATTTGCACACAACATGGAATCTGTTGCTTGGGTAACATGGAGTGATTTATTTATTTATTTATTTATTTATTTATTTATATTTATTTTTACCTTTTAAGACATCTGTCATTTCAGTTCTTCAGAGTGGTGTGCATTTAATAGTTGCCAGAAAAACTGCAAAGCCATAGAAAGTCGGTGTTTACTTGCTTTGAAGGAGTTTGTTAGATTGTTGTGTCATTGCAAATTTTCATTCAGCCAAGCATAAAGGACTGTGAGGATTTAGGCTAGTTGCTTCATTATTACACTATTTATATTTACTTGTAAGCAACAGATTTGATTGAAACTGGAAGTAGTTTTTTAAAATGTATTTTTAAAAATATATTTTATTGATTTTTTACAGAGAGGAAGAGAGAGGAATAGAGAGTAAGAAACATCGATGAGAGAGAGTCATCGATCAGCTGCCTCTTGCACACCCCCTACTGGGGATATGCCCGCAACCAAGGTACATGCCCTTGACCGGAATCGAACCCGGGACCCTTCAGTCCCCAAGCCGACGCTCTATCCATTGAGCCAAACCGCTTTTGGCTGGAAGTAGTTTTTTAAATGAGTCTCATGTTCATTACACTTACTTGTGTAAGTTTATTTTTTATTTATTTTTTTTAAATTTTATTTTATTGATTTTTTTACAGAGAGGGAGGGAGAGAGATAGAGAGCTAGAAACATCGATGAAAGAGAGACATCGACCAGCTGCCTCCTGCACACCCCACACCAGGGATGTGCCCGCAACCAATGTACATGCCCTTGACCAGAATCGAACCTGGGACCTTCCAGTCCACAGACCGACGCTCTATCCACTGAGCCAAACCAGTTTTGGCTACTTGTGTAAGTTTAATTAAAAAGAGTGAGGCAGCACTGCCAGGATGCTTGGTGGTTAGAGTGTCATCCTGTAGATCAAACAGTTGCAGGTTCGATTTCCAGTCAGAGCACATAGCTAATTTGCAGGGTTCTATCCTCTGTCAGGAAGGTATGGGAGGCAAACGATCAATGTTTCTCTCTCTCTCTCCCTCTCTCCCTCTCTCTCTCTCTCTCTCTCTCTCTCCCTCTCTCCCCCCCCCCTTCCTCTTTTGCAAAAAACCAATAAAACATATCCTCAGGTGAGTATTTAAAATTAATGAATTAATTTAAAATGGTGAGGTATTAGGTATTTTGAAGAGTATGCTTAAGCTGCTAGAATAATTTTGCTTCGAATAATTTTTTAAAAAATTATATTTTATTGATTTTTACACAGAGAGGAATTGAGAGGGATAGAGAGTTAGAAACGTCGATGAGAGATATACATTGACCAGCTGCCTCTTGCACACCCCCTTCTGGGGATGTGCCCAAAACCAAGGTACATGCCCTTGACCGGAATCGAACCTGGGACCTTTCAGTCCACAGGCCGATGCTCTATCCATTGAGCCAAACCAGTTTCGGCCGAATAATTTTTTAAAGAATGTTAACTTAAAAAAAAAAATCATATGAAGCTGCATTACACTCAATATGGAGAGGGAAGCGCTAAATTAATGTGGTAAAATGGATGTGGGATTGAATGCCAAGATTTTCTAAAGTACTTGCAAATATAAACTTAATTTTGTAAAAAAAAAAAAGGGGGGGGGGGCGGGGAAGGGGACAGATAATGGAAAAGACTTAAAATTGTTAGAGGGCTGTCACTCCTATAACAAACCAAGCTCATTCACAGTGTGAGCTTTAAAAACCCATTAGCTGGTTATAATTTGATTTGCATTTTAAATTATACCAGAGGCCCGATGCATGAAAATCTGTGCAAGAATAGGCCTTCCTTCCCCTAGCTGTGGTCACCGGCTTCCCTTCAGCACCTGCACCTGGGCTGCTGATACCAGCGTCCTCCTGTGCCCGGGACTCAGGCTGGCTTCCTTCTGGCCCCTGCTTTGTCAGGAAGGACGTCCAGAACGACGTCTGGTCTAATTAGCATCATATTACCCTATCCCCCCCCCCCTTTTTTTTTTTTTTTACTATAGATTAAGTGGAAAACTGTCCCTGCTATCTTGGAGCACTCATGTACTAGGCATATCATAGGAATACTGTGCCCAGTCATCCAAGTTTATTCTGTTTCATACTCACTTTGGAAGTTGACTGTTTAAACAGCCGGGCTGATTGTATCTATTTTGCTCAGGTGCTGAGTAAGACCCAGGGCCCAGAGAGCCACGCGAAGTGACCTTTTCATCCTCTGACCTGGTGGGGCTCCCGCTTTGTACTCACATAGCAGAAGAGTTAGGTTCTCCTCGGATTTACTACCTGTGAGTTTCCGTCGCTGGCTTCCAAGATGATGGATAACAAAGAGGGCCTGTGCCCCCGGTTTTCCTGGTTAAAAAGTTGAAGTGTCCATGGATCAGTGGGAGTCTGGGGTCTTGGCCAATTTGTCTCCTGTGTAGTTGGTTCTCCAAATAGCCAGCAAAGGACCTGGCAGATTCCTGCTCAGAGCCTCTTAGGTATTGTGAGAGGCAGGAAGTGTCTGCTGGGTGGGGCTGACCTGCATTCTTCCCAGAGGTGGGAGGGGGTTGATCTCCATGTTAGGAATGCGAAAGAACTGTCAAAACCACCAGATCCACGATGTGCAGCGAACACAGCAGGGCAGCGTGTTGTTTTGCGGTGGTGTGAAAGAGGCAAATTTTTCATCTCAGCTGAACACAAAAACCTATCACTGCTGTGTCTGAGCTTCTCGTTACACTAAATGGGTCTGGATTTATAGCTTGGGGGGGAGAGGCTGTTAGAAATCGAGGTGTAATATAATTAGATTGGACGGTGGAATCCATCCTTCATAGAAGATTTGAGGGAGAAAGAATGGGGGAAAGATTAGTTTACTCAGCAGTGAACACGATTGGTCAAAAGGCAGTCTTTGGTAATATTAATAAATGATGTGTATTTGAACAAGTTGATAGAGTGACCAGTAATTCCCACCTCAGTGAGGATCAGACCTCACCGGAAAGCTTCCGTCCATCGATGGGAGGAGCACTTTGAGATAATGAAGGAAGCCATCAGCTGGCGAGAGGTTTGGTGTGTTATCACCAAAGAGCTGGGGATGTGTAACTTGGAGAACAACAGAAGGTCAGCATGCCAGCCATCAGCGAGGAGGGGTTTCGGTCTAATGGGTAGACATTATTGAAAGAAAGATTGGGTCTTTTTTTTTTTTTTTTTTAACATTTTTTAAAGTTGATTTTAGAGAGAGAGGAAGGGAGATGAATAGAGAGAGACATTGATGAGAGAGAAACATCAATCAGCTGCCTTCTGCAGGCCCCCTACTTGGGGATGGAGCCCCAAACCAGGACTGTGCCCTGACCAGGATCCGAACCCTTGACCTCTTGGTTCATGCTCAGCCACTGAGCCACACCGGCTGAGTCTTCAAGAAAGATCTCTCCAGGAGAATGGCATCAAGAACTGTGCCAGGCACCTAACAGGAGGAGCTGTGTACCCATGGGGATGCTGGTCAAAGCTGGACAACCAGTTGCCAAGATCCTTCAAAGAGATTTCTTTTTTTTTCGGGGAGAATTTCACGTAATCCCTTCCCATCTCTGGAGTGTTTTATCTAAGTCTGTTGAGTTGCAAGGGCAGGAGAAGGATGGGCTGTGGCTCCCTGCACAGTGTTTGTCATTCTTTCAGCACACACCGTGGAGGCTGGAGACAAACACTGAGGAAAATATGCGTGGTTTTGTTACTCAGAAATGAAAGGTCAGGTTCTTCTCCTGAAATTGCTAAGTCCAGATTTCAAGACCGAGATGGGGCTGATTTAGTTACTCCCTGCTTTGTGCCATCCAGCTTTTCGACTCATGCCCTGCAATTACCTCCCTTGTTTTAGTGACACTTCTTTGCATTTCCTCCGAGGGAGTAAAATTATCGCCGCGGTGGCTTGCCAGGCAGAAGATCATTTCCAAAAGCTGTCCGTCAAACCCGCTGGACCTTCCCCTTATTGTTTACCCACTGAATTAGCGAGAGCAAGCCCCCGCTTTGTGTAGATCTCCGTGGGAGAGCCAAGCTGGTGTCCTTGCCCTGTGCAGTCACATGTTTCTGGCCAGAGTCTTTGGTCACATTCTTAACCTTTTGTGGTTGTTTTTTTGCATGAGGTCCGCATGGCATTATTTGTGTAAACCGTCTTTAAGATCCTGCCCTATAGGTGAAACTTGCAGCAGAAAGCGTGCGAGAATCTTCAAATTCCACATTAATTGCGAACTTGTGATTCTTAAGTCATCTGGAGAAAACATCCATAAGCCACCGAGACACGTTTTTTTAATCTTTATTTTTTTTTAGTTTGAGTTGCTTAATCACAATAGAGTCCAAGTTGAGACATGTTCACTGTGTGTTTATCTGCTTTTAAATGGAAAAGTTTCGGTCAAAGTCTGTTTACTAGCTTGCTTAATCCACTCATATCTCTAACAGACTTAGTACCCCTCACCCAACACTCACTCACACTCTTTCTCTCTCTCTCTCTCTCTTCCTCCCTCCCTCCCTCCCTCTCTCTCTCTCCTTCTCTCTCTCTCTCTCTCTCTCTCTCCCCCCCCCTTCTCATCTGGTTTGACAAAAATAAAAGTGAATGGGGAAAAACACATTCAGAGGAAAAGACTGAAAGAAATTTTGCAGCTTTCTCTATCCCCTTCCTTTTCCCTCTCCTCCTCTTCCTCCTCTTCCTCCACCACCACCACCACCCCAACCTCATCCTCTTCTCTCCCTCTTCCCTTTGCTACTGGGGCTTGTGAATGAAATAATTTATTTTTAAACAATAAGAGCAAAGTTTCTTAGGGTTCTTCTGAGTTAAGAATGAGCACACCCCCTTTTTGCTGATAGAGACATTGAGCGCATAGTATCCCCCTTACCTCTTTCAACTTTCCTGCCCGGGCGCCCCCTGGAGGTGGGTGTTCTGGCCCCTCGGTGAATTCTCAGCCCCCCCACCCCTGTCCAGCCTTAGTCCACCTGCACTCGCTATGGAGTGGACCCCGCTGAGCAGAAGGATATGCACAGCAGCTGTGACGTCCTCGGGAGGAAGGGGCGAGTCTGGGGGAGCAGTGAGGACGCAGAAGAATACACAAGATGTGAAGCTCTGAGCTCTCAGAGTGTGGCCCTGGCTTCCCCAGCTCTCCCCGCCTCCCTGGCTGTCAGGTCCCGCCTTCTGTGATCTAACCGCGCACAGGGGCTCTCTTCTGCTCTGTCTCCCAGGGACCTGGTTGACTTCGGATATATGGGTTTGCATGATAAGGTATTTTTTTAATGCTTTATGTTATGTGGTTCTGATAAGATTTAAGATCGGTGAAAGCCAGGACTGAGGTCTCCATCCCTGTGCTTAAGCCAGGGGCCACCAGTCGGTGGTCCGAGGGTCACTGGTGGTCCATGAGGTCCGAAAGGTTGGCGACCATGGCTTTCAACAGAACCTGCATACAGGCGAGATTTACCGACGATTCCTCTTAGAAAGCACAGCACAGGTAAAGAAAAGAGTGCAAAAAAAGTTTCCTTCTACTCGCTCAGGAATGCCAGAGTAATGGGCTCTATTCCCTCCTCCCTTCGCCATCCAGAGACAGGGCCGGTGGAGGGGAGGGAGACGCTCTGCGCTCTGAAGGCACCTCAGCGCTTTTGCAGTGTTGGTGCTTCTGGCCTTGCGGCTCCTCCCCCACCCACCCTCCAAGGCCCCGTGGCACCACCTCTGGGCATCACACATTTGTACGGGGTCATCCCTGAAGCCCCAGAGACCCATCACGCTCCTCTGGGCGGAAAAGTTATAAATCCCAGGCGGTTGATTCCAAGGCGCCAGATCCTGTCAGAGGACTAAACGTCCTGCAGCTGCCACAGGAAATGCAAATGTGCCTAAGGCGGTGCTGGCACGGCCCGGCCCGGCCCGGCCCGGCCCGGCCCGCTTCGCTCTGTCTCACTCGCTCTTCCTTCGAAAAGGAGCCTCCTCCCGGCTAAGAAGCCTCCTCTGTCCCTCCCTGCACCTCGGAGCACCTGGCAGGTAAGGCTGCTCTGCCTGCCCTGATGGCGACGGGGAAAGTTTTCACTGCGGGCCGGCCACACAGCTGATGGTGTACCTTCTCCAGCAGATACATGATCCGGGTTTAAACCTCTTGGCAGTCACTCATTACACCCCCCACCCCCCTCTTTCCTTTGAGGAGAACAAAGGCCATCTCCTCCCTGCTCTGCATCTTGCTGCTTTCTCGCTCTCCCTGTTCCAGATCCCACCGTCTCCCTTTCATCCCCAAAGAAGGAATTCGCCCAACATTACCCTTCCCCACCTGCTAGAAGGAGATCTCGATTCTTTGTACGCTAAAGTCTGTGCGCAGAGCTCACAGGCAGGTGGTGCCCAGGCCCCGGGCTCTGCGGAAAGGATGCTGGTGATACTGGCGTGGCCCGGCCAGCTGAGGACCCCTCGCCCAGCAGCCCCCACCCCCACCCCCCCAGCTCTGGAAGGGGCTGTGCTTGAGAAAGGAAGGATGGGGCACAGGGTGACTCCCGTAGGATTTTATTCTGATTAAAGCCCTTTGAAGTTCTCTCTGTCTCCCCCCCACACCCCCCACACAACCTCCTGCCCATCCTCACCTCTCAGATGTGGCACATTCTGTCATCGGGATGGTTGAAGTCACAGTTACAGGAAAACCAAACTGTATTTCTGTGAAATAACTCTTTGATGCAGAGTCAAACAAAAAATCCATTTTTACCCAATATTCTAGACTTCTAAGAAATAAACTATGCGTGTAAGCTCTTTAGCCCTGTAGGGTCATAAAGAACTGTACATTTAGTTTCCCCTGCTTTGGACCCTAAAGCATACTGATGATGGGGTGGGAGGCAAGAAAGCCAAGCATTTATTTATTTATTTATTTTTATTTATTTATGTTTAAAACAAGGATTGTTTTTATTTTACTATTTTTAAAGTATATTTTATTGATTTTTTTACAGAGAGGAAGAGAGAGGGATAGAGAGTCAGAAACATTGATGAGAGAGTCATCGATCAGCTGCCTCCTGCACACCCCCTACTGGAGATGTGCCTGCAACCAAGGTACATGCCCTTGATCAGAATCGAACCTGGGACCTTTCAGTCTGCAGGCAGACGCTCTATCCACTGAGCCAAACTGGTTTTGGCTCAAGCATTTATTGAACACCTACTTTGTGCGAGGCTTGATTTAACAGACACTGTATAGGCAGTGGTTTAATTCTTACAAGAGTCTGAGGAGACTGATTTTAGCGCTGTTTTACATCTGAGAGAACTGAGGCTGAGAGAGGCCGTCACGTGCCTGCTATGGCAGATCGTGTGGCTCGAAAATGGCTGAGCTGGGACCTGAGCCAGATGGTCTCCCTATTCTGACTCCGAAGCTGAGCTCTTCCCACCGTAATTGGGCACCTTGTGGTCCCTGCCTTCTCTGGAAATATTTATTCTCCGGGATCCAATCGCCGAAGAGGTGAGCGTGGAGAAGGAAGAATGGCTTATCGCTTTTTAAAAGGCAGGCTTTGTAGTGTAATGAGGATGGCACTAATGGAGGTGAGACCCTTTAGGAGGGCTCCGCGACAGATCAAGTCAAGTTGGTGGAGGTGAAGGTCTGAAACGGGATGGAGCGGAGGGAACCAAGACAATTGGAGGGGACTTGGTGGAGGAGGGATCAGAGGAAGATTAGGGGGGTCTGATTTGTGAGGATAGAGGAAGGCACTGTGAGGGAACTGACTAAGGAACGTGCGTGTGTGTGTGTGTGCGTGCCTGTGTGTGTGTGTGTACACACAAAGAAGGCTCACTTCTATTTTAGACAAAATAGAAAAGTAGATAAGGAGTGGGGAGAATCATATATTTTCTCAAACTTGTGATTTGAGTTTTATGATTTTGGAGATTATTTATACTGACTGTTTAATAAGAAAAACAAATTCAGAGTTTGTAGAATTAAAGAGTTTGCCTTGTCCATGAATGTCACTCTTAAAGTTAATTAGGATTTTGGTGGTTTTTTGTTTGTTTTTGTTTGTTTCTCGGCCTGCTTGAGCACACTGTCATTCTTGGGAATCTATGGTCATATTTCAACATACTTTCTCATCATTTCTATGTGTCATTTTTATTTATTTGTTAATATGTCTTCAGGGAAAACTGACAAGGGCTTTACCAACTTTTGAAGCTTGAGTGTGCTTTGTGGCCATTGTTAAAGTAACATATTTTGTTTACATTCTTTTTAAAAAAGAAAACTTTCTAACCATGGGCAGAAAACTCCCAATATGTACACACTCAGTATTTGTGACTTAAAAATGAATAAATGTAATTAGCATCCTTTATTTGATGTTGAAGTCACAAAATGGATTAAAGACACAATGTTTGTTAAGGAATAAGCCATGAAGAGTCCAGAAAATGCCTAATTCTGGTTGACCTGATCCTGAGTGTATAAAAATTCAGCTCTTAATCGCTATCGAATTGGTGCTCTGAAATCGCATATTTACTCTGGTGGCACTTAGGTCGGAGGAAATGGATATACCGCTGGCCACTTTGGCTTGTATGTGTCCTGTTGGATGGACCACTTGGGTGACAAAATGCAACTCGTGAGGATGTTTGCTGTCATCTAAAAAGGTGTAGGAATGATTACTAACTTTGAGAGAATCAACTGAAATTGATATGCTAGACCATTGAACTATTTTGCAATTAGTCTTGGAAAATTTGCTTTTAACAGTCTCTAGATCAGCATTAAGGGGACAAGGGGTAGGGTATTAGAATCACTTTGAAGAGCTTTTAACAACTATAAAGGATGTTGACAAGGGGAAGAGGCTGTGTCTAATATATTGCAGCGTTTTTCAACCGCTGTTCCGCGGCATGTTGCCTGGTGTGCCGTAGGTGCAGACAAGACAAGAATTTTATAATTTTTCACTATTTTGTTTACTTAATATTTCATAATAAAGTAATTATAAAATACTTTCTTTGTGTTTATTTGATTCCTATTCAAGAGAATTACTTTATATATAGTCAATATAGGCACAGAGTTAAATTTTTTAACATTTTCTAATGGTGGTGTGCCTCGTGATTTTTTTCATGAAACAAGTGTGCCTTTGCCCAAAAAAGGTTGAAAAACACTGGTCTATTGGATACTTCCCATTCAAGTTGCTGTGTACCTGATTTCTTAAAAATAGAGTCTATCGTTTTCTTTTAAATTTTTATTAGTTTTACAATTTTCATATATAGTCATATATATGTATTTATCATAGATATAGTCTGATATAGTGTTTAAATCACTGCCTCGGCTGAGCCACAGCCATGGCGGCGGAGGGGGTTAGGGGGTATTTGCTCCCCTCTGTAGTGTTGAGAGTTACTGTCCTATAGCACAGAATGTTGGAGCCGAAAAGAACCTACAATCACCCATCTGTAGTGTTCCCCAGGTGGCTGCTACAGTGAGCAGTTTCCAGAGACGTTAAGACTGCTTGTGAGTATGTGTGAAGTTTTCCATGGTCAGTAAGTTTTGTGATATGCAGCTCATTAACTTTTTTGTAGTGAGCTAATTCAGATGTTTCCCACACTTTATGAAAGACACCTTTTTGGGGGGGTGTAAGGGGGACACACACAATGTATTCAAAGGAAGACCAATTTGGGAGAAAGTAATCCTATATAATAAAAGTCTAAAATGCTAAGTGTCCAGTCATCCATTAGGTTGTTCAACCAATCAAAGTACAATATGCTAATGATATACTAAGCACGCTCAAGTGCTCGCCATGACATGCACTGACCACCAGGGGGCAGACAGTTGACCAGTTGCTATGACGTGCACTGACCACCAGAGGGCAGATGCTCCGACCAGTAGGTTAGCTTGGAGTCTGGCCGATTGGGACTGAGCTAGACAGGCTGGGTACGCCCTGGAGCCCTCCCACGGTCCCTCTCCCATCTGACCAACCTTTCATGTCCCTTCCCAGCCCCGATCATGCACCCTCTCACAATCCGGGACTCCCCAGGGGATGTTGGAGAGCCGGTTTCGGCCCGATTACCATAGGCCAGGCATAGGGACCCTACTGGTGCAGGCACCGGGCCTATAGTGGAATAATAAGTTCTGATAGAGGTTGCAGTGTTGCTAAGCCTTGAAGACATTATGCCATGAGACATAAGCCAGATCCAAAAAGGACAGGAATTCTATGAGTCTACTTAACATGAGGTTCCTTGAATAGGCTAACCCATGGTGAAGGAAAGTAGGCTAAAGGTTACCAGGGGCTGAGAAGAGATGAGAACTGAGAGTTCATGTTTGTTTAATGGGTACAAAGTTTCTGTTTGGAGTGATGAAAAAGTTCTGGAAATATTAATAGATAGTGGTGATGGGTTGCCCAACATATGAATGCACTCAATGCCACTGAACTGTGCACTTTTTTAAAAAAATGGCCAAGCCCTAACCAGTTTAGCTCAGTGGCTAAAGCATTGGCCCATGGACTAAAGGGTCTCAGGTTCAGTTCTGGTCAAGGGCACATGCACAGACTTTAGTTGCAGGCTCAATTTCCAGCCCTGGTCTAGGCAACCAATTGATGTGTCTCTCTGATATTGATGTTTCTCACTCTCCCTCCCTCCTTCCACCCTCTCTAAAAACCAATGGGGAAAAAAAAATAGCATCAGGTGACGATTAACAACAGCATCAAAAGGCCAATATGGCAAAGTTAGGTTATGTGTGTTTTATCACATAATTTAAAAAAAAAAATCCAGCCACAGAAGAATAGAAATATTTTTTACTACAAGCAACAGTGCTTCTTTTATGTTTATAATTCATTGTTTTCTTCATATTTATTTGTGTAAGTGTGTGTGTGTGTGTTTATAACCCAGTGTTCCTTTTCAACTTTGTTTTATGTTCTAACATCATTCACTTCTTTGGGCCTCCCCCTGCGGGGGCTGGGCCCAGGCGCTGAGGATTCGGAGGCTCACCCTGCCGGGAGGGATCCTGTGAGCAGCGCGTGGCCATAGTGTGGCCTTAATCCCAGACGCCCTGGCAGGCGCTCGCAGCCACAGGTGATGCGTTTTCCTGCCGCGAATCACACTCCGCATATGACCTTTTCTGTGCTAATAGCGCCGATTTCCCAACATTTGCAGCGTTTGGATAAACTAACAACTTGCTTTTTTTTGAAAGGCCAAGCAGAAACATATTTCATGGTTTTTCAATGGTTTCGCCCTTTCATCCGTTGGTCCTTAGCACCGACCTGAAGACAAATAGCCTTTTCTCACTCGCCTCTCCCTCCTTCTTCACCAGGCAGCCGGCTGGAGGTAAACAGCAATTGGAATGAAATGCCGCCACCCACAAGGTGGTCAGAGCATTTCCCTCCGTCCCCGTTCTCTGCCCTGGCTTCACATGTGTGGGTCTGAGAGTCAGGGATCTGGTGGCCAGAAATGAGGGCAGGGGCGGCTGGGTGGCAGAAAGTGGGGGCGTGTGTGGAGCTGACGGAGGTTTTTGAAGCTCCCAGAGCAAGGCAGTCTCTGCCCATAAAAGCTGCAGCCGCTGGGAGGGGCCCATGGGTCCTCCCGTTTGAGGACGGTGGGGGTTTCTCGCTGGCAGGCGGGAGCACTCTTTTGCTTCCCATCCCTCCATAAGTACCAACACCCAGCAGGCCTGTGCCTGCAGCTGCCCTGTTGGCATCTCTGTGGGCGCACCAGGAGAAAACGCCACTAGCTCAACCAGGAAAGACATTTAGCTTGGTCTATCCTGGGAGCTAAGGGAGTGCTTCAGAAATAGTTTATTTCTCGTGACATTGAAATTTGCCCTGAACCAGGGGGAGGTAGGATCTTCCTGATTTGGGGCAACATCTCATAACATGGACCTCAACATTCGTAGTGTAACCTTACAGATTTGTCAGGCACTGTGGACAGACATCTGAGACCAGGTAATTCTTAGATGGGGACGGGAGGGGCTGTCCTGTGCATTGTGAGATGCTTAACAACATCCCTGGCCTCTTCCCAGCACCCCAGTGATGACCAAAAATGCCTCCAGATATTGCCAGATGTTTCATGAAGGGCCAGCATCACCCTGGCTGAGAACGATGGGTGAGCTTCTGCATTGTAGGCATTGAGGACGTTGCCGGTTGTTATTCTGGAAATAACGGGAAAAGGCTTGGGTTTTACCTTTGGCTGGTTGGTTTGAGTTGAGTCCTGCTGTATTAGCACAAACTCAAATCTATATTCAGGTGTGTGCAAAGTGTCGTCGGCTGGAAAAGATGAGTGCCTGAGCACCGGTGTGCTATGACTTCCTTACAGATGTAACCGGCTGGGTCTGTGGTGGGTGTTTGGGTAAGGTTTGAAGCTGAAGGTCAGCTTGCTATCCAGTTTAAACCTTGCGACACCTGTCCCTTCTGGATCGATCCTGTGCCCTCCACCGCAGCGTTCCAGGGCCCGTGACCCTCAGCTACGGCTGCGGCCACACCCGTGGTGAGGGCTGCCCAGTCCGGGGTGATGCCATCGATGGTCCTACAGATGCCTTCTAGTAACGGGAGAGGAATATTCAGAGCATTCCTTTCCCTTTCTCCAAGAAACTTAGCCTGCCCGTTAACGTTTCAGCTGTCGTCTTGTAGGTAAATCTCACCTTCTCCCCCTGGGCCTTAGGAGGAATGTCCTGAATCACCTGGACGATACGTGGCCGCTGCTGCCTGACGGCGGGGTCCTGAGTGAGCCCGTGCTTTTTGCGGTCGCCCGAGAGCCGTGTTGCATGCAGTCACCTGGGAGGACCCCCGTGGCCCAGGCCGGGCTGCGCTTGCGTGCTGGGTACCCAGTCCATCCCGGTGGAATGAATGGCTGGGTCGCAGTGTCAGGCCGGCCGGGAAGCACTCAATAGATAGTTATAGAATGGGAGCGAATTGTAAGTGTTTTAATATTTCACAATCCCCTGCCCTTCCTGCTCAGTGCCATTGGCTGCGCGTTAGAAAGTGAGATGGAATTGTGTGCCTGCACCAAGGAACGTGAGGGCTTGCTGGTTGCTCGAGCGCCGTGGAGCTTTTAGCTGTGTGATAGCTCTGAGCCTGTTTTTTTGTGTTTTTTTTTATAAAGCAGTGTTTACTATTTCTGCTGGTTATGTACACCAACATAAAAATTTAATTAGACCCTTTCTTTTTAATTAATTACTGCAGCCCTGCTTGTTTGCTCTCTTGACAGAGCCGACATTATGAGAACAAGAGAGATCAATTTTTTATCACAGAATTCATTACTTTTGACTAAAGCCCAGTGCGTCGGTGAGTATGCTCACGTCTCCCGGTGGCGTCCGGGCGGGCGGTGGACGGTGGGCTGTGAGACGGGCGAGTGTTCCCGTGGAGAGAGGATCCTGCTGAGGCAGGAGGAGGGTTGCTTTGCTCCCTGTCCTCCTCAGAGCGGCACGGACAGAAAGATGCAGCTCCGTACACCTCCGGAGACTAGCAATGCCCACCTGTCTCCCTCGTTCCTCGTCGTCTCGTTTTTTATCAGCATCTAGAGAGTAGGACCCAGGTCTAGACTGTGCTCGGGGCTCTGGCTAGGAAAGGTGCCTTCTCTGACAGCACCTGTCAAAGGCGGTGAGCGATCCAGGAGGTCAGGGCCTCTAGTTTTGACTCCTTTACGTCCAGGGCCCACGCAGTGCCTGGCACACGGTAGGTGTCCCAGGGGTACCTGTTGACTGAGAATCCACGAGGTGCGTAGCCTGTTTTGCGTTTCATCACCGATCACAGCGCTTCCTGGACTAAAGGCCCTCTGTGCCCCTGTCTCTGAGTCTCCACAAATCATGTCTGGGTGGGGCTGCTGTTCAGCGTTGGGAGGTGACCCCACACCTGACCTCCAGAGCTGAGGCCACGGTACCGACTCGGCAGGGCCAGGGGCTGGGCCCGGTTCCCGAGAAGCACAGCCCAGGCGATGCCAGTGCCGTTCGCAGCCCCAAGGACAGAGGTGAGCGGGGGGGAGGGGGTCCCAGCTGGCGCAGAGCCACCTGCCCCCGCTCTGGGACACGGGGCAGGGCGCACAGCCTCTCTGTGGTCCGCGCCCTGATCCTGCCAACCCGGGCAGGTCGCACCTGCCGTCCGGAGTGGGCGGGGAATGAAACGTGGTGGCGGGTGGTGTCCTGTGTGCGGAGGTAGGCAGCACATGTGACCACTGACGGTCCCTTTTCCTAGTGGTGTCGCTTTTAAGAATGCGGGGTTCTTCCCTCTCACCGACACGGGAGGTGTGCCTCTCGCTCCGGGGGAGACGGGGGAGGGGAGAGAGGGCCAGCAGCTTCAGCTCCCTGGTGCTCTAAGCTCTTAGGAATCTTGGACGTGGGGTTAGGTTGGCAGCTGAAGCATGAGTGCAGGAAGGACTCCTTGTGTGTGCTGGTGTGTGTGTGTTGGTGTGCACATGTGTGCACATGTGTGTTGTGTGTGCATGTGTTGTAGGTATGTGTGTTGGGGTTAGGGTGTGTTGGGGTGTGTGTGTGTGTGTGTGTGTTGGTGTAGGTGTGTGTGTTAGTGTTGGGGTGGGGAGGTTGGGGTGTGGGTTGGTGTGTGTGGGGGGGTGTGTTGGGGTTGGTGTGTGTGTGTGTGTGTGTAGGATGTGTGTGTTGGGGTTAGGGTGTGTTGGGGTTGGTGTGTGTGTGTGTGTGTGTTGGGTTTGGGATGTGGGTTTGTGTGTGTGTGTGTGTAGGATGTGTGTGTTGGGGTTAGGGTGTGTTGGGGTTGGTGTGTGTGTGTGTGTGTGTGGGGTTGGGGTGTGTGTGTGTGTGTGTGTGTGTATAGGTGTGTATATTGGGGTTGGGGTGTTTGTGTATGTGTGTGTGAGGGTGCACTGTGTGTGTGTGTGTGTGTTGGGGTTGGGGTGTGGGGGGGGTTGGGTGTGGGTTTGTGTGTGTGTGTGTTGGGGTTGGGGTGTGGGGGGTGTGTGTGTGTGTGTGTGTGTGTGTGCGCGCGCGCGCAGGGGGGTGGATGAGGGAACTGGAGCTCCAGGACCAGTGCTGCCCAGTGACGGGGACCGCGCGCCCGGCCTGTGCTGCCCAGCGCAGGGCCCACACCGCCCGGCCGGGGAGCACTTGCCGCGTGGCCAGGCGCCTGAGGAGCCGGAGCTGAATTCCGTTTACGCTTCCTGTGAGTGTAAGCGGCCAGCGCTGTGACGGCAGCGGCCCACGTCCCGGGAGCTGTGAGATGTGCGGAATCCGGACGTCACCCCACCTGCTGGCTCAGGACTCCTTTTAACAAGGTCCCCAGGAGGTTGGGGTGCACACGGGGGATGAGAAACGCTGGGCGGGTGTCCGTTCTCCCCGTGGACCCGTGCAGAGGGGGTGCTGGCGGCGGGGACCTGGGAGCGCAGGCCTCTGTGGCTTCCAGGGACCCTGTGTGTGCGTCTCTGTGCGTCCCTGTGGACAAGGCAGGGAAGAACGAGTTAGGTTAAAATAAAAAAAAAAAAAGGGAAATAAATAAGAAAAAACAAACAAAAGGAATAAAAAAGAACAAGTTACATAGCTTTGGGCTCAGGATTAAATGCTTTTTGCTTATTCCTCCTCATACATTTCTTCATGTCTGTATTCTCCCCAGAAGGTTGCTCTCCTTTTATCATCCCATTCCTTCCACTGTAGCTTTGTTTTTCCTTTCCTGCTGGTAAAGATGTGGCTGTGCATGCACACACGTACCCACACATGCTCTCTCACACACACACACACACGCACACACACATACACACACACTTTTTAGAGGTTTCTAACTACATCGGCAGTTCAGGCTGTGGTTATCTTAATGCTCTCACTCTGGCTGGTGATAAATATTTCAGCAGCGTAGATAGCATTTGCTCTGCAAGTGAAATTAGAGAAATCTCTCCCACCACTCCGAAAGTATTTATCATTTCCCTCCTGTATGGTGCTGCTCTAACCGATGGGAACAGCAGACCTTTGCGGGTCTCTCTGACCCCGTCGGCCCCGATCCCCTGGCTCTCGCTGAACGGTTCTTGTTGATGTGAGTTAGCCAGAGCTGGGGGTTTGACTCTGTTTATTTTCACGGAGATTTCTCATTTTGTCCTCTTTTAAGTCTTGCCTGGCTCACAGACATCCTGTGATGATGTCTCCATACCAGATGTTGCTCCAGTGGGTTTGCAGGCCTTTTCGGTCTACACCCGGGGATCTGCCTAGGGCACCGTGAGGGAACGAGGGGATGGGGCGCAGCATGCTAAAAGGGACACTAGCCTGAGGTTCTGGACCCGCTGGTGCATCCCTCAAACATACCCCAGGTCACAGGGCCAGTGCCTGGCGGAGCTGAGGTCTGACCCCTGGCAGTTCAGTTCCCGGGTGTGCACAGTCTGTGTGTTTCGGCACCAGCACCTGCCTCTGCTCTCCGCCCGGAGCCGGCTCCATGGTCACTGTGCTCGCTCCTTCTGGCTGTCGCTGTCAGTGCTTCAGGCCTCTTCTCTTTCAGCATTTTTAAAAAATACATATATTTTATTGATTTTACACAAAGAGGAATTGAGAGGGATAGAGAGTTAGAAATGTCAATGAGAGAGATACATCAATCAGCTGCCTCTTGCATAACCCCTACTCAGGATGTACCCGCAACCAAGGTACATGCCCTTGACTGGAATCGAACCCGGGGCTTTTCTGTCCACAGGCTGACGCTCTATCCACTGAGCCAAACTGGTTTCGGCCATCCTTTAGGTCTTTTCACAGATATCACCTTCCCCAGCTGCTCCGTCGAGAATAGTGCACACACACTCACACACATGCATGCACACACAGAAAATGCAGTCATTTTCTGTTCCCATTGCCCTTCTTTATCTTTCTCTTTAGCCCTTATTATCACCTGCATCTTACTTATGTATCTGTCTGTATGTCCCTTGAGAGCAGGGACTGTATTGTTCACTGCTATATCTGCCAGGTCTAGAACACTTTTCGATAAAAGCACTAGATACATGTTTGACTGAACCAATGAATGAATGAGTGAATGAATGAGTGTAACCTGGATAGCCGCTGTCACCTCTCACTTGGTCTCTTTCTTGCCTGGGGTGCTCTCCACAGAGGCCTAAGGGATCCCTCTGTACCTCCTTCCTGCCCCTGACATTGCTTCCAGCGTGGTCCTCGGCTGTTTTTATGGCTCCCGACTGCCTCTTAGTCCCCTTCTCCTCAGCCTTCCCGAATCTCCTCCACTTTTGGACTCTGCCGCACCATACCTCTTCTCTCTGTCCTTCCAAGCTCCGTGGCCCCTCATGTGGCTCGAGCCTCGACTGCCTGGCTCTCACACTCCACAGCCACCTCTTCCTCAGTCCACTATGAGTTTTGCGAGGACAGGAACCGTCTCTGTCTCGCTCCCTTCACCCCACTCCCCGCTTCAGGCTCAGCAGAGTAGGCACGTATGAGCTGTGTGTTGGAGGGTGAAGGAGGCCACGTAATTCCGGTGAGTAGATCCACTGAGTTTGTTGGAAGCTAGTCTCACTTTTCCGGAATTAAATGTTTCTTTGGCACCGTGAGGTCTTACTGTTCAAACCGTAAGGTTTAAAGACAGAGTGCTTCCTGCTAATTATTAGCTGTTCCCCTGTAAGAATGGGGCCACTGTGGGGCCCTGAGCCCTGGCAGGCTGCCCCCTGTCCAGCCTCGAGCAGTGCCTGGGAGCGGGGAGCGGCCACAGAGGCAGCCGCGGCCCTGGGAGCCCTCAGATTACCCAAAGAGGATTGCAGTCTTGGGGCCAAAAGAGTAGGGAGTGGATGAAAGGCTTTGCAATGAGATTATAGGACCTACAAGCTCCTTGCTTTTTATCCAGGGAATAATGTGCCGGTTTTCTTCCAGGCTGCGAGACAATCCAGTTTCGGGCTGGGAGTGGTGGATAAGTGTCCCGAGGCTTTTCAGACACAAAGTTAAGTTGAGCCCAGCCTGTGTGGCTCAGTGGTTGACCGTCCTGGTATCAATTCCCTGTTGGGGCTCAGTTACCAGTGGGGGGTGTGCAGGAGGCAGCTGATCAACGATTCTCTCTCATCATTGATGTTTCTCTCTCCCTCTCCCTTCTTCTCTAAAATCAGTAAGAATACGTTAAAAAAAAAAAGATAAAAATTGTAAAAATACATTAAATAAGTAAAAGTAAGTTGATCTGTAGTTGTACTTATTGGGCTTCTTGTTTTTTAAAAAAAATGGAAGAAGAAAGGGGAATGGAAAGAAACAAGAAGAGCTCATGAAAGTTCTCCAAACAAATAACATTGAACCTGTGATCTGTTAAGAGCGTACAAACACGGCCTCTGTTTGTCAGGGCGCCCTCCAGCCCATGTCTGGAACGTGCTCAGAATGCAGCTCCTTTGAGCCGAAACCGGTTTGGCTCAGTGGATAGAGCGTCGGCCTGCGGACTGAAAGGTCCCGGGTTCGATTCCAGTCAAGGGCATGTACCTTGGTTGCGGGCATATCCCCAGGTGGGGGTGTGCAAGAGGCAGCTGATTGATGACTCTCTCTCATCGATGTTTCTAACTCTCTATTCCTCTCTCTTCCTCTCTGTAAAAAATCAATAAAAATATATTTTAAAAAAAAAAAGAGGAGAGAGAATGCAGCTCCTTTGTTTGGACCTCGGAGCAGAGGGGCCGCTTTCCCCCTGGACCCCGGGCCCCCCCATGTGACCCCGTTCACCCTCACCCCGCCGACCTGGTTGGGGCCGAGTAGACTCCGGCGGCGTCCTCTCTCCCACGGGTGTCAGGCAGGGTTTATAGCCGTCATACGTCTAATGCTTTCAAGCCCTGTTCACCTCTGCTGCTTCCCGGAGGTGTGTTTTGCTTGGCTCCTGGCCCAGGTGCCTCTTAGAACCCTAAATCTCCGTCAGCATCCTCCTGTCCTCTTCCTGGCACGGGCGGCCTCCCTGTCTTATCTGGGGTTTTTATGGATGGGACGTGGCTGTTTGCCCATAGGAGAGGGAGCTTGCCTCGACCTCCGAGTACCATGAGGGGGGCTCCCGGGGGGGATCTGTCTCCCTGCTGCTGATACCCGAGCCCGACCCTGGCGACCCTGACGTGGTGGGAGGGGGTGAGCCACTTACAGAGGGGTGAGGTGTGCGAAGGAATGCCAGGGCGTCTTGAGATGCACCCCCGAAGCCTAGGGGAGCAGTGGGTGGGTGATTCCGAAGAAAACGTTGGAGGGGTTCCTCGGAACCCCGGGGGACACGAACTTTGGGAAACCGGCTACAGAGCGAAACCTTGTGTTTGAACTGCCGTTGTTAATGATGTATTCTGAACCTGTGGGGCCCCTCTCTGCCCTGTTTCCGTTAGGACGTCCTGAGTGAAGATGCGATGTGTAGGAGGACACGGTGTCTTGCCCTCGCGTGTCCCGTCTGTAGCTGTGTTCACATGAAATGTGCGTCCACTCTGGAGAGGCCGCGGGACGGGGTGGTTTTGCATGAATCCCGGGTAGGAGCTGCTGACTCGCCCCCTTCCCAGGGAAATCACCTCCATCCCCCGTCTCCCCCTCCCCCACCCCCCACGCTTGCCAGTGTGTTTTATTGGAGGATGAGGGCTAGTTGGGTTTGAGTTAATTAAGGTTTTAATTGTGTTTGAATCTACAGCAGACCTGATGTGTGTTTACCTAAATGATGATATGCAAGTGCCACCCTCTGGAGCTCACTGCCTTCCGGGCAGCAGGCAGAGGAGAAGCAGGCTCAAAACCCACCACCTCCCTGGCAGTTTGCATTTGCTTTTTTTTTTTGGTTTTTTTTTTGGGGGGGGGGTGTTAATATTCATAGCTGAGAAAAGGGCTGATTTAGACGTTGTCATCTGAACATTACTTACGCAAGGCACTGCTGTCTAACATTTGAGCCCTTGTGTGTTAGATATAAAACATTGCCCTGGCCAGTGTGGTTCAGTGGTTAGAGTGTTGGCCTGCACACCCAAGGGTCTTGGGTTTGTTTTCCAGGGTACGTACCTGGGTTGCAGGTTCGAGCCCAGGCCCCGGTCAGGGCGTGTGCAGGAAGCAACCAATTGATGTGTCTTTCTCTCTCAATGATTTCTCTCTTTTCCTTCCTCTCTCTCATTCCTTCTCCTCCTCTTCCTCCTCCTCCTCCTCATCTCCCCTCCCTTTCAAATATACTCAGGTGAGGATTTAAAAAAACAACAAAACATCCCCTGTCCTTGTCCTCCTGTGCAGAGAAGAGTCAGCAGAGCAGGCGTGAGACTGTTCTCCTTAAAGCAGCGGTGGCCAACCTTTCAGACCTCATGGACCACCCGTTGGCGACCGCCGCCTTAGAGAGTCCTGGTTGTAAGCGTGGCCCTCGGCTAGTCGTATCCGGAGACTTGGGTTTCCAGAGGGTTCCCACCACTCTCAGAGCAGATAGATGGTCAGAATGGCTCGCTGGGCCTGAACCGTGTGAAGAAACGAGGCAAAGTGGAGAAATGTGGAATTTGGGGATGCGCTAGGCCGAGCGTGCCAGGTGGCAGTCTTGTCGCCAACACTTGAAGTGGCACCACCGCTGGAGGACGGAGACATGCCCCGTGGCCCCCGGGGAGGACTCCCGGGAGCTGCGCCCGCTCTCCTCCCCGGTCCGCCCCGCGTGTGCCGTGAGCACGTCTGTGCTCTGTGCTCAGGCCTGTGCGTGAGAGAGCCAGCCCATCGGGGGCTTGTCTCCGCGACCTCAGCGCGCCTTCCACCCTGCTGTGCCTCTGGCACTTTCCTCTCGGCAGGTCTCTCAACCCCGTAACCGTAGTCAGAAACCCCAGGATCATCTTTGATTCTTCCCTCGAATCCCCCCACCAGATCCTGTTTTTGCCACGGAAGTGCCTTGACCCCAGCCTTCCTGTGGCTCTTGCCACGGTCCTGGCCCCGGGGCCACCGCCTGGCCTGGACTTCACGCAGCAGCTTCCCCGTCCTGCTTTTCGGCCTCATGCTCCACACCAGCCCGTCTTTCTGTCACTTGACTGCGAAACGTAGGCTGAGCTGCTATTACCCCGGAAGTGAAACACAGATGCCTCAGGTCGGCCTTCAGGGTCCCGGGTCCCTTCCCCTGGCTGTGGCTGCCAGTGCTCAGCTCCACACGCACCTGCTCTGCACAGGTGGGCATGGCCTCTGTGTGCAGCAGTGTCTTTACCTGGGTGTGAGGATAAAAGCAATCCCGCCTCATAGGATTGGGTCAAGGGGTAAACGAGTTCATGTTAAGACAGTGCCTGACACTCACATAAAACAGGTGTTGGTTCAATAACTGTTAGCTGTGCTTATTTTGTATTTTTTAAAAATATATATTTTATTGATTTTTAACAGAGGGAAAGGGAGAGAGAGAGAGAGAGAGAGAGGGAGAGAGGAGAGAGAGAGAGAGTTAGAAACGTCGATGAGAGAGAAACATTGACCAGCTGCCTCTTGCACACTCCCTACCGGGGATGTGCCTGCAACCAAGGTACATGCCCCTGACCGGAGTCGAACCTGGGACCTTTCAGTCCGCAGACCGACGCTCTACCACTGAGCCAAACCGGTTTCGGCTTATTTTATATTTTATTCTCCCCTCCGGGCTGTGAGCTGCCCACTGACATTGTGCCTGGCTGTGGCTCTTTAATAATCAATTGGTGAATGAATGAATGAATGAATGAATGAGCTGCCCACTGACATTGTGCTTGGCTGTGGCTCTTTAATAATCAGTTGGTGAATGAATGAATGAATGAATGAATGAATGAACAAATGAATGAATGAAAGAATATGGCTCTTTAATAATCAGTTGGTGAATGAATGAATGGATGAGAAAGGGCGGCAGGAGGGAAAGTTGGTTAAGACATGGTTTGTGTTCTAACCGTTTGGCTCAGCAGTTAGAGCACATGTGTCAAACACAAGGCCCGCGGGCCAAATCCGTCCCGCCAGGCCTTGCAATGTGGCCCGCACCGCGCTGTCATCACTGCACTCCGCTGCGTTTCCATCACAATGACAGTTTATGACTGTTCAGTAAACCATTCAGCCCGCGATTTAGGCTGGATTTTAGATTTTGGCCCCTTCTCTGATTGAGTTTGACACCCCTAAGTTAGAGCGTTGGCCCATGGACTGAAGGGTCCCAGGTTTGATTCTGGTCTAGGGCACGTACCTCGGTTGCAGTAGATCCTGGCGCCTGTCGGGGTAGGTGCAGGAGGCAACCAATCGATGTCTCTCTCTCACACTGTTGTTTTTCTCTCTCTGTCTCTCCCCCTCCCTTGCACTCTCTCCAAATGGAAAAATACATATATATCCTCAGGTGAGGATTAACAACAACAAAGACGTGGTCTGTGCTCTCAGAAGCTGATTAGGTAGCTGGGGGATATAAGGTGCACTCACAGATTACGCTAATGGTACTAGAGGAATAGGAGTCAATTATAAAGGATTCAGAGGAGGGAAGGGTCTGTGTGGGGTGGGAAAGAAGGCAAACCAAACTGTGTAAGCCAAGCTACCAAATGCATGCTTTGGCACCATTTCGGCAGAGAGAGAGAGAGAGGGAGGGAGGGAGAGAGGGAGGGAGAGAGAGAGAGAAATGCCACGATTTGGTGTGCTTCGAAGAAACACTCATAAAAGCACAGCCTTCCTGCGGGACCCTTAGACGCTACCCCTGCTGGAGCTTCTCTTTCTCTGGGGCGACATTGTGAGCTACCTAACGGGGTGTGCTCACTTCCAGGAGCGCAGTGGCTGCTTCGTGCTCCCCGAGCACTCCTCCCCGGGGTGTCCGGTTTCCTCCGGGCTCTGAGGGGGAGGAGACAGGTACGTGTGTCCCCGCCAGCGCTGCCCCGGGCCCCGGGCCCCGAGCCCCGAGAGCCTGGGTGAGGACATGGCTTCTGTCATGCGTCCTGCATCCCTGAGCTGGGGGAAGGCTGGGGTGTACATCAGTGGCTGTGCCCTGTGGAGCAGCGCCCGGGAGCCAGACCGCAGAAAGTGGTATGGACATTGCTGTTCCTGCCCCAGCCAGTTAGGCTCGGTGGTTGGGATGTTGACCCGAGGACTGAAAGGTCACGGGTTCGATTTCTGGTCTCAGGCCCCTGACTGGGCACTAGCGGGAGGCAACCAATCCATGTGTCTCTTTTCACATCCATGTTTCTTTCTCAGTCACTCTCTGCCCCTCCTCCCCCCCCCTTCCACTCTCTCTAAAAAAATCAATGGGGAAAATATCCTCGGGGAAAGATTAAAAAAAATAAAAAAATTGCTGTTCCTGCTTTACGTTTTGTGCAGGAGGCACCCAGTAATGCCACCACAGGGAGCCACGTCTTGGAGTCACGGTTTGTGGAGCGGGTTCTGTTGGGCAGCACTTCGTATCCTTTAACTTCTGCTGCGGAACAGATGCCCCACACTCAGCGGCTCAAAAGAAGAATCATTTCTTTGCTCAGCATTCTTCTGCGTGTCGGCAGTTTGGGAGGGCTGGGACAGCTCCCCCTTTGGGGGTCTCACATCCTCTAGCTCAGTGGTCGGCACACTCATGAGTCCACAGAGCCAAACATCAACAGTGCCACGATGGACATTTCTTTGGAGAGCCGCATTTTTTAAACTTCAACTTCTCCTAACGCCACTTCTTCAAAATAGACTGGCCCAGGCCGAGGTATCTTGTGGAAGAGCCACACTCAGGGGGCCAAAGAGCCGCAGGTGGCTCGCGAGCCGCAGTGTGCCGACCATGGGGCTAGGAAACGAATCCAAGTTTATTCACGTGGTGGGAGAAGGGTTTCCAGCAGCCAGAGAGAACAAGCCTCGTGATGCAAGCCCTTTCCCAGCTTCTGCTTGTGTCCTGGTTCCTAAGGCCCCGTTGGCCCCGGCAAGCGAGGAGCTTGGGCCAGAGTCATTGCTGGCAGGGCCCGCAGAGGGTGTGGACTCGGGGGTGCGTGATCCTTGGAGGCTGTAATTACAGTCAGTCATCTTCGTCAGGGAGTTCATCTTGTCAGAAAGGAAAGCAGCCGTGTTGCCAGCTCTCTCTGCCTTTCTCCTTCAGACAGTCGCCCGGGACGGGCACAGTCAGTGGATTAGACCCTCCGCTCCCCGGTCCGCGTGGGCCTCCCTCGCTCTGCTTCTCTCTCTGACCAGCGACTCTGCAGAGGCTTACGCCATCTGGCTCACAGACGGACGGGCACTCCCCATCCCAGAGGACTCACCGGGAGCGTGTGGCTGGATCAGCACAAATCTGGAGTTAATGCCACAAAAGGAACTCCACGCCGTTAGCAGATACAGCCCACGCCGATGATTCCGACAACATGACATCTGAAATCCCCCTGCGCCGTGTTTGCAGCCTGCCCTGACCCGGGCTGTGCCCTCCCTCCGTTTTTGAGCGTCTCTGGGGAAATACCAATCGCTGTCGGTGCGCCTGGCAGTGCATGGCCGGCACTGAGTACAGCAGAGCTGTGGGGTAGAGTCTGGGGCTGGGAGAAAGAGACTTGGCTGGGACACGGGGTGCACGGATTCTTTAATGGGGTTTGCTGCTAGGTGACTGCTCTTGGTGTGTGGAGGGGTGGGGTTGGGGACTAGATGGCGTCTGCTTTCATCTCCATTCTAATCTGATTTTTTTTAAAATAAATTTTTATTGATTTCAGAGAGGAAGGGAGAGATAGAAACATCAATGACGAGAGAATCATTGATGGGCTGCCACCTGTGTGCCCCACACTGGGGATCGAGCTCACACGCTGAGCATATGCCCTGACCAGGAATCGAACCATGACGTCCTGGTCCATAGGTTGAGGCTCAACCACTGAGCCACTCTGGCCGGGCCTGAACATCTGGTTTTAAGATGTGTATATTTGCCGAAACCGGGTTAGCTCAACGGTAGAGCGTCGGTCTGCAAACTGAAAGGTCCCAGGTTCGATTCCGGTCAAGGGCATGTACATTGGTTGCGGGCACATCCCCGGTAGGGAGTGTGCAAGAGGTAGCTGGTCGATGTTTCTCTCTCATCGACGTTTCTAGCTCTCTTATCTCTCTCCCTTCCTCTCTGTAAGAAAAATCAATAAAATATATTAAAAATAAATAAATAATTTAAAAGATGTGTATATTTTTAGGGTTATGCTGATGTGTTAGGGGATGTATTAAGCAAATATAATCGAAATACTGCTCTGTGATGCACCCAGCGGCAAGAATCGGGGGGGAAGGATTTTGAGATCAGTATTTTCATGTAGAGCTGGATTGGGGGGAGGGGGATACGAAGGATGGATGGTCTTCAGGTTGTAGAATGAGACTGAGTCCTGGAACGGAAGACATAATCACCTCTCTCCTTGTTTGGCTGAGTCAGCTGAGGCCTGTAGGTATGGCTGGGCAGGTATCGGAGCACATCCACCAAGGACATGAGTAGGCTTCTAAGGCATGGCTTACTGGGTGGATGACTGCTGCTGCCAACAGGGAAGGATTCATTGGAGCAAGAGTGAATTTTTTTCTGTCCCTTTGGTCTGAGATTGTGATGGTATTTCAGGTGGAACAAACTCAACTGGTGGGAACTGTGACGGTTCTAGGTTGGCTGATTTCAATATCTTGGAATGTGAGAGACGTCTTGAGTGACGGTGTGTGTGTGTGTGTGTGTGTGTGTGTGTGTGTGTGTGTGTGTGTGATGTGCACACGTAACCTAGTATGGAAACACAGTGGAGCGCCATACCAACCTGTGTCCTCACATCTGCCTTCCCACTTGTGGTCTCAGCTGGGGAGCCAGGAACTGAGCTCACCCCGGCCAGCATTGTGTCTCCAAGGCTCTGTGTGTTGCCAGGCACCTATTAAGCACTTAAGCAACATTTTTTGAATAAACGAATCAAGAAAAGCTGGAAGGGGATTTTTTTTTTTTTTTTAAAGCATCTTTACGTGGTAATTTTTACAGAATTAACCCTGGATATTTTAATCAGTCCCAGAACAATGCCTGTTGATGTCTTTTCAGCGTTTTTGGTAGCAGTGAGATAAGAAATGAAAGGAAGCTGACAAAACAAGTGACCATAGTTAAATTCAGACACCATTAAAAACAAACACATGAGCAGCTGAAAACCCCAAAACCTTATTTAGATTTCCAGCCTAATGTTGGAGGAAACACACTATTTTTTTTTTCAGTGTATTTCTGTGTTTCTAGGATTAAAATAGCTTTATTGTATTTCCTGATTATTGAATAAATACATACTTCTATAGAATACAGAAGAACAAGTCAATATAAAGAATTCAATTAAAAACACACTCATTTCCAGGCTGTTAACAGTCATGAAAAAATTTTTATATTGTGGTAAAAGACATACAATGTAGAATTTATGGTCTTAGCAGTTTTTAAGGTGTCGAGTTCAATAAGTCAATAAGTCATTCACATTGTACAATGATTCCTCAGAACTTTTTCATCTTGTAAAACTAACACTGCAGACTCATTCAACAGCTCCTGTTTCATCCTCCCTCGGATCCTGACAACCTCCCTCTACTTTCTGTTTGTATGAAATGGACTCCTCTAGGTGCCTCATTAAGAGTGTGTGTGTGTGTTTGTGTGTGTGTGTGTGTGATAATACCTTTGAGTTTTACCCATGTTGTATCATAGAGTTTTCTTCTATATGATACTCCATTATATATACCTATTATTTCTCACTAGAGGCCTGGTTCACAATATTTGTGCACTGGGAAGCAAGGGGCGTCTCCCTCAGCCCAGCCCGTGCCCTTTAGCAGTCTGGGAGCCCTCAGGGGATGTCTGACTGATGACCCATAGGTAGTGGGCCTAAGCCGCAGTCAGACATCCTTAGCATTGCCATGGAGGCGGGACGCTCCCGTCACCACCGCCGTGCAGTGCTCACTGGCCTTCAGCCCTGCTTGTGGCTGAGCAGTGCTCCCCGCTGTGGGAGCGCACTGACCACCAGGGGGCAGCACCTGTTTGAGCGTCTGCCCCCTGGTGGTCAGTGCGTGTCATAGCAAACGGTCGTTCCATTTGGTTGATTTGCATATTACCCTTTTATTACATAGGACTATTCTTCCGTGAACCACCTACCATGTTTCCACTTCTTGGCTGTTGTGAATAATGCTGCTGTGGATGTGGGTTTGAACACTTTTGAACACGTCCTTTACTCACACCATCATCATTATTTGCAAATTTGTATCATACTCTGTCCTGCTTTGTCATGTGCATTTTCTTTCTTTTTTATAAATATATTTTATTGATTTTTTACAGAGAGAAATAGAGAGGGACAGGGAGTTAGAAACATGGATGAGAGAGAAATATCCATCAGCTGCCTCTTGCACACCCCTTACTAGGGATATACCCGCAACCAAGATACATGCCCTTGACCGGAATCGAACCCGGGACCTTTCAGTCCGCAGGCCGACACTCTACTACTGAGTCAAATCGGATTCGGCTGTCATATGCATTTTCACCTAACACTCTGCCAGGTACACCTTCTCTTGTCAATTAATATTAACATCAGCACTCTTTCTTATTATGTTCCTAACGTATGTGCCCTTGAGTGGATTTATCTGCTTGTGGTTGGACATGTAGGTTGTTTTTCATTTCTGATTGTTGTAACTGTGCCATAGTGAACATGCAGAGGCCCATTCCTTTGGCCCCTTGCCTGGTAATAAAAACCATACTATTTGGGTCTTAGGTTGGATTCTGCAGAAGCTGAGCCTGAGCTAGGGATTTGGGTGCGCGTGTGTTCTCAGGAGAAGAGGCGTGAGAGAGGCAGGATGGGGGGAGAGACTGAGCAGAGAAGTCCTGACGTCCAGCCTCGGCCTTATTGGAGCAGATTACACTGGCAGAGTGGTTATCCTTGGGTCACGGGGGCCTGCCAGCCTCCCAGAGGCCTCCGTCAAGGGCGGTTCTGGAGAATGTGCTGGGTGTGAGCTGGCAGTGCAGCCTCTGGCACTGAGGCTGTGGGTGGGACACCACCAACAGTGATGGTAACATCTGTGGTGCCTTCTATCACTGGCAACAGAGCTTAGTACCGTAATGCAGTTAACAGCCTGGTGCTTGTATGTCTCCAGTTAACAGGCGAAGATCTGACGTTGAGAGAAGGTAAGTAGCTTTCCTGGTGTTTCCCGGCTAGTATAGTGTTTCCCTGGTGAAGCTGGAAGGCAGACTCAGGCCGGTCCCATGCTGGATCCCAGACTCCTTATTGGAAGACTGAGAACCTAACGATGAACTCCTAGAAGCAAAACAGCTGGGCCACAGGGAGAGACAGTTTAGGTAAACATATAGACCCAAGTTTCCCTCCACCCCTGTGTGTGCTGTTTAATCTCCACGGATTTTGGCATTTTCCACCCTCTGGAGAGTGAGTCCTGCAGTGGTGCTGAGCAATCATTCAGTTTAGTACTGGAATGGCAGCTGAGAACTAGCCTCGCTCACTAAATAGATGAGAAGCCCACTCACCTCTGCCGAAGGCCGCTGGCGGCCTCGATGACGCCCAAAAGGCCCAGAGTCACAGTCACTTACACCAGGAGGTTCCCTTGTCCTCAAGTCACCAGACCTGGGGCAAGCCCCGTTCTCTGAAAACGGTTCGTCCTCCGGGCTTCACATGGTGACGGTTAAACATCACCGAGGCCCTTTCCTCCAGTGTGAGCACTTGCGCATTCACTCTGCACACGGCCACCCGGCCGGCACCCATTCCTTCTTCTTCCGGTGCCAGCTTCCCGTGTGTTCCTCTGGGGGCCGCTCTCCCCAAGGACAAGGCTGGCCTACGTCTAAAAGCACGCACCGTTCTGTTACAGTCACGCGTCTTCAGGACGGTGGAAGTCAGGCTCCCATTTGGGGGTAAGAGATCCTATCTTTTACCACTAGATTTGACCTTCAATGGCTCACATGCCAGAATGGGCTGCCATTGTGCCTCCGGGAGGCGAAAGCTTGCCTAAGAACGGAGCCAACCAGGAAGAGATGCCCCAGAGATGGGGAGGTAGAAACTAAAGACTTTGTTCGAGTCATGGAACAAGGTTCGCCTGAGGTAGACCCACTCTTGGGCGTTGTAGTTAGGGAAAGCGAAGCAGATCTTGTTAGTGTCTTAGCCACTCGGGGCCTGATTTTCTTGCAATTGCAGATGTAATACTAACTGGTAGACTGGTAATTCATATGAAGACTAATAAGCTCAAAGTTACCTCTCCCATTATTTTTAAGTATTACAGACAGGGCTGACAAAAGAAGTGATGGCTTCACTCAAGACCAGTAGCTACCAGCACTCGATCATCATATTTGCCACGATTAGCTGCTAATTAAAGAGTTTTGCCTATTCTTATTTGGGACTGGGCAGTACAAGAAAACTACAGACCAGCATTACTTACCAACATAGATGCAGAAATCCTCAACAAAAGACGGGCACACCGAATCTAACAAATGTATAAAAAATAATGATACATTATTACTCGTAGCTGCCACATTTGAGGTCTGAGGAATGGAGGTGGCGTTAGGGTTCGTTGTAAGTGGTCCTGGAAGGCGTGGAAAATGGCACTTGTCAGTGGAGTCGGGAAAGGTGGTGAGGACCACGGTTATGCCAAAAGGTGGGCTGTAAAACAAGGCAAAACGTGTCTCTGAGGCATAAGCAGAGGAGCAGGCTGCCAGGGACCTTCCAGGAAGTACCCAGGTGTGGTAAATGGAGACCCAACCCTGGGGAGAGGGGAGCAAAGGCAGAGACGCTGGCCTGGTGCAGCCTTCAGGGGGAGCACGTCCAGATGCTCCTCTGGATCAGCCCTTTCCTCAGAAAGCCCGTGGCCGGGCAGCATGTCTGGTGGGCGGGCTCCTTTACCAGCACACACACACCATGTAATTGATTCCAGGTTGCTGTCTGACCTAAAAACAACACCCATGTTTGCTTTTCATAACAAAGGTACTTCCGCTTAGAAAATGGTGCGGACTTACAGAGTTGTGGGATAGGTTTCTCAGATTGTCCTGCTAATGTCAGGATAGAGGAGAAACAATCTAAGAGAAACATTTCCAGGATGGAGGGAGAAAGGAGAGAGAGGAGAGAGGGCGCACGCACAGGGGGAGGAAGGATTGCTTAGCTGAAATCTGGAAGATTCCAAGTACTGGTTATTAAATTGAATACCAATTAAATTAGCCTCCCACGGGGACCGTTTTCTGGAAATCTTGCTAGTGCGTTCGCCAAACTGCCCCCACTCAAGGCTGTTTGGTGGGAAATGTCTCCTTGGCTTTTGTTTTGGCCATGGTTAAAGTTAATCCCAAATCGATTGCTTTTTCAAGAACAAAAACATCCCCGGTCATTATTCCGCTCGGAGATCTGCAGACTTTTATGGTAAAGGGCCAGCATCTGTATATATAAAAGGCTAAGTGACCAGCTGTCCAGCTGGACAGTACCACCTGAACCCATTTTCAGACATGCTCAGTTGTATGTTGCTTTCTCTCGAGTTCTAAGAGTGTGTGATATCAAAGTTAAAGTTGTAAGTATTATACTGCTTCATCACAAGGGAAATTAGCCAAGCACTCGAAAGTGTTTTTACTCTTAATGTGGTATACAGGGAGATAGTAGAATAAGTTTAATCAGTTTATCAGTCATTGTTTTCACCAATGTTTTTACATCTTGTTTTTGTTTTTATATCAGGTTTTTGTTGTTTTTATATCCTATTTTTGTTATGTCATGTCTTTGATGTTATATCTTGTTACTCTATTTATTACTTTATATATTATTTTCATATACATTTTATTAATTTTCTTTCATCTCTGACACTTCTATTATAGGGAAATGGGGAATAGCATATTAAAATATTTCTTCTAATTAATTTCCTTTCAGTGCACATGAATCCGTGCACCAGGCCACTAGTACTAAATATTTAGCATGAAATAGACATATCCATAAATGAAGGAGCATATTTGGATCCTAATAAGATTGTATTTATGTACGTACCCTTGGATTTTCTATAATTTTCACATGTCATGAAATATTCTCTTTCTTCTGACTTTTTTTTTTTTTTCAACCGCTTAAAAAATGTAGAAGTTCTTATCTCTGGCTGAGTCGGTATAGTTTGGCCAGGTTCTTACTCTACCTGTGTAGTTAGTGTCTTTTGAGAGAGCATATTCCTACCTTTGCATACGAAAGGGGGCCAAACTGGGGTGGTGTGTGTGTGTGTGTGTGTGTGTTCCGGTTGTTCCCTGCTCCTTCAGCCGCCCCTCTGGGCCTCAGGTTTTAGAACTTCGAGTGCTCAGGACTGTCCCCAGCACCAGGCAGCAGGTGGGTCAGCCTCTTGGGTGCTGGAAAAATTCTGGACTCATTGTCCACCCCGTGGCTTCTGAGTGACTCCTCGAAGAGAGGCAACTGGGAATGCAGACCAGGTAGAAGCTTGAGAGCCTAGCAGATGAGCTTTTCTGTAGGAGTTGTGAAAATGGTCGCGATGGTCTCAGGATTTCTTTGCAAATATCTGTCTCTTAAAAGGCTTAGGCGTCTGTGGTGCTCCTTTTCATCCTTGTTCCAGAGAAGGCGGCAGAAGACATGCTTCTACAAAACGTAAGCGCATGGTTTTGTTTAGCGCACTCTTGAGAGAAATGACAAAAGTTGCCCAAACATCCAGTTTTCCTCAAATGATCTGCATAGTGTGTGACCGTGAAACGACGACAGATACGCTATGTATTCAGCGAACTCGGTTGCATAGGAATCACTCTTATTAGGATGTCTCTTCGCGCCCCCCCCCCCCCAATCCTTAATAAACGTGAAGCTTTGAATATTTGGCCCGTTTTATAATTGGTCTAGATTTAGCGGTGGCTCTTCCTGATTTGGGAGGAAGCATGCTTGACTGTTGCCAGGCAACGGCTAATCGCTGCATTAGCTGCCAGCAAGCCCTTGGCAGTCACTGTAAATTCTTTTGTCTTGTTAACAAAAAAATGAGTGTTAAAGATGTCGCAGTATATAAAGCCTGTTCTCTTGTTCAAGTAGCTATAACTTAGGCGGTCCATCCCTGCACTGACGTGACCTTGCTGTGCCGCTGAGATGTCCAGGGGCTTTGGAGAGCCCGTGCGTCCCCGTGCGTGAGTCACATGCCATCTGCGCAGCCCATGGAACAGGACATTGATGCCACAGAGGCACCGTTTTCCCCTCAAGGTCTGCAGAAAAGAAACAGAGGGTTTTGAGTTGCGGGTTGTGGCGTGCATGCAGACCCCCTCTCAGCACTGTCCCCGAGCGAGGATGCTGGTTCCGGAGCTGGGGCCCCCGATGCACCATCCAGACCTCGGTGGCCGTCTCTCCGAGGCCCAGCACTCCCAGGCGGCGCGGCGAGGCCCCACACAGTCACAGCCACCCCCTGTCCCTCCCCGCCTCCTGCTCAGCCAGGCTCCCTGCGAGTTTTCTAGGACAGAGCCTCATAAAACTCATTCTCACCTCGTCAGCAAACGTGGTGTGAGTCATCCTTTAGACACACAGAGTTAAGAGAGAAGAAAACACTTTATTTGGTTGGCCTTTTCTTTTTTTTTAATGAAACTACACTGGAGCCCAGACCGCTGTCGGCACTCTCCCTCCGGGGTGCATGTTTCTGAAGGGCGCTGCTGCTCGTGAAGGGGTCACACACTCACTCCATCGGGCACCTGGGCACACATGCTGTCACCGAAGCCTCGTCCCTTGTGCCCCAGACAGACACGGCGGGTCTCTCGGGCCAGAAGGAGCTGGGATGAAAGTCGGCCGTTGCCTGTGTCTTCCAAGCCCCAGGCTCTGCCATTTGCGTGGATTAGGCCTGGTTTCCAGAAGACACCCTGAGGGGTCTGTTTGCCCAGTGAACCGGTAGAAGGCACCCAGGGATTGGCCAAGACGCTGAATATATTTCATTCTTCGTTTCCTTGATTTCTAAAAACAACTCGTAGATGGTCTTAAAGTGAAAAAAACGAAATCCCCTTTTCTATATTACCATTCTCTTTGCCTCCCCTTCACCTCTCCCTCCCTCCCTCCCTCCCTCCCTCCCTCCCTCCCTCCCTCCCTCTCTCTCTCTCTCTCTCTCTCTCTCTCTCTCTCTCTCTCTCTCTCTCTCTCTCTCATCTTCCGCACAGTGTGCTGTCACTTTCCCCTCCAAGCTAGGCCTTGGGGGTTTCCCTGGCCAGGCTCACTGTTCTTCCCCGGGCTCCCGCTCGGTGGCAAGCATTGTCCCAGAGGCAGCACACCCGTCTCTGTGCTGATCGGTGCCTTTCTTTAAAACGCACCGAGTGCTCGTCCGCATCCTGTAAACACGCCGGAGCGCGTGCACAGCTGCCTCTCAGTTGAGCAGGCTCGGCGCTGAGAGGGGACCTGCTCTCAGGTTCCGCTTAAGTTCGCCTGTGACAGCACCAAGGCTATTTTTAGCAGCGCGATCACCAGCGAGAAGCGGAGCAAGGCCGCTTTTCAGCTGCAAACAGTGGAAAGAAAGGATCATTGATGCCCGGCTGCCGCTCCCCAGTCCGCTTATGCGGGAGACAAAGGGGCGTGTAAATCGCTTCTTCAAAGTGACGCGGGCGTCTTGTGCCTGCTCCGAGCCTGGGCCTCTCGGGGGAAGAGTGATGCTGATTTAGCACTTGGCAGCCCGGGCCCGATTCAACGCGATCGCCGATGATAGCGAGGGATGGGGCTGCCCTCTGGGTGCCCGTTGTGAAAGGAAGGGAGTGTTGGGATGCTTAGAAGCATCCAGGAAACATCCCTTCCCAGCAGATCACAGCCCTCCGGAGACAGCAGGAAATGAGAGGTGGGCTGTATGAACTTCCTGGTGCAGGGGGGGGCGGGGCTGATCACTGCTGGTGCAGGACCCTGTGACCTTGCCTTTCAGAATGAGGTGTTCTGAGCTGCAAAGCGAGGTTCCTGATACTGGCCCTTTATAAGGCCGCTGTTGCTGTGGTCTGTGGGTATCTATTGGCTGCCTGCTCCGTGAGAACTCCAATAGGACTCAGCGGTGGTCCTCGGGGAGCTCACAGCTTCGCCCCATAATCCGTGTGTCCCATGTCAGCACCGTACAGAGTGGCGCTTATAGAGGCCACATCCGCTCTGGGCACTGAGGGAGGCGGGCAGAAAGAGCAGACTTGTGAAAAAATGCTTGAGTTTGCAAAGAGGAGAAGAGAGAGAGGGAGGGAGGTCCCCCTGGGGCAGCCTAGCGAGTGAAGATGGAGGAAGAGGCTGTGTCTAGGGGCCCATGACCAACCTGGGGTGGCCAGACAAGACTCGGGGTGACCGGGGGTGAAGCTGGAGCCAGGGGAGCCTTGCTCAGGGCGAAGGAACCTGGAAGTGGCACAGGCCCTGGGGAGCCAGGGAGTGGTTTTGAACAAAGATCACAGAGGAGCTCGAAAAGGCGGTGCCTAGTCAGATACAAAACGGTCGAGGTTTGACGCGAGCGTTGTAAGCAAAAGCCCTAAACCTCAGTCTCCCCAGGAAAGGCCAAAGCAGTCTCAGCCCTGGATGGTGGCGTGGCCTTTGGGGAGGGTGGGGTGGGTGGAAGGGGCAGAGGCAGCGAGCTGGGAAGACCTTCTCAATCCCCATTGAGTGCTGGGCTCTGCAGGCCAGTGGGAGGGGGACTGTGTCCTCCTTTAGGTGCTCTGAGCTGGCCAGCCCTGCCCCAGAGGAGGGCGTGAGCCCCTTCGTGAGCAGAATAAAACAACCAGGCGCCAGGAGGCACCTCTGTATGTGGGAGCCCACTGCCCCCAGCGGTTTCGAGAAGCTAAGGTTTTCCTGAAGAGGCTTAACGCTTCAATTATGTGGCAAATCTTCTGTACCCTAGAGATGCAAAGAGGAACATGCAGAACAGAACGCAGCAGAACAAAAGGCCTCGCGCCCACAGCTGCCCTGACTGTTTATACCCGGGAAGAGTGTTCTAAAAAGTCTCGTCTGGTACCTGATAAGGTTTGCACAACTCATGTCCAAAGCTACTGCTCAGAAGTAACGCTGCTTGATTGCGATGATGTTTCTTTTTGAACTGAATCCTGTCCAGGAAGTTTAGCAACATTATTTGCTTCGTTTTCCTTTCTGGAGAGGGGTGACTGTGTAAGTTTTCGAGAAGAATCCAGTGGCTGTAAGGGTTAGGCGTGTAAGAGTGCATGCATGGGCCTGGCCCATTTTACAGTTAACCATTTTACTGCACATTTGGTGTTCCCAGCCATTCCCTCCATGCTCTTCCTGAGCAGGCTCCATGGACATACGGGCAAGTTTGTGGCTGGGAGCAAGTCACAGGCAGGCATGGCCTTTGGTACACATGAGGGGAGGGGGAAGTGGCGGGGAGAGGAAGGGGTGGAGGGAGCATCTTTGGGGGTAGGGTCAGCTCTCTATGCTCAGTCAGAAGAACCAGGACAAAGACATACTGTAGGTGCTGGTGCCAGCCACAATATTTGTTGCCTTGGCAGACATAAGGGATCACTTTCTGGAAACGGGAAATTTGCTTTTTTATCACTTCAAAACCAACTAGAAATAGATCCGGTAAATCATAGGAAACATGTCTCATAAAAACAAAAATGAACTGTGGCCTTGGCTGGGAGGCTCACGTGGTTAGAGCATCATCCCCTACACCCATGGTCGGCAAAGGGCGGCTCGAGAGCCACATGCGGCTCTTTGGCCCCTGGAGTGTGGCTCTTCCACAAAATACCACGGCCCGGGCGAGTCTGTTTTGAAGAAGTGGCATTAGAAGAAGTTTAAGTTTAAAAAATGTGGCTCTTAAAAGAAATGTCAATCGTTGTACTGTTGATATTTGGCTCTGTTGACCAATGAGTTTGCCGACCTCTGGCCTACACCAAGAAAGAAAAAGGTTGCAGGTTTGGTTCCCAGTCAGAGCACATACCTCGGTTTTGGGTTTGATCTATGGGAGGCAAGCAATCAGTGTTTCTCTCTTACATTGTGTGTCTGTCTGTCTGGTCTCTCTCTCTCTTCCCCTCCTCCCTTCCTTTCTCTATAAAATCAATAAAACATATCCGAGTGAGGATTAAAACAAACAAACAAAAATAAACAAACAACTTCCGTGCTGTTACACTCAACTTGGGCCTGGATTTGCTGCCCTGGATCTAAAGAGTCAACTTTTCAGAATCAGCATTTACCGTATTTTTTGGACCATAAGACGCACTTTTTTCCCCCCAGAAGTGGGGGGGAAAAGTCCCTGCGTCTTATGGTCCAAATATAGCCTACACATATACTTTTAAAAAAAAGTTTTTTTACTTGCCCGGCTCTGTGTGGTCTCTGTGTGCTTGCCCGGCTCTAAAATGGTTCTAAATGCTGCTGTTTACTTTACAGGGTTGATTACATGTGTTTATGACTGTGATGTTGGGTTTTAATGCACATAAAATATTTTAGGACACTATTTGTTTCCGAATCTTTTTTTCTTCATTTCCCTTCTCTAAAAACTGGTGCGTCTTATGGTCCGGTGCGTCTTATGGTCCGAAAAATACGGTATTTTGCGTCCTTGTGCTGGGGTGTGGGACAGGGCTGACTCTCAGAATGAGGACATGAATCACCCAGGTAACTCAGTTTTCCCACCAGTAGGTCCTTTTCCTGTCTGACTGGTTTTTGGCTTACAGGAAGTACCAGGAAACAACGAACTTGTCAGAACTTGGGTCAATGTTTGCGTCTCCTCTTCTCTGCCAGCCTGAAGGGTAAACAGGTCCTACTCGGTAACCTTTGTCTGCATTGCTGAGGTTTTTCTCTGGAAGTCCTGTTAGTTCAGCGAAATCGCGAGAGGTGACGGTTTTGTATTGTCTGTGGTGTGTGGCTGTTTGTCGCAGCCACAAAACCATGTTCCATCTTGGGATACGGGGTGTGCGTGTGGGGTTCCTCCCTGCCTCTTGGTGATGGGGGATGGCCCAAGGATTTATGAAACCTGCCATTGAGAGCAAGGCGAAATGATGTTTTCACTCAAGAGGTGTTTCTTCCTAAAGCTGTCGATTTTTAAATATATATATATATATAATATATATGTTTATATATATATTTCATGTATATATATTGATTTCAGAGAGGAAAGAGAGAGATGGAGAAGGAGAGAGAGAATATCATCTGCATCCTGCACAGCCCTACTGGGGATTATGCCCTTAACCCTGGGCAGGTGCCCTGACTTGGGAATCCAACCTTGGCCTCCTGGATGATGCTCAACCATCTGAGCCTCACGAGCCCGGCTATCTCTAAGTTCTGTTGGGTGTACCCCCAGGACAGAAGCCACTGGATCAAATGGTAATCCTGTGTGTAATCTTTTGAGGAACCACCCTCCTGTTTTCCACAGCGATGGCACCGTTTTTAAGGGAATGCCTCAGTTCCTTAACGTCTCATATGTGTCTTTCCTCTGTGGGCTTTACAAACACAATCCTCCCTTCCTCTCCAGTTGTGTCTTTTGAACCAGACCAGAGGCTGGCCCTGCGGCCTTGAGGAGGCCGAAGGGCCACATTGCACCGTCAGCCCAGATCCCGGCTTCCTCCCAAGCTCTCCCAGCCATAGTTCAGTTTTATGATATTTTGGAAAAGTTCACTCAATCCCCTTGGCCTCTTGGCAGGTGTCCTCTGGGAAGCCCCAGGCTGCTCCGGAGATTCCCCTAGGGCCTGATGGGCTCCTGGAACAGCTGCTCTGCTCTCCTCCATTCCACCATTTTAATCGTGATTAGTAGGTTCATTTGCATCTAAAAGGAGCCGTTTTCTTATCAGCGCCATTGAGTTGGGAACCAGTGTGCTCCATTTATATAGAGTGGCCCGTTTTAATTGAGCCCATTAGGCAGTAAAAGTAAATGTGGGTGTTTTACAAATGCAAATATATCATGCAAATAATGTACTTTATGCTGAATGACGCCTTGGTTTTCATATGTAAAATTAGAAACTGCAGCACAAAGATAATGATAAACACCTTTGCATCTGTTCTTAAGACCTAGTGAGCTGGATGCATCTAAAATGGTAGCTGAGGCTCCCGGCAGGATTTTCTCAGCACACCCAAACATGCATCCCATATTATCAAAAATATACATGTGCTTATCTAGTTATTTATATATTCCTAAGTAATCAAGAAATCACAGAAGAGAGTAATCCAAATTACCCAAGCTCTTGCTTACCATCCATGATGAGATTTATAATTTTGTTTCCTTTTTTAAAGATTTTCCAGTTCTTATCCCAGCTGATGATAGTGAAGAATAACTGTTACTCTATAGCCTACTTCCATTCTAAGAGACGTATGTCTATAAGATGTATTTTTTTAATCCTTAGTGTTTGGGGAAAAAAAATTTGTTTTATGATACGCAGATAGCTATTTTATAAAATCATTTAGTAGATTAATGTCAACCCTCTTCTGTGTGCTTCGAACTCTCAGCCAAGCTTGAGGAGGGTGGGGGGTGGGGCGATGACTGCCATGTCAGGATGCAGCCAGATACCTCCCAGGGTCTGGAGCCAAGGTCAGCCAGAGATACAAAATTCAAGAAGCTAGGTTCTCTGAGAGCCCACGAACTCTCCTAGGAAAGGAATGTTGAGTAGAAAAGAAGCGAGGCTAACGCTCTAGGAATGCCTCTGATTGTGGGGTCAAGGCTGGACAAAGAGCTAGCGGGATGTTTAGAACAGAGATTGGGAGTAGGCGTGGGAGAACCAAGCTAGAAGGCTATTTTGAGGCTAAAATTTGAAAGGATTTTAAAGAGATAATGTCAGAAGTTATAGAACCTTTACGTAATCAGAAAATAAAAGCATGTGAGCCCATGAGGGAGGTCGGGGGAGGGGGGGGGGCGCCGAAGGGCTGTTGCAGGCTGCAGGAATGGCCCCAGGTGTCTAACTGGTGCCTCAGACCAAACCTGGGTCAGCAGCCTGGGTATTTGGGTTCCGCCCAGGAAAGAATTCAGAGACCAGACCCAAACTGTAAGAGAACATTACTGGGTAAGTCACAGAGGAGAAGAGGAATTCCTAGAAGAAATGGGCGCAGACAACACGTTATGGGGGTAAAGGAAGGGCCTTGGAGCTTGGGAGTGAGGAAGCTAATGGTTCTCTGCCTGGGGGCGGGGCAGGCACAGGTGTGGTCCCGGAGGGAGAGCCCACTGGGTCCTCCATCCGAGGCTTCTAAGGCGGAGATGTTAGGGGGGCCCCAGGGGACGAGCTTCATAGAATGTTCAGGAGCCTTCCAGGCGTGTCCTTTCCGGGCGGTGGTCTCCGGGGCCTGGCTGAGGGCACCAGGGCTGGGGTCATTGTTCCCGGCAGCCGGTCCTGACGCCAGCCTTGGCTGGTTTGGTGGCTCCTGTGGGCCTGGAGCTGAAATACAACGGAGGCCTAGATGTCACCTCTAGGGAGGGAAGGTCAGGGGTCCAAACCTCAGGAGCGGCCACATGCTGGGGGGCGGGGTCTCACCCTACAACTGATTGTCCTTCGCTGGGCACCTGGGGCTTTCCATCCCGGTGACCTTTGGTACCCGGTGACCTTCGGTACCCAGCCCAGCGTCCCCGCTCTGCTCCTGTCTGCTAACTGCCTCCAACAGCGCCATCCACACACTCCGGGTGTATTCTTTAGAAGTTTTACAAAATGTCCCTGAGAATTCGGAACTCCCAGCTTCGGAACTCTTTAGTGATGCTTCTCAAGTTCCGAGTGATCTTTTGTGAAACTGGAGACCACCTCACGCATGTCTCTGCCAGACGGCGCTGACTCCTAAATTCCAAACTTCTAGGGCTTGCGTCCTGTCCCCCAGGGGGCTGGGCCAGTGTGTGGTGGTATAGGCCATAGTTGTTTTTCTCTTATTTCCTGGTGATGAACCCACAGTTAGAATTAAAGCTATAGAATGCCAAATACTTACTTAGGAATTCCCCCTTCATTACAACTGCCTTGGGGAAACACCGTCAGATTGGTAGATGTCTCAATATCTAAAGGGATTGCCTTCACACGGTTTTCAGGATAAGTGGCAGGAAGGTGCTCTGATGCCTGAAGCAGAGAGAGCAAACTCTGGCCTCCGTTGGAACCAGATCGGGGCGGGCTGGTCTCGCTGTGTCCCCTCTCCCGGTCAGGTTTCAGGGTGTGTGCTTTGGACCATTCCGGCAGCGGGGCGGACTGCAGGGGCCACTCAGAACTATGGCGCGGAGTTCCGCCCTTCAGTGCCCCGAACTCTTTAGACTTTGATTCGCTTTTTTCCCCCAGAATCTATCTTATATAAATTCCTTCCCTCATTTTATATTTTAAAAAGTGTTTAGCCTAGCTGATGTGGCTGAGTGGTTGAGCGGTATCCTATGAACCAGGATATCAAGGTTTGATTCCCGGTCTGGGCACTCTGTCCTCAGTACGAGGTGTATTCATTTATGTGTTGTTGTTTTCCCTCTCTTTTTCTCTCTCCCCCTCTTCCTTCCTCTCTCTGAAATCAATTAAAAAAACAAAAACAACCCCCACACATATTTTTAAAAATGTTTTGTTGTGGTAAAATAGGTGCACTATAAAAAATGCAGCATCTTAACCATTTTATAGTTAACCAGCTTAACCATTGGATGGATCAGTAATATTAAGCACATGCATATAGCTGTGTAGCCAGTTCCTGGCAAAACTGAAGCGCTGAACCCATTAAACAATGATCTCCCCCTCCCTCCGGCCTCTTTTTACTTTCTCTCTCTATGAACCTGACTCCTCCAGGGACCTCATGGAAGTAAATCATATATGTAGGATTTGTCCTTTTGTGCCTGGCTTATTTTACTTAGCGCAGTGTCTTTGAGGTTCATCCATGTTGTATCCTGTTCTTCCTTTTAGGTATACCTATCCACATTTGCCAGCTTAGAAGAAAAGTACTTTTCTTAATTTGCTTTTTTTTCCAAAAATATATATATAGATATATTTTATTGATTTCAGAGAGGAAGGAAGAGGGAGAGATAGAAACATCAACGATGAAAGAATTGTTGGCCGGCTGCCTCCTGCATATGCCCTACTGGGGATTGAGCCCGCAACCCATGCATGTGCCCTTGACCGGAACCGAACCCAGGACCCTATTTAGTCTGCAGGCCGGTGCTCTATCCACTGAGCCAAACTGGCTAGGGCCTTAATTTGCTTTTCATTGGACTTAGAGAAACTCCAGGCTGGTGAGTGGACAGGTGTGGGTTGTGCCAGAGCCTCCCAAGGTCTTGGTTTACAGTCCAGCCGATTCTCTCCATGGTGAGAAAGCTCACGGGTGTAGGGAAAACATGTGACAGATCACATCACTATGCCAAGAGCCACTTTAGGGGTCCACACCCTGTTGAGTCTCGGTGTCCCACTGGGAGTTCAAAGCTATGCAGCCGAGAGCGTGCGGCCCAGGGAGCCGTGGAGGACTGGGAGCCTCTGGCATTCGCTGGGTGTGCTGGTCAGGACGATACCGCTCATCTCTAGGGATTTGCAGGCTCAGCTCTGGTCTTAATGATCCGCCGGATCGATGTTCTCAAACGCCTCTCCGGCAGCCGCAGCCCTCTGCTCCTGTTGGTTGGCTTCCTTTGTCACAAGGCAGGGTTGGCTTACAGTTGCTGAAGGTCATGGGATTTTGTCAGCACCTCATTGAAATGAGACATTTGTGGCCCCGCGTTGTATTGTTTCTGCTGATAGGAGCCCAGTGCCGCATTCACATATGGTTAGCTCAACTGCTTTTCCTAGTATGAGATATATATATATATTTTTTTTAATGTTTTTATTGATTTCAGAGACGAAGAGGAGAGAGAGAGAGGAGAGAGAAATGATTCAATGATAGTAGAGAATCATTGATCCATTACCCCCGGCATGCCCCCTACTGGGGATTGAGCCCACAACCTGAGCATGTGCCCTGACTGGGAATTGTACTCTGACCTCCTGGTTCATAGGTCGATGCTCAACCACTCGGCCACACTGGCTGGGCAGCCTTGGAGAGAGTCTCGGTGAAATTCCGTCCACAGCCTTTTTTCCATGCAGAGGCACAGCTAGGAGTTCAGAGTGGGGGAGACTGGGAGGTGCGGGATGAAGTCTGCCCGTTGATGTGTTTGTGTCGGGACTGTGGGCTGGCCCCATAGGCCCCGGTCCGATCTTGGGCTGCTCACTAGATGACTTGGGTGATTCCCTTCCCCTCTCAGGCCCTCTATCTTCCCGTGTACAAAGGGGGGGGGAGGGGAGTCCTGCCAGCATACCCTCCACGGGATTGGAGGGTTCGCTGGAAAAGTACTGGTGGCTTACTCTGTAAACAGTCATTTGCAGCCGAAACGGGTTTGGCTCAATGGATAGAGCGTCGGCTTGGAGACTGAAGGGTCCCGGGTTCGATTCCGGTCAAGGGCATGTACCTTGGTTGTGGGCATATCCCCAGTGGAGGGTATGCAAGAGGCAGCTGATCGATGACTCTCTCTCATCGATGTTTCTAACTCTCTATCTCTCTCCCTTCCTCTCTGTACAAAATCAATAAAATATATATTTAAAAAAACAACAGTCATTTGCTGTCCCAGCTTCGAGCAACATGAGCACCATGTATGGCAATGAATACCCACTTTGGAAGACTGAAGAGGTTCTAGAGGCTGTGTACAAGTCACCAGCACCTAGTGCTGAGGGGAGAGTCCCCACCTCCGCTCTTCGTCTGCCACATGAATGGGAAGACCTTGACCCACAGCGCCTTCTCTGAGCTCCTGGGGTTGACACACACTTTTAAGTCATTTCACATCACGTTGTTAAGCTCACTTTGAACTTTGAAGTCCGGTGAACCAGCTCCACATCAGGGAGAAAATATCAGCTTGCAGCCTCTCCAACCTGCAGCCACAAGGACTGTAACCATTGACCTTTCCATGGGCATTTCCTGTCCCTTCGAATCCTAGGAGGTTGGAGCTAGGTTCGTATGTCAACAAAACTCCTGGAGGCCGTGAAAGGTGCCTTAAAGCCCCCTCCTTCACTTCCTGCATCCTTCCGAACACCCGGCACAGTTCTCAGTAAGCAGTTAATACACCCTTGAATCTGCTAATAGATGTGATGTCGTTTTGAGGGACCGTCCAAAAATAAAAAGAATGTAGAATATGGGGCCAGTGAAGCTCCAAAGCTTTGTAATGAGCGCGATGTAAACCAGTTTACCTTGAGCTAGAAAGACCACAGGTGACTTCTTCAGTCACGTGGGGGCCAGGCCAGAGCAGGTGGGTGGCCAGTCAAATCTCCCTCCATTAATGACTATAGATTACACTGACCACACAGCAGGGCGTCGGCAATAGTGGTCGGAGACTTAGCTATGTGAAAAGGAAACCTTTAAGTAGATTTCTATGGTGTAGGGAATTTTCCTTATCGAAACCAGTGGATTTACCCGCCCTCGCTTCCCCGTCTACCCCATCGTTGGCATCTGCTCGGTGCTCAGCCAAATCCAGGTCAGGATAAAGAGGCGATTTGGATGGCAGAAAGCTAGATAGGCTCCTGCAGTAATACTCAATTACTGGATTCTCTTGAAGCACCAGCTCCTCTATAATGAAGTCCTCAGTTTTTAAATATCTTTAGAAATCAGGTGATTGAGTATTGGCAACAGCCAGCTTGCTGCTTCCCGCTCTCTTACGGCGAAATCCCAGGAGCTGGCTGGGGTTGTTAAAAGATAATCTTAAGCCTTTTAGTGCATATTATTCTTCATTCAACTTTGAGCTGCAAAGCCTCTGAACGGAATAGGCCAGGAATGAGGCAGAAGAGAAATCAGCTTGCTGCCATTATCCCACAGCCCTGCGACCCCAGCCAGAGCTGCTGATGCCCTGGGCAACTCCTGGCCTCCCAGGGGCCACCATAGCCAGAGCTTGGGGGGGGAGGGGGGGGTTCAGGGTGGCAAAAAAAGCCACTGCAGGTATGGGTTATTCCTGCTCGGTCTGAACACAGTGGATCCAAAACGCAGTAAAACAAAAGGTGTGTGCACATCGCGGCTCACAGTGTGTTTTCCAGCACAGTTGACATCGCTGGCTTGCTTTGGTGAACTTGGACTTGAATAGTATCTTTGCGCTGTCGCTCTTTTCTTCCTTCTACTTCCCTGTCATGGAACCTGTCCGTGGACCCGCGATGCTGTTTATACCTCTGTTAATGATGTGCCCGTCGGCAGCACGTGTCCCCGACATTTCTCCTTTTGTTAATAGTATTACATTACTGGGGACCCTGGACGTCAGGGAAGCAGTCATCAGTCGTATAGCCCTTCAGATTTCTTACTCTCCCCACGTGTGTCCATCTGCCCAATTACACGTGTGTTATTCGTACCAACTTTTTTATTTTTTCAATGTTGAAAGGTGATTGATGACGTGTAAACCAGTATTGTTTGCCATGGACTATTTTGGTGAAAGTAGCTTATGCTGCCTCTTGGGCTGGATGTAGTAATATATATATATATTTTTTTTTTCTTTTCTTTTTTCTTTCTTTCCTTTTTTTTTCC
Organism: Pipistrellus kuhlii; assembly: GCF_014108245.1. NCBI lineage: Eukaryota > Metazoa > Chordata > Mammalia > Chiroptera > Vespertilionidae > Pipistrellus > Pipistrellus kuhlii. Next base: position 1,262,643 of record NW_023425404.1, read on the forward strand.
CCCCTAAGTGCTTTCTAACATTCAATTCTTGATTTAGAATCACCTGCTTTCCACTCCAAGGATATTTCACTCAGGCAGGCTCGGTTATAAAGTTTTTCACTGGGTATTTTAAAACAGTGAACATGCTTGTCTATAAATGCAGTAAAGTGTCTTTGTGATATATTGATCTTCCTTATTTTCTTGCCTCTCTTGTTACCAGACTGTGGGTGGTGACATTTGAAAAATGTATTATAGGGGATGAAGTGCAACATTTTAAGCCAAGAAATTGAAAACAGGATGCGAAACAAGAAGGGAGGGGAGGGAGAGAGTCGATCAAGGTCATGTCTGTATATTAAGGATTTGATGGCGGGAGAGGCAGGTTTGCATTTATAAATAGGCAGGTGGCACGGGGAAGTGTTGGGAAAGCTCACCTGGTCTCAGGCAGGGATAGAAGGTCTTTGCCACAGAAAATCATAAAACCAAGAACAGCCAAAGGACTTCTATGCATGCATATAAGCCTAATTGACACAGACAACAGGGCGGTAAGGGCATGAATGGGAAGGGGTCGGGGGTTAAGGGGGAATAAGGACACATATGTAATACCACAATCAATAAAGAAGTTTAAGAAAAGAAAAAATAAAACTAAGAACAAGTTAGCAAAAGTTATAAGCTGTGGTGTTGAACTGGGGGAATTTGCCATTTTGTTTATCTGCAAGTAATCCCAATGCCCAGAAGGGAGCAGGGTCCAGATGGTGACCCCAATTCCACATGGACTGTTTCTGCACTGTGAGAGATGAAGCCCATTCATCATTAAGCAAAAGTAATGGTTTTTAAAGTTGCATCTTCAGAGGTTATCCATTTATTTATATAAAAGCCTAAGCGACCATTAAGACTGAATGACTGGAACAACCAGTCACTATGATGTGCACTGACCACCAGAGGGCAGACATTCAACGCAGGAGCTGCCCCCTGGTGGTCAGGGCACTCCCCCAGCAAACTTCCCCCAGCCTCTCCCCCTGGCCTACCAACCTCCCACAGCTCCTTCCTCCCCTCCCCCCCCCCCCCCGCCCCCACACACCCCACCCAGCCAACCTTCTGCAGTCCCTCTCTCCTGCCAACAGCCGTGCCCTGCCCCCGCCTCTGCATAGGCCCTGATTAGGAGGACAGCCGGCCAACCTCCTGGGGGTCCCTCCCTGTGGGCGGCCGGCCCCTCCTGCCTACACCCCTCCACACACACACTTAGGCCTCAATCGCCACCCTACCCGAGCACAAACTTGTGCACCAGGCGTCTAGTGATACATAACAGGGAATGCGTTTTGAGGCCATTTTGAGTGATTTGTTCAGAGCACGGGTTTCTCCTAGTATATTGAGTGCGTGTAAATGAGCCCATCCTTACGCTGCTTTCTCTTCTGTTTCAGCACATCAGGTCCACCCATTTGGCCGGGCAGTACCTTCTTCAAGAGAAATGGAGCCCTTCTACAAGGTAGGTCTCTCCAAGCACCTGTTCCCCTCCGCCTTCTCTTCTGGTGCCAGCCAGCAGAGCTGTCCTGTGGAGGAGTGGGCACTGGAGAAGTGTGACTGCTGTGGTTCGGGTCTGTCATTTCTTCCTGCTCACATCTTCCGGTTGCTGTGAATTGCTCGTCTGAAACCAGGACTGCTCCTTTTGGTCTGTTGCTACTGGTCCTGGTCTAGGCGTGTTTGGCTTGCTTTGGTGAACTTGGACTCCCGCGGCAGTTAGGATGTGACAAGAGCATCAACCAGGCGAGTCAAAAACAAACCCCCCTGCGTGTTTTCAGTGCGCCGGATGTTTTGGGCATCTGTTGGCAGTTTGTTCACCGTGGAGGGCCACGTATTTCTGGCTGACCCCTGACATCCACATGTGCCTGAATGGGTGACTGTGGTTAGTTCTGAGGCTCAGACACCTCTCCCTTGTCCCTGCAAGCCTCATTTGTGGGGGGACATCCTTCCTGCGGTCCAGCTCACAGGACACCTTCCTGCGGTTCAGCTGCTGTGCCCAAGTTCCCATGCAGTGTGCTCGAGGAATTCAAACTGTCTTTCAACTCCACTTTTGCCGTTACATTTCTTTGGAAATAGCCAAAGTTACAGAAGAATAAATGGTTTAAAATAGCAATAAGATGCACGCTAAATACTTTTAGAAAGTACTTTTGGGTGATTGCTGTTTTGGATAGCTGCTCGATAGATCAGCTGGAATTGGCTGGCTCCTCAGGCCCCAATGACTGGCCAGATGTCAGAGTGGTACAGTGGGCCACCATCAGGTGGACTGGGTTAAACCAAGAAGTTTAGAGCTGTACTGGGCTTAAGGTGAGGCATTTCAGTGCATTTTGGTTGTTTTAGACCTGTTTGGTTGGTTTAAGCCTCTTTTCCTTAAACGTACACACGAGGGCTGGCCATGTGGGTGAATATGAATGTGGCTAAGAAAAGTGACGTCTATTTTCAGGTTTCTGGAGTAGCTCAAACAGTTTTGAATGATGTCGCATGTTTGTCATTGTGTCACGGGCCATGCAATTGCATATTGCCGTTCTAATAGCCTGTGAGATTGGGAACCTGAGAATGTCTTTGCATTTTTGCTCGGTACAGGGTGAAATATAGGCAGGCAGGTTTGAGTCATGCTAATTTTAACGACCACTCTAGACATCCTAATTATTTAAGGAAAAAAGGGAACTCCCTCCGCTTTCAGAAATTAATACACAATTTTTAAAAGATCTACCCTATTCCCCCTTTAGGTGGTATATATGGAAATAAACCTTGATGAGCCTTTGGCTTTCTTCCAGGGAATTCCAAAGGGCTGTGTGTCTCCACTTTCCCTCTAGATCCACCGCAATGAATATCACTGGTGTCTGAGTTATTTTCAGCAAAGGGATTTTATTTACGTAGAGAATTTCCTTACAGGATTTTTATTCATTGAGTTTTACATTAGGTAAGATTTGCTCTAAGCACCTTACTTTTGGGTTGTTTCAAGCAAAAGCCTGAGGGGAGACATTGGTAAGTTTTCTGACGTTGAGTGGTTTGGCTGTGAGAGTCTGTCTCGTGGGCGGGAGACCTTTTTTCTCGTCGTGATAGGGTTAACAATCCTCCTAATTACTCAGGGCATTGAGAATGAAATGATGACATATGTCAGAAGCTCATTGAGGCCAGTTCGGAGCAGCCCATTTATTTCTTTGTACGTGTGAAAACCAGAAGATTCTTGGAGAGACTTTGAGGGTGTGGGCCGGGATTTGACAACTTTGTTTTTCTGTGCTAGTTTTTCATTTGCTAGTTCTGACTATGGAGTTCTCCAGACACTTACTGTGACAAGGTTTTTCAAGCTATCCTAATTAATATTTCTATGTTTCTTTGGTGGGTGGCACTGGCTCATCAAGAACTCGCTGAAGCCCACAAGCAAAAGTTTTGCAAAAAGGTAATGGTGGCCGTAACAGGTTTGTCTCAGTGGATAGAGCGTCGGTCTGCAGACTGAAAGGTGCCAGGTTCGATTCCAGTCAAGGGCATGTACATGGTTGCAGGCACATCCCCAGTAGGGGGTGTGCAAGAGGCAGCTGGTCGATGTTTTTCTCTCATCGATATTTCTAACTCTCTATTCCTCTCCCTTCTTCTCTAAAAAAATCAATAAAATATATTTAAAAAAAAGAAAAGGTAATGGCGTATGAAGAAGGGGGCTGCCCTGTCCTACCAGCAGGAGGTCAGATTAGACGCGGGTAGACGAAAACGCCCTGACTCACGCTTGCTTTCTCATCTTTGTACTTTCCATTTTAAAAATAGGAGCACATACCTTCTTTTCCCCTGGAACAAGCAGGAGGACATTTTTCTAGACATCAGACTCTAGGCAAGAACTCTGTTACCAGGTTCCAGCCACAGGGAGTGGGTTGCAGGTGAGCAGGCCCCCTGAAGAGCCCAGTTTGGGGAAGTGGGTAGAAGATGAAGCTTCTATCGGTGACACAGGCCCAGGGGCCAGCCGGCAGAGCCCAGCCTAGCTGTGGGCCCCGTTGGAGCAGAGCTGGCTGAGCCAGCTGCGCGGGGAGGCCCTGCTGGGCCGAGTGGCTCTGAGGCTGAGGCTACAAGAACGCAGAGCAGCGAAGAAAGCAGACGAGTCACACTGTGTAGAGGACCCTTTGCTTTTGTCAGGGGGATGGAGCAGAGGGGCTCTCACTTCTTAGAAGAGTTGACACTTGAGTGAAGTCTTAAAAAATGGGTGGCCCTGACCTGTTTGGCTCAGTGGATGGAGCGTCGGCCTGAGGACTCAAGGGTCCCAGGTTCCATTCCGGACAAGGGGCATGTACCTTGGTTGCGGGCACATCCCCAGGTGGGGGTTTGCAGGAGGCAGCTGATCGATGTTTCTCTCTCATCGATGTTTCTAACTCTCTAACCCTCTCCTGTCCTCTCTGTAAAAAAATCAATGAAATATATATTTTTTGAAAATGGGTGGATGGGACCTTGGAAAAAGGCGTTGCAAGAAAGGGCCACAGCAGGAGTCCGTGGGCACGAGAGGATCCCGAGAGCATAGCCATGGGGATGTCACGGGGCAGGTGCGGATAACGAGGGACTCGGGCACTTTGGGGTGATGACGTCACACGCGCGGAGAGATGTTTAAGGAGAATAACGGGATGCAGAGAAGAGGGAATAATGGCATGAGTGGGACAAAGTGACATAACGGTGGCCGTGTTGTCTGGCAGTTGGGTGGTGTGTACGGTTATTTTTTTATTTTCGGCATAAAAACCAATCGCAAGAATTAACTGAAGTGCTCGCGGTCCTCCTCGAGGGCGGCCTGTGTGTTTTGGTTCTTGTAGAGTCGCTGGCAGGAGGGCCTGCTGAGTCACCTCGCCGTTTTGAGGATAATGGGGTAAGATTTGGTTTGGATTACACCAGGCATGGGTAGTTAACATAATTGGCCATTTCATCAATTCCCAGCACTTATTGTAAATGCCATTTAGGCTGCGCGAGACAATTGTAGATGTGAGCAGTTCCCCTCGACTGGAGAGCACTTCAGCTCGTGTTCCATGGAGGCAGCGGAGTGCCGGAGGGGACACCATTGTCTCAGGCGGACCGGGACGGGGCTCACCGGAGAGGAGTGGGGCTCACCCGGAGTCCCCTCTGCCTATCTCCATGTGTCTCCATTTTGGTTTCTGTGTGTTTGAAATACATGTTTGCTAATGTTATTAATTAATGCTGTTTCTAATCTTCCTCATTAGAAAGTAACGTGTTTTGTACCTTTTCCAAACTCCCTAGTCCTCCTCCCTCCTCCCCATAATTCATTCACCCATCCAACTTAAAATTAGGTGACTTTAAACATCCCCTGCAGGTGAATTATTCTAACCATCAGTGACTCCTCATTGAAGACATGTCTCACCCTCGGTCTGACCCTTCATCTGGTCCCCGGAGGTCTCCCCCAGAGCCGCAGATGGCATCGCTGTCCGTGTTCGAGCCGTGCTGCTGCTGGAAGCGGCTACACACTGCCTGGTCCCATCGTCCACTTCTTTCCTGCCGGCCTCGGCCCCCTGCGGAGTTTTGTTCCAAGACAAGCTGCCGCCCGTGCAGCTCTGTGCCAGCCGACCGCTCGGACCCACCTGTCTCATTTCCAGCTCTTCCCCTGAGCAGGTGTTCCCCGCTCGCCCACACTACCCCCCACCCCCACCCCCCAAGCCCTTCCTTACTGCCCGTCTCTGTGTCAGGCACTGGCTGAGGCCGGCGTTCCCGGGAAGCCCAGGGCCTGCCTCCTGCACCCCGTACAGCCTCCTGTGCTGGGGTCAGACCCCATGCCTCCGCCCTTCGCAGTCACTAATCCTCTGCCTGCCTTCCTGGCTCTCCCTCCACTTCCTTTCCCCCGTCACCCCAGGATCGGCCCCCTTGTTGTTACTAAATCCATTTCTATAGGACCCGCTAGTGGGATTAAATTCCATCACACACAGCACAGATTTTATTTCCATTAGATTCTGACAACCCACGGGATGAGCTAATGAGACGGGAAGGGAAGCTTCGAGGCGTGTCCGGCGCCCAGAGCAGGCGGCACTGCTGCGGGCCCCCCCACCCCCCTCCCATTCCCCCTACCCCCAGCCGGAAGGAGCCTCGTTCTCCCGCCGTGAGATGAACGTTGGCCTGAGAGCACGCAGAGTGCTTGCTGCAGGGGGGACTGTGCACAGGGCGATGAGGACGGAGAGGACTTGCTCTGGGGAATGCCCGTGTCCCGAGTTCTAGGCAGTTTCGTGTACTCACTGTCTTGGGAGATCGGTTGTGTGCTGCCACTCGGCACAGCCCTGACTCTGCCATCGCTGTGCCAGGCGTCTGTACTGCTGGCATGTATGTGTGCCTCTCTTCGGCTGTATTCCGTGCCCTGAGAGTCTCCAGAGCAAGTCCTAGGAAAGCAGGAACACCCGGGAGAGGAGAGCGTGCACACGTCCAGGAAGGGCCCGCGGTTCTGGCTCCAGCACCGCCACGTGGCGAACGTTGTGACCTTGGGCGGGCCACGTGCCATCCCGAGTCTCCGCCGTCTGACCTGGGCATTGAGGCGTGGGCCTCAGGGACGGCAGGCTGGCAGAGGTTTCCTGCGGAGTGCCCGCTCTGTCCCATTCCAGCCACTTCCCTAAAAGTAGGTCGGCGTGGATTTTGAGGCTTAGAGCCTGCGCAGGGGAGAAAGCGCGCTCCCTCCATCCAGCAGCTGCGTCTGCAGTGCCGCCAGGGAGAGGCGGGAGAGGTGGCAGGCTGGCCGGAGGTCTCCATCCTCCAACAGGGCACATCGCAGCTCTCCTGGGTCTTCGGGGGGCAGCGCATTAACAACGTGGGCAACCTGGAAGCGGACCCTGCCTTGGCTTCTGGGACAACCGGCTTAGCCTCTCCGTGGGGATAATTAATAATAATAATAATAATAACAACAACAACAACAACGCTTGTCTGTCTTAAGGGTTTTGTGAGGATTTGGTACAATCGCATTAGTAAACCATTCAGAACATGCCAAATTCCCAACCAGAGTTAGTTATCGTAACATTTGCCAAAACGGTGAACCTTGGCAGGATAAAGCAGGGCCCAAGTCCTCTGGCCGTGGCTTCCCTGCACCCGGCAAAGCCTTTCCTTCTGGTCGAGCTGGCGGGCCGGGCGTCCGGATTTGCCCCGAATCCCGTGGGATTTAAACATAGATCTGAAAAACCATTGGTGCATTTCTTTAGGTAGGACTGCTTCTTTGAAAGGTCAAGGGAGGGTGTGTGGAGAGCAGGCAGAAGAGCAGAGATTTTCCAGCCGCATCGACCCGGGTTTGAATTCCTCCATCTCTGGGCGCCCGCTGTCTGACCGGGGCCTCGGGTTTGATTGTCTGTAAAATGGGGCTTTGAGCCGCGTCTCCCAGAATCCTCGGGGAGGTTAAAGGAGGATGTGAGTGCAGAGACATCCATGCAGCCCACAGCCTGGCACCTTCAGAATGCAGAGTGAAGGTTTCAGCAGCGTTGACGCTGTCCCTTGCCTAAGGTTTGTGGTCATGAATTCTGGCTGGTAGATTCGAAGTGGAAACCTCAAAACCTCTCCGAGGAAGGGTTCCACCAAACTCCTCTTTGCACGGTTGCCCTTCTCTCTGCCTGCTCTGCCCGTGTGTCTGCCAGTTGAACCAGGATGGCACCGCGGACCTCAGGGTCTGCCAATTTCTGGGGTCTCTGGTCACAGGCACCTTTCTCCAGGAGGACCCACGGATCCAGCTTCTGTCCGGCTACTCCCCACCCCCATTCTTCTGCCTTCCCATTTGGTGGCAGCCCCAGGCTCTTTGGCTTCTTTTGTATAATCTGCTCTACAAGCTGATTTTTTTTTGTGCATTTTGAAAATGAGGGCATCTACCTAATGGATAAGTCTTCGGATTCTCGCCCTCGGGCACACCAGTTTAAAAAAAAACACAAAAAGGGAGGGAGGAAGAGACTGAACATAAACTGCACCTATGGATGAGGACAATGGGGGATGGGGAGGGGGCGGAGGGTGGGGTGGGAACCTGGTGGAGGGGGGAAGAAATGAGGAACCTTTGTAACAATATGAACAATAAAGATTGATTAAAAAAAAAAACACACAAAACACACAACAGCAAAAAACAAACAAACAAACAAAAAAACACCCACCTAATAATAGAAAGGGGGAAAGAACCCTCTCTACATTTCCCGTCCTAATTGCCTTCTGTCCTCCTCGGCCTAGACGCGCTTTGGAGTTGAGGAGGGGCCCCCTCCTCGGCATCGCTGGTCCTATTGTTCTGACTGAGCCGTTAGTACACACATTTATGTAATACAGAGACGCAGGCAGCTGGCTGGTGGGGTCTGCCATCAGGTGCCCCTAAAGGGGTGCTGCTCAGCTCCTCCACTCACCCAAGCTCTAGGTGGTCACCGAGAGCATGTTTGTACGTTTGTTTAAAAAACACAAGGAAAGGCAATTGTAAAAGAAGCTGCTGGTCAGTTCTGTCCTTGGCCATCCCTTGGGAATGCAGGTCCGCCCAATCTGCAGGTCCCTGGCTGCCTCTGTCTGCAGCCTGCGGGGGCCAGCCAGCAGCCCATGTTTTCCTTAATTTAGCTGATCTCTCCCCCTTTCTCTCTCTCTCTCTCTCTCTCTCTCTCTCTCTCTCCCCCCCCCCCCTTTCTCTCTACCTCTCCTCTACCCCTACCTCCTCTACCTCTACCAGCCGTTTGCATGAAAAGCACCTGAGACTGGCAGACCCGTGAACAGAGATGGGAAGTCAGAGTTGCTGGTTCCTCTGGGGACATGGCTCTGAGAGCTTCCTCTGGGCCAGCGCCCTGAGCAAGGGAGCATCCCCGAAAGGAGTCACTCCCCTGAGTCTTGCCACAGTGCCAGCTTTATTAGGGGAGACTTCGAGTCCCATGCAGGTGCACACAGAGAGGGCAGCAAGCGAGCCAGTGTCTGGTGAAGTCCTGGCCACATTTGTAGGTGGAGACATGGGCTTCGGTCTCAAGCCAGGCGCCTGCCGTGCTGCAGTGTCAGGTAGAGAGGAAGTCGACAGCGCTCCTAGCATGATCCGAGGTACAGCCCAGCTCAAGCATTGGGTGGTCAGAGCTCCGAGTTCTTATAGCCCCAGAGGTGGAGGTCCCACTCAGATTCATGTCCAGGTGGAGTCCTTATCCCGGTGTCCACACTTATGGTTTTGGGTGTCCCAGGCTCCTTCTAAGGGCGTTCCTGTTACACCCCATCCCCTCAGGCTTGACACAGCACTTGGCATAACTGTCATGGCTGACAGGACTCGATTCTGGATTGTCCAGGAAGACCTCCCTGCCCTACAGCTGGGCACCTGCCGGACGGGTATGGGTGACCTGACCCCTGCTATTCAGAGGTGGACACTGAGGCCTGAGTTCAGGGGAGGGAAGTCTAGGGAGGGAGAGGGAGCTTGGAAGGTGTGAATCCAGAAATGACCATTGAAGTTATGTGCATGGATGAGGCTCTCGGGGGATAGAGAATGAAAAGAGGGAAAAGATCCACCTTGAAGACCCAGATTTAAGATAGAAAGAGCTTAGTCAGAACAACAAAGAAACTGCTTAGTCAGAAATGCAGTCACTGAATGGAGGGCACAGACTTTCAGGCGGGAAGGGCAGGAACCCCTGCTGTGCAGAGACGCCAGGGGGTGGGACCCCTGAAAACCCATCACCAGACTCTGATGGTTAAAGTGGAACCCGGGCCTTCAGGGTGCAACCGCCAATCTGTCTGTCTCTGTGGACCCGCCTGCTCTGGACATTCATGTAAGAGGAGTCATATAGAATGTGACCCAGTGTGTCTGACTGCATATATTCTCTACATTGTTCTCTTATGAGCCTTATGCATTAGGCGTCATTACTCCTCTTTTGTAGAAGGGAAAAATAAGGCCTGAAACAGTTTTCCTGCTTAAGGTTGAAAACCTGGACTGATTGTCGGTTCAGAAGGGCGTAAATAGTCCTAAACAGTTTTCCACTGTAGATGTGTAGATGTTCTACAGTGTTTTGAGGAGAATCCTGTGACATTGCTTAAAAGCACTTTGTGATGAAATGACAAGACAAAAAGATGGAAATGGATGTTATGTTGTCTTCTTTCATTGAAGTATTTAAGGTGCTTCATTTCCCTTTTTGTCTCCATTCAGACTTGTGTAAACAGCCAACTGTAAGGTGCACTAGAGACTAGATAAAGAAAAAGGAAATCCTGAAATTCATCATTCAGAGATTAATACCAAGAGAGAAACCACCCCTTAACAGAACGGGGATTTTATTTGAGTGTATCTGAATTTTATACTACTAGACATAGCTATAGATATTTATACCCATTATCATTCATCAACAGGGATATTTCCTTATAGTTTAATTCTTGAGCATGTAGAATGTGTCATTGTCTATGAAGTTAAGTTAGATTATAATGTAGAGATTATGCAACCTTGGATCATATACTGTAAAGCCTGCTGTTATCAAAGCACTTCGTCTTCAGCTACAACTGGAAAACCATTCCCCTTGGAGTCCTGGGTAGCCGTGCTTACATGGAAGTCTAGAAGTACTTTTATACAGTCGCCAAGAGGTTATGATGAAGAAGAATTTGTTAGAATATACTCTGATCGAGCTGTTCACCTTAACAGTTTCAGAAGTGAACTTGAAAAGCTCCACCTGTCAATGGCAAGAGGTCAAGTTTGTGTTCTTGTTTGGTTCCCTTGACGACTGAAAGGTGTGGCTGAGAACTGGGCAGTATGTGCCACGGTGTGTGATAGGTAGGAGTGTATGCATGCTTGTGTGTGTGTGTGTGTGTGTGTGTGTGTGTGTGGCCCGTGCACTCAGGCATTTATCACTGCTTGTTGTGAGTCTGCAAGAATAAATCTCTCCCTGTCTTCTTCTCTTTCTCCGGTGTCTCCATACCCAGCTGTCCTGTTGGCATTAAGATAAAAGACCCCAGTTTTTTAAATCACAGATACCTGGATCCATTCCCTGCCTTGCTACCTAATTGCTGTCGACGTGGGAAAAGTTATGCAAAATATTGTGAACTACTTTACAATTCAAGAAGACCAGTCTTGCAGGAATTACGTAATCATTGAGAGGATTAGGTGATAATCTGTTTGGCGTCCATGACACTTAGTCGGTGTCCCACGTGCAGGTGTCACCGTGTGCCCGGGAGAGAGGAGTACAGACCTTGGAGCTGGCCAGGCTTGGGTGCAGAGGCCAGCCTCTGCCTCCAGCAAATCGGATGTGTTTGAGCCGCTCCTTCCCAGCCAGTCAGATAGGCGTACTTCGTGGGATTCTGTGAGAAGGGAGATAGCATGTGTACCGGGGCTGGCACAGTGCCTGGTGACGGTTGAGTGTTCGATAAACAGAATCATTACATTTATGATAGCATTTCTGCGCTTTCCTAAAGTTTTTGATACCTTCCCTCCCTATGCAGCAATGAGGTGAACATCCTTCCCCAGCTGAACGGAAGGTATGCCTTCAGGAGTGTTTAAGACTGTTTTCAGCCTCCGAAGCTCCGTCTGCATTAAGGCAAATGCCCAGGAGACATGCGGCAGAGGAGGAGGAGGAGAAGGCGAGTCCTCGCCAGCTGTTCTCGCTGACACTTTGACGAAGATCTGGCGGAAACGTGACACGGGGAAAGAGGCTTCCCTGGGGGTCCGGTGAATGGCTTTTGATCCATTTCCCCGTTTCTTCCTCCTCTTAGAGTCTCTGAGCCAGAATGCAAACTATTTGCAAAAATTCTGGACCGAGATGGGAGGGAGGGGAGGAAGAAGGACAGACCTGCTTGCGGTGAGAAAGGACTTCAGAGAATTGTGAAAAGGATCATGCTGAACTTGCCCCAGCTGGTGGTCCCCATAGCACCCTGGGTTGTTCCCTCTTTGGGCTGTGATTGTGTGTGTGTGTTTGTGTGCGCGCGCACGTGCGCGCATTTTCAGGATGGGCTCATTCTGTTTATTGACACACATGGCGGTGAGGGGTTGGAACCCAGGTCCAAACCTGAGGACACCTGCCAGCATTGCTTCTGGGTCCGCCTCGTGTCCTATCCTTCGAGCAGTACTGGGAGGGCATTCTCACAAGAAGCCGGTGCCCTGTGAAAAGGCCAGTCCTGAGTTTGTCCTTTGTGAGCAGCACCGTATTTTTCGGACCATAAGACGCTCCGGACCATAAGACCAGTTTTTAGAGAAGGGAAATGAAGAAAAAAAGATTCTGAAACAAATAGTGTCCTAAAATATTTTATGTGCATTAAAACCCAACATCACAGTCATAAACACATGTAATCAACCCTGTAAAGTAAACAGCAGCATTTAGAACCATTTTAGAGCCGGGCAAGCACACACAGACCACACAGAGCCGGGCAAGTAAAAAAACTTTTTTTTAAAAGTATATGTGTAGGCTATATTTGGACCATAAGACGCAGGGTCTTTTCCCCCCCCACTTCTGGGGGGGAAAAAGTGCGTCTTTATGGTCCGAAAAATACGGTATTTCTCAGACTCCGGGAGACTTCCTTCTTGAAGCTTTGTCATTGAAGTAAGAAGTTAATGAAGTTTTCATGTTTTCAAGTTTTCATCTCATCCCAACTTGGACCTACTGCAGCTGCAGTAGGTCCAAGTTGGGATGAGATGGGTGCCAATAGCTCTATCAGGGCATCTTCGAAGCTCCACCCCTCACCCTCAACTTCCAACACGTATTCCAATGGGAGGTGCCAGCCTCGTACAGGAGCTCCTTGGCCTCGGTGGTTGGTTACGGGACCCCCATCCAGGCAGAGTGCCACCTAATGCTTCTTACCACAGGTCTGGAGGCTCTAACCAGGGGGTGGGGAACCTTTTCCTGCCAATGACCCTTTGGATATTTCTAACATTATTCGAAGGCCATACAAAATGATCACCTTAAAAATTAGCCTGCTGTATTTGGTCAGATGTTTAATTAACTCACCCCTAATGCCTTGGCAGGGCCAGACCAAATGATTTTGTGGGTCCTTATATGGCCCCCCGGCCAGACATTCCCACCCCTGAGCCAGAGAATGTTTTGGCACCCACGGGCCTGCGGTGTATGATCAGCCAGAGTCCCATAAGTGGCACCAAGGCAAAGAGGCAGCCATGAGGAGCCACCACCACCCTCCTGGGGTTGGACTGGATGAGCTCATAAACCCCCCTTTTACTGAACTCAGCTTGATCTGTGTTTGTATTTGGGGGAGAGGGGGGTGTATATCCAAGTATCCTGACTAACAAGGACTCTCTAAATGAATAGCATCAGTTACACTAAATACAGATCATGGATGGTTTCTGCGTGTCAGCGAATTCCAATCTCGCTCTTTCTAAGAGGCCCACTTTGTGGTCTGGCTGCCACTTGCAAGAATGTAAGATGAGCTGGCAGCGCCGTTCAGAGACGGTGGCTTTGACTTAGGCAAACAAAGTGGGATCGCGGTAATGACAGCCCCCGTTCGCCTGTCCCCCAGCTCAGCTGTGCCTCTGGCAGACATAGGCTCAGAGAGGCTCACATGGAATTTACAAAGTGGCTGTAACCTCTTGTGCACAGACACCAGACTTGAATCGGGCGTTTCCCCAGTGATCCCAGAAAGCATTCCGAGCATCACTAGCATGACCACCTGGATCATGTGACCACCCGGAGCCATGGCTCTGACCGGAGGGATAGGAGGGGTTGGAACCATCACTTGGAAGCGTGTGGGGCAGGGGTTGGGAGATCGAATGTTCTCCAGGTGCAAGTCAAGGTCATTTTCAAAGAAGGGAAAAGGAAACGTATACAACAGCCCAGTCATTTGAAAACCACAATCAATGGTGCAAACACGTTAGGTTCCATGTACAAGTATATGTAGCTAGTAAGTGGAAGGTCTAGGGCCAGAATGCAGGTCTTCCCATTTGAGACTCTTCCAGCTTCCTTTTCGTGACAATGACCATCACCCATGGGTGTGCAAGACCTCGGAGGTTTCGGGGCATGTGGGGTGTCGGTCACTGTAATTCCCAGTGGCTCAAAAGTTGAGTTAATGATGATGGGGCGGGGATTCCTGAAATGATTGCCTGAACTAGACTTGCCTCATGGGTGAAAAAGAAGAAAGGGAAAATGGGATAAACCTTTCTTTTCCGAGGATTAGCTTTGAGCAGCCCACCTTGGGGTCTTGGTGGACCTGCCTTAGCAGCCAGAGCCCATCCCCAGAGCCTCAACTTTGGAACGCATCTAGGATAGCTGGGGCTGCAAAACACAGTGCCACAGACAGTTACTTCTCCGGAGGCTGGAAGTCCAAGTTGAAGGAGTTGGCAATTTTCGTTTCTCCTGGGCCTCTCTTCTTGGCTTGCAGGTGGCCGCCTTCTCACCACGTCCACACATGGCTCTTTCTGGGTGTGAGCCTGTGAGTGCGCTTCCTCTGGTCTCTCCTAAAAAGACACCAGTCCTGTTGGGTGAGAGCCCCACCCTTATGCCCTCATTCAGCCTGAACTACCTCTTCAAATGCTCTGTATCCAACTCCAGTCACAGTGGGGGTTAGCGTTTCAACATGTGCATTGAGGAAAGGACATAGATCTGTCCATAGCAGTGAATTACATGCGTATATTTCACAAACAGGCCTTGCTTTCCTGCAGCGTGCTAGGTACCCTTTAGGTGCTGGCATGGAGGCCAGGAGACCTCCAGCCTCAAAGAGTCAGCGTCCAGCTGGCGGACAGAATCACCAAAGAGCCTTGATGTTTCACAGAAAGGCTTAGATTTGGGGTGAGGGAGGACATTGTTGCTTGTTGCTGGCCCTGTGGCTTCTAAACCTGCTCTCCCTCCGCCCGCCCCCCTCCCCTAACTGTTCAGCCTGGTCAGCTGTGTGATCCGCAGTCACAGCGTTGTTCCAGGCGCTGATACAGAAGAGGAGCCATTATGTTTGCAGCAATGGCAAAAGCATTCATTTAGCCAAGCTCACAAAATGACGGAGCCCACGCCAGAGGCACAGGCCACGAACAAGCGCGCACACAGTGCTGTTGGCTGTGTGATGTGTGTGTATCCGAGAGCAAAGGAGGAATGTGGTGTGGCAGGGTGGAGAGGGGACAAGTCGCCATGTCCCTTTTGGGTCGCTTACCTTACTCTTCCCAGTAAAGAAGACGAGAAGATGAAAGAAAAGTGTTCCAGCCAGAATTGGAGGGAGGTTCTGATAAGGCTGACTCTGAGAAGACCAGGATGGCTAGATAATGGGGATTAGGTGGCACAATTCAAATCTTATGTTGAAAGTGGCCAGCATGGCTCAGTGGTTTGAGCATCGACCTATGAACCAGGAGATCATGGTTTGATTCATATATATATATATATATATATATATATATATATATATATATTAATTATTGATTTTTTACAGAGAGGGATAGAGAGTTAGATGAGAGAGAAACATCGATCAGCTGCCTCTTGCACCACCCCTCCTGGGGATGTGCCCACAACCAAGGTACATGCCTTTGACCGGAATCGAACCCGGGGACCTTTCAGTCTGCAGGCTGACGCTATCCACTGAGTCAAACCGGTGTTGGCATGGTTTGATTCTTGGTCAGGGCACATGCCCAGGTTGTGAGCTCAATACTCTATAGCACACGTGTCAAACACAAGGCCCGTGGGCCAAATCCGTCCCGCCAGGCCTTGCAATGTGGCCCGCACCGCGCTGTCATCACTGCACTCCGCTGCGTTTCCATCACAATGACAGTTTATGACTGTTCAGTAAACCTTTCGGCCCGCGATTTAGGCTGGATTTTAGATTTTGGCCCCTTCTCTGATTGAGTTCGACACCCCTACTCTATAGTGTGGGAGGCAGCTGATCAATGATTCTCTTACCTTTGATGTTTCTCTCTCTCCCTCTCTCCCTTCATCTCTGAAATCAATAAAAAATATATATTTTAAAAAGTTTTACGTTAAAGTTGGCATATAAGGGAGGGTGAAAAATGAAGAGCTGGTGGACATGAACACGGGTAACTGCTGCAGGCGGAGGGCCTGGTCTCACATGGGCATAGTGCACGGTGCTCAGGGTGATGTGAACGGTAGTGGTCATAGCCGGCTGAACCTGGAGCAGCTGAGTTGACCAGGGGTGCCGAGAGGGCAGAGCGTGACGTCACTTTGGGTGGAGGTGAGGGTGGCAGGGAGACAGGACAGGTGGGGGAGGTGTTAGAGCCTCAGGTACCATTAGTCCAGGATGCCTTTGCATTTCTCCATTACCCCATCTATTTTGGGGGGCGGGGGGGGGGGTTCACATCTTAAATCCGTGTAAAGAGAAATGAAAATCCAGCTCAGAACCAAAGGTACAGCTCCTTCAATCTCACTTGCTAGTTCCCAACTTAATTTTTAAAATTAAGACACCTCTGAGACTCAAAATTGTTCACAATCCAAAATGTAGTGAGGGGAGATAAGATGCTAAATGAGAAAATGGGTTCTATTTCAAAAACGATCAGTGTGTGTGTGTGTGTGTGTGTGTGTGTGTTGGGGAGGTCAGGAGGTGGGGTAGTTCTTTTCTGTATAAGGCCGTTTAACTATAAATGGAGTTTGTTAGACATGTGAGTCAATGAACTTGGAGGAAAATGGTATTGCTGAAAACAGCTTTTGTGCTATAGAAATGAGTTTGGCATTAGATGGACCTGGCTTTGAATCCCGACTCTAACATGCAGGCATTTATTCTCATTCATTCTCCCTCCCCCTTCCCCTCCCCCTCCCTGAGTGGGCATACACACACACACATTCATTTGCACATTTATGCTTGGTCAAATGCTAGACCCCGTCTTCTGTGTCTTCATCTGTAAGACCAGGATGCCACCTGCCTTTTGAGAAGTAAATGAAGTCACTGGCAGGCCAGCGCTCTGTGGCTCTGACGGGGTGGTCACGTGACTCTGTGTTGCCCCCAGCCAGAGTGCAGGGGGACAGTTTGCCAAGAGAAATCAAGGTTGTATTATAGTTATCCTTGGGGTGTCAGATTGTGACTAGAGGAGGGACGGGGGGCTCCTAGAGAGCTGGCTGAATTGTGAAAACGGGCTGACTGTACGTGGACGTGGGCTTTCCCGAGTGTATGTCACTTCAGACAAAAGTTTCAGGAATGATTGGGCACCAGAAATTTCATTACACCTACGGGATTTCATACTTCCATTATGCACGTGTACTGAGCCTCAGCGTTCTGACATGATTGAAAAAGAGATTGTCATTGATTTTATTAAATCAGTGCTGGGAAACACACCACATAGCAGGAGTTGCTCTCACAGTTCCAGCGTGCGTTGTGCAGGCTGCCGGTCACGCTTGTTCCTGGGATTGTTGGTACGGCACGTGGGTTCCATGTGGAACCTGCCGCTGGCAGAGGTGGCCGAGACTTCAGTCTCTCCTGAGAGTGGGTTTGTCGTCGTTTTTAACATTCACACCCAGGGAGTTAGGTTCACAGATGTACTAGAAGGTTCAGATGAATTTATGTGACTGTAAGTGCAATTAGGGGGGGAAATGAAACCTCTTTAATAAAGCTATGAGGTCTAATTTTTTTTTTTTTTTTGCCAAAATATATAGAAACTTGTACAGACTTTAAAATTTTACCTAAATAGAAATGTGGGTGTTTTTTTTTTTATTCCATTATCATATCTTGATGAATAGATGTGTTGGTAAAGTAATTGATTTGGAAATCATTATTTAAAGCTTGAAACTTCGTAGCAAGCATTTTGTTAGATTCTAGGAGAATCCCGTACCCTGGGCTTTCCATTTGCGGTTGCTCAGGGTTTCTTTTCGTCTCTTCCCCGACCTTTTCTTTCCTTTCCCCCTCCTCCTCGTTCTTCTTCACCAAAACCTTCCACCAAGAGGAACTAGTAGGCTAAAATAGGAAATCAGAACTCTTCTGGTTGAATTAAGGGGTGTGGGGCCCAAGAGTCCTCTGGGCTCAGTCCCCCCCTCCCCCCTGTCATCCCCCTATCCCCTACGGCTGACCCCATTGTCACCCCCAGAGGAGGGTCATGGAAATACCACTGCACCAACAAGTCATTGCCTCCCTAGGCAGTGCCCACAGCGCGTTGCTAATGTGGCTCTGAGCCCCATTCCTCGTGGCTCCAGCCCGTGTGTGTGTGTGTGTGTGTGTGTGTGTGTGTGTCTGTTTTTGTGTCTTTGTGTCTGTATATATGTTCCAGTTTTCAATCAAGAGACAGGTGGTTGTCTAAGAAATATACTCATGAGTCCAAAAAAAATCTTTTTAATGGACATGGAGATACAAAGTACAGTGAAAGCCAGACCTTTAATGCCATTCTTGCAAGGTCAGGTGTGTGGTGGGCAGGCACACCCAGAGCGGTTAATCAGCATCGTATTCCCTAGTGCGCAGGCCCCTCCCCCGGTTCCTCATTGGCTGAGTACTGTGGGGTGTACAATCTTCCCCAAGTCGCCTAATTTCATTATTAGGGGATTCTTCCTCTCTCTTCCCAGTTTAAGTTCCTCTGTCAGTTGGCCCCTCCCCAACCTCTGTTTGCCCCTCGGAGTCTCCAGGTGAATGAACTTGGTCACATTTGCAGGCCGCTACGCAAGCAGCCTACCCGTAATTCTCCATCCGGGGTTAAATGCGCAGCCTTGAAAATGGACCACCGCTGACTTTTTAATTTTTAACAAACTGGCTCCTCTTTTTTTCTTTTTACTTTTACTGGTCGTATGTTCACTCTCGTGTCTTCTGCTTTTCAAACTGCTCTAGAACCTGTTGACTTTCCTCCTCCTAGGGGAGTGAGTCTAATGTGGTTTCTAATAATAGCAAATTATTTGGCTGATCGGTCCCGGGCATCCATTACTTAAAACCTGCCTCCACCAGTCGCTGCGCTGAGCTCCTCACACAGGGGATGATACAGCAACCTACCAGGATCAGGACTCCTACTATGATCATGAGAGAGGAAACGATCGCGGCCATCCAGTCTTTCCATTTTCCAAACCACCCTCCCAGCCATCCGGAGAAGGGGTCGTCATTCGTGCCGGAATTTTCAGCCAGTTCGTTAGCCAGAGTCGTCAGTCCTTGGAGTGCCTTTGTGATCGTGCCATCGGGAGCTGTGTTGTTGGGAATAAAGGTGCAACACTTTTTCCCCAGCATGACACAAACCCCCCCTTTCTCTGCCAGGATCATGTCTAGCGCTATCCTGTTTTCCCAAGTCATCTGGCTGGTGGCGTCCAACTGACTGGCGACGCCCTGAAGAGCATCCCGGGTGTAATTGATAAACCTCTGCTGATTATAATAGATGTAGTTGATCCAGGCCACGTTTTTATTGATAGTGACCCAGTGGAATAAAGACTCAAATCCAGCGGCCACCTGGTGGCGGGCCTTAAATTCATCAGGGACTCCCCTGGGGACCCCTATTGCGTCAAAGTAGACATTGGAGTCAAAGGATCCTCCGATGGCTCTTCGTGCCCGGTGATTGCTTTCCTTCTGCTTGGCTCCCTTGTGGAATGCCAGGGTGAATGGGACGACCAGTTGAACGAGGGCGCAGGTCCCGGCCCAGTTGGACGGCAGTACGCTGTGAAGGTTCCTTTTCCCGCAGTACCACCAGACATCGGCCCGGGGTACTGGGAGAGCTGAGTAGTTGCCCACGCCTGACCCAACGTTTAAGACACGAGTGCATGTCGTCAGTTCTCCCATGGGTCTGGCGAATTTTGCACCCCCCTGCCTCGAGAGGCAAGAGGAATAGTTCATGCTCCCTACAGAGAACGAGGGGATTGCCTTGGGGTCTGATGTTTGCAATGCGGGAAAGAGCAAAGACAGGCTCTTGCAGGTCTCGTTCCCCCAGGCGTCCTTGTGTTGGTACAGGGCCAGCATGCAGTGCATTCCCCGGGGGTCGGTATCCCACCCAAGGGGAAATGGAACCACCTGCGCCTGTGGCCGTCCAGCGGCACATGCGAAGCAGTCGCTCTTGTTAAGAGCATGCACCGTATATCTGACCCACTCAACCCAGGCATTCGTGTCACCGTACCCGGTTTCTATTTCTAGGGTCTGCCTTAAGTCTTTTACCTCAACTACCTCCACCCTTTTGGGGTCATTACTAGATGTTAGTTTTGGGTCAGAAATCATATCCTTTTCTCCTTTAGGAGGGTTCTTAATTTCTATCCTAAACCTACCCTTTGGATCTCTCCCAAAAAGATCTACCCCAAACCCATAAGTTCTGTTAACCTCTCTGTCTGAAACCTTTATGGTCAGAAGGATAGGGTTGCATCCTAGGTTTTCACAGTTTGGGTCTGGGGCCCCTTTAAACATATGCAATTTTGACTTCAGAGGCTGTCTCTTCGCATGGGGGGCAGTCCAGCCTTGATACTGAGTAGTCCACCAGACATTGCTCCAGTCTGGGCACGGGGGCTCCCTGTACCGAGGACCGGGAGAGGTTTGCTGCTCAGGGCATAGATATTTTTCAGACCTGCTTAAGGCTCTCTGGTTCCTTAAATTCCCACAAGATATAATTTGGCAGGCGTCAAACTTAATGGTTTGGGGTACCGAAGTCTTAGTTACATTGATCACTAGTTTGACTGGGTACCTAGCGTTTGCACTTTGCATAACAACACATCCGAGCCAAAGGAATCTGGCAAGAGTAAGCCAGGCCATGACTGGGGGCAGGATTAATGAGTCTTTCTTTTCCGGACCACCTTTAGTGGTTTTTTTGTTTGTTTGTTTGTTTGTTTGTTTTTATCTCTCTTGCCAGTCCCTTGACTTGAGTGTGATGAGTTCACTCCTTTTCAGCTGTTCGTATGGCCGTTTCGATAGTCAGGAGTATACGGGATAGGGACAGCTGATCAGGGCCAGGTCACCAGGCTGGAGATGATGAGCGGTGAGGCAGGGTCTGGGCGAGGAGTCCTTTCGACCTGCAGGATGGCAGGGAAGAGGATATGGTCGGTATGTAGCTTCTCAAAAATTGATCTTTGGTTTCCATGGTAGGGAGATCTGTAGCCCCGCCCAGGTATGGGAGCCCATCTACCATCTCATAAGGGGACGGTCCCACATCTTTCCTTGTAGCTGCCCGAACCCTGAGGAAGGCTCTATGGAGGAAGATATTTTGTCCAAGATAGTGTCTAAGTGTATTTTGGTAATTTGCCCCCTAAGGCAAATTTCTTCTTTCCACCCCTCCCGAAGATGGGGGATGCCAGGGGATGTGATAGTCCCAGTTAATATCTAATCCTCCCATCATTCCCCTCGGCACCCTGGGTCTGATTTGCTCCAAGATTAGGTTAATGACACTCCCTGTGGCGACCACAGGGGAAAGGCCTCCCACCTACCCAGAGAAGGTATCTTCGTCATCCCACCCGAGGCATCTCTGTGAAGTCCACCGGAATGCTCCGAAGTGGTCTTAACCTGGATGGTCTTCCCCCTCTCATCTGTCTCCTACCCCCTTTTTGTTCCTTCTTTGGCAAGTCGCACACCCCCACACACCTGTTAGCAATGTGATGGATAACCACACACCCATAATTCCTAAGTATGACATCACACATGGCTTGGGGACCCCAGTGACTCCCTCTACGCAGTATGGACGTCAGCTCCCTCATCATGGGCTTGTTTAGCATTTCTCTCCCCATCAGGGAGCACCCATCTCCCATCTCCTGTTTTAACTGCTCCTACTTTATCCAATTCCTTTTCTTCCTCTTTAGTCAACTGGGGCCTTACTGTTCCCTTTGGAAGACTTGGGATCAAGCTAGAGAGTCTACTTCCTGCCTCCAGATTCCTGCCTAACAGTTCTACGAGTCTGCTACCTACAGCCTCCATAGAGCCTCCCTTTTGGCATCCTCAGCCACCTCTGTTGGGAGGAAAAGACTTCCTAAGACCCACCTGATTCGTTCTTCCTGGATACATTCCTTTCCCTTGCTGTTTATGAGACTCAGTTCTGTCCAGTTTCCCCCCCAGAAGTGTGCACTACTCCAGAAGCATCTTTAGAGCGGGTGTATGTAGTGCCTTGTTGGCCTTTGAGCAGTGTTAAGACTTGGTTAAGAATATATAATTCACTTAGGTAGCCTACCTCCCTCACACAAGGAATGTTTGGTTCCATCAGTGACAGCGTAGCCATTATGTCTCCTTCTATCACCGGGATGACCCATCAGCCAACAAGTTGGCCCCATCATGCAGTGGGACCTCACCCAGGTCTGGCCTGACCTCAGTTTGATATTCTGTGATGACCAGGCAGTTGTGTACGGATAATTCCTGGTTTTCCTTTCCTTTTCACAGAAAACTGGCGGGGTTCAGGCAGGTATCAGTAGTCAAAACCAAATCATGCCTTTCTAATAATATGGCCTCATACTTCAGAATTCGGGAATCTGTCAGCCATCTCCACGCTCTTTGATTTAGTGTGCTCCTGACCGATTTGGAGTGGGGTTTTTTTTTTTTGTTTTTTTTTTTAATCCCCATCCACAGATATTTTTCCATTGATTTTTAGGGAGAGTGTGAGAGAAAGAGAAAGACAGAGAGAAACATCAATGTGAAAGACACATCAATTGGTTGCCTCCTGCATGTGCCCCAACCAGGACCCCACCAGAAAGGAGCCTGCAACCAAGGTACGTGCCCTTGACCAGAATCGAACCCAGGACACTTTGGTCTGCAGTCTGATCCTCTATCCACTGAGCCAAATGGGCTAGGGCTGGCGTGCTTGCTATTAAGGCTCCTCCAAAAGTTAATTCTTGCTCTCCTCAACCAGTAAGGCTGTAGCCGCCACAGCCTGCACACATTGGGGCCATGCTCTGGAAACGGGGTCAGGGAGTTGGAAACAGAGGCCACAGGCTGTCTTTTCCTCCCCAGGCCTGGGTGAGCATCCCTTCCCACAAAGACTTTCTGAGCTTTTCTTAGTAATTCTCCTGTTGGCTTTTCATCCCAACCCTCCGTCTTTTGCCATGTTTGGTAATGTCGGGCCAGCTCTTAGTCACAAAAGTGACCTACTAAAGGCCCTGCCGGGTCCCGGCCAGAGTATTTCCTCATCTGATCTCTGATTTCTGATCTCGGAGTCTTTAAGAAGGCCGAAGGGGTTTCCTCCTTCCTTTATTGGACCTCAAATGCTTTAGACCTAGGAGCAGACGCTTTTTGAGACCTAGGAGCAGACGCTTTTACCCCCTTAATTGTAAGTTCCCTGAGGTCCTGCATGTGCACTTGGCCCCTGGGGTCATTGCTAACCCAGTTGGGGTTGACATTTGGGAATTTCTGTCCCTCTGGCAAGACCCCCCTGCCCAGGCGGATGTTGTCTCTCCCAAATGGCCGTGGCTGCCCTTCCGATCACTCCTCTCTCTTCTCCTGTAAATAAGATTTTCATAATGGGCAGCATCTTCAGCCCAGAGATAGAAATTGGGTCCTAAGAACTGGTCCATCAGTTCTGCTAAACCCAGGGGATCTTCTAAAAGGGGTTTCATCTCTTCCTTAAAATTCCTAACCTCTGTACTTGTGAAGGGAGCATTCACAAATCCAGTTTCCCCTTGTCCCCCGGGGACCCCTGGGAGAGGAAACATAGGCTGCTTAGAAGGGATCGGAAGTTTTCAATGTCATTCCTACATAGCTCTAATTCTCTTCTTAGATTCGGGTAAGGAGCTCCCCCACAATCTTTAGTCCCTGTCTCTTCTGGCTCCTTGGTCGCCCCCTGTTCCTCCTGCTCCCCAGTCTGTGGGATATAAGGAGAGGGTAAGCAGGATAAGGGGTCCCAGGGTTTTTTCCTTGAGCACTCCTTCTTTGAGAGGAATCATATGGGCCTTACCCTGTAACCCACAGAGGGTGTGGAGGAGAAGGATTCATGCACATAAATAACTAGAGTTTGGCACACCCAATTTTTATCTGAGCCAAACTTGGACCAAAAGACAGAAGGTCTACGAATTGGGTCTTTAGGCTGGGTGAAACAACTCTATTTGATCATCTTTTGTTTCTTCTTGCCTTTGATTTGGGGGCTGTCTCCCCAGAACCTCATCTTTCTCCCCAGTGGAATATCTGGGGGAATGTCTAAAGGAGCCTCCTTGGCTTCACTTCCCTTGGTTTCCCTAAGCCTAGGCAGGTCCCCGTGGCTGGCCTGTGCACTCAGCCGCCGGTACTGGAGGTGTCTTACACGCTCCAAGACTCCCTTCACCCGCCTCTGGCCATTTCCCCCGAGAGAGAGCAGGACTGTAGACCAGGACTCCGCACTCGCTTTGTGTCTAGGACACATCCCAGTCACACACACTCGACCTCCGGAAATACCTGAACACCAAGGCAGTACTTACAGTCCCATTTCCTACCTTGTCTAGTGCAAGAGGTTGCTTGGTTGCTGCGGTGCCTGCTTTTTCTCCCGTGTTGCCCTCTCCGTCTTCCGAAGAAGCCTCAGGCTTGTCTATGGCTTCCGTGGAGAAACGGGGCATCCAGGCAGAGCAGGCCACCCAAAATTGGGTGGGACCTGTCTCCCCCTCCACTGGGGCTCCGCTCCGCACAGCCGCGGAGGTCCCCGACAAGCCCCCAAAATTGCGAGAAACACACTCACCAGCCCAACATTTTTTAAAGAATGGACATGGAGAGACAACGAACGGTAAAAGCCAGGCCTTCCATGTCGGTCTTGCAAGATGGGGTGGTTGGTGGGCAGGAACACCCAAAGCTATAATACAACCAGCATTTTATCCCCCTGTTGCACCTGTCCCTCCCACCGTTCCTCATTGGCTGAGTACTATGGGATGTACTGTCTTCCCAGATGTCACCGAAGTTTCATTCTTTCCTTAGGGTATTCTTTCTTTCCCCTTCCCAATTTAAGTTCCTTTGTCATTTGGCTCCTCCCCAACATCCTCTTTGCCCAGGGACTGGATGAGCTCGTTGACATCTGTAGGCTGCTTTGCAAGCAGACTACCAGTGATTTTGCCTTGAAAATGGACCACCACTGAATTTATTTCTAACAGTTGGATAGTTGTTTCTATTTCATTGTTTAGGATACCCCATTTACTTTTACACATTAGAAAAAAAAAAATAGGAGAAAGTTTCTGTTATGCTGTTAGGATACGATGCCTAAGTTTGGGCAAAAATACCCACTCTGCTGTCTTTCCATCTGTGTATTCTGAAGAAGTCCTGCCCTCAAAAGTGCCCGCATGCACCCTGATTGTTAGTTGTTCCTAATGCTGAGGTTAAAGATCAGCCCCAGATCTGGGACCAATGGCACCTCACACCAGAGCCTCTGCCATAAACCAGCCAAAAGTGTTCTAAACGTTTTATGGTGAAAATTCAACCTGGTGGGGAAGCCAGAGGGATTTTGAGAGATTTTTCTCAACTCGGTAGTATCGGATTATGCACAAATTGATGTTCACGGGTGGTAATTAGTCCTGTTCTTAAAAGATTTCTCCAGAGGATAATTTTACCACTTTGTTCAATAGTAGGTTTCAGCCTGACTTTATGGGGGGAACTTCTTCCCCCACTTCCATTTGAGCCTCTCTTCTTAGGGTTTCCATATAATTTCCTTTGCTTCCGTGCTGTGTGAAGGAAAAACAGACAACACCTAGAGAATGCCACCCTCCCCATGGGACACAGACACCCCCGGGGCACACGGAACGACGGTGGGACTCGGCCTCCGGAGTGGAACAGATCTGTGTCCGTGGGCTCATGCCGGTCAGCGGAGGCACAGGCGGCGGTGACGATCGGAGGCCGCCTTCTCCTGCGACCCTCGCCACAGATCTGCCGGAGGGATGTTTCTGTTTTCCAACTCAACCTTGGAGTTTTTCTCCGATCAAAGATAGCTAACGGATGTATGCAGAGATCCAATCTGTGGTCTTGAAGTCATTATCTCCATGTGCTCTTTGACCGAGCTCACCTGGCGCTCACACAGAAAAGCGTCTGTTTACAGAAGAGCAGGTCTGAAATGAATAACACGAGGCGTCTGAATTACGCCGCTCGCTCTTCATAGGTTCTGATTCTTTGAAAAGAAGAACTCACAGAGGTCCCACCTGCTCAGGCGCCTGTTGGCAGGATATCAGCCCCGGTCTCAGCACCAGGTTTTCCCTGAATAATGAAGGAGCCAGTGTCACGGAAGTCAGGAATAGAAATCAATAAAGCTGAATCCCACCCGCGAGAAGCAGCGGGGTGACGGAGAGTGCCGAGGCCGGGGGGTTCCAAACACAGGGACACACATCCTTAACCTCTCGCACATCAGGGAAAGAGGAGAACAAAATCTGTGACTTGGGAGGAGTCGTAAGCGATGGGAAGTTGAGGATCTGCCCCACTCGCTGGGAATCAGGAGGGATGAGCAGACCGTCCATGTTCAGCCTCTTCCAGGCGGAAGAGCGGCCGGCTTGATGCACAAACCGCCTTTGGCCGGGTGCCAGACATCTTCATAAATCCCGTGTCTGCAGCTGTGAGGCAGAAAGGGATGCCCGCACGGCCTGGCTTCGTGGAGCATGGCAGGACCCGGAGGTCTGAGAGGCACTCCTGCTCCTGCGTCCCTCAGGACTAAGCTTCCCAGCAACCATCTGCTCGTGTTTAACGTCCTATGTGTCTCCCCGCCACCCTCTCCCCCATACCCCCTGGTGTAGGTCCCTGGAGATGACATATAACTGATTGATTGATTGATTTTTATTTTAGTTTGAGGGAGATTGAAGCGCTTTGTGTGGAGTTTTTTTAACACCAAACTACTCATTCCCCTTTGTTAACAGCAACAGGCATCCTTAGGAAGACAGAGCAGTGTGGGGTGGGGGACAGGAAGGCCAGGGCCAGGCCACACCCTGATTCTTAGTCTTTTCATTAGGCACCTCCACACGTGTCCCTTGGGTGAGTATTCGGACCCCCCTCCACCCTGCCCTCCAAACTCCCTGTGAATCTCCCATCACCCAGGGCGAGGGGTCTCGTCGCTGAGGGCCAGTAGGACATTACAGAGGAGAAGCATGAGAACCGATCGGGAATGTTCTGGAAGGGTGGTGGGAGGCGTCCCTGTGCAGAAGTTCCTGGTGGATTCTCACGAGCGCTTTTTCCTTGAGGACCTTGATGAGTATCAGGTGTCCCTGGAGGTCACCGTGTGCTGATGTCGGAGGCTGATGGCAGGCCTTGTTGACGGTTTGGTTGGAATTCTGTTTACAATGTGTGCGGGGACTTCTGGTCCTGTCTTTGTCCCACTCGGTCATAGTCAGACGGACAAGGTTGTGCTCAGCTCTTGTCTCTCATCGTCGGGATGGACGTGTTGGGTGGGATCATTTCTTGAGGTCCCGTCGAACTTTGGCAAGCGGAGCTTGCAGGACTAACCTTCTCCATGTTGCTCACACCTGTTGTTGCAATTCCCCGAGCCTAGGACTGTGTCTGACATGGAGTGAACCGGTTGGTGCGTGGTCAACGAGGACGAAAGGGAGGGAGGGGATACAGGCCAATAGGAGCTTGTCTTGTAGGCAGCCTGTGCCTGAGCTAAGAATGGAGAGCTTGGGCTCCTTGTGTGTGACTCGAGTCTGCAGAGCTGGGGATCGGGGCTGCACGGGCTCATGGCTGGTGGAACTAGAAGTGCTGGCATGACTAGGAACTTCTCAGGAAAGACACGGCACAGCGTGCTGTGTGCCACTGTCAGAAGGAGGCGCCAGTGCCCGGCTCCACTCTCCCCGTGGGCCCGGAGTCAGGGAGCAGTGCCTGGCCTGGGGGAACTTGGCCTCTAAGATGCTTGGCGCTGCCGCAGATGTGCTGTGTTCAGGAAATCCAAGTGGAGGAATAAGAAAAGCTCTGAATCGATACCGGGGTGTCATTAGAGCACTTAGCTCTCCTGCGGATCATCACTAAGTGCCTCTAATGCATCGTTGGGGCGGGGGGAAGGAGTCAACAGAAGGCCAGGGGTTTGGGCGGCAGCCAGGAGGGTGTGGTCCGAGAAGGAGGCCTTGAGGGTCCCGGTCTCGGGAGATGAGAAGGTCAGGCAGCCGATCTGGGGCCCCTGGGAAGGCCCCATGGAAGCACAGTTTGTAAGTGACCCCCCACCCCCCACCCCGCCCACCTGGCGGAGGCCCAGGCTGATGGCGGGGAGGTGGAGGGAGGCAGGGCTGGACCACGGGCACACGGGGGTTTCGTTTGTCAGGCAGGGTGATTTTGAAAATTTGAACCCATTGCCAGTGCTTAGAATAAGGGCATTTGACATCAGTACCTTGATTTCTGGCTTCTCTAGACGACTGGGAGATGGGCCTGCCTCGCCACGTAGGGGCAGCAGCTGGCTGGACCCGAGCGGCCTCCCTCCGCACTGTAAGGTGCAGGGTTCTGACCACCACCACCCCACACACTCCCTCTGCCCCCCCCTCCACTTCATCAGGCTCTTGACTTGGAGCCTCTGGTTAGAGAGCCAGCTTCCAGCTTCTCTTGGGAGGTTTGGGCAGTTAAAGCAGCCCTGCAAAAGGTGTATAGGATGGTGGGCATGGGCACGGGGATGGGGATGGGGATGCTGGCAGCTGAAGCACAGAATTGCTCACTGCGTGCAGCCCCCGTTCTGAATGCTCTGCTTGCTTCGATTCATTCACCCCCACGGCCCCCTGTGCCGGCAGGTGCCCTGTGACCCCTGTGTTGAGTACACACTGGGAAACGGGGGCACAGGTTTCTTCATTAGAAGTAACTGCCCAAGGGCGTGCCGCTTGTAAGCAGAGAAGAGAGGATGTTTGGCCAGGCCACCGGCTCCAGGGTCTGTGCACTTGACCAGTGATGAACAAGAGCCATCGCTGAGCGCTGGTGTGGACTAGAGCTGGCTCTTCGCACTGTGCGTGCTGTTGGGGCACCTGCTCTGTGCGGATGAGGGCACGGATGGGACCCTGGGAAGGATGGCATGTCCTCAGGGACACAGCTGGAAGCCTGAATGAGGGCACAGAACTAGGAAATCCTGGGGGATTTCAAGAAGGAAATCGGGGGCTCAGAAAGCACAAGGATGACAAGTGACAGGGATAGATATTGGAAGGAGGGAGGAGGCAAAACGGTTATTAAAAGGACCCAGGTGGCCCTGACCAGTTTGGCTCAGTGGATAGTTTGTAAGTGACACACACACACACACACACCCCTAGCAGAGGCCCGCGCTGATGACAGGGAGGTGGAGGGAGGCAGGGCTGGAACATGGGCCTGCAGACTGAAAGGTCTCAGGTTCGATTCCGGTCAAGGGCATGTACCTTGGTTGCAGGTACATCCCCAGTAGGGGGTGTGCAGGAGGCAGCTGATTGAAGATTCTCTCTCATTGATATTTCTAACTCTCTATTCCTCTCCCTTCCTCTCTGTAAAAAATCAAGAAAATATATATATATTTTTAAAAAGGACCCAGGCAAACATGCCCATCATTCCCTGCTTTGGAAACAGCATGGGATTGTGGTTCTCTTCTGCGTACTTGGCTTAACGTTTCTTGCTGCCCCAGTCCAAAGGAATTTGCTCCCACCAGCCAAACTTTGGCCTTCAGTAACGGCTCTGGGGATGAAGTAAGGTCTGATCCTGTCTGTGCTCTGCAGCCTCGTCTCCTTCATGGGAAAGAGCCTTTGATCTCCCTCGCGGACAGCATTTCAGGGCAAACTGGAGGGACCACGCCTAATCGGAGCCATGAAAACTGGAATGGAATCTCCACTTCAAAGCTGTGCAGGGATGCCGGCCGGAGCCGTGTTCCCTGGGGAACGCCTGGGATTCCTGCTTCCAGAGCCTTTGGGTCCCAGCACAGAATTCCAGGCTCCTGCAGAGGCCCTTTCTCCACCCTCCTGTGACCAAGGCAAGGGGATGCCCCCACATGCACGCTCCCTCTGCTTCGGGGCCCCCTCTGGCCAGACCATCTCACATGATGCCTGGATGAGCACTGACAGCCTGGAGCAGGAGGGTGCCGTTTATAGCTGAGCTGTGGTGGCCGTGGCTGCAGGCTGACCGATTCAGCGTGGCACATGCTTCTCCATGGCACAGTTCACACGGAGACCAGACACGGGACACTCCATGCCCTTGGCAATCCCCTTCCAAGCTCTGTCTGACCTTGCCGCCTGTCTCTTGGGCGGTTCCCACAGTCCTACACCGACCTGCACTTTGGGACAGCACCTTGTCCGCTGTTCTTCCCAGAACCTTAACGGGAAGAACCTCTGCAGGTCTTATGTTCTATTTTATGCTTTATCAGAGCGTCTGTTAATATAGTAATGTGGTCGCTTACTATTAACTATCTCCGAATTGTCACATAACATCGAGGCTCAGATACGATGTGTCTTGTCCATTTCTGCTTCCCAAATATCCTCACTCCCTTCTGGAGAAGCTCACGTGATAAAAGTGTGATCCCAAGCTCCTTAGCCTTGTTTTGGTTTTGGTTTGTTCTTACCCTCTCTTTTCTCATCTGTTAAATGGGTATAAGAATCACTACTTTGTAAGGTTGTTATAAGGATTAAAGGTGATTCTTTAAACGACTAAGACAGTTTCAACCAAACCATGCAGCCTGAACTTTTAGCTAGTCTACTATACAACTACTTTATGCCTTTGAATGGTCTAACTGCGTTTTTACATAGATTACGTTTGTCCCAGTTTTTGTAAATGCTTCGAAGTCAAGGGCTAGGTACTAAGACTGGTTTGCATTTCTCATAGCACGTCGCTCATATTCTGTATGTTATGTCATTTGTGTAAAGAAGTGATTTCATGGGCCTAACGCAGCCTGCTCTATCAGAGTTCAAAGAAAATAACTTAAAGAAGTATTTCCTACGGAGCATAGCCACAGAGTGGGACCCTTACAGACAAGGAGAACAGGGCATCTTGGGTCCTTGGTTAGCTGTGAGCAGGTGGAATATGTGGAGGCCCCACCCTGTGGAGCCAATGAGCTGGAGTCACTAAACACCATTGTGTGTAAGTTAGGTTGGAGTTGAGTTCTTGGCTGGTTGATGGTGTTATTTCTACAGACATTTAATGAGCATTTATTTCAGATTTGCAAGGTGCGCCTGGAGCGCATTTGTTTTTCAGATCTCGTGATTTCATAGCGCCCCCCCCCCCCCCCCAAAGCTCGGAGACCCTAAAGCACTGAATGAGGTCCTGGTGGGTCACAGGCCAGGGAGAGAGTGTAGGGGGAGGGGGGAGGGGGATGTGGGGGTGTGTGGCATGGGGAATAAACTCAGCCCAGGGTGTGTTCCGGGACCCGGCTCCCTTCGGTGACAGGGCTGGAGCAGGTACCTAGGAGAAATGTACATAGAGGGACTGAGGGCTGATAAGGAGGAAATGATGAGTTCTAGGCACCATCATGGTTCATGTGTAGGCTTGTTTTGTTGGGGGGAAAACTATAAATCTGGCACTTTCAGATCCTTTTTCTTTTTCTTCAGATCGTTCTCAGTAAAGATCTTCCCCCGCCCCCAGCCCACTGGGTGGAATATAAATGAGATTGGGGGCAGCAGAGGCATGTTTTCTTGATGGTGCCTTCCCTGGGGTTTAACAGAGAAACTTGATTTCTCAGGGTCCAGTTCCTCCTCTGCAAAATGGGAGAGCTGGTCGAGGAGACAGAGTCTGCTTTCCATTAAAACTGACAGACATTGTTACGGATCCCTCCACACTGTCCCATTGCTAACTGCACCCAGTGGACGGGAGGCAGAGGCTTACAAAACAAAGCAGGCACCGTGCTCAGTCCTGCGCAGTTGCTTGGTTCCAGGGGGCGGATAGTCAACACCACAGCAACGGCTTCCCACCTCCCCTGTGGGTGGGGACACCGAAATTTGAATCTCACGTAATATCTGTGAGTCACAAAACATTACTTTTTAAAAAATAATTTTAAAAACATACAAAAGATTGTTGGCTGACAAGCCTTCTGTGCCGAAAACAGGCAAGTCTGGCCCATGGGCTGTAGTTAGCTGACTTTTGAATTAGTCTGTTCCTCCTCTGTGGCCATAAGAGCTTATCCACGCTCCCAATGTGTCCGGACCGCCGCTCTGCCTTTCGTGGCGCTGTGCCATCATTGGATTGTGTCTCTTTCTCCCAAGCATCTTATGAGCAGGGACTGAGACCTTCCTCCACAGCCGCAGTCCCCCGCGCATAGTAGGAGCTTGCTGCATGCTTTCCAAATGAATGATGTGGTCATTCTACCACTTGCAGGACGGCTGTGTGTGCGAGGAGCCCGGCGTTTGTGACTGAGTGAGTGGCGATGCTGTCAGATGGCAGGGAAACGGGCTTGGGAGAGGAGGATGGAGAAGAGACAGGGGGGACAGCCGCCTTGAATGCCACAGACGTTCCATGCATATGCCACGAGGTCCACAGGAATGTCTAGAATCCTTCCTCTCCCGTTGGCAAGCTTTGGAGAGTACAAGCTATCTGTGGAGCCAGTCTCTCAAGAGGCTTCTTTGAGTGAGCCCCTGAAATATTTATTTTATCCCTTGTTTGGCATTTTAAGGTAAGAGCTTTGTCGTTTCAGCTAGGAATGATGGTTGGTGTTCAGGTATTGGGGGGGGGAGGGTGTGTGCTGGCGTCCCCACTCCCATGAGAGATGTGTGGCACTCGGGGAAGAGAGCCGTGTGCGGGCTGTATATCCGGGCAGTCCGATGCCAGGATGCACAAAGAAGAAATTACGGCCATTTACCTGTGTGTTATTTTCTCAATTTGAAGCACTTGAATTCCAGAGCTCTTAAATCAAGAGGTTGAATTTCTGGCATTTGAAAGCAGACCACTTGAATAAGCTGCTTAAACCATTAGAACGGCTTTTTTAAAAAACCCACCCGCTTCTTGGATCATTTGCTCTTGAGATTTACTTAATTGAAGTTGTTGCCTTTTCATTTTCCTTCAAATGGAAATGATTTCTATAGTTAAGGAAGTTTTCGTTTTATTCCTGTGGGCATGAGTGTAGATTTCTTACTTCAGTCTCTTCCCAACAGGTGACATCAGGCAGTTCTGCACAAACACACAAACTTAGGATCTTAACTCAACACACACACACACACCATCCTATTTGTAGATACAACATTGCCACATTTTCAGGGTTTCAGGCCCATATCAGCTCAAAACAGTCTTTGCCTAAACCAGGCATCAGGCAAGAGAGAAGACGGGGTTGGGAAAATATTATAATGAAGTTACGAGGTTGTCCTGCCAGACATTCGTTATAGAGCATTTGCTTCTGTTGATGGAAAGCAAAATGGCACTCAAACGCACAAATATGGAGGGTGGAACTAAAATCAAAATCATCTATTTGCGTAAAATGACTGTATCCATCCGTCCCTACATCGGGCCCTGAGGAAACAGCGGTGAATAAGCTGCAAACAGCAATGAATAAGTAATGAGATCTTTGCCCCTGTAGGCCCTGTGGCATTTATATCTTAGTGGGAAGGCAGAGCGCAAACAGGCGGAGGGGAGTGGGGTACGTGCCAGCGAAGGATAAAACCAGGTGAGGGCTGAAGGTGGCCGGAGCGTCCTGTTTTAGGCCGTGTGGCCAGAAGAGGCCTTTCTGAAGGACTGGTGTCAGGACCAGGACGATGAGAAGGTATCGGTCACGTCACCATTAGGGAAGAGCTTTCTAACAGAGTTCAAGGGCAGAGGCCCTACAGTGGGAGCAACTCCAGTTTGGTGAGAGGACAGCAGTCAGTGTGGCTGGAGAGGAACGAGCAAGACCCAGGAAGGAACTGGAGGTTTCTTCTTTCTCAAATGAGGGCCCTGGTGAATGGAACAACCTTCACCTTCATTTCACAGTGGATTCTTTAACCCTGAGACCGAGGGGCTCCATATTAAACACACACACACACACACACACACACACACACACACACGACAGTGAGAAGCCAAGTGCCTGTTTCTGTCTGTCTTGTTTTCCTCCCCATGCCGTTTTGAAGGGCTGTAAGGCCAGGGAGTTTTGAGATAAGAAACCTCCTGTGAATGTTTTTTCTCACTTTGAAAACATCTCTTGCCGGAGGTTGTTTTGTGCCCAGAAACTCTGTTTTGATATTTCAGGTTTCAGGATGAGGCGATCCAGTCTGTGGTCAGTAGACGAGTGCAGGTCGTTGAGACGGGAAGATCCCTGACCAGTGCCCACCTTTCTGTCTGTTGCATGTGCTTCCGGAAGTAGGATGCATGCTCATTATTCTCAGGTTCTCTTGCCTTTATTAGCACGTTAGTAGTCCTTTGCTGCACAAGAACTTAGAGTCCAAAACTATCCATTTCTGCTACTGCATTCCAGCGAGCTGTGTGATGGATGCTTCTGTTTGCTGGTCTGTAAGTCAGTGAGCAGCACCTGCCCTCATCCCATCGCACATCCATCCACCTGACAATCCAGGTCTCTGCTTGTTTCTGTCTCTTCATCGCGCCCAGGGTAGCAACT
Source organism: Pipistrellus kuhlii (assembly GCF_014108245.1). Classification (NCBI taxonomy): domain Eukaryota; kingdom Metazoa; phylum Chordata; class Mammalia; order Chiroptera; family Vespertilionidae; genus Pipistrellus; species Pipistrellus kuhlii. The sequence continues at coordinate 1,296,691 of NW_023425404.1, forward strand.
CCTAAAGGAGGGGCTCTCCTCCCTGCATCGCCGCGTGCCGGCATGTGGAGCCGTGCTGGACATGTGGTGGGGGCTTGGTTCATATGAGCTGAAGGAAATGAACATGCAAGGAGCTAAGTGAAGTCGGGAAGTGGGGCTTTGGGTGACTCGGAAGGGCTCCTCTTGCTTTAAGATTTGATCATCCACCCCGGAAGCTGTCTCTGGAAATTATTCTGGCACATTTTTGTGTGCGTATACAGGATACCTGGGTTCTCACATCCTCCTATCACCTTTTGGTATGTTTCCTTTCTCTGTAATCTTTAGAAGAAAATTAAGTCTGGGCATAGTCATTCTTGTAGCTACAGGAAGACAAGGTATTAAAAGGGTTTTGTGTTGTGTTTTTTCTTGTTTTCTTTGAAGTGAAATTCTTACTCACATTTCACTCTGAAGGGCAAACACACACACGCGCGCGCACACACACACACAACAGCTTCCATATTAACACATGTCCAGAGCCCATGGGAAGTCAGATAGTGGACCTAAAAGAAGTCTGAAAGCTTTGCCTAATATTCCCTTCTCAATAGTTCATAGATGGACACATTTGGCCATCGGCAGATTCCCGTGTCTCTTTGCTTGCAGAAGAGATAAGAAAAGGACTTGTAGATGACGTTTGTAGGTGAAGTTTAGACAAGGGATTATTTTGGAAACTTGCCTTGGATTGCATTTATATTACAAGGTCAAGTTTAAGGTTAGGAAAGGCCATTAGCAGCAGACTGCATCTGTGCCAAAGAAAATAGTGTCTTTTGCAGAAACTTGATTCCATACCGGCTTGGTTTCTTGGGGTGATTTTGCCTCAATTCTGTTTAAAAAGGATTTCTTGTCAGCTAGTGTTATGATAAACTGCATGTCTCTGCTAGTTCAGTGTTCAGCAAACCGTGGCTCGCGAGCCACATGCGGCTCTTGGGCCCCTTGAGTGTGGCTCTTGCACAAAATACCACGTGCTGGTGCGCATGTAAAACTTCGTGGCCCATGCGCAGAAGTTGGTTTTCGGCTCTCCAAAGAAATGTCAGTCATTGTACTGTTGATGTTTGTCTCTGTTGACTGAGTTTGCCAACCACCATACTAGTTGACTGAGTTGGGTTTTTCGGGTTGGTTTGTGGTAACTCTTTTCTCCGAGTATCTCTCTTGGCATCCATGCAGGGAGAATGTCTTACGTAGTCGGGGCTGAATATAGCTTTTTATTGTTTCCATCCTCCTGCGAGATGGGGCTTAGGGAAGCCTTATGTGAGCAGATGCGTCCTGGAGAGAACGATCAGGCGGTTCCACTGGCAGGCGCCATGCGGACGGGGCTACATTCAGAGTCTTGCCTCCGAGTTCCCAGGAGCTCCTTCCTGGCACCCCGCACCTCCATGGTCACGGAAAAATGGCAAAAATGGTATTGTCGAGCAAATTTTTTCAGGCATGATTACTGTGGCTGACACTGATCACTTGCCACTCCCACTGAAGGCCACGATGTCAGATCTCCTAACATTTACCCGCGGAAGAAGGGAACAAACCCTTCCAGCAAAGAAGAGGGCGTTTTACTTTGTGTTCGTGAGGTCGTCCTGTGGCCCTTTTGTCCATCGTCGCAGCCATCACGATGCGTCCTCACAAAATGACGCAGCCAGGCCGACGCTCAGAGGCTCTGAAAGAGAGCGCACGTGGGTTGGGTTGTCAAAATAACATCTAGGTTAAAACACTAGCTGTCCTCCCAGCCCTCCTGGAAAGAGGCTATTTCTACTACAGGGCGGGTGTTTGTGCTGCTTGCCTCGGATGCAGCCTGAACGAGGCATCGGCTCCCGAAAAAGAGCATTGAAAACAAAACCCATGTGGTAGGAATCCGGCTTGGCGGCCAGAAGAGTTGTAAATGCTGCTCGTTTCCTAAGGCTGCTCAGCTGCTTCCTCTCGGTTGTGAGATATGTCAGCCTGGCACCTGGGCTTTATTTTTACTTTTTTTTTTTTTTTTTTTTGAATGTTCTGGATTTGAAAATGCATCCATACCGCCTGACAACCACTTGGCAGGCTCTCAGGGGATGTGAGCCCTGGCTCCTAGGAGGGGATTGTCTCCTTCCCTTTCTCGGCTGACCTTACCCAACCTGTGGCCCCTTTGGGTTCTGGCTCCCAGCTCCGGCCATTCTAGCCTTCTTAGGCCTTTTCCTCATCAGGAGGCAAAGCTGGTTGAAGAAACTCATATGTAAAGAAAGTATAAATTATACCCCGCCAAAACTGGTATGGCTCAGTGGATAGAGCGTCGGACTGTGGGCTGAAAGGTCCCAGGTTCGATTCCTGTCAAGGCCATATATCTTGGTTGCAGGCACTCCCCGAGTAGGGGGTGTGCAGGAGGCAGCTGATCGATGTTTCTCTCACATTAATATTTCTAACTTTCGCCGAAACCGGTTTGGCTCAATGGATAGAGCGTCGGCTTGGGGACTGAAGGGACCCGAGTTCGATTCCGGTCAAGAGCATGTACCTTGGTTGCGGGCATATCCCCAGTGGGGAGTGTGCAAGAGGCAGCTGATCGATGACTCTCTCTCATCGATGTTTCTAGCTCTCTATCTCCCTCCTCTCTGTACAAAAACAATAAAATATATTTAAAAAAATATTTCTAACTTTCTATCCCTCTCCCTTCTTCTCTGTAAAAAAAATCAATAAAATATATATTTTTTAAATTATACCTCAATAATGCTGATTGCAAAAAAAACCCACACCCAACAACACACACACACACCCTGATTAATGGACTATGCCACCATTGCGTGAATACTCTAAGTGGTTTTTAAAAATAGCTCTTTGCTACACTGTTTTGGTTTGGGGGGGTGTGTACTCTTGGATTGTTTTTGTAATTTTATATGCATAGCATTGATAGGAAAATGCAGAAATGCCTACAGTAATGCATGCGGTGTTTAGATTGGGTCCCCTCCCTCCTCCCCCGCACTGATTTCCTGGCTTCCTCCGTGGCTTCTCCCCGGTGCTGGAGCATCGAGTCTCCCGCAATTCCCAGTGTAATTGTTGATGAAGTGTTGCATATCCCGTGATGATTATGAGCAGATTACTGTATTCAGCTTTTAATCTTGTGAGTGTCAAATATTTTGCCTTGATGGTATCTTTATTATTATTATTCATAGCTCTTTTCTGTTTGAGTAATGCAATCAGGCAAAATAAAGGTAATGCCACAAATTCAGTGTTTTTAGAGTAATTCTTTGTCTCAGAATGGAAAGTACCCTCTAACGGGCCATTCTCAGATGCTGATTGGGATTGGCGACGAGGGGATCAGGAATATTTTAGACCCCTTTGGTTGCACACATCAGAAAGCAGCTAGCTTGAGCATGGAACAGGCTAACAAATCTCAGAGGGAAGGAGGTGAGAGGGGTGGGAAGAGAGTCACCAAAGAACTTCTGTGCACATATGCATCACCCATGGACACAGACAATAGTCTGGAGGTCTTGGGGAGGGTGGGTGCAGGGTAGAGGAGGTCACTGTGTGGAAAGGTGACAAGAAGAAGAAATAGAGACAGGGAGAGACCGGTTAGAGTAGGGGTGTCGAACTCAATCAGAGAAGGGACCAAAATCTAAAATCCAGCCTAAATCGCGGGCCGAATGGTTTACTGAACAGTCATAAACTGTCATTGTGATGGAAACGCAGCGGAGTGCAGTGATGACAGCGTGGTGCGGGCCACATTGCAAGGCCTGGCGGGACGGATTTGGCCTGCGGGCCTTGTGTTTGACACGTGTGTTAGAGGCACAACTGAGGGTCTCCCAGGGCCCAAGGCCAGGCGTGTAACCAGGAGTCATCGGACTGGGAAAGGGAAGGCTGTCGGGATGCGGACAGCACCCATGCCTTCTCTGCTCCTTTCTCTGTGTCTTCGGCGTCTTCTCGAACGCTGCACAGGGTCTGCGATCAGCTGTAACTTTCAGGCTAAGTGTCCTCTGTGGACAAGAGTGGCCCAGGTGGGAGCAGCTGGAATCTGACTGGTGGAACGGAACTGGTGTGTCCACTCTGGTCCACCGGCTGGCCCGGGAGCCCAGTGTCAGGAAGTGCACGCATGGTGACCGAGCGAAGAGGCAGCTCCTGGGGAAGGAATACCTCCATGCCCGTTAGCGCTCTGCCTGTGTTCTCTGGTGGGAAGGACAGCGTCCCCAGCCCCATCCAGCCTTCAGCGATGGCCCCACCCTTCTCTAGGAGCCCAAACGCCGATTCCAGGACGCCCATTCTCAGTGCGAGAGGAAGGGATCTCAAGAGATAATGATGGGCAACTATCTACTGCTTAGCTGGGTGAAGGGAGCAGCACTCTGAATAGCTCCAGTTACTGTGTCCACAGGTCCAGCAGACTTTCTGGTTCTTTCCTTAGGTACCAAAGGCTCCGCAGTATAGGTGAGGAAACTGAGGTGGGTGGTAAATATATGTATTACCTGATGTCATGCAGGCAGAAAGCCAGCCCACCTCTTCTGGTTGACTCCAGAGTGCAGACCCCTGGCTGCCCGCTCCAGCCGCAGTGGGGGGGTGAGTCTCACATTCCCACGGGCCCACAGCGGCCGCCCCCAGGGTGTGTACGGAGAGCAGCAGGTGGTTGATAAGGGCGTGGATGGGTAGATGCTTGGCCCAAAGTAGAACGTTTCCTGGGGACAGTCACATACTCCATAGTGTTTGTGCACATGATGAGGACTTGACCTTGGCATGAACTCTCGACAGAGGCCTAATGTCCACCCACACGTTTTGGCGGGGCATTGAGATGTGGTGTGGTTGTTTCACTCTGCGTGGAGTGTCACAGGGATGGAGTTCTGGCTGGCCCAGCCTCTGTCCTTCCCTACTTGTCACTCAGAGGACCCCGCTGTCGGGTGTGGGGGTGGCACTAATTGGGAAATTGAGGCTTATCAGAGTCAGAGCTAACGAAGGATGCCACAGAGCCAGGAAGGTTGCTGCCATTTCTCCGGGAGGGATTACTGGAGGCAGGTATTGATGAGTGAGGCAAGAAATTCGAGCTGTCGGTGCGGATGCTGCTGTGGGAGCAGCGGGGCTAGGAGCCAGGCCAGCCCTGTGCTGACCATCTGCGGGCCCCAGGCAGGTCCCTGCCACTGCACACTCAGGCTCCTTTCTCCTTTTCTTTTTATTATGTCCTGGGAAATATCAAAAAGTACATAAACATGTAATGAAAAGAAAGCCATCCTCCTGTCAAAGGAGCCCCCTCGTCCTCCCCACAGAAGTACCCAGCATGCCAGCTTCTGATGTGCCGTTTGAGAGCTGATGCCTTTGTATGCCTGAGTGTGTGTGTATATTTGTGCAAATGGACACATTCCATATACATTATTCTTTTCAGAGAGGAAGGGGGGGGGGGGAGAAGAGAGAGAAAGAGAGGCACGTCAGTGATGAGAATCATACATCGGCTGTCCCCTCCATGCCCCACAGTGAGGATCAAGCCCACAACCAGGCATGTACCCTGACTAGGAATCAAACTATGACCTCGGTTCATAGGTCAACACTCTATTATTGAGCCATGTCAGTCGGTTCCATGTGCATTATTCTGATCATGACGGCATTCTGCGTTGGTGCCTATAGACCTGCCCTCCTTTCTGTGGGCTCCAGAGTATTTCACTGTGTGGACGCAGCCCCGGGTGGTTGGCATTCTACAGAGTTGCCAAGTGATATTTGTTATTCCTTAATTTGAGTGAGTGCAAAGGCCATTTGTATTGCTTTTCTGTGTATTTTTTGCTCGGGCCCACTGCTCATTTTCCCCTCCCTATTGAATTGTATTTTTCTTACTTCACCTCCTTTCCCAAAGAGATAGTGATCCGAATGCCAAATCGGTCTTGCAGTTAGAAATATTTTTGTTTAGGGAGAGGGATCTGATGGGTGGGTGGTATTTGCTGAGAAGTCGGGGGTGCCTAGGTCAGTTTTCCCGGTTCTCTCCTCACCCCCGGCTGAGGGCAGGTCATGCCGAGTTCCTCAGCAAGCCTGGACTTGGCCTTTGGATACTTAGCGAGGGGGGACGTCCAGATCGCATAGAGCAGGGCCTGACCAGTTTTTCCTGGTTGAACCACAGAGAAAGAGCGTGGCAATCTCGGGCAAGGTTGTCTGGGGATCAGCTAGTTCTCTAGACTTTGACCTGGGTTCAAATTCTCTTAGCTCTAGCCCGGTGACCTTCTTTGGACTTCAGATTTCCTCACCTCTAAAATGAGGACAAGAAGAATAACAGTAATAATAATAATACTGTTTTTGCGGAGTTGTTTTGAGCGATAGAAGGAACATACGGAAGTACCTGGCTCATGATAAGTTTTCAGTAACTGATGGCTTCTAGCATTAGTACCATCATCATCATCACTGTTCTTGTCATCACCATAAGCCAGACGAGTGACAGGAGGGGCCTGGGCTAGGGCTAAACAATGGGACCACGAGGCAGCTGTGTCCTGTCAGACTTCGACTTCATGAACCTGCTCCTGACAGTCCAGTCCGGCCCTCGCCTCTGCAGCAAAACTTAATTTGCACCAACGCCTAGTTCATTTGTCTTGTGACTCGCTCACTCACCTACGGGCCTTGTGCTCCTGTTGCTAGACATAGTACATAAATACATGCCCATCCGGTTTTCTGGCCCTGAAAAGAGAGAGTGACTTGCAAGTAGTATTCTGCTTGCATGCTAAGTGGGAAAGATGTTAAAACGCTTCTCCTCATCCCCACCCCACTCCCAAGAAGTTGAGGGACAGGGGAAGAAAAAAAAAAGGGTAGATCTTTCTCTCTGCTTAACCCCAGTTTATGAAATTAACAAAGGCAGATGGGTGGGCTGGAATAAGTCTCCCCGAGAGGAGACGGGCGCCTCCTGATTGTTTCCACAAAGCTGCAGGTTATTGACGATCAGGACGGCTGCCAGCCGGAGACACCAGGTCAGCTCTGTGGTGCCAGGGGCTGATGGGGAGACCCTGGCTGCGCCCGGCTGGAAATGCTCCCGGGGAGGAGGGAAGCGGAGTGAGTTACATCTGACCGTTTATCAGCATCTCATTCGCAGATTTCTGCCCTTTCCCCCCGTTGATCGTTGGCCGTCTCTTTTTTAGTCTGTAACTGTTGGTTTTAAATGTTCGTGTTGGCTAGAGCTGGTGTGTGTTAATTACCGGCCGTGTGTCATTACGTTGTCTGTTTGTCGTCGCTGGGGCCGCCAGGGTAGTAAGGTAGAAGTCTGCCAGCAGCCAGAATTTTAATGTGTAAAATCTCCCCCGAACTGTTTAGAAATGGATACGTTTCACTCTCACCCTTGATGTAGTTCAGGAAATGCCATGTTATTGATAATTCCTTATCAGGTTGTAAGCTCGGAACACTCTCACTTAAAAAAAATTTGCATTTATTCATTTATCCCGCCACCACTTACTTGGCATCTGCCACGTACCAGGTACTGAGGGTATCGCTGAGTAGAACAGGCGAACGTAAAATAACTCTGCTTTCTGTGGGTAACTGACGGACCCGCCCCGGTGACCCCGATGCCACCGTCCCGCTGGTGGCACTGAGCGTGTGTCCTCTCGGCTGCTGAACACGTGCCCGTTGCCAGCACTGTAATAACGAGGAATCCGGTAAGAAATTAGAAGCCACTGACCTCATTAAAGTTATTATTTCACATTAAAGTCCCCGTGTATGATATTGGCAGCTGAGGCATACTAGGGAAACACAGTCATTTAAAGATGATCAGATTAGTTCCAGCCAGCCCCGGGATCTGTGTGCAAATTAAATTAGAGGCACATCAGACTGTTTCAGAGGGAAGGAACAGGCCTGGGAGTTAGGAGGCGTGTACCTGCCCTGTGGGCCAGGTAAACAGCTGGTGACACCGCCTGAGGCCACAGCCCTCGCTGGAAATGGATTCCTGGGACTGGTTCCCAGGGCCGGGCTGTTCTGGTGCCAGCAGCGTAAGATGTGCCGAGGGTGAAGGGTTCAGCAAAAATGGAGTCAGAGAGGTGTTGTGGGTGGTGACTGCGGAAGAGCAGCTCAGGAAAGGATTTCAGGGGAGCCAAAACCGGTTTGGCTCAGTGGTAGAGCATCGGTCTGCGGACTGAAAGGTCCCAGGTTCGATTCCGGTCAAGAGCATGTACCTGGGTTGCAGGCACATCCCCAGTAGGGGGTGTGCAAGAGGCAGCTGTCGTTTCTCTCTCATCGACGTTTCTAGCTCTCTATCTCTCTCCCTTCCTCTCTGTAAAAAATCAATAAAATATATTTTAAAAAAGGATTTCAGGGGAGTCAGGCCATTGGAAATGCTCCATCTCACGGGCCCTGTGATTGGGTTCCTCACGTTCATGTAGCAGTTTTTCTTAGCGTCTGTCTAATGTGCTGGCGGCCCTGCCCATTGGGGGACTTACATTTCACTGGGGGGGCAAGACAGACAGGACGGACCGATGGACAGAGGGGATGTAATACAATGTCGTGTACAGTTAGTTATAATAAATAATTATAGAGCAGGGTTATATAAAGCAGTTGAGTTTGATGCAAATTCAAGGCCTAATGCATCTTTCTGGACTTGGGTTACTGAGCAAGCAGCACCTGGCCTCCTCGGAACCCTGCGGTCCCAAATAACCACATGGAGGGGGAAGTGAGCATACACAGACCCCCACTTTGTAATGGAACCCAGTGTCACGCCCTCAATCGTGTCTGTCCGTGGCTACAGGTAGTGCGATAATTTCCCACCATTTGTCAGTCTCGAACCTCTTTGTTTTCTTGCCAAGGGGACGGAGTTGTACATTGAGATTGAGGACCCTCAGACAAAAGACTTCCTCACCTGCGGGGGCGCCAGTGTCTCCATCGGAGGGAGTAGGTGACCTCTGTCTCATTTCTGTAACAAAGAACCACACTTGGCGGCTTCAACCCTACACATTTCTTGATTTTTTTACAGAGAGGAAGGGAGAGGGATAGAGAGCTAGAAACATCGATGAGAGAGAAACATCGATCAGCTGCCTCCTGCACACCTCCCACTGGGTATGTGTGCAACCAAGGTACATGCCCTTGATCGGAATCGAACCCGGGACCCTTCAGTCCGCAGGCTGATGCTCTCTCTATCCACTGAGCCAAACTGGTCAGGGCCCTACACATTTCTTATCTTACAGCGCTGAAGGTCAGAGGTCCACCACCGGGGTCTGGTGGGGCTAGAACCCAGGCTTTCCTGGGTGTTCTTCCTTTGGAGCCTCCAGGGGAGAGTCTGTGTTCGTCACCTTTCCCAGCTCCTAGGGGTCACCCACGTTCCTCCACCTGCCAAGCCAGCAGAGCAGGTCCAGCTCTTCTCCTGTGAGGTCCCTCTGCCCCGCCTCTTCTGCTTCTAGGACCTTGGTGATCCCCTTGGGCCCCACACAGCAGATCCAGGAGCTGCCCCCTCCCAGGACCTTCATCTGCCCCCTGCACCCTCCGTTCCTTACGTGATAAACAGAACGTGCTTGAGGTTCAAGATGAGGACGTGATCACCTTGAGGGGAGGGGTGGAAAGGCATTATTCTGCCTGTGGTGCTCTCTAGGCCCCCTTTCAACTCAGTTCCAAGTGTTGGCCCCTTCCAGAAACATCCAAGGTCACGGCCCAAGAGTGGCCATGCCGGTGGCATCATTACAAGCTCTTTGCACGAGCACGCGCGCGCGCTCTTTCTTTAAATGGTTAGCTTATCTTTCGGGCTTGCGTGTGATTTCCAAGAAATCTATATCATGGGAGTAGAGGTCACGGGGATTTGGTGAGAGAATCAATAGGCCACAGGTTCCAACAGCCCCTGCTTTCAAAGGTCTCTCTCTCTCTCTCTCTCTCTCTCTCTCTCTCTCTCTCTCTCTCTCTCTCTCAAAACAACAGATATTTATTTCCTCATTTTCCTCCTCATATCTTCCTGCTGGTTTATTTTAGCAAACGTGTGCAAGTGCCTACTGTGGGGGCAGGGACAGAGGGAGAAGCAACCCAAGCTCGCAAGGCAAAGAGAGTAAAGAGACCAAGTTCAGGTGTTACCAAGGAGCGGACCAAGCGCCGCCAGAGGTCAGAGGCAGGTGCACTTGATGTTGGAGCTGGAGCTTCAAGGAGGAGGATGGTGCTGGCTGGGATAGCTCAGTTGGTTGAGCATCATCCACGCACCAAGTGTTTGCTGGTTGGATTCCTGGTCAGGGCACATGCCCACGTTGTAGGCTCAGTTCCTAGTGTGGGGCGTGCTGGAGGCAGCCGATCAGGGATTCTCTGTTGTCATTGATGTTTCTCCCTCTGCCTCTCTCCCTCTCCCTTCCTCTCTGAAATCAATAAAGAGGTATTTAAAGTCTGCGGTTTGGATTTCGGAAAGTTTTCTGTGTGGGACACAGAATTTTAATGTATGCCTTTCGACTGTATTTACTGGGGTTGGGGGCAGGGGTACAGAGCGGAGGGCTTTTAAAAGAGAAAAAGCAGAAAGGGGAACATGTTGACCTTCAGGAAAGAGATTTGAAAGAGTACGCTTATGTGGCTTCAAAAAAAAAAGTCCCATGACCGTTTAGTTTTATTATGTGTCATTACAAAATAAAATGAAACACAAAATCCACCCTCCTGTCCCGGCCTCCAGGGGCCGGGAAAGCCCAGCTCCCAGCTGCACTCGTTGGTGTGGACCTGATCGAGTCAGCAGCTGTGATGTGACCCCAGGCACCACCAAGTAGCCCTTCTGGCCTCGTTCCGACGTCCCTGTCCTGCAGGGTGACGCACAGCCGCTAACGTGGTCTGGATCGATTGCAGCGTCCCAGGCTGGCTGTAACTCCGGAGCGTGGAGGGAGAGAGGGTAGGTGCCCTGTGGCAGCAGCAGTGCACACAGGGCATCTCGGAGGCTGTAAACCGGTACCTCCCGAAGGTGCGGAGGAACGGCATAGGCAGGATGCCCGGCCTGCGGAGCAGCCTTTGTTTTGGGTGCCCTCGAATGAAGTTTCTGCCCGTCCGACATAAAGGAGACGAGAGGGACTCTTTTGCCTGGCAGCACACAGCCAAAGGAAGGGGCGGTGGGGCTGTGATTTTTTGTTGTTACCGCTGTGGTTTCTTGGGTCCCTCCAACAAAGAGATGCCGGGTGGCTTTCAAAAGTCTCTCCGTGCAGATGCTTCCCGTCACAAGCCGTCAGCGTCCTGCCATAGGACGTGTCGGAAGAAGTGGCTTCGGCGGCCCTTACACCGTTAGCCTTGCCGTGCCTCTCGGAGACATCGGCGCCCTTGTTTTCTTCCCTCCAGCGTGCTGGTCATGGCTGGTGCGCCGTCACTTTAACAAACTGTCGCCCTACTAGGGGGGGCCTTATCCGATGGTGTGGAAAACCAAGGTCCGGAGAGCAGAGACTTTTGTGACTAAGGGGGATTAGTTAAACCAATATTGGAAAACCAATATTGGAAAACAGTTTGCAGCTGAAACCGGTTTGGCTCAGTGGCTAGAGCGTCAGCCTGCAGACTGAAAGGTCCCAGGTTCGATTCCGGTCGAGGCCATGTACCTTGGTTGCGGGCACATCCCCAGTAGGGGGTGTGCAAGAGGCAGCTGATCGATGTTTCTCTCCCATCGATGTTTCTAACTCTCTATTCCCTCTCTCTTCCTCTCTGTAAAAACTCAATAAATTATATTTAGAACAAAACAAAACAACGATTTGCACAACTCGGGGCGGCTCGTTGGTGATGTGAGCGTCGGGCCCTCCCTGGCACGGACACAAAGTTGCATCAGGACCTTTGTTAGTAATCCTTCCTGCTTATATGAGTAAAGGTCCTGGTTTTTCTCGCCCTGGTCGGTTTGCATCACGTGACCCGGGGAAGAAGCTAGCCGCAGGCCTTAGTCCCCTGGAATCGCCACAGCAGAGATTTCATAGGTAAAGCCCACCGTGGTCTCTTGGTTGTCGGTGATGCCCGAGCAGGGTGCACTGTGTCTGTGGGAAGAGTTGGTGTTTGAGGAATGGGAAATGAGCTGCAGACGCGTACATCGCCCTACAGATGATCAGCTTGAAGGAAATGACCTCCGTGCTCTGGTCTATAGAACCTCCCGGTGTCTGCTTGTGTCTCTAGCTCAGGGGTCCTCAAACTTTTTAAAGTGGGGGCCAGATCACGGTCCCTCAGAGAGCTGGAGGGCCGGACTATATGAACTACTAATTCCTACTGTAACACCTCGGCTGCGCTCACTGCCCAAAAAACCTGGCGGGCCGGATCAGACTCCTCTGCGGGCTGCATGTGGCCCGAGGGCCGTAGTTTGAAGACGCCTGCCTGAGCTGCTGAGAAACGTGAAGTGGTGACCATGTGGCCACCATGAGCTGGCTCCTACGAGCAGGCCCACACCCTGCAGCACCTGGTGGGAGGGGCAGCGGGTGTAGCTGGGAGCTGGGCTTTCCCGGCCCCTGGAGGCTGGGGCAGGCGGGTGGTTTTGCGTTTTATTTTATTTTGTAATGACACATAATAAAACTAAACGGTCATGGGACTTTTTTTTGAAGCCACATAAGCGTACTCTTTCCGTTGGGGAGACATGACCACCTAAGGGCAGGTGGGGTTCCTGAGACTCAGACCTACACCTTCCTGCCCTGGTAAGCGGGCCTTTCTCTGAAGCGGCTGGTAGCTCCCGCTGGCGTCCTGGCCCCTCCCAGCTCTTCCAGGTGTAAACTCAGAAGCTACAGCTCCCCGTTTCCGCAGCCAGTCAGAAATGCATTCTTCATGCGTCCCTCTCCCCCTCCATCTGGAAGGACGTAGACTAGGCAAGGAGGGTCCAGAAAAGCAGCATCAGGCAGGGCAGCCATGCTCTTACGTGGCCTTCTGTCTCCAGACGCAAGGGTTCTGTCTGTCTCTTCCAGGGCCCTGGTACCCCACCTCTGTGGCTGTGACCTGAAGGCCACTGGTGCTCAGGTGTCCACGTCCTGCTCTGACCAAACTCTGGTCAGCAGAATGGCAGGAGCACCCTCTGCCCCTTCACAACGTGGCCACCTGCCCTCTGCTTCATCCCCAGCCGCCCTCCCTCCAAGCCTGGGCTGTTCCTGCCTCCCAGAATTCCCTGCAGCCGGGGAGGCCAGGAAGTCATGCAAACATCTTTCTGCAAAAACAGTTCTATGTTTTGCTACAAATAAGACCAGTTCTAATATGAAATGGGGCTGTGGGTAATTTCAGTTTTCTTCTCTATATTCTTCTTGTCTTTTTATCAGATTTTTTATAATGAACATACACTACTTTTTTTCAACTAGAAAGAAAAAACTTATTTTAAAATGCCAGTTTGGGAGATAGGAAATAAAAGCAAGTCATCTTTTTTGTTTCGTGGAGAAAGCACAGCGACAGAAACAGCCAAGGTAAATGGATGCAGGCATGTGAGGCGGGCTCGCTCCTCCTCATCAGGTAACAAATGGCCTTTCCCAGGTGAGGTGGGGTGGCACATTGGCATCATTATCACCGGCCTCGAGTCCTGGCATTTTTGCAGAGCTGCCAGCTGGTGCTGCTCTGAGATACAGACCCCCTGGGGACATAGGGCAGGGTGGTTGGGAGGCTCCAATGAGAAAATGGATGTGAAAGCACTTTATAAATGGAAGCTATTATTTTCAACCAAAAATGGAGAACTTGCATCTACATTGGGAGACAAGACAGAACATTGTGAGGATGTTTGTGCAACTTCAAGACAGAGAAAGATGTGGCCTCCGCCATCTAAGAACTCAGGTTTATCTGTTCCTCTAACCCAGTGGTGGGCAAACTCATTAGTCAACAGAGCCCAATATCAACAGTGCAACGATTGAAGTTTCTTTGGAGAGCCAAATGTTTTAAACTTAAACTCTTCTAACGCCAGTTCTTCAAAATAGACTCACCCAGGCTGTGGTATTTTGTGGAAGAGCCACACTCAAGGGGCCAAAGAGCTGCGTGTGGTTCTTGAGCCGCGGTTTGCTGACCACTGATTTATCAATAATACATGTTTATCGGGGTTGACCAGGTACCTGCGATTCATCTGTGAGGAAAACAGGCATAAATTCTTATCCTTATGGAGGGAGCCTTGTGAAGGAGGCAGATGAGAAATGATAAATGTAATACATGAAAAAGAAGTAGTCATCAAAATAGTAACAGGAGCTAACACTTGAAGAGGGCACACTTGTGCCAGGCGTGGTTCTAAAGCCCTTTCCATGTATTTAGTTCCCAACACCCCGTGAAGTAGATCCTCAACTTACGAGAGGGTGACTTCCCAATGAATACATCATAAATTAGAAACGTCATTCGTCAGACATGCATTTGACACACCTAGCCTACTGAACATAACAGTTTTCAAGTTTAGACTGCCTTGAGAGTGCCAAGAACATTTGTGTTAGCCTTCCCTTTTACCGCTGCCATCACATAAGAGAATACTGGACCTCATATCACTGGTGTGGGAAAAGATCACTTTAAAATCTGAAATCTGGTTTCTACTGAGTGCTTATCACTTTCTCATCATTATAAAATCGAAAAGTCACAAGTGGAACGAACATCAGTCGGAGACCATCAGTATTATTTACCCCACTGCGGGGAAGGACACCCACACGGAGGTGATGGGACCTCTGTAGGGTCACAGAGTCCAGATGCTGGGGCTGGGATTTAATCTCAGCAGCCCAGCCTGCATCACAGAGGATGTCAACAGGTAATGAGCAGGTGGAAAAGAAGCAGAGCAGAGAGCATCATCCATCCATTTGGCAGATTCTCCGCGGGCTCTGTGTCTGGCATGGTGTTGGGGGATACAGAAAGCAGGGGCGTGATGGTGGAGGGACTCATGGTCCCCTGGAGGAGAAGGAGGGGTACACGGACACGTTAGCAGACCATGTGATAACATGGTAGGATGCGTCTTGGTTTCCTAGGCCAGCAGAGATGCCATGTTGGAAATCATTGGTTTCCATGACACTTTTGTTTTGGACCAGTGACTTCGGCTGCCTCACCTTTTCCCATTGATCCGGGGTGGTCTTCCCTCTCTCTCTCTCTGCAGAGCTTCTGGGGGCAGGAGGCTAATCAAGTCAGTAGCTACTCTGATTAGACTCCGGGCCACAAAGCCAAGGGCCGATCTCCCATCTGCATCCGTAGGGCCGGTTGCGTTACCTTTGACCTCCTTCCGATCTGTACCTGTGCTGGTAGCTGCGTTTGATCCTTTGGTCCTCCTGAGTCCTTTCATCTCGTTGGCCTCAGGGAGCGTCACACAGAGGGCGACCTTTGGCATCCTCCTGCTGGCACCCAGCCCTGCACGTGGCCCCCCTTCCCAAGACGGGCAGAGGGTCCTCGGGGTTGAGCGCGTGCCTCCTGAAGAAAGCCCTGGGGTTTATTTCCTGCCGCTGAGCGGCCAGTGGTCGCGTCTGGCTCCTGCCCAGACAGCAGCATGTTTGCTCTCAGGGCCCGTCTTCCTTCTGCGGCGCGGGTGGCATTGCCGTGTGTGCCTGGGCAGGGTGGGTCCACCTGCCCCTTTCTCTTACACTTCTGAGATCCCACAGCCACCAGGGTCTTCTGCCTGCTGAGCTACCATAATCCTGTGCTCAGAGCCGAGAGTCACAGAGCTTAATAAATGCTCCTGTGCTGTGAGTTTTTTATTTGTTTCGGGATTTTGTTTATTTCTCTACTGCTTTTGTCTGGCAAAGTCCCGGACTGAGTCCGAATTGTCTTTGCTGTCGCTCAGGATTCCTGAGGTTAGTATTGTCAGAGGGGACATTCCCTCTTATGTCACTCTCTTTTAAAAAAAAAAAAATATATATATATATATATATATATATATATAGTTTTGTTTTTTTGTTTTGTTGTTTATAGTATTACAGATGGTCCCCCATCCTCCCTCTCCACCCAGCCCCTACAGCCTCCCCCACCCCCAGGCCTTTGCCACCACGCTATCATCTGTGTCTGTCCATGAGATATGCATATCTATACTAATGAAAGGGTAATATGCTAATTAGACCAGGAGACCTTCCAGACATCCTTTCGGACAAAGCCACGGTGGCGGGGCCGAGGCAGAGGCAGTTAGGGGGCGTTCAGGCCAGCAGGGGAAAGCAGTTGGGGGTGATCTGGCCAGCAGGGGAGGTCAGTTGGGGGCCATCAGGCCGTCAGGCGAGCGGTTAGGAGCCAGTGGTCCCGGATTGCGAGAGGTATGTCTGACTTCCAGTTTAAACTGGCAGTCGGACATCTCCCAAGTGATCCTAGATTGGAGAGGGTGCAGTCCCAGCCCTCACCGTGCACGAATTTCCTGCATCTGGCCTCTAGTAAGTATATAAGTTCTTCACTTTTTCTCTTCTCAACTGCCCCCCCCCCCCCCCCCACACACACACACACACACCAGCCCCTTATCTCTTCATCCCCAGGGCAACCGTTATCTCTTTTCCCGTAGATATTTGTGCAGGTGACTGTCAGGTTTAACTTCCGTTCCCCTCTTTGGGGCAGTTCAAAGAAATCCCTCGTTGGGCCTGTGGCTGTGTTTCGATGGCTTATTACAAGGCCGGACGTGGGCATGGTGCAGGGCTCTTTCCATAAGGATTACTTCGTCCAGTTCTCAGAATAACCCGTTTTACGGTTGGGAAAACTCGGGTTCAGAGGAAAAGTAACTTCCTCCCAGGCACACAGCTAGCAAGTAGTTCAACAAGGAACTAAAATGAGATTTTAAAATTTTCTGTTTGTTTTCTTTCCAATAGGTCGTCCCAAAGGACGTTTGTATTACAACGTAAGTTCCTTTCAGGGGTTACTATGTTAGTTCGGAACAAGTCCTCTTTTGTGGGGAAATGAACTGAGCCGGTCTTCTTAAGCATGTCCTTTTAAACACACTTAACCCCCCTGGCCGGTGTGGCTCAGTGATTAGTGTCCACCTATGAACCAGGAGGTCATGGTTTGGTTCCCGGTCAGGGCACAGGCCCGGTTGCAGCGGATCAGTGATTCTCTGTCATCATTGATGTTTCTATCTTTCCTGCTTCCTTTCTCTGAAATCAATAATATAATTATTGATTTTATTTATAAAAAATAAAATATATTTATTTTAACATTGTAGGTTCTTAAAGCTATGTGTGTGGGTATTTGGGAGGGGGGTAGAGGGATTATCCCTATAATTTAATCTCAAAAAGGCAAGTTTGAGGACTTTCTCCTAATAACATAAGAAATGGTCTTTTCTTCAAGTCTGTGTTTTCCTGTTTCTCTAAGCAAGTTGAATAATGGCTCATACAGATGAAGAATGAAACAAATGATTTAAATTCACATTTCAAACTACAGAAATGGGCTAGCAGGCGATCCTTAGGTGCTGTGACCTTGTCGGTTTCCCGGACGTTATCAAGCTTGGCAGTAGATTTTATTGACTGGACAGAAAGAAGGGTTCCTGACTTGGTGTCCAAGAGCACCTTGGGGGTTCACTGATGAGTTGTAGAGCCCAGCCAGACCCCTGAAATTATATTCAAAACATGCGCCTCGCTAAGCTTTCCCAATTAGAGATTCCTTCTTTTCCCTCAGACCCTCAGAGGACAAGGTCATCACTGTATTAATTTCCTCTGTTGCGTAACCAGTTACCACAAACGGCGGCGTCAAACAGCACCTACTTACCATCTCACCGTTGCCTTGGGTCAGGTGTTCCCTGCTCAGCTGGGTCATAACTGGTGGAAGACAAAAGTGGGGCCGGGGTCCTTTCTGGAGCTCGGGTCCTCATTCAGGCTCCTACGATTGTTGCCAGAATTCAGATCCTTGTGGTTAAGGATGGCTGTTAGGTGGGGGTCCGCGCTCAGCTGCTAAAGACCCCCATGGTCCCTGCCACATGGCATCCTCCTGAGCCCTCGCAATCATGGCAGCTGACTTCAAGGCCAGCGAGGGCATCTCCTGTTCTGGTCTGCTGCGCCAGCCTTGTGGGACGTGACATCGCCCCGGGAGTGACTGCCCACCGCCTTTGCTTTATTTCAGTGGTTCTCAACCTTTCTAAGGCCTCAGCCCTTTAATCCAATTCCTCGTGTTGCTGCGACCCTTTAATACAGTTCCTTATTTTCATTGCTACTTCATAACTGTAATTTTGCTACTGTTATGAATAGTAACATAAATACCTGTTTTCCGATGGTTTTAGGCTCTACAGCAGCGGTTCTCAACCTGTGGGTCGCGAGAGGTGGAGAACCCCTAGCAGGGTCGCCCAGGACCATCGGAAAACACAGATGTTTACATTACGATTCATTATCAGTAGCAAAATTACAGTTACAAGGTAGCAACGAAAATAAGGAACTGTATTAAAGGGCCACGGCATTAGAAAGGTTGAGAACCACTGCTTTATTTCATTCCTGGAAGCAAGTAGCAGATTCCGTCTGTACTCAGAGGAAGGGAGATCACACAAAGTCATGGCCCATGGAGGGGAGGCCCTCGGTGTTTGTCTGCCACCGTCACCTCCTGAGAGCTCAGGAGAGCCACCGCTCTGGGACCTTGGAGCACCTAACTACGTGACTGACACCCTACAAACATTTTGTTAGTTCATTGACTGGTTATAGGACCTCCATAGGCAGAAACCTGACGTGAGTGAATGGGAAGAATCCATCAGTCTTATTTATCTAGACCAGAGATGGGGAACCCCTTTTCTGCCAAGGGCCATTTGGATATTTATAATATCATTTGTGGGCCATACCGAATTATCAACTGAGAAACTAGCCTGTTCCACATCTGGTCAAACATGTAATTACCTCACCCACAATGCCTTGGCAAGGCCAGACCACATGACTATACGGCCCGTGGGCTGGACGTTCCCCACCCCTGATCGAGACGGGGTGCGTGCCGTGAGGGAGCACAGCTGGTGATGTATTAGGTGAGAGAAAAGAGCTTATTCTGGACAGCGAGGAAGAGCCACAGCAAGCACTGTCTTAATGTTTATGTCAGTTCTGCAGCCACATTAGCTCTGTTTTATTTTTATTTATTTTTTTTGAGACAGAAGATCATGGTTTGGACCAATGGGAGGCAGCCGGACCCAGGACAGCTTACAACGCCTTGTTCCTGAGTGCGGAGGGTGGTGGCTCTTGTTTTCCTTGGCATCTAAGTCAGGATTAATGAAGAAACGTTGGACATTGAATGTGAGCTGGTCTGTGGTAGAATTTAATGGGTTGTTCCCAACGTTGCTTTTTCTCCTGGCTCTGTAGACTTTCGTGTATTAGTTTTCTAGGGCCGCCTTAAAAGAACCACAAACTGGGTGGCATAAGCAGCAGGCACTGATGCTCCCGCAGCTCCGGAGGCGGGAGGCTGAGGTCCGGGTGTCTGCAGGGCCATGCCCCCTGGGAAGGCTCCGGGGAGGCTGGGTCCCAGGCCGTCTTCCCAAGGCATTTCCCCTGTGCGCCTGCTC
The DNA here is from genome assembly GCF_014108245.1 of Pipistrellus kuhlii. Taxonomy (NCBI): domain Eukaryota; kingdom Metazoa; phylum Chordata; class Mammalia; order Chiroptera; family Vespertilionidae; genus Pipistrellus; species Pipistrellus kuhlii. The sequence continues at coordinate 1,315,913 of NW_023425404.1, forward strand.
TGTCTGTGAGGACAGGGTCAGGGGCCCACCTTATTCTAGTGTGACCTCATCTTAGCTGATTTTATCTGTCCCGACGCCATTTCCAATCCCTGGTAGGATGGCAACATAGGAATTTGGGTTTGGGGAGTAGATACCATTCAACCTATCACACTTAATGAGAAATAGCTGAACATTTTCCTGGAAGTCCTACCATTCTAGCAGGTAAATAAACGTCACTGTGGGTAGATGGACAATCAGACTTAACAAGAATGCCTCCTCTTCCCCATTCGGGAATTTGCTACCTTCTCCATTAGAATGGCATCTTGCCTTTGGACTTAATTTTGGAAGTGAAGCTGTTCTCATTATGCACCTAAAATTGCTTGGTCATACACCTATTTCTGGTCGTAGGAGAGGTCAATTATCTGGCAGCTTCACTGACCAGTTGGGTGGAGAATGAAGGATCAACTTTACAAAGAAAATGGGGCAAATTTTGAGCACAAATGTCGCAACCTTCATAAAATACACCCTTTTCTAGGAGAGTCCTGAGAACTTTTACTCCTATCCTATGAACCTTTACTTTACACACAATTCTAGCAAACTTTTAAAACCTGAGTTTCCAATTCGCAGGGCAGTAGAGGCATGAATATGGGTGCCGGGCAAACTCGGGGCCGCGGGGCGTTTGAATCTTACAAACCCTAAAAAGAAAATTGCAGACCCAGTCCAGTTCTAATACGACTTCCATTCTGATGCCTTCGTGGCTCTCTTTCCCTGCATTTTATTTAACATCACTTTATACCTTCTTCTGTCAGTTGTCACCTGTATTTAATATAATATTTATTTCTAAGCATATTTTAACCTCCCCCACCAGGACATACTCCGCTGTGCCTAGCACTGTAGTCTGCAAACTGCAGCTCAAGAGCCACATGCGGTTCTTTGGCCCCTTGATTCTGGCTCTTCCGCAAAATACCACGGCCTGGGCAAGTCTATTTTGAAGAAGTGGTGTTAGGAGAAGTTTAAGTTTTAAAAATTTGGCTCTCAAAAGAAATGTCAGTCGTTGTACTATTGATATTTGGCTCTGTGGACTAATGAGTTTGCCAACCACTTGCCTAGCACAATACTGGACACGTGGTAGGTGCATTTGTTAAATGTTAATGAAGACGGAATAACTAAAAAGATAATTCTGAAGAGTCCAGGGTGGAGCTTCAACATATTTTGAGCAGAAAAGCTTATCCTGATACTAACTTTTAAAAATTCATTTTTATTCAAGTTAAAACATCTTAACACAGTGCCTGCCTTTAGGCTTTTAAGAGCTGTTCTGAGAGTTCATTATTGTATTTATAAGCCCAAACGATTTTTAACAATTACTTTTAAGGGGGCCTTTTATTAATGGTTGGTCTGATTTGCAAACTTATTTAATTAAACTCCCTTAAACATTTTAAACTGCATTTGTAAAGGAAATCGAACATATTAAATTTATAAGTACTCAATTGCCTGACCCAACAAACAAGCCTCCCCAAGCACTTAAGCAATTTTTATAAATCTAATTAAGCGTATAAGTATATTACACCCTATGGTCTCTTAAGTTTTCTTCTGCTGTGTATGATTTTGGTGACACTTCGGCTTCAAGTCCGTCTAAATTAGTTACTCAGTTCCACATTTTTGGTTGGTGTTTAAAAAGCTGGTCCATTACTCTTGAGGCTGATTGTCGCAATTGCAGCAAACATTTACCAACAAAATATTAGACCTGCTTTGATTTCTTATTTTTGAAAACCATTGGTACAGATGTGATTTTGCTAAACATTCCTGTGCTTTATTCTAAATCTCCTCCGGGATAAAAGGTGCTCACACATGTCGTCCAGGCCTCCTAGTCATCAGGAGTCTTTGGCAACTCCTGATCACCTGCACCCAGCAGTGCCACCCCCACCCTACCCAGGACTGTGGAACCGGATAGCTGCCACACATCCCCATCAGAGGCTCTTTGTAGGCACTGGCAGGTGTCTTTGGCAGCTTTGAAGTTGTCCGAACAATTTGAGGCCTCTGGAAGCTACCAGAAGCACAGCTCAGTGGCCAGGCTTTCTGAACTTCCCTTACCCTAAAGAAGTTCACCAGAGGGACAAGGGACAGACCACACACAGACACACACACACACACACACTCACACTTTCTCTCTCTCTCTCTCTCTCTCTCTCTCTCTCTCTCTCTCTCTCTCTCTCTCTCTCTCTCTCTCTCTCTGCTGGGGAGCATCAGCTACCAGTGCCCGGATGTCTCCCAAGAGATCCTCCTGTCTACTTATGTATCCCCTACCCTCTGGCTGTCCCTAGAATGCCTTTTGAATATTCTAGATTTAATATATGTAGATGTCTTTCCAAAGACCTTGAGACTCTGTGGATTGTGCATGATCTTCATCTCATGCTTAGTGCTAAAGGGGCCCATGGAGCCTCCCCTTTGACTGGCCAGGGCTCCCAACCCTTCCCCCTCTGCCCCTCCCCCGCCCCGCCAGCTACTCTGCAAATGACATCAGCCCCGGGGAGGATCATGCATTACGGTAATGCCCCGTAATGGGTTTCCATGGTGACGGCTAAGTCCTCGGGAAGAGGTTGTGTAACAGGGACCTATAGGATATGATTTTTAAGTTTCCTTAAAATACTGAACAGGAAAACAAAAGGTTTTTCAAGAGGCAGTGCTTCGTGTCCCGGAAGCTTCTGTGGCAGGAATGCTTTATTTCCCAAGTATGTGGCTGGGCTCTCGCTGCGTGAGACAAGCATTTGTAAAAGTCTTGATCCAACGAGGAAGTCTGTTAAAAGCAAGTTCTCTGTAACAGCGTTGAAGGAAAACACACACACACACACACACACACACACACAATAATACAGTTTGGTTATCATTTATTTGTTAAGCAATGCTACGGCATTTGCAAGGCTTCCTGGCTTTTGCTACATGTTATGAATCTGACTGTAACCAGCGGTTGTGTATATAATATGTTGTGGTGAACAATGCATGGGGAGTGATAGCAGATGTTAAGAGAGAGAGGAGGGAGGTGGCTTTTAAGTACCGGATGGCATTTCCTGCCTGCCATGGCGATACATGATATAGTGCTCCGTGGTGTGCAGAATGCTACTGGTTGTCATAGCAATGGAACACCATCCCCAAGAAAGGAGGAAAGGCTAGAGTACGACGCTTCGTTTCGCTAGGATGGAGCTGCAGTTACAACAACGCGATCATTGTTAGCGCCGTCTTTATCTTCAAATAGTAAAATCCATGCTACTTTTTTTTTTTTTTTGCCTCTTAGTGATCCTTCTGAGTGGCCCCGACGCCATCCTAGGACAAGTTATCACACACACAGTCTGCTGCCGCCGTGTGAGAATGTTGTACCTATTGCCTCTGCTCCACGTCAGTGTAAAAATAGGTTACGATTTCAGTGCCTCCATGAGCTCACTTTCAGCCGCTGGCCTAGCTCCCCACGCTTCAGAGTTCGCACACCTTCCCCGTAGGTCTCTGCAGGTCATGTCTGTGTTCCGCCTGGCCGTCTGCATCACCTCCCCTCCATCTTTCCTCAGCCATGGCGGCATCAGGTTAGCCCTGAGGGGACCACTCTTCCGGGAGAACCAGCTAAACTGAAGCGCATCTCTGCTGAGGGTTCTCAGTCTTCTCGGGGGGAGTCTCCCGTGTGTCGGTCCAGTCTTAAAACCTGCCCAGCCAGCATGGCTCAGTGGTTGAGCATTGACCTATGAACCAGGAGGTCACGGTTCGATTACCAGTCAGGGCACATGCCCAGGTTGTGGGCTCGATCCCCAGTGGAGGGGGGGGGTGGCGGGGGCATGCAAGAGGCAGCCAATGAATGATTCTCTCCCTTCATTGATAAAAACCAAATCCACACCTGGGCTTGCATACAGTGGATGGAAATTCCTCTGATGTTCGTTTGTCGTGGCGGGTTAACTCCACAGGGCTGCTAGGGGGCCCAGGCAGAAGTACCATTTGGGTCCAGATCAGTGTCTCTGCCACAGTCATGGCAGCAGCCCTCCTTCTGGGCCTCCAGCCCATGAGTACACATTCTGGGCCCTACACGGTGGGGGCAGGTGGTGTGAAAAGGGCCAGCGTGTCCATCGCAGCCTCTGAAAGCCCAGCTCACACTGCAGGTCCTCACGACACCGTTTCGGTCTGATGACGGTAGAGCACTTACCAAGTGTCAGGCACTTTGCTACATGCTTTATACATGTGAGCTTGTGTGATCCTCCCCAGCCCATTTTACAGACAAGGAAACTGAGGCACACGGGTGCGTGTCTGGACTGAGATCACACTGGTAAGGGCTGGAGCTGTCTCCAGAGCTGTGTTTTCCCAACTGCGCTGCCGCGTCCTGAGATCTGAATCGGAGCCACGCGAGGTCCCAGGAGCATCCGGGGACTTGGCTCCTGGGAGAACCGCTGGGTCCGTGGTGCAGAGGGAAGAAGAGAAATGTGGTGGAAAGAAAGGAGGAAGGGGCTTGGGAACTAACCTAGAAAGTGTTACTTGCGAAAAGTAGAGTAAAGCAGACTAAGAGAAACAAAAAAAAAAATCCTGCTCACACGATATCAACATGGAATTGTACCTCCTTACAATAAAAAGGATAGTAAACCTCAAGCGATTATTAGTGCTGAGAGTGGCAAGGGCCCTGCCATTTTCCTGTCTTATAGCTTCTAGCGTACCTGACTCCACGTGATCCCAGCACTGCACCCAGCAGTGTAAGGGGTGCCCCCGAGTACATTATCCCATTGATCCAAAGGAATAGCAGACTTACAAGTTATCATGGTAACTAATAGCAACTAACCTTAACTGCCCATTTCTAAGTACGAGGCATTGTTCTCAGGACGTTGCATGCATACCTTGTTTGATCCCCACAGCAACCCTGGAAGGGAGGGAGGGGCTGTTTTTGCACTTTCCAGTTGAGGAAACTGAGGCACAGGGAGGTTAGTAAAGCCACCCTGCCCCAGGCTGCACTGCCAGTGCTTGGCCCGGGTAGCAGTCCTGCACTCGCCAGGTGTGTGCCGAGAAGCCACCGTGTGTGGGACCCTGACTCCGGCGCTTGGGACTTGGTGCTGAGCAGGCACACACGGCCCCTCTCCGTGAGGCTGACCTTCACACGTGCATGCAGGGTATGAGCTCTGAGCATCTCTGCCGAGTATTAAAGGATGAGGAAGGACGTTTACAAAGATCCAGGATCCGGAGGGATGATGTGTCAGGCAAACGCAGAAACTACAGATCCAGGAGCTCCGATGGAGGAAGAGCTGGGAGCATAAGGAGGGGCCCCGCTGAGGGCCGGACTGGGAATAGGTTTGTGTGTCGAGGTGCAGCCTTCGTACGCGGCCCCGGCCAGCATAGTGCGTCGGTCGGTTCCGTCCTCTCGTTCTGTGGATCGAGAAGCCCAGAAAGTTCCTTGGAGACATTTGCTGCAAGAGCAGCCCCACGTGTGTTTATTTGCTTTCGCTTTCCTAATAAAAGCCAACGTTGGGAACGCCCGAACTATGCCTCTACGGCCAGGGAAATGTTGGAATAAACTGTGCATCGGTGAAAAGGTCGAGAGGCCAGGACTTCCTGTTGAATGGAGGGGGGAAAGGAAACAAGTTGCAGAGCGTGCGTCTGTCTTCACGGGAGAGCGCAGCCCCATCTGATTGTGAAAGATCCGGTTCTTGTCTGCTGGTCTGCAGAGAAACGGCTCTGGACAGATGCACATCAAGCTTGTGGGAAGGTTACCTTCAGAGAAGGGGCAGGGCGATCGGATCCCGTGACCTTTCTGTAATGACCTACGTTTTAAAATGAGCTACCGTATCCTTGTACCAGTCAGATGGTTAGAAATTAAGTTAAAGAAGAAAGATCCATTGACTTGGTCCCATTGTGCACCTTGAGTTGGTTGGAAAGTCAAGTCTAGGCCCACGCAAGCCCCCCAGTATTCCAGCACAGAGGGGTGAGGTAGACGGGACTCAGGAGCTTCATCGCCGGCCGGGCATTCGTGGCCACGAAGTCCCAGGAACCACACACATGTCAATGAGTTAAATAGGGTTTCGCTAAATGAGTGTGTGTTTTTCAAAAAAAAAAAAAAAAAAACACCAAAAAAAAAAAAAAGGACTCCAGCGTCTAATGGCATTAGTATTCCAAGCAGCTGAATCCCAGGCTGGAGAAAGGTACAAATGATGATTGCTCGTTAGCAAATAGAATACAGATGTTAGCTTCATTCTGCCTGAGTGCGTTGGCACCGTGGGGAGCCGCCAGCAGCATGAGCCAGGCCCAGCAGCTAGGCTGCGGGCCCTGCACAGGGGTGGGCTCTGCCAAGGGAAGGGACACCCCTCCCCCCTCACCCCCCCCCAAAGCTGACGGGGCTGGACTCCATCCATCGCGTCTGCTTGTTTGTTGGAACTGATTGGCGGGAGTGGGACATTCGTGTTTCTAAACCAAACGAATGTTTTATATTTAAAGGTTGTTTTATTTTACAATTATTTAACAAGCACCCTATGAACTGGAGTACCTGGTTGTCTTTGGAAAGGATCCTGAGGCTCAGAAAGGTGAAGTGACTTGCCCAAAGTCACACAGCAGCTGGATGAGGAACTTGAACCCAGACTTTCTGGTGCCCTTCTCAAGAGGAATGTGGCCGAAACCGGTTTGGCTCAGTGGCTAGAGCGTCAGCCTGCGAACTGAAAGGTCCTGGGTTCGATTCCGGTCGGAGGCATGTACCTTGGTTGCGGGCACATCCCCCGTAGCGGGTGTGCAAGAGGCAGCTGATCGATGATTCTCTCTCATCGATGTTTTTAACTCTCTATCCTTCTCTTCCTCTCTGTAAAAAACAAACAAACAAACAAACAAACAAACAAAAAGTTTCTTTCTTAAAAAAACAAAAAGAAGAGGAATGTGGGTAAGAGAGGCAGACACCTCCTCAAAGCATGTTGAGAGTTCACTCTGTCATCCTTTTCCTGAGTCACCTGCTCCTGGCATGTGCCCTGACCTGGAATCGAACCGTGACCTCCTGACTCAATGCTCAGCCACTGAGGCATACTGGCTGGGCAGTTGTGAAAGGTTTTGATGACAGCGCCGCACAGTGAGGGCCACGTGCGGGCTTTGGATTTTCACTAGGGATGGGGAAGGAGCTCCAGGGTGTCGGTGATGTGGAGGAAAATGCCCCCGGAGAGTCAGGGCTGGCCGAGATGCCCGAGAGGCTGGCTGGAGGGTCAGGATGGCTCCAGAGGTTGGAATGCCAGATGGGGAGGCTGGACCATGCTTGTGGGGTGGAGAAGTGGCAGAGGCTTAGAAGGAAAGGGGTTCCCACGGACAGTGGTTTAGCAGGGACACCTGTTTGAAGGGAGAGTAGGCCGCCCAATAACATTTTGTGGCAGCATTGATGAAAAAATGCCATAGGAACTTGACCCTTTGCTCAAGCCATTTGGCCTGTGGTAAAATTATACCATCTGGGTTTGTTATACGTCGTTTGACTTAAAGTCACAGAACCTGTTGATGATGTTCATTAAGCAAAGGCTGCCTGTGGTTTCAGGGGCTCTGGCTCCAGGGGAGAGCTCTGAGGTTAGGAGGGTAGCTGGTGGCCTGCATGGATTCTAGCGCATTTGTGGTGTGTTTGTTCGAAACTCCTTATCTGCCAACACATTTATCCCCTTGATCTCTCCCTATACAAGATTCTGCTTTAGGTTGAATGGGGTGGGGTTAGGAGAGGGAGGGGAAGCTTAAAGATGTTTTTTGGTTGTTGTTGTTGTTTTTTAATCCATCTGTGATGTCAGAAAGTTCATATCTGATGAGGGCAAATACCTTGTACTCAAGTGTGTCTCCTCCCTATCCCCCTACCTCCCCACCCCACCCCCACCCGTACAAACTCTACTGTCTGTCCACCCTGAGTCCTATAGTTGCCCATGAACCTACTCTGCAATCAGCAGACTTTGTCTTCCTGGCTGGTGTGGCTCAGTTGGTTGGGCATCATCCCATGCACCAAAAGGTTGCCGGTTCAATTCCTGGTCGGGGCACCTGCCCATGTTTCTCTCCCACACCAAATTTTCTCTCCCTTCCCCTCTCTCTCTAAAAATCAGTAAAAATATTTTTTTTGCGGGGGGGGGGGGGGAGGGGGACACCTGACTTTGTCAGCCCCGGTGCCTGTGTGATTGGAACTAGACTTGCTGCCCGTGACCCGGCCCGGCCAGGCCTTTGCGCTGCTCACTCACACCCTGCTCCTCGGCGAAAGTGTCCCATGTCTCACTTCTGACTTTTGACGGGATGAGGCGGGCATGCCTCTCAGCAAGGTCATACGTTCTGTCAAGGGTGAGAAGATATGGTCTGTGTCTACGGTGAAACGAAGAGTTTAGGTCCGGGAAGCCCCGTTCTTCCTCTATCCGCATCTGCCCAGCTGTTCGAGTTCCGAGACAGCAAAGCCATCAGGTTTTTTCCGCCGTCTTGCAGCCACCACCAGGCACGCATATCGAATGTCGCTGGAGGGGGCCCGGTCCAGCACATTCTCCTGACGGCCGCGGGACAGGGGTGGCACCAAGAAGCCACTTTGCTTCTGCATTTGGGCCCGTGGGGACACGCAGCTTGGGTAAGGTGACCAGACATCCCACTTTTGGCGGGACAGTCACGATTTTTAACAAGTTGTCCCGAGTCCCGCGGCGTTTTTTAAAAAATGCCTCGGGTCGAATTGTTAAAAATTGGGACATCTGGTCACCTTAAGCCGGGGGCATGTCCTACGGAGAAACAAATCCGAGCTTCCGGGCACCGCTGGCCGTAGCGTCTCCGTCCAGCCCGGGTGGCTCTGCTGTCGCTTTTCAGTAAGTGCTTGAGCAACAACCTTTTCCACCTTATTGAACGGGTAGAATTTGGTGTGGTCCGATGCACGCTGCCTCGGGGGCATAATATTAATTTAGAAGCAGCATTCTAAATGACGGGAGCCTTTTCTATAATGATGTGAAAACTGTTCTGCTTCTGAAAATCAGAATCAAACACGAAACAGTGCGTGTCTCCGAAAAGGAGTCCGATAGCAGTGCCCAGGTCTTCTGCCAAAAAATAAAATAAAATTATTTATCCTCTTGACTCTGAAGAAATGAAGCAGAAAGGTATTTGAGGCAGGAAAGAGGGGGGCGTGATTATTGTATGCCCCAGACAAGAAGCCAGCTTTGCAAAGCAGCACTTTTTTAAAACTCTAATCCAGACAAGAAAAACTGGGCGCCTTCCCTCAGAGGGCAGGCTCTGTGCACGGTACCCGGTGGGAGCCTGAATAACCAGTTTGGATTTTGAAAGACAGAAGCCCCTGCCCACTGCTGATGACTGCGGTTTAATTACGTGATTAACCCACCGATCCTGTTCTTATCTGGTTTACGGTAACTTGCAACATATCCCGTGAGAGACGCTGCCTCTGCCCGGCTCACGTCCTCCCTCGTTTCTTGGTAAACCATCTGGAGGTAAATTCTTCTCGTAATTCCTGCTTTGTTAGAGGGCTTGTCTTGCCTCGCCTCCCCCCGGGTAAACACTTTTACAGTCGGAGGCAGCGTCTGGCCCTCTGATCCCATCAGAAAATGGAATTGTGCGCTCCCGGTGTGCTGGCAGTAGCCTGTGGGTTTTTGGTTTTTTTTCTTCTTTTTAAAGTACTCTGCTCAGATAGAGGGTGTCCACATTACCAGGTCCCCGCCGCTGAGAGCGAGAGAGGAAAAAAAAAATCTGAGGAAATGCGGAAAATATGGTTCGATCCCCTCCAAGTGGAAGCGCCTCGGGGGGAGGGGGGTGTGGATTCTGTGAAAGGGGTCGTGGCAGGTGGGTCAGCGCCAAGTGCCCCCCGCCCTGGAGAGGGGTCCTTGGCCTCGCTCCCTCTTTTCACAGCCATGATTGAGTGGAGAATATCCCCGACGTGACTCACAGAGGCTGCCGCGTGCTCCCTGCCGGTGCCCCAAAGCCAACAGAATGGGCAGGGTCCCAGTTTGGAGCGGAGGGCACGACGCCCAGGCCTTTGTTTGCTGTGGAGTTGTCCAGGGCAGCAGAGCAAATAAATGTGAAGAGATTAACCAAACAAGAAGGCCCGGCCCCAGCGGCCCTTTCTGTCCTGCCTGCAAGTGCAGCCACCAGCCAGCCAGCCGCAGGGTGGGCAAGGCAGGGCCCTGGGCCTGGGCGGGGACCTTTACAGACAAACCAAACCCTGTCCTGTTGCAACCCTGGTGGGCGCCTAGGATTGGGCTGGCTTCATAAGGGATAGAATGGATTTTTAGCAACCGAGTCCAATACCCTTATTTTACAGATAAACTCCCATGTTTAATAGATATGGAGACCGAGGCCATTTGTGCTAAGTAACCTGCCTGAGACCAGTCAGTGGCTAAAAAGAAGACAGCGCCTCGAGGTTGAGAGTGTGTACCCTGACTTACTTGTTCATCTCGGGGAATTTTCTGAATCCATAGCCAGTGTCTGGCTCCTTTTGTGCGTGTGTGCGTGTGTGTGTGTGTGTGTGTGTGTGTGTGTGTGTGTGGCACCGAGAGGCTTTGCGTGTTTCGGTCTTTTTTTAAAAAATTATTTTATTGATTTTTTACAGAGAGGAGGAGAGAGGGATAGAGAGCTAGAAACGTCGATGAGAGAGAAACATTGACCAGCTGCCTCTTGCACACCCCCTACCGGGGATGTACCCGCAACCAAGGTACATGCCCTTGACCGGAATCAAACCTGGGACCTTTCAGTCCGCAGACCGACGCTCTACCACTGAGCCAAACCGGTTTCAGCGCGTGTTTCGGTCTTCAAGGATCCCGGAGAAAAGGCTTATTGAGCCAAGACCCGTGAGTTAACTGAGTGCCCTGGGAGTACCGTCTCTTTCTTTGATGCCGTCAGAGTGAGTGTGTGGCAGTGAGAGGAAGCGAAAGCCTAACAAATTATGAGTTACGCCCTTGAGCGACTGCACCACCATGTTGGTATCGCAGGATTTTTTCTAGAAACACAATGGTCAGATTTCCTCTGGAGGGGTCTTAGCTATTATTCCTCTTCAGTTGTCTCCACTTAGGTGAGCTGGAGGGTCATAGCCTCAAACCAGAAGCTTGCCCTAGACAAAGGATTTATTTTACTTTTCTATATACCTCTCTCTCAAAAAAAAAAGAGGAAGAGGAGGGAGGTGACTTATGATGATAAAGGTGGGGGGGGAGATTACTCTCTCTTTCTCTCTCCTTCTCTTTCTCTCTCTCTCCCTCTCTCTCTCTCTTCCAATTCTTATGAAGCCACTAATTCCCTCATGAGGACCCCACACGCATGTCACAGTCTAATTCTAATTCCCTCCGTAAGGCCCTATCTCCAATACCTTCACATGGGGGGGTAGGGGAGCGCTTCAACATGAATCATGGAGGCATACAGACATTCAGTTCTTAACAGAAATCAGCTTTCTTGGCATTGCCAAGATTTCCAGCTCACGTCAGACCAAAGAAGCATAGAGCCTTATTTCAGCAACTGGGAGGGCATTGGTCCTGTTCTGATGATGCAGTGTCGGATGAGACTCGGTCTCTGATAAGTGAGGGGAAAGCCAGTGATTCTCACCGTTCTTGGTATAATCCACCCCTGAGAGGGCTGGTCATAAAAGCGATGGGCTCTCTCCAGACGCCTGCACAAGGCCCCAGTGATTGTGGGCAGGTGCTCTCTGCAGGCTCCATGTAGGTCAGTCACCCCACAGACCGGCCACCCACGCCCACCCCTCTCTCAGGGCGGTTTCCTGCTCTGTCTTCGGTGTGAGCAGCTCTGTCCTTCCTCACCGCCTGCCTTTGTTGGGTGGTCATCAGGAAACGAAGGGACAGATGGTCAGGTCCCCGGGCACCAGTGAGACGCAGCGGCTGGAGGTGAGCACCGTCCGCCCGCATTGAGAGAATTGGCTTGTGCAGCTGCGTCCATGGGGGCTCCGATTCGCATCTTTCCTATTACCGTTAGTTAATAAACACGACAGAGATGGCTGGGCCACTTTGGAAAATGAAGATGGTGATAAAAAATGAATTTACTTGGGAAGCTTAATCTCCAAAATAGCTTCAAGTTTGGAGCGCTCATCTCTGCAGTTCTGAAAACAGCAGAGAGAGAGAGAGAGAGACACAGAGTGACCTCAGCCGGCCTGGTGAAACGTGTCTAGTCCTGGTTAAATGTACTCAAAGAAAGAATTGGATAAATTAACAATTTGGTGTGAAATGGGATCGGTAAATATAGTCCACTTTGGATTCATTAGCTCTCTTTTTGGGTTTTTGTGTGTGTGTGTGTGTGTGTGTGTGTGTGTGTGTTCTTCAAAAGGCTTCGATGGAGAAGATAGGCAGCTGGAGAATGTGGAGAAATGTAAAAATTGTGTTCTGTCCAAGTGGTGGCGTTTCTTTTGAGAATAAAACGGAGTGAGCAGATTTGCTGTTCGGGAGATGCCAGGATTTTTCGATGAGGAAGGCATGCTTTACTTTTAAACCTGTTCAGTCTGGTGAACCCCCCACAGGAAGGGGCTGGCCTAATAGCTCCTCACCCCCACCCCGATTTTAACCCTTTCCGTCCCAGGTGTCCAGGCCGCCCTGCCGCCGTGGCCAGCAAATAGCTCAGTGACAGGTGCAGTCCAGAAGCAAACGTTAGATGCGACGGGAAAGGATGGGGTTCGATTTGTGGCTGGTTTGTGTAAATGAACGCAGCACCTGGGGATCAGTATGGTAGACCCCGGCTTACGAAGCAGCAAAGCGAAGCCTTTTACGTTCACAGGATCTGCCTGATGGCAGTACCCCGGCGCGGGGCTGTGTCAGGGCTCAGTTCCAGAACCGGGACTTACAGGCGTGCACTTTGCAAAACCCTTGTGACACGTGAGATCGGAGTTCTGGGCCGGGCAAGTCCATGAAGTGTTCCAATAAATAGTGTGATCTCGAGGAATTCACCACTGATGAATATGAAGCCACTAATTCATACAGTCACTGGGCCACTGTCAGGAATATGGGGTCCTCATGAGGGAATTAGTGGCTTCATATTAGTGGCCCATATTCCTGGCGGTGGCCCAGTGACTGTACGCAGGCATTTGAGTTTGTGTATCAACTGCCTTCTTCGTGTACCACGCTGGGACTTCCCTTTGAGATGCAAATGGCCTGGTCTCACTTAAATACCTTCGCTGTGATGCATTCGGACCTGCTCCTCCGACTTCTTTTACTGGACCCAACGGAAGTCGCAGCGAAGTACTATTTCTTAGTAGCGACCTGCCTATGAAAGCAGGAAGGCAGTTATTCTTTTATGTAAACTCTCGTTTTGGACACCCCTGAATAGTAGCAAAAGCTTTCCTTTTCTGACTAGAGGAGCTTTTACAAACTCAGCAAACGGTTCACTCCCAGGCTGTTCTCCTCAAGAAGAGGACCCTGGTTAAGAAAGAGAGGGTGGTGAACTTCTCGGAGCCGTTTTATTCGAGCCTCCGGCGGAATGTAAGTGTTGGGACTTGACATTGTCTTATCCGTTTGAAACTACTGATGCCAGACTTTGGTGTTTTCAGTCCCTCTTCTCAGCCAGGAAGAGGTGAGCTGGTGCTGCAAACATCTCTCTTCCCGGCATCGCCGGCATTGACAGGGGTGGGGGGGGAGGGGGTCTGAAACACAGTGGGGAAGGAGATGGCCATTTGTCAGGGTTGCTGAATGGCTGCTGGTGCGGAGGCAGGTGTTCCGAAGGGAAGGGCCTTGAGAGACGGATGAGCTGCTAGGCCTGATGTCGGAATCGGAACTAGAATTGACGTGGCCACCAAGTGAGGTGCTAACCACAGCTGATTGTAAACTGCCTCTGCGAGGGCCTCGGCCCATCATTTTCTGCCATCGCCTCTGTGTTCCCCTCTGTCTGGGCCTGCCTCAGGCATTTCCTCTGGGAGATGGTTTCAGAGGGTCTCAGCTCAAACATTCTGTCATTCCGTGATTTGAACTGAAAGCAGTCTGGCTATGTGAAAATCCAGGTGGGCTTTATTTCCTGGCAGAATGGTTCATTCCGTATAATGATTTAGACTATATAAGATGGAAATATTGTCCGGCCGGTGTGGCTCAGTAGTTGACCCTTGTCCCAAGCACCAAGAGATCACGGGTTCCATTCCCAGTGAGGGCCCATGCCTGGTTTACAAGATCAATTCCCCCATAGGGGCATGCAGAAGGCAGCTGAATGATGTTTCTCTCTCTCTCTCAATCAGTGAAAACATTTTAAAAAGAAATATTGCGAGGAGAGGTCAATGGGAGGGGAAGGAGACATATGTAATACTTTAAACAATAAAGAATTGCATTTTTTTTAAAGAAATATTGCTAGGTGAAGCCAGTTGTGAATGGGGAGTAATAAAATAACAATCAGATTTTTTTTTAATGATGTGGAGGCTCTGTATGTAGCAACTTTACAAAACATTGAAGTGGAACAGCGATCGGGAATTTTGCTTTTCAGCGCTGTTACTACACGGATGCCTGGGCAGTAGATTCACACAACTACTGGCATGTTAACGTGAGGGCTTGCTTTTGCCCTTTACCACGGTCAGAAAGACTGGTAAGCTGTGTCTATTTAAAGAAGTCAAATGTTTCTCGGTGAAGAATGATAATTACCCCACCCGGAACAGATCCCAGTTCTTTGGGGAGTAAGCACGGACTCCTGACCTCAGAAATGGGGGGACTCGGGCTGCCCACCACTGTGACGCTGACGGGGCAGGCCTGGCCCCCCCCTTTCATGTCCTTCCCAGCGTGGAGGCAACACGGCCACAAGAGGTCGATTTGGCCAGTGTGGTCACGTTTTAAAAAGAGAACCGTAATTATGACCTCTAATTATGTACAGTTATGCCCGCTGAGTTAAAGATAATGGCGCCTCCTGCCTGGAAGTGTAAGTTAATTGCCTACAAGGGTCAGGAGGGTGGTGACCCCTCTCGCTTCCCTGCACGCACTCCCCCAACCCAAACCAGGCAGGCCCCATAAGACAAACTAAACGGGGCCTGCTGTGCTTTGTCATGTTGCGTAAGCCTCTGGTTTAACCCTTGTTTAGCCCTTATTCCAGCAGAAAAGCCAAACGTAACTCATGTTCAAGAGGGAAATGGAACTTCAGAGAGCCCAGATCTAGCAAGGGTCCCCAGGTGGCCTTCTCTGGACCGGTTTCATTTGGAGTTCTGGGACATGAGCCCTGTTTTTATGGATAAAGGGCATGTTCTGCATCTGGTACAGTTAGTCTGGTCTATTTTGCCACCACTTTTTCTAATTAATAAAGCTTTGTATTACAGAACATTTCAGTACACTGCAAAGAATATTATATCTATATGGCTAATATGCAAAGTGTCCCCTCTGGAGTTCGATCGCTTGCTATGATGTGCCCTGACCACCAGGGGGCAGCACGGAATATGGCGGGCAACCAGCGTTGGTGGTGCTGGCTGAGGGAGCAAGGGAAGGAGGGAGCGGAGAGGTGGGGAGAAACCACACAGTGGCAGCAAGGGAAGGAGGAGGCAGGGTACCTGATCAGCCGTGATCTCCAGCCAGGCCTAGGGACTCTACCCATGCACAAATTTTGTGCACCAGGCCTGTAGTAGAATAATAAACTCTTATTATCTTTCATCCAAAGCTGGCCAGTCTGTTTCATCCGTAGCCCTCTCACTTCCCACCACATTCCACCCTCCAGTAATGAGGGTTTTGGAGCAAATCCCCAGATTTCATAGAATTTCTAATATATCTCAAAAATATAGAAACTTTTTTTTTTTAGTGCAGCCAATAATACGCCTTAAAAAACAACAAAACATAATTCCTTAGTAATTTGTCGGTTTTTACTTTTTCCCGATTGCTTATTGTGTTTATTTTTTAATGATTTGTTTTTTGAACCAGGAAGCAAGTTTTATACATAGAAATTGACATATCCCTTAATCTATAGGTTTCCTTCCATAATTATCTAGCCACCTCTGTCTTTTATTGCTGCTGCTGTTGAGGTTGAGTTGTTTGTTCTGCAGTTTTTCCCACAGTCTGAATTCTGGTTCATCCTGTGTGATCATTTAACATGTTCCTCTGTCCTCCTGGATTTTCTGTAAACTGGTGGTTAGATCAGCAGCAGGGTTTTTGGCACTTACTGTTTTGGGCCAGAAAATTCTTTGCTGTGTGTGCATTGCAGGATGTTTAGCAGTATCCCTGGGCTATGCACACGTACACACACATGCACACACACCACCCATGTCCTTCCCGCCTCTCTACCCGTGGGCTCTCGCACTTGGGGGTCTCCTGCCCTCAGCAATGCCCCCTTCTCCAAGGGGATCTCCTTCAGAATCGGGGTGGGGTGGGCACCTTCTCATTTCCCTCCTGTAGCAGTGTTACGCTCAGCTCTTGTTGGGTGGAAGACTTAATCCTATTATTTCCATAGTATCTTTACTTATAGTCTGAATCTTGAATCTCTGTTTCCACACATTTTCATATTTGTGTCTAAAATGTGTTGCTAGCGAACAGTTTAACGCTATTGTTTATGCTCAGCGACGGGTGGAGGGTGCCGACGTCCCCGTATGAAGCTGAGTGTGCACTCCCCCATGAGTGTGCGCTGTGTGGCCTCCCCCTTGTATCTCAAACCCAGAGGCTTCAGTGTGGGCCGGGCGTCCCGGAGGCAGGAGGCAGGAGGCAGGAGGCAGACCGGCTCGAGGGGAAGGGCCTGGGTCTGATCAAGGAAAACAAGTGCTCTGTGCATTATTTCTGTTTTTTGATGGAATATTTCATGATGTATGTTGTTTCGGGGAACTGCTCAAAAGTTTAAAAAATGTATCAAGCGATAGATTTTTTGTTTGTTTGTTTGTTTGTTTGTTTTTCCTAATGTATTTCTGTGGGGGAAGGATTAGCCTAGAAAACGTAAAAAGCTGCATATTCAAACTGAAGGCCCAGTAATCCTGTTGCAGGAGTCGCTGCCCAATTTCAAGAGCAGTGTGGGGGCCTGCCATGTGGGGCCTGAGGACAGAAGCGGGAATCGGATAGACCAGTGGTCGGCAAACTCATTAGTCAACAGAGCCAAATACCAACAGTACAACGATTGACATTTCTTTTGAGAGCCACATTTTTTAAACTTCAACTATCTAGGTAGGTACATTGTTATTAACCTAATTCGGGTGCTCCTAAGCTGGCCTTTGCTAAAAACTCAAGGGGCCAAAGAGCCACAGATTTGCCTACCACTGGGAATAGAGCTCCAGGTCTCTAGTGGGAAATGTGTTCACCTGCTTTGGTTCCTCTTTGTATCTCAGCTCAGGCGTCTCCCTGGGGCAAAGGTGGGCTTTCCAAGAAGCACCGGATGGCGTGGTGTCTGTGTGTGCCCTTGGGCGTGCCTGTGTGAGAGCAGGCAAGGCCCTGGTTGTTCCGGGTTTCCTTCAGGCCTTTGCTTTCTTAGCAATAACGCCATCAGACCTCCCTTCGCTGGCGCACTACCAGTCAGCTTCCCTGAGTGTGCGAGGACCTCAGACCGGCCAGAGGGAAACCGGAGACTGCTCCCTGTCCTGCCCCCACAGCCCAGCCCTGGCGCTGCCAGTGTGTCTGCCTGCCCCGTGGTATAAACCGAATATCGGGATCCCACAGTAGCCCTTCCCGATCACACTCACCCTCTGTGCATTGCCCCCAGGGGTATGCTTTGCTATCCCAGCTTTCACACACACACACACACACACACACACCTGGGCCCACAGACAAGCACAGTGGAGGGAGAGCCGATCTGGGCCTCGGTAGACAGATGGGCATCGTCCCAGATAACAGGCTCCACTTTCATTCAGAAGTCGGTGGTGGCAAAGCAAGGGGATTCTGTGACACGTGCCTGACCTCAAATCCCAGTGGATCGGGCACCAGGGCTCAAGGTCTCATTCCTCTGACGTCCCTTCCCCTCTACACCTTGCTGGTGGTAATCCCTACCTACTGGATTCTCGGGGTGCCCCTCTCTGGAGATGCTGTAATGGGTTTTCTGGTGGTCTGTCCACAGATGAGTTACTTTAATTTATCCTCACTCTGCCCACGTCCTCTGACTTGAGATGGGTTCTTAAAATACGCTCTGGCATGCCTTGAAGCAACCAAAGGAAAATGCTGGGCGCCCCTCCAGTTGGAGAGCATGATGCTGCCCACACCGCGGCATCTCGCCACCACAGCATCCGCCCGGGGACACGGAGGTGTGAGCTCCGGAGGGCAGTGGTCGCCCCTTCCAGGCGTTTGAGGAGCAGCCCTCTAGTAAGGATGTTGATTTCCGTGCAGGAAAACCCCTTTTCAGGGAAGAGATCATTGCAACAGAATCATCTTCCTGGGACAGGACCACAGAGAGGCTGGTGCGGGACAGTGGGATTCAGTGTGGCAGGCGCTAGTTGAATGAGGCAGAGCTCATTGAAGATGCAGAAAGCACAGAGTGGGCTTCGTTTAATGCGTCTGGTGACACATGGCTCTCAGATCTAGGCGAGTTGGTGGTACTGTGATCCCCTGAGTCCATGGGTAATGCCTCTGTTCCTGAGTGTTTGGTTCTTCATCACCTGAGTGCAGGGAGGGAAGACCCTTGGGAGCCGGCAGGCAACGCTGGTGGGTGCCTGGGAGCGCTGGTGTCCAGGCTCGGAGCGGTGTGGACGCTCCCTGACACACCTGCCAGTGTCACTCCGGGACGGAATCTTTGCTTCTGGAAAAGAGGCTTTGCACGTCTGCCCGGCTGAAGACAGAGCTAATTGAGGATGCCAAGCAAATGGAAATATTCAATTGTCAGCACCCATGAGGATTGCATTGCCTGGCGTGGCCACCCTGAGGACAGCTGGAGTGGGGAGTCTCTGCAGGGGTGGCCAGCTGCCCTGGCCGCTTTGCTAGAGGTGGGAGTGGTTTCCTGGGTGAGGACGAGGCTGGAGGAGCTGATCTCCCAGTGGAGGGGAGCAGTTATCTTTGGGGAAGATGCTAACCGTGTGGACAGGGAAAGGAGAGACTACAGGTAGGTGTCCTGGAGGTCCCCCAGCTGTCTGGTGCTCTGGCTCCTTTACCCGACGTCTCCCAGCCTGGTTCTGTCTCTGGCTTCTGGACTTGGCACATCCTTCCTCTGAGACATCGGTGTGGCCAGGCCCCCCAGCTCTCAGGGCTCCCCTGGGCATCCCCATTCCTGTTCCTGCCCCATGGCAACACCTCGCACCCAGGGCCAGCTTTCTGCTCCCTGCTGGGTGGGTGCTGGCCTTGGTTGATGCGCCGATGGTTGAAGAAGCCAGGAGCAAGCAGAGACTAGAAGGCTCCAGCATTTATTCCCTCCCCTACTTCCTCCCAGTGTCAGAATCCCCTCTATGGGATCTCCCAGGTGCCCCAAAGAGACAAAAATGAGAGGATGCAGTAAATACATTTACAGAGGTGCGAAGGGGAAGCCATTCTGAGGAATTTACCGTTTCTCAGGCACCTGCAAGAAGTTAAAAAGAATGATTGTTTAGTCCACATGTGTCAAACACAAGGCCCGCGGGCCAAATCCGTCCCTCCAGGCCTTGCAATGTGGCCCGCACCGCGCTGTCATCACTGCACTCTGCTGCATTTCCATCACAATGACAGTTCATGACTGTTCAGTAAACCATTCGGCCCGCGATTTAGGCTGGATTTTAGATTTTGGCCCCTTCTCTGATTGAGTTCGACACCCCTAGTTAGTCACTGCGGACAGCAGCTGCAAGTACAGCTCAACGAGCCAAACAGTCAACCCAGTACCAGGACGCCTTGCCTTCTAAGTAATGGCTGCAGACCATAACCTGCTCTGGGTCTCCTGTCACCTTAGCCCTAGTCTTCAGGTTTCAGGATTTGAGATCCCTTTGCATTGTCCGTCTCAGTCCACACGGCTCCTTCCCGATCGCTCCCAGGGGCTGGAGAGGTCTTCGTCCTTAGGAAAATGGCGAGTGCCAGGTAACAGGTGTGGGCGGGTGAGCGTGCCTTGGCTGAGAGGAGGGGGATGGGTCCTACCACAGCTCGCTATCGGGTGGTCAAGGACTTCTTTCCATAGAAACGGGCCTGACCAACTTCTCTTGGGTTGCCTGATGTCCCCCGCCATCCTGCAGCTAGTAAGGACCCTCTGGTGTTGGTCTGTACAATTCTGGCAGTTCTGTGCTTAGCCCGTTTTCACCGGGTAAAGGCAGGGATCTGGTTGGTTACTTGCTTTTTCATTTGCCTATAAGTCTGGGTGTTGAACCAAGATAACATTATATTTGACATACTAACAAAGAGAATAAAAGATACCGCAATTCTGGGAGTCAGCCAAGTTTTCTTAGTTGGGACTCATAAAAAATGGACAAATTGGACTTCCCAGCGATTAAAAACTTCTGCTTATTCAAAGGCACTAATAAGAAACTGAACACCCAAGACATGGACTGGGAAAAACTACCTCACAAAGGACTTCTCTCTGGAAGGTCCAAGGAGACCTTCTAATGGGAAGAAGTTGAGCAGTTCAGTTTAAAGAATGGGCACAAACTTGAACAGGCTCTTCTCAAAAGAAGAGACTAGTTAGTACACAAATGACCACTGCTAGTAAGTACATGAAAGGGTGCTCAGCATTAAAACCGCCATGAAATACCACTACACATCTACAAGAAGGGCTAAAATTAAAAATATTGGCAATTACATCTAATGACAAAAATGTGGAGCAACTGGATCTCTCGCACATGGTGCCTCTTAGGAAAAAAAGAGCCTGTCAGTCCCTAGAACAGTGATTGTCAACCTTCTTCATCCCAGGACACACATAAACTAATTACTAAAATTCTGCATCACACCCCAAAAATATATTTTTTGCCAGATTGACGAAATTAGATATACCTTTGATTGATTTACTTTTAAAAAGTTGATGAGAGTAATCACCTACTCTTTTTGCTCCAAAGTGATGTTTTCAAAAACCAGGTGCCTATCCTGTATAATAAAAGCCTAATATGCAAATTGATTGAACCATGGCAGTGGGCAGAGGAGGGGGGTGGGCGGCCGGCAGGCGGGTGGGCGGCCGGCAGGCGGCACCAGGCCAGCCTTCCAACGTGGGCCCACCAGTCGCAGATCGGCTCTGATCACCGGCCAGGCCTAGGGACCCTTCTGTGCATTAATTTCATGCACCGGGCCTCTAGTACTTGTGTATAAGGACTTCTGGTTCCAAAAATTAACCAATCAGATGCAACTTTATTATGCGATGTACCCAATAAGATTCTGCTTTATTATATGACATATATATATATATATATATATATATATATATGGTTCAAGACAGGGCATTGACACCAGACGGTTTTTTAAAAAATTTTTTAATTTGGCAGTCTAAGGGAAAAGAGGTCAGTGCCCCTGACTAAATAGTCAAGTATTGCATGTTTTAAAAATTCTGCAGCACTCTGGCTGAAAATCATTGCCCTAAAAAGTTAAACATTGACTTACCAGAAATTACGCAAGGGAAATGAAAACATGTGTTCATAAACGATTGGTACAAAAGTTCGTAGCAGCTTTTTTTTTTTTTTTTTTTAATCCCAAACTGGAAGCAATACAAATGTCCACCTGCAGGTGGACAGATAAACCAATTGGAGCTTAGCCACACAGTGGAATACCACTCAGTAGTAGCAGTCATCAGGAATTCATCCACATCATGAATGAATACCAACGCCAGTCTAGTAGCTGCCCAGGGCAAGGGTAGGGATGTCTGCCCCCCAGGGGCTCAGGGAACTTTGGGGTGATGGAAATCTGCCTCTCGGCTGTGTGCTGTGTCTTCGTGATGGCCATGCTAGCACTGGAGTGGAATTGACCGGAACTCTATAAGCTACACACCAAGGCTGGCTTCGCGGTGTCCCCGGGAGGGCTGCCACTGTGCCAGGGCACACACACTGTGTAAATACATAAGCACGTTTTCTCCGACCGCGTGCCGTTCTCGAGAAGTTTGCCAATCCGCCTGCCAACCAGTTGGGGGGCTGGGCATCCTGTGTGCCTTGCCCAACATTCCGTTCTGTGCATAGCTTCTGTATGAAAGCGTAAGTCCCCCAGGAACTGACCTGTCCAGGATGCAGTGGGGCTGTGGGGATTGATTATGAATGAGCTCCTGGGAAGACTGGGCTCTGGGCCTGGAGGCCAAGGGCATGGCAAGTCTGGATGGAAGGAAGGATCGGGGGACTTGTCCTAAAGCGTCGTTGTTGCCTCGTTCGCGTGTTCACATTTGGCTTGGGTGGGGTCGTGGGAGGGTATTACGTGGGTCTGAAATACTCCCCATGTGGTCCTTTAGGTTCTGCGAAATTCATGGGAGTGTCGATCATGTTCTTTTCGCTGAAGGCCTCTTTCTCTTCCTTCTTTCTTGTTTATTTCATTATACCTTTTGCACCTTCCTCCTGAGGCCCACGGTGACGTTGAAGGATATGAAGTGCTTTCTTTCATTTCCTGGCAAAATCAATCCTGGCTCCTTTACCTGTGTTTTGCTCTTGTTCTGCCCCCTTCGGAACGCCCGGTGGCTCAGGAAAGCTCCGGGTTAAGAGTCACCTGGGGAGGCGGGGACACGGGGAGGGCACACTGTGGTCTGCTGCGCGCGGCACTGGCATTCTCACAGGTGGCACAGAGCCTGCCTTGCTGAGAACAAACAGGTGTGTGTTCTCAGCTCTGCAGGGCCCTTTCCAGAAAGAGGGAGCAGAAAGGGGAAGTGTCAGCCCCCATGGTTTGTGGGGTGCCAGCAATACCCCGAAACTACAAATTCCGCGTCTTGGCCACTGGCCCTGTGGGAAATCAAGAGGGCGGGGCAGCGGGACCCCTGGGAGCCGAGAGTGGAACTGTGTACGTTTTTCAGTTCATCCTTCAGCTGATAGATATTTTAAGATCCGTGGGACCCATGACTGTTTTAGGAATTTCACCCCAGGAATTGCTAAACAAGTTCATTTACCTGACTCTCATGCAATGTGCCTATTGAGATAAACTCTTACTCCATTATGGAGTGTAAGTAACGGGCCTCCCGCAGACAAAATAGAAAAGGGCTTGCAGAGTAAAAGCTCCTTTAGTGTTTTTTTTTTGTGTTTTTTTTGTTTGTTTGTTTGTTTTTTCCCCTTTTGAGACATTGTCTTCTGGAACCACCATCATCTCTGTTATTAATCACTTGTGGGGCTTTCTACTGCTTCCCATTGCTCCCTTGGAATTAAACTGCACCTATAAAATATGAAAAATGTACATTATAAACAGTTTTTTTTTAAATTAAAAAAAAGTCATTTTCTAGCATAATGCCCCAAATAAAGTGCCATGGAGCCATTAGTAGTAAATGGAATTCTTTGGTGTGTCCTTTGTACAAACACTGACAGGTGCGGTCCCCGCTCTCCTCCACCCCCTAACCCCCCACTCGTCATTGGGTTCCGCAGACACAGAGGCAGCGATCTGCAAGGACAAGCGCTCTGATGTCATCTTCAGTCGCACACTTCGCTTACTGGGCCGTTGGCGGCTTCTGTCACTCGGTGCCACCCCGGCACCATTAGCGAACCTCGCCCCCGGGCAGCTGGGACGCTGGGCTGGGGCAGATGTTCTTTTCAGCCTATTCACTGACCATTCTTGGGGGTTGTTTACTGTTGCCATGGTGACTTTCATTTCCATAGCAGCAGCACCGCTGCTTCTCAGAGGAAAATGAATTTAGTTATAAAAGGATAATATTTTTTTCTCTGTCTCCGGATAACCTGCCATCTGTCGACTGGTGGATCAGTCAGGATTCAGAAACCTATTAAGAATTACAGCAATGAAGTGATGAGCTTTTTTTTTTTTTTTTGGTCCCATATTAAAAACAATCCTGGGACAGACATTGTGCCCTCAACATCAAAACTTTGATTTTTTTTAATACATGTTTTTAAGTGTGTGTGTTTTCAGTGCCTTCACCGCTGCTGTATACATACATACACACACACACACATATCTCTCTCTCTCTCCCTCTCTCTCTCTCTCTCTCTCTCTCTCTCTCTCTCTCATAAATGCAAGTTATATTCTGTTGATGAGTGGAAATGACCAGTCATCGTGTGTGCACTGGACTAGATGCAGGTGTATGTTCTCTTCCTGGTGCTGTGACCCTCCCCAGTTCATTCAAGATTCCTGTGGCTGAACTTCCTGTTGTCGCCCCACTCTCCTGCACCCGCACCCAGGGAACAAGCTGTTGGGGTGTGTGGATCAGCCCCGTCATCAGGAACATACAGTGCAAATCCTGAAAGTAGCAAAAGGAGAAGAGAGAACATGCTCTGTTTTAAAAACATAGGGACCTGCCCCTTCCATCTCTTTCTAGAACACCTTTCTTTCTCCCTCTCCAATCCAAGTGGGAAGCAAGTCACCTTGGGGAGCTAGCTCATCCAGTTTCTGGGCTTTTCCCCCCCTCCCCCCCTTTCTTTCTCTCTCTGTTGCATTCATAAGCTGACGTGCAGGGGGAACAGCCACGCCCGCACACCGGCCCCGTTGTAAATAATGTTATTTATTGGTTGACTTTTCCAGATCCTGACATTGATGCTGCCAGTGCCATGATGCTTTTGAATACTCCCCCTGAGATACAAGCAGGTTGTGAGTAGCTATTTCTATAGCCTTCAGCGCCATAGTTTGTGAACTTAACCCTCTCGTGTACACACCAGGCCGTAGGGAGAACTAATGCTCCGGTAGAACCTCCCCGTAGAGTCACTTAAGACGACCTTCGTGCGTGATGACACGCACACGCATGTGCACACGCGTGAATGGAGGCGTAGGCGTGTCTCCGCACAGGGCATTGCAGAGCTCCGGGCTCGGGGGAAGGGAAGCGGGGCCTGTAATGAGTCCCAGCGGAGCGGCCCTCTCTGCGCCCTCAGGGACCCTCTGCCGGAGACGGAGACGGAGACGGAGACGCTCCGCGGGGCCAGCTGAGCAGGCCTGCCGCTGAGCGGTACCCATTTTTAGAAACCCCTTCTCCCTTTGGGATCTCATTAATAGCAGGCTGCCATCGTGTAGGTGGAGAGAGAGGAGAGGGTCGTCTGGCTGGGGTGGGTGTCATGCAGGAGCTTGGATGAGCCTTGAAATGGGTCCCCCGTGGCGCCCCGGAGTCATCGGCACCAGCCTTTCCGGGTGCCGAGGGCAGGAGGGCAGGCCTGATTAGCCAGCCGGAGCTCCTGTCCTCACCTCCCGCTGGTCGTTGAGCAATATTAGGCTGGAGACAACTCTTCTTCTTTGAGCTTCTTTCTATCCACCTCC
Organism: Pipistrellus kuhlii; assembly: GCF_014108245.1. Taxonomy (NCBI): domain Eukaryota; kingdom Metazoa; phylum Chordata; class Mammalia; order Chiroptera; family Vespertilionidae; genus Pipistrellus; species Pipistrellus kuhlii. The sequence continues at coordinate 1,340,971 of NW_023425404.1, forward strand.
TTACGTGTGTTTTTTTCCCCCCTGTCCCCTACATCTGGAGCTAGACTGCCCTGGTCTTAGAAAGACCTTACCAAGGGATGAAAAATGGCCTTGCTCGGAGATGTCTGTACCGTGGCCCTTCTGGCTTGAGATGAGTTCCTCTGCCCACGTCCCGCCCCCCAGCCAGAAACCTGCCGAGCGGACAGCCGGCTGGTCCGCCAGGGTCTGCTCAGCTCGTGGGCAGGACATGGCTGCGCCGCAGCCTCCTGCTGGGGAGACGCAGGCGTGGAGGTGACAGGGTGAATGCAGACCGGGCCGGGACACCGGGAGCTGGCGCCCACCTGGCTCGTTCTTATGGCCGGGCCCTCACCGCTGCTGGGGCTCTGGCTCTCGAGGGATCGCGTGGCCTCCTGAGCAGAGGGACTCCCCCACTTTTGGAGTCAGTAGTGCTCCCCGCAGAAGAGCCTCCGGCCTCAGACTCGCAGCAGGCGGCCTCGGTTATGAGTGGGCCACTGGGGCGTCCCCGGCTGCCCTTCCCAGCCCTGCACTGTTCACAGCCTGCCACCAGCTTGAGGAAGTTGGACTCCATCCTTTCTTACTTGTTCCTGTGGTTTTTTTTTTGTTTGTTTGTTTTTTTTAAAGATTCAAAATATATAGCCCAGCTTTCTCAGGAAGGACTTGCCCTCCATCAGGGGCCGCCCGTTCCTGCCGTTGAAGGCCCAGAACTCTCAGTCTCTCTTTGCTAAACTCGGACTGTTAGCCAGGCTGCCCCCTCCTCCGAGCAGCAGACACACTGGCCAGGGCGTGGGTAACTGGCACACTCCTGTCACCGGCAGTTGACCTGTAGTGTGGCTTTTGAGCAGATGGGTGAGGTTACAGGAGAGTGTTAGCACAAAACACCTCCATTCTCAGAGGACGTTGCAGGAAGAGTACAGACCGCACTGCAGCCGAGTGACGGCCTGAAATGGTTTCTGAGATCAAGTCACATAACTCCTCACGGGGGACACATGCTGACTTCACCGGAGCTGTGAACTTCTGGCACCTTCCTTAGCACCCCGCCACTGGTCATTGGTTTAAAACAAATGCGTCTGCTGAACTGGAGGAATGAGGTGAAGAGGGAAAAGGCACGGGGCTGGCCATTGGCAGGTCCTCCGAAGCTTCCCTCAGGCCCCACAGGAAGAGCAGGAAAAAGGCTTCTTTCTTTATTGGTTGGCAAGTGAATGGCTTTTAATGTTTTCGTGACTTAATGAACTTGTCCCCTCTCTTTCACTATAACCCTCAAGCTGTAAATAGTTATTTTTTCCCCAAGATAGCCATAGCCTCACCTTGAAATGCTGAATTTGAGTTTTCAGAGCTCAGCGTCCATGTGTTGGCTCTCTGCTCATTTTCAGAGGCTTCCCTGCCTCTCTCTTTCCACTGTGAGACGCCCAGCACACCTTCATGGAGGCCTCATACCACACAGGGACTCCGGGGCCCGGAAGGAGGAGCCACGATGCCCACAGGAGCCAAGGAAGGAGCAGCAGAGGAATAATCGGAAGTCTGGGCAGCGGGTGGGGTGCCAGCTTCCTGTCCCTCTGGCCCCGGAGTGTCCCCTAGGGGTCAGGGTAGAGCAGTGTGAGGGAGGTCCTGCCACTGCCCATTGGGGAGTGGGGCTCCTGCCTGCACACACCTGCCTGCAGTCTCCCCAGGCTGGTCTGGGCCGGCTCTGTTTATGGAGCCTCTTCGTGTGCCAGTATCTATAACCTCTTGTTTTTACCTCCTCACTGTCCAGTGCTCCTGTGCGAACGCGGCCACCAGCATGGTCTGTCTGCTGCTGTCACTCCCAGCCGTACCAGGTGGCCTGGGCAGCCTGAAAGCCTTTCCCTTTCTCATTGCCCCTTATAGCCACTGCATGCAGGTCACCAGACAGCAGCCACTTAGCGTGTTGTCTCTCGTCCTGCCCTTGCTCGGCACCTGCAAAGCCAGCTCGGGGCTGGCAGACAGGCCACGGCCCAGCGCCTGAGGTGGGTAGGTCATAGAAAGCAAATGACTCAAGAAGCTGGAGAAGGAGAGCCCAGCCAGCAAGCCCTTGAACTCTGGGGAGTCCCTCACTGCCCCAGGGAGCTCCGGGTGCTGGACGCCCATGGGTCCCTCGGCCTCTCATTGCAGCCGGGTGCTTCCCTTCCAAGGAGACAGCCATGCCGCTCATTAACACCTCAGGCCCCACCATGGCCTCGTGGGCCGTTCCCGCCAGCAACACCAGCGGTGACACTGTCTTTTTCGTGCGTTGCCAGTTGGCAGCCTGGGTAACATTCTGCAGGGAGGCTGCGCTGTCTCCCATGCCGGATAGGATACTCGAGAGGACTCGCCTTCCCCCAAAATCAGGGCAGAACATTGCTGCAGCACCATCTCTTCCCCTCTGGGTTATGCTTCTAGCTCAGTGGTCGGCAAACTCATTAGTCCACAGAGCCAAATATCAACAGTACAGCGATTGAAATTTCTTTTTGAGAGCCACATTTTTTAAAATTAAACTTCTTCTAGTGCCACTTCTTCCAAATTTCCAAATAGACTCCTGCAGGCCGTGGTATTTTGTGGAAGAGCCATACTCAAGGGGCCAAAGAGCCGCATGTGGCTCGAGAGCTGTGAGTTGCCAGCCATTGTTCTAGGCAAACCCATCCAAACATCACCCCAAAATGGCTCTGTGGACTAACCCCAGCTCCTAGAGTCTGCTAAGCCCCAGCATGGCTGCCCCTTGACAAGCCCCGTGAGTCACCTGGAACTCGGCTTGGGGAACTGTTGGAAGCCAGGAATCAGGTCACCGTTACTCATCTTCACAGCCTTACCTAATCCCGGTGGGAACGTTCCCAGAGAGGAAGTCCAGAGAATAAACACAACAGCCATGCGGTGCCTCCAGCTCCCTGCTTGGAGCCGGAACATACCGGGCACCGGGAAAGAGAGACAGCCAGGAAGTCAGCACCCCTCGCAGGCTCCTCCCCACGTCCTTCCTTCCAAGTGAGCAGGTGGAGGCTCCCGGAAAAGGGAGGACTGTGATCACCTGGCCGCTCGGCTTGTGGCCTCGGGGGGCAGCATTCGCCAGGGCTGCCCTCCAAAGGCGGCAGCGGGAGCGCAGGTTAATTTTAGAAGCTGTGAGAGCCAAGGAAGCTAAGCATCAGGGGGACCAGGAAGTGGGGGTGGTAGGGGGCAGCTTGGAGGGAATCTGTCTTGTGCCACATACTTTTTTTTTTTTTTTTTTTTAATCAAGATGATCACATTCCACATGCTGCTGTTTGATGTCCTCTCATTTGGGTGTGAGCGTTGCTTTCCTGCTGGTTAAAAATAAGGAAGTTCAGGTGAAACCGGTTTGGCTCAGTGGTTAGAGCATCGGCCTGCGGACTGAAAGGTCCCAGGTTCGATTCCAGTCAGGGGCATGTACATTGGTTGCGGGCACATCCTCGGTGGGGGGTGTGCAAGAGGCAGCTGATCGATGATTCTCTCATCTAACTCTCTATCCCTCTCTCTTCCTCTCTGTAAAAAAAATCAATAAAATATATTTTAAAGAATTATAAAATAAATAAATAAATAAAAATCAGACAGTTCAGAGCCAGTCTGTTAAGGTAAGAGAAAGGGGCGGATCGGCCCAGGTACTGATGTCGTTGGCACCCGGGTCCCGTAGCTTGAGAGTCTCCAGGTGCGTGCGTCTTCTCACCCGTAAACGACGAACGATGTAGCGAAAGGGGTGGTGCTGGAGCCTGTCTCCTCCAGCGAGAACCATGGATCCAAGCTGGCCATTCCCGGTGATTTTAAATGTCCATTTTCTATTTCCTCTTCTCCAGCGGCAGCCTCTTCCCCAGGTCACCGGGCGGGTGCACTGGCCAGAAAGGGCTTTACGTGTTTTGATGGACTTTGAGGGAAACACAGAGTAAAAGGAACAGAAAGCTAGACGTGCTGAGAGAGAGAGAGAGAGAGAGAGAGAGAGAGAGAGCGCTGAGGATTGGGCCTCGTGCTCCTTTAGGATCCCAGAATCAAACACGGGCCTCCAGACGCCTTTCTCTCACCTTGACCTTAACCTGCCTGGGATCCATCTTCAGAAGCTGTGTTCCTGACACCGGGGATGGGGACAGAAAGGAGAAGCGATGGGGAACAGTTCTGTGTCACAGCTGGTCGCTGGCAGTCAGAGAGCAAATGGGAACAGATCCGCCATCCGGCCGCCAGGAGCCTGCCAGGGACGGGGACTGGGCGATGCCGGGGTTGGCAGGGGCCACCGCGATCCGTTGCAGCTCATTTGCGAATGAGCTCAGGACTCAGAGAGCCCGGCTTCCGTGCCAGGAGTCCCGGGAGGTTCAGGAAGTAGCTCAGGGGAAGTCTTTTGATGCTGCTGGGTAGCTGTGTCCCGAGATTCTCTTTGAAGCGAACGAGGTTTATTAAACAGGGGGATGTTTTAAGAGGTGCATGCAGAGGAGGGGGTGACTACAAACAGCATGAGAGGCTGACCGGATGTCCCCTGTCCTGACCTGGGCAGGCCCTGGGCCTTACAGATCATTGATAAGAGGATGTGAAAGAGGTGAGATGGGATGGCGGGACGAGGCGATTATAGGATGGGCCAGCCTCGGAGCTAAGCCATTTATGTAACTTGTCTTACTTAATCCTCAGAACAGTCCCGTGAGGCATGTTTGAGCATGTTTGCAATGGGGAAACTGAGGCTCAGAAAGAGTGAGGCACTTGCCCGAGGCCACAGAACTCGTGCTGGGACAAGACTTTGGGCGGAGGCCCTGCTGCCCAGAGTGTCCACCTGCCGATGCGGGACCCTTCATCCATGAAGCAGCTTTCTTAGTTCCCTCCCTGTTGGGTGTGCCCCTAGTGCCTCAAGGCCTGGACACTCGGACAGAGGATTCTGGGCACGGGCACCGTTCTGGGGGCTTCTTTTCTCTCCTTCAACTGGCAGGTGATTCAGTGGTTACGCCCGAGTGCCCGAGAGGCTCCCCACCTGCTCTCTCTTCGTTCCAGGCTCCCCAGTCCTTGTCCCTAGGTGACAGGATATGGACAGGGGACAGAAGCCACATAAGAGAGTTGTTGCTCTTTCATTTTAGAGATTTTTTGTTGTGGGTATGTGTGTGTTTTTATCCCCATCCTGAAGATATGTTTTCATTGATTTGAGAGAGAGAGAGAGAGAGAACATTGATGTGAGAGAGAAACATCCATCGATTGCCTCCATACATGCCCCAGCCAAGGAGGGGACCCACAATCCAGTATGTGCCCTGACCAGGAATTGAACCCACAGCCTTGTGGTGTACAGGACGATGCTGCCACCAACTGAGCCATCGTCCAGGACTTGTTTTGCTCTTACCGGGCTTTCTGCTCACAGTCGGTCGCTTCAGGATCGCTCTCTGGGTGTTGGTGATGACAATAATACTGATAACCCGTGATTTTCTAAATAACGGTGTCTGTATTAACTCAGTTAAATCTCCAGATACTCTGTGAGATAAATACCAAATTTTGGCCCCGTCCTAAGTGGTTTTTTCAGGGACACGGGCAGTAAATGGCAGAGATGGGTTGTGCATACCCAAAGTTGTCCGGCACCAGAATCTGTCTCTAAGACCACCCTCCTCCTCGGGACACTGTGATGGGTTTCACAGGATCTGGGGGATAAAATCCATTCCTGCCAGAACTGGCTGCTTGAGCAAAATTACTTTTTCATTTTTGCGCACAATGTGCTTTTTATCACTCCCAGACCTTGTATGTGTTATTCCTCCACCTACAGGAAGTCTTCCCAGATACCCCTTACTCTGGATTAGGTGTCTCCTTCTTTCATGTCTTAGTGTACTTTCATTGCCTCTAATTCTCTTTCCGTCCCACTTAAACTGCAGTCCCGCTCTCCTCTTCGCCTAATACATAGGCAGGTACTTGTAAAAGATTGAATGTATTAATTGCTATGATCTGTTCTATGGAACTGGAATAATTTTTACTGTCAAGAATGCTAACTGTGCAGGCTCTAAAAGTATTTATCGGGTGGTCTGTTCTGTCAGACTCCTGCTCTTGATGAGGTATTAGGCAGTATTATCAGAATTAGTCTGCATCTGTGGTTATCCGTGCCATACAGCAAAATATTATGAAACCCGTTCTCTCTGTCTGCAAAACCCAGAGTTCTGCTGGTTTTGCATGTCTTTCCTTGAGAACTCTTAGTATTTTTCCCTATATTTTCTTCTCGAAGTCATAGGATATAGTTCTTACATTTAGGTTTATGGTTCGTTTCTAAATAACTTTCACGTATGGTAAGAGGTTAAGATCAAAGTTATCTTTTTCCACAAAAGGCTCTTCGATTGTTCTGATTCTCCTTTCCCCCATGGTGTTGTCTTGGTGCTTTGTCAAAAACTAGTTGACCAGTCTGGCTCAGAGGTTCAGTGTCAACCTGTGAACCAGGAGGTCATGGTTCGATTCCCGGTCAGGGCATATGCCCAGGTTGTGTGCTCTATCCCTAAGAGGGGGTGTGCAGGTGGCAGCCAATTGATGATTATCTCTCATCATTGATGTTTTCTTCTACCTCTTCCTCTCTGAAATCAATAAAAATCACATTTAGAAAACAAAAAACTCCAGTTCACCACATGTATGTGGATCTAGATGTGGAATCCAGTTTGTTGCATTGTTTTCAATGACTATACATAGGCCAATACCACACTGCCTTGTAGCTTTATAGAAAGTCATGAAATCAGAGCATATAAATCAAGTAACATAAATGTTAGCCACTCTTCTTATAGAGAACTCATCAACCAAGCCATTTATGGTAATTAGCTGTAGTATCACGTGGTAACCGGTTTCATGCTTTGAAAATATTTGCTGAGTCTCCTGCTTTAGATGTTCTGTTATCTGAAATCTGACTAAGGAACAGGTAGGAGTTCTTGGTCTGGTTAAGCCTAATGTCACAATTAAATATGGTAAGAAACAGCACTGGTTTTAATGTTATCTCCCTCCCCACCTTTTATAAAAATTAGTAACCAGAGCCGTATGCACCTGGCAGGCTTGGCTCCATTGGTTGGGTGTCATCCCATGCACCAAAAGGTCGCCAGTTTGATTCCCTGTCGGGGCACACGCCCAGGTTGCAGGCTCAATTCCCGTTGCGGGGCATGTAGGAGGCAGCAGATCGATGTTTTTTTTCTCACATCATTGTTTCTCTCTCTCTCTCTCTCTCTATCTATCTATCTATCTATCTTCCTCTTCCTCTTCCTCTGAAAATTTTTTAAAAAGACAAATTTTAGAAGGAGAGCCTATGCACACCTGTAAGATAAATGCCAGAAATATTAGCAAGACCTCCAGATTGCCCAGGGAATCAGTCTATAACGTTCCTCCATTTTCAAGAGTGGAAATTCATCCTATCTGGTTAAAGGTTTAGAATACTCATGGAAACCTGTTCTTAGAGACCTAAAATTTAAGTAAGTGAAAAGTATGTTCGTGTTTTGTAGAAAGTGTTTGTTCTATACAAATAATATTGGCTTTAGCAACTTAATATCCAGAGTGGTTTCCATTTTGGAATGTGTAATTTTTCAGGGGTTTTTGGCTGGGGTAAGGGCTTTGAGAAAGCACAGCCACTCACCTTGGCCTGAAACTGCGCCAGGGGCTCCAGGGACTCTTCGGATGCTGACGGCGGAAGGGCTCCTGGCGGGCACCGTTCAGAGAGGGAAAGGGACTGGGGTGTGCACTGGGTCCCACAGGAAGAACCACCAGAAGGCCCAGGCGTGCCAGTGTCCTCTTGTGAAGCACACCTGGCACCGTAGATACATGGAAGGTGCCGGTAGGTGCCGTGAGAACATTAGCTTGAGCCAGATGAAGCTGCCGTTGGGTGGTCAGGAAAAAGTCAGATGTCAGGGATTCCCTGTGTTACCCTGTGAGGCAAGCCCTCGGACACAATCAGGTGGGAGGCCACTGTGAGTGTGTTTGGAAAATGGGCAGGATCCGATGGCTGCTGGCGGGGTTGGCTGGGTTGGTTGGAGAAGGTGGACTGTTGAGAGGCCCCAGGAGGTTTGCCTGGGGAAGAAGCCTCGGGAAGGACCAGGTGGGGCCCTCGGAGAGGGCTCCAGGCGCCTGCTGCAGAAGCCAGAGCCCAGCCCTCAGCCCCGAGTTCCAGTGACAGCCTGGGCAGCGGGGATGAGCTGTGCTGTGAGTGCCCAGGTGCCTCGTAGAATCTGCTTTGCAGTTATTTCTGTCTGTTCCCTTGTTGCACTGAGGACAGGAAGGTGTTCTTGGCCTCTGAGCAGGGTGAGAGGCTCTTGTTGGGCACCTGCATTCCGTGTCCTGAGACCTTGTTAGGGCCTGGCTAGAGTGAAAGCCTGTATTTAGTAAATGCAAGGGAATAATGCCTGAAGCCCACTCTCCGAACCGCCTCTCCTCACAAGGCATCAGTGATTTGGCCATAAGCTGCTGGTCTCACCTGGCTGACAAGTCTTTTCTTGAGGCGTGCTGTCTTTCTGTCGCACACTATCTTGGTGTCTGTGCTTTTTTCTTGGCCTCTGCTTGCTCTCTATGCTCTTAACTAATATCTCTCTCTCTCTCTGTCTCCCCATCCAAAACTTTTGACTCGGAATGAAATCTGCACAGTTGACCTCACCTGTGGTGTCTTCTTGTCGCCCTTGCAGTTCCGCCAGGAGTGATACAGAACGGAGCGCGGGTTCTGAGCCGAGGGCTGTTCCCCGGGGTCCGGCCATTGCCAATCACGCCCATCGGGATGACGGCCGCTGTGAGGTAAGGGGCGCTGGCTGGGCAGAGCCTGCCTGGGGCGTGGGAACGGCATCGTGGGTCCTGCGGGGCCACTCGGTGGGATGGAGAGAAACAGCCCCAAAGTAGCGAAGACAACAAACCCGGTTTGGGTGTTTTAAAAAGTAACTTAAAGTGACTCCCAGTGACCCCAGTCCAAACGCCAGCCTCCCCCTTCACGGCCGGTCAGACCCTGGTCTCCGTGCAGATGAGATGAAGACAGAACAATTGAGTGGGAGTTTTTATTCTAAGAAAGCAGGGTAAGGTGGGTGGAGGGAAATGGTGAGCAGTTGGTTCGAGATCCCGGCTGGCAGGCCTGGCTGTGGATGTCTGCGCCAGCATGGCTGTCTGCTCCGATTGGCTCTGCTGCCTCCCTGCCCACTCCCTCCACCCAGCCACCACCAGCCATCGGCAGAACCTTCCAGGTCTCCCACCACATCACCCAGCACCCACCCCGTCCTCCCGTCTCCTGGAGCCAGATTTGTTCCCCAGAGGTGTCCAGGTTTTGCCCATCTTATTCAAGCTGTGTCCTCCGTGTAGATTTCCCGCAACCTCCACACACAGGACATGATCCCTTCACAAGCCCTTTCTGAACACGGTGCCCACTACAGGAATTAGAGATGAAGAAGCGTTGGGATGGTAGAGGAACACCAAGCGCACTGGGAGGGGATCTCTCTTCTTCCTCCACCCCGTCCCGGTGTCTCTGTGGCACCCCCTCTTGAACAGGCCTCATATGGAGCAGGTGGTACAGCAGAAATGTGGCTGCCACAGCCCAGCCCTGGCCCCTCTGCAGGAAGCGCTGCAGAAGGGTGGCTTTGGGCTGAGTGACAATAGCTTCCTCAAAGCCTGCCCACAACCAGAGCACCATGGTCTAAGAGTGCCCTTCCTGAACTCATAGGAGTTTAGAGCAGAATCGTTTCGGTATCCAACCACAATTTGCAGAAACTGGACAAGTTTCCATTGCCATGGAGGTAACTAGTTAAAGAAAACCATCATCCTACCCCAGTTTTAAGATAAACTGGGCAGAGATGTATTGCAAGCTCTGTAAGATCAAGGACCCTTGCTCTCTTTATGTCCCCAATGCCTGGCAAATAAGCACTGAGATGCTTTGGGAGAAAACACACACATAAATATACGTAGATATTTGCAGAATCGGTGTCTGGGTAAAACTCATTAAGAAGGGTTTGGGGGAGTCCTAGCCCAGGTGGCTCAGTTGGTTGCAGTATCATTCTCTCCTGATGCCACCAGATTGCTAGTTCAATTCCCGTCAGGGCAGAAGCCCGTGTTGTGGGCTTGATCCCCAGTAGGAGGGCACAGGAGGCAGCCGTGCATTCTCACATTGATGTTTCTCTCTCCCTCTAACCCTTCTCTCTACAGAAACTCAGTAAACTATTCTTTAAAAAGAAAAAGTGTGTGAGGGAGAAAATCTTCTGTTTTGTTCTTTCACATTCGTTATAATTTAAATTTCGTTTTGGTTTGGCCATGTCTCCATAGAACCAGACTCGGCTGAGGTTGAAAGGAAAACAGCTAGCTGAAACCAGTTTGGCTCAGTGGGTAGAGCGTCGGCCTGCGGACTGAAGGGTCCCTGATTCAATTCTGGTCAAGGGCATGTACCTTGGTAGCGGGCACATTCCCAGTGGGAGGTGTGCAGGAGGCAGCTGATCGGTGTTTCTCTCTCGTCGATGTTTCTAACCCTCTATCGTTTTCCTTTCCTCTCAAAAATCAATAGAGTATATATTTTTTTTTTTTTCAAAAAAAGGAAAACAGCTAAACGGGAGTAAAACAACAGCAGATGTTCTCTGCCACATCACGTGGCAGTGACCAGATGTGGGTGTCGGGGGGCGCAGATGTTTGCTCGGGTCGTGGGCCACTGTCCCTGTCAGCCCAGCTGCGGCTGGAGGGAGACCAGGGAGTCGTTTGCACTCACTAAAGACCGGTTTCCCCCCTCCTGCTTCATGTGACAGCTCTTCTGTGTGACTCTAAGAGAATTCTCCTTAAGTGAAAATATTTATCTTTCAGGGATTTTTTTTCCCCTCCACTGAGTGGCAAAGGCCATGTTTGTCTTAACTCCGAAACCATTATTGACTTAGATGAAGTGTTACTTTTATTAGCTGGTCATTACACAGCTTATATTTGCTGGGTTCCCTTGCATATAATTATGATGTGAAATCTCCTTGTAAGAGTTTCTGTCAATAGTGTAATTGACTTTACAGTGTTGACTTTTTACTCAATAACCTCAGAGATTGGCCCATCCGTACACGTTGGAATCCTGCTTGTTTTTAAATCTGCCTGGGCGTAGAGTCCTCAAGACACATGATCCTCAAAATAACTGCTCACACGTCTTAAAGTTTTATGCCTGTGTCTTCTGGTGCTTTCCCGGTGGGGTTTCTTTACAGAGAATGCACTGAATGCAAGAAACAGCTACTGCCCTAGAGCAACTGTTTCTGGCCCTCTTGAGAGACGGGAACCCCAGATTCCTTCCATTAATAGCATTCTCGGCTGCCTCCCAGGTACAGTCCCTGGATCTGGGCATGTCCAGGGCTTGCCAGAGGAATTGGAGACACCTGACGGGAGTGGGGTTCTTCATAGGACAACAAAGACCAGAAATTGCACACGAGGGCTTGGGAAACCAGTTTCCTGGGTTCATATCCTGTGACCTAGGGCAAGCGGGCCTGGCAGAATCAGCACCTGCCTCAGGGTTAACACTAATGTGCCTGGCACGGAGCTTGCGTTATGCAGGTGCTTGATAAATAAGGTGGAAAAACAGCCCGATTCAGAAATGGGCAAAGAACTTGAATAGACATTTCTCCAGAGAAGATGCACAAAGGGTCAGCAAGCAGCATGCACATGAGGAGATGCTCAGCATCTCTGTTCACCAGGGAAATGCAAACCAAAACTCCAGGGAGATACCATTTCACCCCCATTAGCAGGGTTCCTATCAAAAAAACAACATATATAACAAGTGTTGACAGGGAATCCTTATGCACTATTGGTGGGAATGGAAAATGGTGCAGCCACTGTGGAAAATAGAATGGCCACATGATCCAGCAATTCCACTTCTGGGTACACACCCAAAAGAATTGAAAGCAGGGTCATAAGGAGATGTTTGTACATCCATGTTCATAGTAGCATTATCCACAATGGCTAATGTGTACATTCGACCCCCGTGTCCATTAACAGATGAATGGATAAGCAAAATGTGGTATATCCACTCATGGAATATTATTTAACCTTCTAGGAAGGAAGTTCTAACATAGGCCACAACATGGATGTACGTTGAGGATATTAAATTGAGTGAAGCCAGTCACAACAAGGCAAATAGTGAGTAGTCAGAATTATAGAAAGTAGAATGGTGGTTGGCAGGGACTGGGAGGAGGAGAGGGAAACAGAGTTATTGTTTTAATGGGTATAGAGTTAGAAATTTCCATGAAAAGTTCTGGAGATGGATGATGGTGATGGTAGCATAGTATTATGAGTGTATGGACGTTTGTTGGGGAGGGAGTAAAATTAATGTGGAGAGGTTCATGGGTTTATCTAGCCCAGCGTTTTTCAACCGCTGTTCCGCGGCACACTAGTGTGCCGCGAGATGTTGCCTGGTGTGCCGTAGGTGCAGACAAGACAAGAATTTTATAATTTTTCACTATTTTGTTTACTTAATATTTCATAATAAAGTAATTATAAAATGCTTTCTTTGTGTTTATTTGATTCCTATTCAAGAGAATTACTTTATATATAGTCAATATAGGCACAGAGTTAAATTTTTTTAACATTTTCTAATGGTGGTGTGCCTCGTGATTTTTTTCATGAAACAAGTGTGCCTTTGCCCAAAAAAGGTTGAAAAACACTGATCTAGCCTGCCCTCCATATGCCTTCCCAGGTCACTTTTCTGAGAACCCCAAACTCCAGGAGAAGGCAGGTGCTACCTTCAGAACTGCACATTTGGGGTGAAACCATTAGTCTTGAGGGATGATGGCAGCAGGCAGGACCACAAGTCTAAACCATAGCATGTTACAAAATTAGAAGACCTATTTAAGGTGCTTCATTTTAATTGAGTCGCTTAGACCTCAGTTGAAACTTCAATTTCCATGGACCGTGAAGCAAGTCAGGAATTGATAGTCCTGTTATAAGACAAAATACTAACATTTAAGGTCCAGTCGTCAGGAAAACCAAGGCAACTCTCTTAGTCCTTCCCCTTGAGAAGATGTTTGTAAAAGGTGTGGAAAGCCTGTAGCCTTCGGTACTAAAATGGGATGTGGTCTGACTATGCAGCTTATGGAAAAATTTGCCACTGGTCCTTTGTTGTGTTGTGTTTTTACAGATCAAACATCTGTCAGCTTTTGTCTTCTGAAATCATGGTCTTTGAAGCCACGTCTGAACCTCAGGATTAGATTATGCTGAGTTTGTGCTGGGAGGGAGAGGAGGAAATACTAAAGGGAAAGAGATTAAAGGCAACGAGAAAAGAAGCACCAGGAGGACAGAGCATGCGCTTGAGTTCTCACTGAACCCCTTGTCTGTGCTTCTTGTCTCTGCTTTCAGCTCCTCTGGGCCAGAAATCTAAGCATGTGACATTTGATTATTCTAGGGTTGCTTTTCGTATTTTAAATCAATGGCATTGGTTAAAGCGTCCTGCTGGCTTTTTCTGTTGTATCTGAAAATGCTCAGAGCCCCTGGTCATTCTGGGCTGTGCCATGTACAAAACAATGGATGGAGGAGAGTCTTAGAATGATTTTGTGTGTGTGTGTGTGTGTGTGTGTGTTCTGTGATCTAATGTAGAAAGGGAGTCACAATTATCTCATATGGTCTTAGGGGACCATATGCAGCTCATGGGAGAAAATTGTGCCCCGAACCCCAACCTGGAGCTGACCACTGAGGCAGAACTGGCATTGTGGAACTTGTGTTTCCTCTGGAAGTGCTAACCAGCATCATAGCCCCTGAACCTGCTCACATTACACTATTCTTGTAATTATAAAACACTCACGAACTCACCGCCCAACTGAAAAACCTAGGAAGAGGTGGGCATTTTTGGTTTTTAGTTACCTCTTTAACATTGATCACTCACTACCGTGCACTGTGGTCAGAGAATTGATCTGTAAGATACTGCTGCTTTGAAATTTTTGGAGTGATGGTCAGTTTTTATAAGTTCTGGGTGCTTCAAAATGAATATGCCTTCTCCATTATTAGTGCATGCTCTACGTATGTTCATTAGAGCAAATCGTCTGTATCCTAGTACTAATTGTATGTATGAGTGGGGGAGAAGCTAATCAATTGGAAAGAGAATAATGTTTTAAAATCGGCTGTGGATTTGACTATTTCTCCTTGTAACTCTTTCAATTTGGGATGCTTACCTTTTCAAGCTACCTTATTGGAGGTATTCATGTTTAGAACTGTTTTATCTTCCTAGTAAAGTGAACCTTTATGAATATTTAATGACTGTTTATGTGTAGAACAATTTTTTTAAACTTTAAAATCCTGTATTATGTTAATATAGCTATAGGAACATGGCACGATACAGTGTTTTCCATATTTGCATTGACCTTTCTTTGTATGGGTTAGGTTTGTCTCTTGTAAACAGCAGTTGGCTTTTGGGGGGGCTGTGAATTTGTGTTAATGATCTTTACCTTTTAACAAAGATTTTTAGCCAATTTTTAATGACGTATTTGGTTTTTTCTCTCCTATTTATTCTGCATTTCTGTCCCATTTTTTTCCAGATGCTTTTTTTCTTTCTAGCATTACTAGAAATTGGTCAGGATTCTCTCACTCCTCGTTTCCTTTCTCTTTTTCTTTCCCTTTCTAATGGTTTGGAAGTTGTACATTTTGTTTCTCTTCTTTCAGTGTTGATCCTGGAACTTTTGACATGAATATTTTTAAATGTTTAAAGTTAATCAATATCTCTAGCCTCCTGATCAATACAGGGCCCTTAGAATATTCTCACTTCTGTTCTCTACCTTCCAGATAAAATGCTATATTTGACCAATACTTGGTTCTGTTTTAGTTTCTTTTTGTTTTATTGTGCTGTTCAGTCAATACTTAATTACATTTTCTTTGCTTAGCTTCTTCTCTTATTGCATCTCAAAACTCCTTTTTTGGGGTCATTTTCCTTTTTCCTGAAATACATTTTTTAAAAACTTCCCCTAGTGAGTATCTGCATTCACTTAAAACCCTGAAAATACATTTCTTTTGCCCTTATTCTTAGAAGAGAGTGTTACCAGACACACATTCTAGATTGACGGTTATTTTTTCTGTCTCGCACTTTGGAAGTAATGTTCTGCTTTTACCTGTTTCACTGCTTCATGTTACTGTATACCTCATTAGGTGTATGTTTTGCTTCTGTGGCTTTTTTAATGCTGTACAGTTTGTGATGTGTCTAGACATGGATTTCATTTTATTTATTCTCCCTGGGTTTTGTTAGCTTTCTGAATCTGAGGATTGCTACCCTCATCCAAACTATAGAAAATGCTCAGCCATTTTTTATTCAGATATTGGATCTTCTCCATTTTTCCCCCCCTCTAGAACTCCAGGTTAGAGGGGTAGCTTATTATAGTCCATGTTCTCTTTCATATTTTTCATCCCTTTGTCTCTCTATGCTGCATTTCACATATATATATATATATATATATATATATATATATAGTCTTCAGACGCGTCTTCTAATGCACTAATTTTTCTCTTCTTGCTCCCACGGAGTTCTTTCATTTTAGGGATTCTATTTTTCAGCTTTAGAAACTACCTGATGCCTCCCAGAATCTGTCTGTCTGGCTTTAATCATCTATTCTTTCTTTCCAGTGTGTTCCAGTCCCTTCCCTTTTATTTCATTATGCATCTTTATCTTCTCTACCTAGTTATAGTTACTTCAACATTTGTAGACTCACAGTTCAGAATCTGTAGTTTTGTGTGTGTGTTCCTGTTGTCTCTTGCTTACAGTGGCTTCTTTCTTTTATGTTTAATAGGTTTTGGATTATGAACCTATGTTTCTTAAAATGTTATCCGTGGGAATTCTCTGTGGTCTGAGTTTCAAGTTGGGTCCTTCCAGAAAGGAGGGTTTATGTGTGTGTTTTCCAACAGTAGGCACCGTTGGGCACTTGAAACTAAATTTAGCTTGCGGTCTCTGGTCCACACAGTAGAACTCTGGCTTCATACCCACAAGGCTTCAGGCTTGTGGTTAAAAATCCTCAGGGAGGCTCCTCTTGTCTCTGGTCCCCTCTGGAGCTGGGGCTGGGGCTGGGGCTGGGGCTGGGCTGACTTTATCCGCACCGGCCGCCTGTGCAGGCCGTTACCTCTCCTGGGAGCCCATCGAGGGTCCCATCATTCTCATGCCCTGGCCGGTTACAAGCATCTTTACATTTATATGTTCCCGGTGGCCTGTTTGGTGATTTTAGGTTATGAGCTTCTTTTCCAATATCTGCTTGAACTTAATCTGTGGAAATCCTCGTGACCTAATTTTGGGGTCCTTTCTCCAGGAGAGGATTTGCTTTTTAAAACTTCAGCTAGGCCTGGCTGCCGTGGCTTAGTGGTTGAGCAGGGACCAATGAACCAGGAGGTCACAGGCCGATTCTCCGTCAGGGCATATGCCCAGGTTGTGAGCTTGATCCCCAGTAGGGGGCGTGCAGGAGGCAGGTGATTGATGTTCCTCACATCAATATTTCACTCCTTCTCCCTCCCATTCTCTCTAAAATCAATAAAAACATTTTAAAAACCTGCTTTTTAAACCCGTGCAAAGAGAAGGGAAAAGCATGATAAACACCATATGCCTTTCCCCCAGATTCTCTGAGAATTAGATTTTTGCAGCACTTATCTTATTTCCTACTCTTCTGCACTCACAATTCCCTCCCTCTCCACAGATGTTCAGGGAGGTATCATAGTCTGCTTTAGTGAGGTAGTAAAGTGAGTCAGAAGCCCCATGTTATTAAAAGGCAAGGATTGAATTGGCTTTTCTAAAAGCCTGGAAGAAAGCCCCGTTCACCACCCAAGTGTAGTTGAGTTCACCCCGAAACTGATTTCTTGCTTAGTTTGGCGGACTCATTCCTGAATTAATTTTTAGATTCAACAGTAGTTACCTGAAACATCAAAGACCGAGAGAGCCATTCTGGGAGATTCTGTTTTCATTTGCCTATTAATAGCTGCCTGTGCAATTAGGTACATGAACAGAGCTTCCTGTGTGGTAGCACCTCGCAGGCATCCTCTCCCGGCCACTTTTACGTCCCCCAAGGCAGCCAGAAGCAGGAAGTCTGCAGAACGCAGATACACAGACGCCATTCCCCACAGCTCAGGGCCGTGTGGACGGCCAAGCCCCTGAAGCATTTCTTCCCTCGGGCCTCTTTGCTCCTACTTTGTGCTGCTTCCCCATGCGGCTCCCGAGCCAGAACAGACGGAAACGGCACCGCTCGGGGTAAGCTCGGTGCAGCAGCAAGCAATCTGACATGAGGGAAGGCCAAGTCAGAATTCTCCTGTGCCCACTGAGAGCACAGGAGATCGGACTTTTCATTTGTCACCCGGCCCTGGGAGGCAGAGGGGCGCACTGAAGGTCACATGTAAACTTGCTGGGTGACTGACTGTCTGTCTGTCTGTCTGTCTGTCTTACAAGCCAGGTTCTTTCTATAAATACTTGGAGGGGAAGGGTCGCATGGATCTGGGATCCTAGAGAAAAGGACAGCCTGGGTTCCTTCTGGAACCTGCTGGGACGTCCTTGTGCAGATGCACACGTTGTGATTGGTGAGGCTGGTCATGAGGTCTTGAGGCGTCTAGCAGAGGCTGAGTCCTAATCCTGGCCCTCGTGTATTCTGCTGGTGTGCATTGCTAGGCGGGTGCGTGCCACCACCTGGTGCATGTTCCCACCAGCTTAAATTTAGGAGGGCACCGAAGGGAGGAAGACCTTTGACCTCACTCCCTGCTATACACCATTTGCCAGAGGGACTGGCCTCCTTTTCAGCTTCTGTTGGGGCTGCAACCAGAGTCTTGCTGAGCCCATAGCAGGGGGGGGGGGGGGGGACGACTCCCCCCCCTCCCCGTTGGCAAGAGAGAAAGGGGCGGGGCTTACAGCTCATCTGTGGGCCTGAGCCCAGCGCCTTTCCAGGGCCTTATCCTTAGGGAGTGTCCGATAAGGCGTGTTGGTGGAGTCCCCAGTCATCTTCCCAGACTTCCTGCTCCCTGCTGTGTGTTCACTCTGCAGCACACACAGCGCACGCCCCTGGGGAGGTGCCAGTGATGGGGCCCTGCCTTACGGAGCTTACGCTGCAATGGGAAGCAGAGACCTGGAGCAGGTCACCACGTGGTGACATGGGGACTCCTCTCTGTGGAGGACCTGGACTTGGGGTTCTGCAGGAAGGAAAAGTGGGCTCATGTCGCCCAGATCGCCTAGAAATATATCCTCAGGTGGATGAGCTTACAAGACACAGAGCCGCTCCTCCCTGCCCCAAGCCTTCAGCCCTCGCCTGCGGCTTCAGAAGCCGTCTCTGCCGCAGACCTTTTGCTTGCGGCCTCCTCTGCCCCCTCCACTCCAAGTAGCCCTTCCCTCCCTCGAGGACTCACCTCTCTGATCACCCAGCCTCCTAAGCACCTGCTGGGCCAGGTGCCATTGTATCACAGTGGCCATGGAAACAGGATCAGCGCCCACCCCAAGGAGTGTGCGGCCTCACTGGGACTTGGCCCCACAGCCCTGGCACTGACAGCAGGCGCTGGTCCAGACTCCTGGTGGCATTCGCTCACGTCCCAGGCCCATGACCCCGGGGGGTGGGTGCAGTCTCTGTTCCCACTCGGCTGCTGAGGAAGCACAGAGGAGGTCTGCTCATTGCTAGACATGACGAGGCGATAAAATGATCAGGCGTGGCGGGTGCTATCGGGCTCTGAGGGGGATGTAGGGCGGGGAACTGAGTCATGGGGGCATCAGAAGGGAGCGAAGCAGGTCTGATGGGGTAGCTAAGAGCTCGATCGTGGCTCTGCTGCTTGTGAGCTGTGGGGCTCTTCAATCCCTGAACGTCAGGTCCTCCTCGTGGCACCTGTGCAGTTAGGATGCTCACACCCGCTCTGGAGTTCAATGCCGCTTCATCTTTGCAGATCCTCAGGCACCTGGCGGGCGCGCCCTCCTCGGTGGTCTAACTGTCACCTCTCGGCGTCTGTGTGGTGGTGTCTGTACCTGATCCCACCCAGGACCCTCCCAGGGCCATGCGTTCGTGGGGGGCGCTCAGCGAATATCTGCAGGATGAGTGGGGGAGGGAGGGAAGCCCGGGTAGATAACGGTCCCCACACGGCAGGCACCTCTTGTCCCCTGCAGACCGGCTTCCTTCCGTCTTCCTAACGCAGCAGCGCATTTTTCCGTGAAAGTACCCAGTCTGCCCCTCCGTGCTGGCTGGTCTGCAAAGCCCAGCTCAGCTCCATCCTTGGGGTTTCAGATGGAGACCCCATTGCCATCGCTGCCGCCTCTGAAGGGTGTTGCTGGGGCGCATCAGCCGCACACACTGAGCGAACATGCCGGTGGCGCCTGGCCAGCCTGCGCCTCCAGGGGCTTGCAGCCTGAGCGCAGCGGGGAGGTGGGGTCCGCGGTGGGGGGGGCCCCCTCGCCCGGTCTCACCCGTGTCCTCTCTGTCTCCCCCCCCCGTGTCCCCGCCCGCAGGAACGGCCTGGGCAGCGGCAGGACGCGGACCGAGAGCGAGCCGTCGTGCGGCTCCCCGGTGGTCAGCGGGGACCCCAAGGAGGACCACAACTACAGCAGTGCCAAGGCGGCCGCCGCCCGGAGCACCTCGCCCGCCAGCGACTCGGTGTCCTCCTCCTCGGCCGAGGACCACGACGAGCTCGCCGCGGCAGCCAAGGGGGCCCCGGAGGGCAGCGAGGGCGGCGCGCAGGCCCGCGGGGGCCACAGCGAGGCCGAGGAGGACAAGCATGGCCCCCGGGAGGCGCCCCCCGACGCCCCGCACAAGAAGCGCCAGCACCTCGCCAAGGCCCGGCGGGTCCCCAGCGACTCGCTGCCCCTCAAAAAGAGACGCACCGAGAAGCCCCCCGAGAGCGATGACGAGGAGATGAAGGAGGCGGCGGGGTCGCTCCTGCACTTGGCAGGGATCCGGTCCTGTTTGAACAACATCACCAATCGGACGGCAAAGGGGCAGAAAGAGCAGAAGGAGACCACGAAAAATTAAAAAAACAGAAAAAAAAACCAACCACCACCACAAAAACAAGTCACTGATTTGTTTTGAACTGAACGGCCATTTGGTTTCAGCATGTCAGGAGATTTCTAATGATTTGTGGCAATATCAGCAATTTCTTTTTTATTTTTATTTTTTCTCTTTGTTTTGGGTTTGGTTTTCTTTTTCTTTTTTTTTTTTTTTTTTTTTTTGCTTTCTTTTCTTCTCTAAGTTGCCCCCCCCTCCCCCACCTCCTTTGTTTTGGACCCTTGAGAATTTTATGTTTAAAGGAGATTGAAGCCATAGACTCATTGACATTCAGCTGTTTTTACAAACGCCTCTCATTATCTGAAGACAAAACCGAAAAAGCCAAAATTGATATCATTGCTTCCTCCCGCCGGCCCGAGGCCGGGGCTGGGTCCGCAGGGGTGCCAGGAGGAGGATGCGGCGGAAGGCCCGTGTCTGGCACCTACGAGGCAAAGTCACCATCGGTCAGGCCCGACCGTTAGGTTTCCCAGGTCAGGATGTGCTCCCCGCAGTGGGGTTCACTGAGCGAATGCACGGGAGGTCCCCGGGGAGAAAGGAAGAGCCCCTCGCCCCCCAGGCAGCCTGCTGTGCCAGGAAACCCTGGGCGCTGCCACTCAGCATGCGGGGCGGGGGATTCGGGGGCGCCGGGCCTCGGTGCTCCTTCATCCTGAAGCCTCCAGGTGTCCCGCGCTGGACACCAGACCATTCGCGGACACTGGTGTCAATGACGTAGGAAAGGAAATGGGGTCAGTTTTTAGTGATGTTCCTAATCAATGAATTCTGTTCTATCTTCAATTCAGAGAATGTTCCACAAGCCATAAGCCTGAAGGGTTGGCCCTGCACACACACACACACACACACACACACACACACACGAGAGTGAGAGAAAAGCCACAAACAGGCTGTTTTTCTTAACTGCCCAAGTGAAAATCAAGTCCAGGAAATTACAATAGCTGTCAAGGAAGTAAATAATGGTACAAATCTTTTCTCTGTCTGTCAGAACTATTTGATCCGAGCGAAAACAAATAAGCAGAAAGCTATGGAGCCTGCCATTAGTATGGCGGTCTGTTTTTGAAAGATGAAAGGCACATTGATGGATACACACACACACACACACACACAAAAAAAAAAAAAAAGAAAAATGTGGCAAAAAGGCAAAAGTAAACTCCTCTACTGCCCTCAAAATGGAGTTTGCAAATAACGTCAGGGTCCACCTTTGCAAAAATCAGTGATTTCCACAGTCAGCCCGTTGTAGCCAGCAGAAATTTCTGATCCACGATGCATGGATTCCTTCTAAGAGAAAAAGGAGGAAAAAAAAAATCATAAAAACACAAAACTTTTTTTTATTCGAAAATAAAGTTCTTGTAAGGTAAATAACGTATTTAGCATGAAGCATGAATTATTTTCATATAAATATAGAAACTAGAGACAAGGCTCTGCCTCTCATGTTGAAGCCCTTAGGCTTAGAGGTTCTTTCGGTTTTTCTTTTGTTTTTTCCTTTTGTTTTTGGTTTTTTTTCCCCCCCAGTTATTTTGTTTTGGTTTGTTGTTTTTTTTTTGAAGCAGGTGTTTAAGGTTTAACCTTCTTCAGGGACAAATTCTGACTGTTGGGGAACTAACTCTGCAATATAAAACTATCTTCGCGTTCCGGTAGGGCCTGCCTTGTCTGCACCTCAGCCCCGACCCCCCTCTGCCTCTCTGTGGAAAGGGTCCTCTCCCGTCCGGACATGTGTATCACGACGCAATAATTTGAGGGCCAACTTCTTTGTAGCGAGTGTGTATGAGAGGATCGAGAGAATGAGGGGACGCTGGCTGGGGGAAACCACCACCACAATTTGGTCCTAGGGAAGAGGCAGTGGATAATTATGCAAATTCGCCAGGAGAAGGGAAGCCCGCTGACGGGCCTTACGAGAGGAGGGTGTGAGTGAGGGGTCATGCGAAGGGGGAAGCGACACAGGTGTCAGAAGGGCTGGCCCCGCCGTGTTCCTGTGACTGCCTGTCACCGTGGAAAGGAGGGGCCGGCTGTCTCGACCACCTCCGCACACGAACCAGCCTGGAAGTCAGCCCATCTAGATTGTGGGAGTGACATATAGACCACAGGGCGATGCCCCGCAGCCCAGAGACTCCGGTTCTCTCTGCCTAGACACAACTGGGGAGCCCCAAAGAGAAACCTCCAGAGAATATGATCTTCCCTGTGGCTCAGGATAGGAGGGAGAGGGATGGAAGTGAGTCATGTTGATTTTTAAAAAAACAGAGCCCAGGACCTCTGTCCATGGGGTGAAGGGCAGGGAACTCTGTGTGCCTCCCGAAGTCCACCAGGTCAACTTCGTTGTCTGAACCTGAACTCTTCCAGCATCTTCGGTCAGGGGTCAGGAGGGAGTCAGGATGTAGCATCTCACCCAACATTGGACACCCCAAAAGCCATGCACAGCTCTGAAACCTGAGGGACACGGATTTGTGTTGTCACATGATCAAGCCCAGGAAACACCACCACCCCCAGGTAAAATGCAGACTTCCCTCCAGCAAGGCAGATACAGGTTCAGGACTGTTTCTGGTGAGGGATTGGGGGGGTTCTTCCAATTCAAACCCCCTCCCGGTGGGCTGTCTCCCCTCGTTTCATTTTTCTAAAGGAGCAAAGGCCTCCTTTAGAAAATAATAAAATGCAATGTGTGTGATTTACTTTTCTGATCTCTTTTTGAGAATTAGATAACTCTCTTATTACAAAAGTGCGTTCTCAACTCCAGAACCACTCTTTTTGCATAAATACCTCATTGGGCAGCTTTCTAAGTGTTATTTTCCTGAGCTCCCTCGGCCCCTCCGTGGGGTCCGCCGGGGGGACTTGCAGGGAAGACTTTAGTGAGGGTACTTTTTTCTATTTTCCTTCTGTTTTGGGGGGCATACGCATTATGCATAACCAAAACAATGGCTCAATTGTGTTTCAACTTTGTATTTTCGATTGTTTTGGGGGAGGTGGGGGGGGAATAATCAATGTGTATGTGGCCGTTTGTAGTGAGTTCATTGCCGAAGGAAGCTGTCCACGCCCTCACCATTGGGGGGGGGAGGGGGGGACAGGAGCGCCCCTCCCCACCCCTCCTCCCGGAGCAGCAGAGAATTTAAGCACAAGCCTATTTGTGAAAGAGTATTTTGCTTGCGTGTCCTTCACTTTTAGTCTCGGAGTTCCTTCCAACACGTCCGGTGTCCTGTAGCTTCCGCACTAGCCTGTGTATCCATCCGTCCAACCTGTCGCCCGGGCTCCATTCAAGGAGTGGTGCGGCGGTTTGGCTTTCGTGGCGTTTTCACGTGTCATTCATTCCAGTATCTCACCTACTCACGGGGTTTGGGGGGGGGGGGGGGGAACTATAGCAATATTTCCAGATGCTCGGGAAAGCAGTGAACACTTCAGCACCGAGGCATCTGCCGTTACTTGCTGTTGGCCCTTGGACACATTTAAGAGAAAGAGGCCATCGCTCTTTTTCCTTAAATGACATACACATAGACAGTTATTTTTATGCTACAACAGTGGTCTTTTATCTCTACCTACTAGTACTCTGTGGAAAGGCTTTGTCTACGTCATAGATTTTTTTCCCCAGCCTTATACTCTACCATAAGCTCCTATGTCCCCTCCCCCCGCCTTGAGTCGGTATCTGGAGAGTTCTTTGGTCAAGTTGTCTTACCTGAAGGTGGCCCAGGCCCTCGTGGAGAGGGTGGTTGGAGACAGCCGTGGCCGAGACCGCTGCGGCTGCCGAGTGTGTGTGAAGGCGCGTGTCAGAGGCCTTTCCCAAGAACTGGTTTTCCTTGGAGAAGCACTGGGCCTGGGCCCAGCTGTTCCTTCCAGGGGGCATCCTGCAAAAGAGCATTGTTCCTGCCTGAGGGGCAGCATGTGGCTGTGGGCTCTGCAGAGTGGGTGCCGCCTGGTTGGCTCCTGTGCCCGGCTCCTCCCTGGCACACCCCGGGACTGCTCAGCCTGCAGGCCTGGAGCCTCTGGCAGGAGGGCTCTTGGAGAAGGAGGCAGAGTTGCGGACGAGTGACCTACACGGGAGGGTCTTCCCTATGGGACTGGATGGGTTCCATGTGACTTCTCTTTCCCTTTAAACTTGATTCAGGTGGGGAGTCCTTCCTGGTGGATCACAGCTGCCCAGATGTTGCGATTTAGTTTCCTGTTTCTGTAGAGAAGTGTTTTTTCTTCATCTTCAGGATTTTTTTTTTTTTTTGCCACCAAAAGAACACATATGAACTCTGTGTTGTTGTCCCCACCCCCTCACATCCCCCCAATTGTGACTTACCAGTGTTGACAGTTAAATCCTTAGTGTCATAGGTCCCGACCCTCCAATACTATATCAAACACTGTTATGCACATAATGCAGCACTGTGATCTAATTTAAATAATACTTTTTTATTATTTATACTACTATATATAATATACATCCACACTTTTTGCTATATAACCAACGTGGATAACCCTCTCTTAGTTACCTGCCAAACTCGGGACTTTGGTTTCTATTGCAGTTAACGCAGTTACACAGTTGTAATGGTGTCCTCTCTCTTTCCCTTTGTAACGGAATGTGTAAATCAAAGTGTATACGTTGTGTGGTGTTCCTGTTTCCGGAGTCTCACGAGGATTTACACACAGCACTCAGTGTTCTGTATAGACCCACCCACCTTTGTGAAATTCACTTGTCAGCCCCTCTCCCTTCGAGAGAGCACCCGCCCACCCTGGTTTCCTTTCTCTCCTACTGGTCATCCTTGAATCAAGCACAGACTCATCAGCTCGGTTGCTTTATCATGGAGAAAAAAAAATAAAGCGTGTGACCTTGCCATTCTTCCACAGTTCTACAAACAAGTGCTAGCTTCACCGACCAAAAAAAAAAAAAAAAAAAAAAAAATTAGGAGGGAAAAATCTGATTTTTAAAAAACCATCCATCTTTCCACAGCCGAAACCAATGTGTGTATGGTGCTGTATCCTTTTGAAGTCAGACCTAGGCAAACGAGCACTTCTGACCAACGGTGATGTGCTCCCAAGTCCCCGTCTTGTTCGTTTCGTTAGCGTTGAAATCAAGAGTATTTATAGGGGATATACACAACAGTGTTTCCCACTGTGTTTCGTTTGCAAAAGCGGAGAACTGCCTTCCCTGCGTTTGCAAATAATTAATATTCCATATTGGATTCTCGACGACTTCGATATGGCGAACCTATCAAACCTAGACATTGTATTTCATCCTTTCATGACTGTGCCCTGAGTTCCCCGACATCCCCCCCCCCTTTTTATTTTTTATTTTAAGATGAAACTTAGCACCATTTTAGTTCTGTAAACATTCAGCTTCTCCTGCAAATGTACATTGAGGCCATCCAAACTCATAGCCGGTTCAGTATCCAGTTCCATGCCGTGTCGTTCACACTCACTACTTTCACTGCCATGCTGACATTGTGGAGGAGACAGTATCCCTGTGTGTCTGGGAAGTATTCTACACTTGTACCATTTCCCCCCCCCCCCCCCCCCCCCAAAAAAAAAAAAAAAATATATATATATATATACTCTTGATTCTGTAACACTTCTGAGATGTGTTTTTGTTTTGCAGAAAAAAATAACAGTGATAAAGCAATCAGAAGACCCAGAGGTTTACTCTCAAGTCTTAGGGTCGACCTTCTGACCTTTGCTGGCCAATAGACCTACATGGCCAAATTAATGTGTTAGAGTCATACGTGTTCAAACGCCAATTTTCTCTTCTGTATTTTCTGTATGAAACTGCCAATGTCATGACTAGGAAGGGAGAGCCGCAGAGGAGAAGGAAGGTGGCATTACCGTTGCGTCCGCGTTCCGCAGCAGGGAGGAGGCAGGCTCAATCAGCTGAACTTGAGGGACCTGATGGTGTTGCTTTGGAGGTATCCATCCTTGCGTTTCGCATTCTTCATATGTAATCATATTGCCAAAGACAAACTATTTCATCATTTATTGTAAATAACACTTTTCCCCAGACCTACCATAAAGTTTCTGTGATGTATTGTCTTCCAGTTGCAATAAAAATTACTGAGTTGCATCAATTGATGAGAAACGGCCTCGTGATGTTGTGGGCGCTGCATCTCAGCGTGCAAGTGCTGCTGGGTAGCGAGTGCGTGTCTGCTGCTCACCTGCACTGGGAGGGCGGGGCGCTGTGTTTTCTGAGTCTGGCATTTGGGTCTCAGCTGCACTAGTGGTGCCCATCTTCACGCATGCTTTCCCTTTGGTGGGAAATCACACCAAAATACACAAGCAGGCAGCCAGAACCTGGGCTCCTCTGTGGATCCCAGGAATCCCAGCACTCATCTGTAGACTTACTGGGCAGCAGGCCTTCCATCCAGGGCCTGGAACTTGTGGGTAAGATGGATCCACCTCTGGTTTTTCCCCCCCTTCATTTGTCCCCTGAGATTGAGAGACAGACAGACATCCGCTGCTCCTGTACATGCCCTGACCAAAATCAAACCCACGATCTCCTACTGCACAGTGTGACCCACCAATGAACCAAGCCACCAGGCCAGATCGAGCCTTCCATTTTTAAATATATATTTTAGTGCTTTTTTTACAGAGAGGAAGGGAGAGGGATAAAGAGCTAGAAACATCGATGAGAGAGAAACATCAATGAGAGAGAAACATCGACCAGCTGCCTCCTACACACTCCCTACTGGGGATGTGCCCGCAATCAAGGTACATGCCCTGGACCGGAATCGAACCTGGGGCCCTTTAGTCTGCAGGCTGATGCTCTATCCATGAGCCAAACCGGTTAGGGCGAGCCCTCCAAAGTGAGACTAAGGCTTAGGAAAGTCATCACAAGAAACCCTCAGCCTTAGTCTCACTTTCCAGGACTTTTCCATCACCACTGAAATGCCCTCCCCGCCCAACGTGCACACCAAGAGCCAGCAAGGAGCCAAAGGGGAAGGGGAGTGGCTGGGTCAAGTGCTAGGTCACAGGGCACTGTCCCCAGCAGGATGGTACAGAGATGTCTCACAGAGCTTCGCTGGTTCCTGCTGTGGTCGTTCTGTGTGCCAGTGTGCTCGGAGGATCTGCAGGAACCCCAGGGGAGCCAGGCTTAGCCACGACCCATCTGCTCAGCCCCATTTGCTGGTGTCCAGGATGCCAGGCAGAGCTCCTGTGGTCGGGATGTTACCGTGAGGTCAGTGGCCATCTGGAGAGACACCCCCCCCCCCCCGTGTCTGCCAGCAGTCCTGCCCATTCCATTTCCATTTCCACTGTTGGAACCACCTTCAAAAGGGTGGTGTGTCCTCCTAGATCAGGGGTGGGGAACCTTTTTCTGCCAAGAGCCATTTGGATATTTATAACATCACTCGAAGGCCATACAAAATCATCAGCTTAAAATTGAGCCTGCTATATTTGGTCAAACATTTGATTAACACACCCCTAATGCTTTGGCAGGCCAGACCCAATGGTTCCGTGGGCCTTCTATGGCCTGCGGGCTGGACGTTCACCACCCCTGTAAAATCTCAGTGGCTAGACAAAAGACACCAGTTAGAGGACCATCAAATACATCTAAGGGAACTCAGTCAAAATGGAACACCTCCAAAATTCTGATCTGACCTCTTGGGTACCTTGACCATCCCACCGAAAGGAACAAAAATCTGATCCTGGCTTGTTACCCGCAGGGAAAGCCTTAAGGGAGGGAAATGCAGCTTACGTGGGGAAGGAGACAGGTGAGAAAGAGAGAATTGAATTAACACTGCATGACAAGAGAAAACACTGCCACCAAGGTCAAGTCCGTTGTGTTAGCTGTTGCAGATACTTTCCATGAATGATTCCAACGCTACCCTCAGGAGACAGTTCACATGCTTAATTCAAGAAGCATTCATTCAGCGGCAGCCCCCTCCCAGGAACTGCCGGGTGATGGTGACACTGGACCAGTCTTCAAGGGCCTGGAAAGCTGATGGGAGAGGAGCCTGGAGTTGCCCTGGGAGGCATGTGTTTAGGTCTCTAACTGGCAGCCCAGAACGGGTGGGGCCAGCCTTTCCGGAGCAGAGCTTCCTAAGAGCTGGGCAATAAGTTCCAGGTTCTGCCAGGTGACTGATGAGAAAGGACGGCACTCAGTGTGTCTCTAGTTGTTTCTGTGCTTGTTCAATCACTGTGTATTCATGTGCCTCCCCTACCAGATCCTCTGCCCTCATCCAAAGGCACGCCAGCCACTGCCTCCTCCCTTACGTCACACTCAATTCTTCCCTGAAAAGAAGAAAACGAAGCAATGACCAGTGTCTTCATTTTATTAAAAACAGTTGGGTATAAATGCAAAAAAAGGGGGCGGAGGGGATCAAAAGTACTAATAAGCTCACGCTCATCAGCTGCCATGGTTTTCGTCCCAGCACGTGGAATCCTGTGGGATGCATTAGGTGGGGAGCTGTGTGTCTGGAGTCCTGTGTTTCCTTCCGGCCAAACTCAAGCTCTGGACTCTGCCTTGAAGATGTAATTGTTTGCTGGAGAGGTGCCTCATTTGCATATTTAAATAATCTTAGTGTTCTCTACAGTTTAAATCATCTAGAGGTAGGTGATCGATCCCTGTATTTTTAAATTTTTTCCTGGGTGATTCTAAATGGATTGCTTTCTGAAAGGAGCAGACAACACTGTCTCTAAAAGTTGCATGAATTTACTCAGGGCGGTGAGCCCTGCCCCCAGCAGGTACCTCAAGTGCATGTGGATGCTGTGCTGGTGGGATGGATGGAGGTGAAAGTGCCACTACCCCTGACCAATTTCTCCTCTTGACTGCTCTGCCTGATGCAAGAACATTCTTTTAGAAAGTTCTGAACAAATGATCACAGTTTCAGAGGGAATCTGGCATGACTAGAGGGCTTTTGTTTACGAGCTGAAAGCTCAGGTCTCACCCTGCTTCTCAGATGCCCTGGGAGTTAGTGGCCCTACATATATACAGACATACATGTTCTGACCACTTTCTTCCCATTGGGATACAAAACCAGGGGTACAGAAAAGTTGTTTTAAAATATATTTGATTAATTTTTTACAGAGAGAAAGGGAAAGGGATAGAACATCGATGAGAGAGAAACATCGATCAGCTGCCTTCTGCACACTCCCTACTGGGTATGTGCCCACAACCAAGGTACATGCCCTTGACCAGAATCAAACCTGGGGTCCTTGAGTCCACAGGCCAATGATCTATCCACTGAGCCAAATTGGTTAGGGCTGTTGTTGTTTCTGTTTAACTCAAATTTAAGTGAATAAATCCATTTATTAAATAGTCATCTCTTCCCTTTGTTTTGTGTGCCTGAATGAGCCTTCTTAGAACAGTGCCTTTAAATAATGCTACTAGCAGGAATACCTTGATTTGAGGTCATTCCTGGGATTTGAGGATAAAGTACTCAAGTGACTGGGGAACTGTTTTATGTCACTCCATAACCAAGTGCTTAAGGAGCATGTGGCTAAACCCGCTGCAACCTACAGCCGGGTATTGAGAGGGATCGAGGAATGCTACTTCTTTTTATTTGTCACTCATTTCAAAACTGGCTTCTAAACATCTATCATGTAGAAGAAGTACAGTGTGATGGGGGAATCTGAAAATAAGACAGTGGCTGATTCCTAATCCCCATGGGTTACAGTTTATGAAATTGGGTCATTCTATCCACACGCTAAACCTGGAAGGGACAGTAGGGACCACTGAATCCCAAAATTGAAGTGATCTTCCCAGCATGACGCAGGTCTGGACATAAAAAGAGGGAATTTCTCTTCTTTTTATGGAATTGTAGTCATCACAGCTATAGACTTTTGTGGTTGGCAATCTCTCATTCACACACACTTAGCCTTGTGTCCTATGCATTTCCTATAGCGACAGTGAATGTTATGTAACATTCCATTGAGTGGTGGCCTGTCCTCTTCCGAAGTTACTTTTCCATTGTCTCCATTGTTCCCGGGTTCTCTCTGTTTGTTTTTAGTAATACCAGGCCGAACATCAATCCTGTGGACATTTGCATATTGACACCTCCTCTTCTGGTTCAATAGCCTATCTGACTATTGGAACAAAAGTATCATCAGTGTTACAGCTCTTTGCACTCAGGCTTTCCAAAAGGTATCCATGCCAACAGTGATGCATGGAATCACCTATTTCATGGTACCCTGACCAGCGCAGGAATTTATTTTTCTCTTTAATTTTTGCTAGCAGGCAAACACGAGTGCTCTGTTGCTGTTCGAATTTTTGTTTAAGGATTGGCAAAGGTACATTTTCCCCATGCATTTGCTGGCCGTTTATTTTTCCCTTTCCTGAATCAGCTGTAACTGGCTCCCCAAGAGTTCAAAAGAGAAGGAATGAGATTTGTCATCTCCTCTCTACCAGGTTCCGGATGAGGCTAAATGGTGCCAGGATGAGCCAACACATCGCCTGGCCTCAGGCGGTCCTTTCATCTTCAGACCCTCTGATTGTCCTCATATGGAGACAAAATCCCAATTCCTAAAGCTCTTACCTGCAGATCCACGGAAAGCCACAAAAGTGCAAAACTAAAAGCCTCTTGCATGTGGCAACCATTGATATGTTTGAAACCAAGAATAATTTCCTCCCTAAGTCTTTTCTAGAACACAGATGCCCAAGCTCTGTCTACGGACATGTTCCTCTTCTGGGCGTGTTCCAGTTTGTGCTCAGCACTGAGAGCTGGAAATAGGTACAGTCTGACAGTGGGCAACTCTCACTTCCTCCTTTCTAGATCCTCCGTTTCTACTCATGTAATCAAAGACTATATTCATTTTTATGGAAGTCTCGTCACACCACTGATTCACATTGAACTTGCCATTAACCACCCATGACTAAGCCGCAGCTGTTGATGTACTTCCAGATATTCATTTTGGATCAAAGTGCAGGACATTATACACTGAGTGACCAGATTATTATGATCTCTGAATGCATAATAATCTGGCCACTCAGTGTATAGCCTATATAATAAAAGGCTAATATGCCAATTGTCCCCTCTACCAGGAGTTCAAGCAGCCGGCAGGCCGGCCAACCACCTATGTCTCCTCCCCCTGGCCAGGCTGGCTGGACCCCACCATTGCATGAATTCATGCACAGGGCTTCTAATATTAATATATATATACTGAGTGGCCAGGTTATTATGCATTCAGAGTTCATAATAATCTGGCCACTCAGTGTATTTATCACTATTAAAGTCACCTTCTTAGATGCAGCCCACTATTCAAGGCCAGCTGAGGTTAGCAGAGAAGAGAAGGTAGGAGGATCCTGATTTTGTCATCCGAAACACTTTCTTTCCCTCCAGGTATCATGGGATCACAAATCTGAAAATGTCTTTTGTACATTGATGAAGATAAAGCTGGAGCAAGGCAGCATGGTTCTGGAGAGCCTCTTGTAGGCCCATGTCCTTTGAGGAGAATCACTCAACTCATTACCCGTGCACCTGTCGTTATGAAACTGGAGCCTGCATTTCTCCATCCAATCAAAGCTTGTCAAAAACATCTTGATCTCTGGGTATAAGTCCATAACCCTCCTTTATAAAAAAGAAAATAGAGACATACTTGCTGCTAATATGAATTATGCAAATTTGAAATAAGGCAATGGAAAAAAATAAGATTTTACTCAATGTACAAAACTTAAAAATAATGTAAATCCTACTTTATTCCTACAGGGAAATTCATCTTCACTTGTGCATATTTTAAATGATGGAAGGTCTTAAGAAACATATCCCTCACATAAAAAAAACAGCCACAATTTATTCAGCTATTCCATTCATTCATTCACTTACTATATCTTTTGTTTCTTTTTTATTGAATTATTGGGGCGACTTTGGTTAATAGAATTATATAGGTTTCAGGTATATTCACTGACTAAATCTTCATGTGCCCACGCTGGCTTCCTTGCCAGGAGCTTACAAACTATTCTTATAATAATCCCTACAAGAGCTTCGCCCAGGGTGGCATTGAGGCTGGATCTATCATAGTTTGTTCTGTTTGCAACCAGGAAGATTCAGCATAAAGCTTCAGTGGTATTTCTTTGCTCTGTGTGCGTGCCTTACTCCAGATCCAGCATGGAGTTAGTCTCTAAATATGGTCAAATGCATTTAAAATAATGGGATTCCTGAAAAAACAAAAACAAAACAAAACACACACACACACACACACACACACACACACACACAAAAAAAAAAAAAAAAAAAAAAAAAAAAAAAAAAACAACACTCCAACACCTCAGAAGTTGAATTTGGTACGTACTTTGAAATATTTGACACCTTACCCAACAGGGCATACACTATATTTTCCAGAATTTCTACGGTGTGAAAGGCTATTCCAAAACATGAAAGGATTGAGGAGAAATGGAAGAAGAAATGGGTTTCACAAATTTACAAATAGATTCTCTCCTTCGTACTCCTGGTCAACCTGCACTTGTTTTTGAGCATCAGCCACATGCCAAACATGGCAAGTACCAGGGACGCAGATGAGAAGTCTGGCTCACCTCTGACATCCAGCTGCGGTGATGAACGGGTAATTGGTATAACTGGCAGCAGTGGGTAGTCCTTCCCAGAACATACAAACACTGGTGGCAACCATCCGCCTCTCCCTCCTCTTTTCTTCTCACCTCTGTGTGCTGGTGAGAAGACAGATAAGAACCTCTGTGCTTCCTGCAGACACAGCTCTCCCTCCCAGGGCTGAATGATTTCTTACTGAACGAATCCTTATTTCTTTCTCAACTTCTAAACAAGCCTTTATTCCTCCCACCCCTCCCTGTCGCCCCCTCCCTGCTTTCTCCCCACCCAGGCTAAACCCAAATCACTTCTTTCTGGACTTCCTATTTTGTTCATATCACTACATTCCTCCCCGGCTCTCAGGGGTCAGCCCACAGGTCAATGCCAGCCTCAGTTTTGGTAAATGATGTTTTGGGGTAAATGAGTAGCCATACTCATTTCTTTATAATGTGGTCTGGGCCTACGTTTGAACCATAGCAGCAAAGCTGAGCATTTGCAACAGAGACCCTATGACTCACAAAGTCTAAAATATTTACTATTCTGCCTTTCAATCATCCACCTGACACTTCCCCCTGCTCCGTGAGCTCTGGCTAAGGTCCCGGATCCTAACCATGACACATGAGCCCTTCACCTGTCCCTCCCTCCCCCAAGCCCCTGCCTGATCTCCCGCCCCCTCCCGTGTCCCCTCTGAGCTCCAGCTGCGTGGTGAGCCGCAGTGTCTGAGATGTCCCCTGCAGCCCCTGTCCCTGTGTCCCATCCTCACCACTTTTCTGGAATGTCCTCTCATCCCACAAAGCTCAGTCCCGGTGTCTCCCTCTGTGTTCAGCTTCCGTACTCTCTGCCGTCAAGATAACATGTTAAAATTCCTATATTCCATCACTTTCCGTGTTGTCTTGTAGCTATTGATTTCCCCGACTGCCCGTGTCATGTTCTCCGAAAGGGCAGGCCTTTGCTCTGTGCACTTCCCTCTCCCTGGGGCCATGGTCACTTGGGTAGCGTTTCCTGGATGGATGGATGGATGGATGGACGGACGGACGGATGGACGGACTGCTGGAGGCACACAGTTGTTGCCTGGGTCCCAGCCCGATTGCCTGCGGGCGGGCATGTGCACTCCCGTCACAGTGGCAGAAGCAGGATGAAGGCAGGGTTGCAGGTGCACCCAGGAGCCCTTGGGAACAGTGCCACCTCCCCCCTAGGACGGCCCGGGCTAGGCCTCGCTCACTCCTGTGTGGGTGGCAGGGTGAGTAGGGGGTGTTCAGCGTGGCTTGTCCAGGCCACGTCCATGGCCAGGCTCCCCATCTTTAGATGACGCTGCAGCTGTGGCCAGCTGGGCGAGGGCCCACCCTTCCACCCTCCCCCCACAGAGCCCCAGACACCATACGTCACAGCTCCAAGGTCTCCTAGAGCATCCGGCCAAACAGAACCCGGCGGGAGGAGAGCCCTCCAACACACACACACACACACAGGACCCCAGGGCCTCTCCCACCTGCAGCCCAGCCTCCTCCTGTGGCCTGGGAAGCGGGCACAGAGAGGAGGAGGTGGGCACAGCCCGAGCCAACCCGCCCCTTGGCCAGGCCTTGGCTTCCTGCTTCCTTGGCACTGACGGGCCCCACGAGAGCCCATTTCCACGTGAAAAATCACATCACGGCGTATTCGCACCGGCACGCTTGTCGCGCTCGGCGAGGCTAAGTCAGATCCTCACATCATCACTGGGGACAATCGATGCTCTTGTCCAGCTCCTAATGACAATCAATTCTCTCTCTGGCTCTTGGCTAAGTACGTGTCATTGAGAACAATTACATTTTGTGAACCTGGTGGCCAGCCTTGCATTTGCTGCTTCCTCCGGCTGATGAGAGTCAGAGCATCTTGTTACCGCTCTGTTCCCAGTCAGTCACACAGTGTGCTCAGCGGTACAATTAATGTGCTTTCCGGTCTGTTTTTTCAGTCAACCTGGCAGCTCCATTCATCAGAAAAGGAAGTCCTCCCACAGGTGCGGGCTCTAAGGGGTGGGTTGGGGAAGACCTGGGTGAGGTCTGACCCTGAGTAAATGAGGCAGAGGAGCTGGTGACAGACAGACTAGATTTCCAGTCCCAGCTCTGCTGCTTACCAGCTGTGTAACCTTGGGCGAATTACTCACCCTCTCTGAGGCTCTGTTTCAGCATTTATCACCTGGGATGATAATAGTACTGACCATGGAGGGTTGGTAAGAGGAATAAATGAGGTGTTACATGAGAAAGGGGGTTCATATAACACGTGTCACATCTAAGCAGCTCAATAACTTATCGTTATTGCTATTGTTATTCTTTTATCCTTCAGAGTCCCAGAACTGCGTAGTCCAGACTGTCTGCCCGTGCTGACACTGACCAGTCCAGGAGCCACTCGCCATAGGTGGCCGCTGTAGAGCGGTTGAAATGTCAAATCCAAATGAAGATGTGCTCTACGTAACCTGGACTTCGGAGATTTAATTTGAAAAGGAAAGTGTAAAGTATCTCATTAGTACCTTTTTAACAAGTACTTTAAAATATTGATTACATTTATAATAATAAAAGCGTACTATGCTAATTAGACCAGACAGCCAAACGACCTTCCGAACATCCTTCTGGATGACCTTCCGGATGAAGCCAGGGCTGTGAGGGCCGAGGCAAGCCATTGTGGCTGTGAGGGCTGAGCCCCTTGCACAAATGTTGTGCATCAGGCCTCTAGTGTTATAATAATATTTAGACATATTGGGTTAAACAAAGTATATTATTAAAATTAATAGCACTGGCTTCTTTTTACTTTTTTTTTTAAGTGCCTACTCCTAGAAAATTCTCAATGACATTTGTGGCTCAATTTCTCTTTCTCTTGCACAGATCTGTTTAATATGAGTCACTTCCATAGAAGTCCTATCAACTAGACAAGAGTCAACAGTAACAACAGAAAGTAAGCAACAAACAAACTCTCAGGAATTCCAATTTTTAATGTGTATCTCTTTAAACAAAACCACAAGCAAGCAAAATACATGCATCATTAATGCTCCTCATATTGCCTTTCCTCTCCTAATTTTCTCTCCTCAAGTCCTTAGTTTGTTACTTCCACACCCTCAGCCAAGTACAGACAAACGGCCTCCTCCTTCTCCCACAGGCCCTTTCCTCTGTCCACCTCTTCACCAGCTCCACTATCGCCCTCTCTGTATTCTTCCCCCCTCCCTCCTTTCAGGCCTTGTCTTCTCCTATCTGTTTTCTGAATTAGCATCTCTGAGGAACTGGTCTCTGGATTTGGCAGCTGCTCCCAAAGAGACTTCAGTGGGGCAGAGCAGACAGACTCACATTAACCCAGGTCACAAAAGACTGATGGGTAAACCAGATTGTTAACAGGTTCATTCATAAGCCTCTGCAGTCGGGGAATCCTGGCCCCGGGTCCATATTGTAGGACATGTGGGGTGTGTGTTGCACAACACAAGGGGACAGCATATACACAAAGTCTGTTGTGAGGTGACATGTGCAATTTGGAGGTTGCCAGGAATAGGGTCCCTGAGACAGTGGATGAGTCAGTTTGGCGAGCTCGATATTAGGGCCAAGAAGGTCTCGAGGGAGAGTTTATCAAAGCCATGGAAAGCAGAGTGGAACTACACAGAGGCCAGAGAGCCCGGGCTCCCAGGTTCACCGCTCTGCTCTCGACCAGAGCTGGATAAACGCGACACATTCTGGTTCTCCTTCTCCAGGCTGTAGAGAGCATATTGCCATTCTGATGGTAAGGGTTCCCTCTGTCCTGGACACAAGACATTTGATGGGTTTCAGCTCAGTGCTATGTCAGTTTTTCCTCCTCAGAGTACAGCCAGATGTCAGGGTTCACCCATGTCTTTGGTCACAGTTATGGGTTGAATGGCATTCCCCCAAAGTTCATCCACCAAAGTCCTAACCCCCAGTGGTTCAGAATGTGACCTGATTTGGATCTGCTCCAAGTCCAGCACCACCCCCACCCCCTCTGCCCCCATCCACACCATGCAATCCTGAGCCATTGAAGTGGGTAGAAAACTAGAGTTTCTTTCTTAGAATGTCTTTGAGGATTACATGAGATAGTTCTGTGAAGAGTTAGCACAGAGCAGCCCTTCTGTGAATGTTAACTGCTATTCATCTTCTGTTTCTTCCGAATACCCCTCAGTCCTGTGCCCTCTGAGTCTCCAAACACCTAGGCCCGTGGTCGGCAAACTGTGGCTCATGAGCCACATGCGGCTCTTTGGCCCCTTGAGTGTGGCTCTTCCACAAAATACCACGGCCTGGGCGAGTCTATTTTGAAGAAGCGGTGTTAGAAGAAGTTTTAAGTTTAAAAAATGTGGCTCTCACAAGAAATTTCAATCGCTGTACTGTTGATATTTGGCTCTGTGGACTAATGAGTTTGCCGACCCCTGACCAAGGTCATGCAGGAATGGTGGCATAAAGCTTCAGCATGAACTCCTGATTTGAAGGGAAAGGAAAGCGCTCGGATTCAGCTTTGCCACCAGCTGAGGACACTGAACCTTAGTTTTCTTATCTGTGAAATGGGAACGTAAACGCCAGTCCTGCGTGGCTGTCGTAAAGAAGAAATTAATCTGTAGAC
Organism: Pipistrellus kuhlii; assembly: GCF_014108245.1. Lineage (NCBI taxonomy): Eukaryota > Metazoa > Chordata > Mammalia > Chiroptera > Vespertilionidae > Pipistrellus > Pipistrellus kuhlii. The sequence continues at coordinate 1,377,833 of NW_023425404.1, forward strand.
AGACCTGGCAATGAACCTGTATGCAGTGGGTGCTCAGCAAATATTTACTGAAGCAATTCAAGAGGGAACAGTGTTTGGAACAACCTTCTGGGGCTGGGACACCTCTCCCTGCCCTGGACACGACCCCAGCATGACTCATCACTGTGAAACCTCAAACTTGAGTCTGGCCCATTGGCACAGCCCCCGGCAGCGTTCACCCCAGGGCCACCTAGGTCTGAGCAAACAGGAAGAGTCAACAGGCGGAAAGGCGACTGGCCTCATGCCACCCAGAATGAGGCTCAGCTCCTTATTCCATGCCCAGCCAGGAACCAGTACTCTTCCATGAGCCCAAACGTTACCCTGGGCAAGGCCAGCAGGGACCCTGAGGCACTGTCGTTCTTTGAGAAAGGCTGGGTGGAACTGTCGGGTGGACCAGAATGAGGGATTGTATTGCACATGAAGGTGTGTTCTCCAGGGATTTCTCCCACCCTGAAGAAGAGAGGAAGGTTTTCCAGAGAGAGAGAGAGAGAGAGAGAGAGAGAGAGAGAGAGCGAGCAGACACAGACTGGCTGCCACAGAAATGAAATTCAACCTTATCATCAGCTGGGCAGGCCTCAGACTCCCTAGGAGAAGCTGTGTTCTTGGAATGGGCTGCAACATTTAAACTAGACCAGTCATGTTGGTAGGCTGCTTTAATTTTCCGATGGGTTTGTTATTGATAAGCTTATTTTATCCTGTAAAACAGCCCATGAAACTGCCTGGGACATAGTATCCCCCATTTGATAGGCGCAAGAAACCGAGGTCGGGAAAGGCAAATAATTGACTCCAGTCATTTGCTAGAGGCTGAAACAGAGGAGTCCTACACGGAGTGGCCAGATTACAATGATCTGTGAACACATGATAATCTGGCCACTCGGTGTATATGTTAGAGGCCCGAGCGAAGGCCTGGGTCCCGGGTGCCGGAGGAAAACTAGGGCTGGAAGCCAAGCCAATCTCTTCATGCAATGGGCCTCCACTCAGCAACCCGACTGTTTCCTTTTCTATGGTGGATGCGGAAAAGAGAGATACAGCCCCTACAACATGGCTTTCAAGGGTCTGTAAGGACTTCTGCTGGAAGGCTATTTCGTGGCCTGGAGCCAGACATTTAGAAATCAGCTCCAGTCCATGAGTGCAGGAGCCCATTCACCCACATATCAGAGGACCACAGGGCTCGGGGCCAGACCCAGGTGTCTTTCACCTCTGAGCCAGGACAGACCCAGAGAGGCACTCCATCCTCGAGGTGCTGTGCACAGCACGGGTGTACTAGGAGTCTGTATATGTATGGTGTTGGTGGGACCCCGAGACCACAAGGCATAGTCAGCCCCTTGGAGTCCAATGTCAGCTTCATTTACATCAGTGGCTTATCTTAAACTGCAATTACAAATCTCCTGAAATCCCGGCGAACTTCTTACCAGCTCCAAATGGGCATGTCAGCAGCCATTGATCCAGCACATCAGGGATTCTTGTCGGCAGGGAGGTCGTTCCTTTATGTACGTGAACGAAAACAAGGCTCTTGTCTCAGGAATACCCTGGTGGCCTCTTTGCAAAGGCTGTGGGGCCGTTACTCCTGGCCTCTCTCAAGAAAACCCTAGAAGCGCATGCCTTTGTACAGTTCCAATTTGTGTCAAATGCACCTTAAGAATCACAAGCCAGTTTTATTAGTTGTTTCTCACTAGCAACGTATAAATGCTTGGGGCACTTTGTAGACTAGTTTTTTACCAATGGGAGTGTCAAGGCCATGGGACATTGACTCTCTCGTAGCCTCTTCCATCCCAGCCTCCACTTTGGAGGCAGCACACCTCCCCCCAAAGATTTCCTATGAGTCTCTGCTCACTCCTGAGGTGGCTGTCCTCACACTGTGAGAGCCCCCTCAGCCCTTGAGGGCCATTTTGCTTTCTTGTCTTTGTTTCCCTCCTGTCTGGGGACATGGAACCAAACACGCTCAGAAATAAAAACATGCAGCTTTTCTCACCACTGCTTCACCTTCCAACAGTCAGTTTTGTGGCATCCAAACCATGGTTAGTATTTTTCTACAATGGAGTACAAATTGGGCATAAAATCCAACCTCAATAGATCCAGTGAAGTAAGGGCTATTCATTTGGTAAAATAATGATTTTTCTTTTTTTCTTTTTTTTCAAACAGGTCTGGGAGTGGGCAGTTCTGGGAACTCAACTTCTCGGAGGAAATGAGGATCCATTTCCCTCTGCACATTGGTTGCAGCTGGGAGTGCAGGATGAGCTGCTGACTCCTGGGGAGCTGATGGGGAATGTGAGGCGGGGGGGAGCCTTCACTCTGAGGGCATCGCTCCTCTGATGGTCAGAGTGAAGCAACAGCAAATATGGCAGCCACACCTGCAGTTATGGAAGGGAAGCAACCTGGAAGAGTGGCGTTCCCAGCACACTGGACGCCAAGATCAAGGCCAGATTCACGGGTAAGTGACCTGTGCAGTCACACAGGGTCCCCATTCAGAAGGGCACCAGCCAACCGTGGCTTAATGCTCCACTGCTGCCACCCTAACATTCTTAATCATTTTTGAATGAGGGACACATGAAATTATATCGTCAGTCCTGCCTGGAGCAGATCATTGCTGAACCCCTCAGTAATGAGCATGACAGGAAATGAACAATGGCCAGGAGAGAAATGTAGACATTAAATTAAAATTTTAAAATATATGTGTATTGATTTCAGAGAGAAAGATAGAAACATCAATGATGAGAGAGAATCATGGATCGGCTGCCTCCTGCATGCCCCACACTGGGGACCAACCCTGCAATCAGGCATGTGCCCTGACCGGGAATTGAACCATGACCTCCTGGTTCATAGGTTGGCACTCAACCACTGAGCCATGCCAGCCAGGCAAGCCATCACGAATTTAATCATGAATTGAATCTGAGGAGCTGCCCCACCTGTTCCAGATTGGGGTCACCTGCATGACGGAGAGTTCTCTAAACTAACTCCCATGCAGAATACAATTTCTATTAAAGAATGAGTTTTAAAAAAATGCACCAATGTTGTTAAGGTCACATACGGCTTATGAAACTCAACATGAACTGCAATAGTTTGGTAATGAGACCAGAAAAGAACAGTCTTTCGGAAGTGTTTATCACCCATACTGTTTAGTACTGTTGACGCATGGTACTGACCAAAAGCAGCCCAACCTGAGTGCACTGGGTGATGTTGAAGTTCTCTGCTGAAGTTCTCTGTTGAAGTACCCCCTGACTGTCACACCTGAGCAGGTGGTCCGTCTGCCGGGAGCGGTCCTTCTAATTTTGCCATCAACAGGGGTAAACTTTAAAAAAAAAAAAAAGTAATAATCATATTACCAAAGGTTCAGGGCTACCAATTTTGAGGCAAGAAACTATGGCAAAACATCCTTTGACCCAGAAACTGTGCTTCAAGGATTTTAGTCTAAATAGATCGCGGGTGTATTTAAAGATTTAGCAGTAAAAAATATTCATCACAGTGCTGGGTATAATCATGACACTGGAAATAAATTGGTTGAATAAATCACAGCACCTCTATGCATTTGAATACGTGGCAGCCTCTTTTAAAATTGTTGCCTCAAAAGATTTAATGTTACGGGAAATTTCCCATAACATAGTCTTAAGTGAAACCATCAGTTTATAAAGCACAATGTATTCTCCTTCCCTTTTTTTTTTTTTTTTTAATGTAGCAATATGCACATTATTAGCACATGCATCCCCACTTCCCAGCTGGAGCACAAATTAAGTTTATATTTCCTTTTATATCCAAATGATCATGCATCCTGACTCTTCACCCCAGAGATCACAGGAGACCAATTCCCGTCCAAGTCCAAGGTCATTCTGGGAAGGGCTGGGAATGTGCTGGTTTCACCAATCCCACCTGCAGCTCGGAGGCCTGCCGTTCTCTCCCTCCTCCCTCCGGCAGCTGTTTTGGGGAGTAGCTCTCTTTCCTAGGCCTCTGGCTTCTCGCGGGGCCCTATTCCTTAGCTGCCTCAACTGCCCACATCCAAGTTCAGGTGTTCAGCATCGCTTTGCTAAAGGCTTGGGGGAATAACCCAGAGTCAAAACATCTGATGCCTTGGCAGCTAGTCCTGGCCTTTGGGACTCACAGGCCCAAAGCCACCCTCGGGGAGCCCGGGAGGCTCAGAGCTGGGCAGGCCCCCACAGGGCAAGCACCCACCCAGCCCTCCTCCATCCCTGCTGAGCTGAGGCGGCCCCACCCTGGTGCCAGAGCCGGCTCTCCTGCCCGCCCCGATCTCCAGGGGGGGACCCCACCCACAGGCACACAGGGCTTTTCTAACCTCTGTGATCTAGAAAAAGCAAAAGCAATTGTCAGCGCCGTTCCCAGAGTCAGTTATGTAACTGGAAACGACACAACCCGGATTTTCATTTAGATCATTGTTTCTCCAACTCATTAAGGGCAGCGTCGGGCTGCAGAAGCACCCCGTTTCCCTTAGTAACCAGGACACACCGGACAGCCGCAGTCGTATTTATGGCGACTCTGCCATTTTCAATAACCTAGGGAAGCCGTTCACATGTGTGAAACTCAAGAGCCCAGACTGGGACTTTTTCTAAAGAGCTTTAGAAATTTTCTCCAGCCGAGACCAGTTTGGCTCAGTGGATGGAGCGTCGGCTTGGGGACTGGGGGGGTCCCGGGTTCAATTCCGGTCAAGGGCATGTACCTTGGTTGCGGGCGTATCCCCGGTGGGGGGGTGCAGGAGGCAGCTGATCGATGTTTCTCTCTCATCGATGTTTCTGGCTCTCTATCTCTCTCCCTTCCTCTCTGTACAAAATCAATAAAATATATTTTTTTTAAAAAAAAGAAAGAAATTTTCTCCAAAGGAGAAATAAGGTCTCCACCAGCAGAAACACAACAATTGTCAACACATTTCAAATGTTCTTACGTTACCGACGTCTATGGGGAAGGAAGCAACCCCAGCAGTCACCCCGCTACCAGGTGTGTGTACACGTGTGTGCATGTGTGTGTATGTGTGCGGTGTGAACATGCACGCGTGTGTTCTGTGTTATCTGTTAAAGACTAGTAGCACATGTACAAAATCACAAATGGTGGCTCCTAGGAAGTCAAAGCGACAAGATTGTGGACAATATTAATTTCTTTTTGTTTTGGGGGTTTCTTTTTGTTTGAATTTTAAGGTGAGCCAAAAGCCCACACGCAAAGCTACGCTTTTTAGGTTTCTGTTGGTTTTAAGCCCTTAATACTTCGTTTTCTCTTCCCCTGATTCCTTTTCCTGAAAAGCAAAGCCCCACATGTGTGATGCATGGCCATTTTCAGCCACTCAGGTTTTATTAGGCATTTGGCACGTTTTAGAGACAACCGTCTGAGTGCTGGCCGGATGCACGGGTGGACGGGCCCTGTGGCCAGAGAGGCGCCCCGGGGAAGAGCAGACCCAATATGTGTTCATGCAAATCAGTGTGACTCGGAATCGGAAGAGTCTGTTTTAAAAACATTCATTTCAGAAAAGGGGAAGCTGAAATTAGTGATATTTACTTAAAAATGACACAATGAGCCTTAAAACCACAGGGGCACTTTGATGATCTTGTCAGTAGCTCACTTTTTAGACTCAGATCTGATTTTTTTAAAAAATATATTAATTTTAAAGCAATTGTTTTTCTCTGTGCTTGAGCAGTCTTCCACCTGTCAGGTGGCAAATGGGCTGATGCTTTCCAAAACACCTTTTTATTTCAAATTACCAAAGTGATACATATTCATTGGTGGAAATATGATTCTAAATAATGAAACCCTAATATGCAAATCGACCAAATGGCAGAATGACCAGCTTGGAGAGGGTGCAGGCTGGACTAAGGAACATACCCCTCGCCCCCCCCTCCCACCCCCAGGGGGTCCCCTCCCCCCCGCCCCCCCGGCTGCCACACCAGTGCACGAATTTCTCCCCAGGCCTCTAGTAACAGAATAAAGTTTTGTGTGTCCCTTGGCTCTGGCTTTGACAGTGGTAGCAAGAGATGCTTTATGGAAGAGACTTTGGTGAAGTCAATTTCTAAAGGTTAGGGCTGTGAGCCTTTTTGACTTGCCCCTTAATAACTCATTCTGGCTCTATCATTCTTGGGAGCTCCTCTAGGCCCTTCTGGAACTTATTTATCCTTTCGGCCTTTATTGGATTCCAAATGATGGAGCAAGCCCTGAGACTTGTGGTTGAGTCCTGGCCCCATCCATCAGCTGGGAACTGCCATCTCAAAGTAATGTGTTGTGCAGGAAATTGTCTTTCCTTGGCTCTGTCTCTTAAACAGCTATGACCCTGAGCAAAGCCTTTCAGTCTCTGAGTGCAGGTTTCCCATTCTAAAAAAGGAAAGCAGGAACATCTGACAAACCCTGGTTCATGGGGTGGTTGTATTGTGTACCCTATTCATTGCATCCCCAGAGCCCAATCCGATCCCTGTCACATCACAATTCAGTGAATAGCTCTCAAGTGAAATAGATAAAAGAAAAAAGAAAAAAACACATTAACTGGTGGAATAACCAGTTGGAATTCTTGGTGGCAAATGACAGAAACCAACTCAAACTAGCTTAAGCAAACACAAAGAGTTTCCACTTCACATAACCAGGTGGTGTGCTGGCCGAGTTAGTTTCAGGCATGACTAGATTCCAAGGGCTCTAGGAAGCCATGAGAGCACAAACCCCTGGAGAAGGAGGAGGAGGAGGGAGGGGGAGAAGGAGGAGGAGGAGGAGGAGGAGGAGGGGGAGGAGGAAGAGGAGGAGGAGGAGGAAGAAGAAGAAGAAGAAGAAGAAGAAGAAGAAGAAGAAGAAGAAGAAGAACAAGAAGAACAAGAACAAGAAGAACAAGAACAAGAAGAACAAGAACAAGAAGAAAGTACTTGTTTGGAGCCCACACTTCTGCAGGGGTGGAAAGAGGTAAAGTTTCAGTATCAAAAGCACCTGGATTTTTTCATCCCACCCTGCTCCTTCCAAGGTACTTGACCTTGGATGAGTCACTTTTTTTTTTTTTTTTTCCCTAAGTCCTGGCTTCTGACTCTCTAAAATACTTTTTTTTTTTTTTTTTTCCCTAAGTCCTGGCTTCTGACTCTCTAAAATGGGAATAACAGTATTTGCTTTGCATGGAGTGACTGAAAGTTCAGGAGAGGTGAGACTATGAAACGTGTCTACTAGCCTTAAGATGTAATTTAAATGCAAGATGGGTGGCATGTATATTGTTGGTTTAAGTAAGCGTGAAAGCCTAATTTCCTTTGCAGGAATTCATTTTAGGAAGTATGTTCAGGATGCCTCTGTATGTAAGTTTATTTCTGTGCTGATTTTGACCTTGTATTTATGGAGTATTTTACATGGATTATCTTGTTTAATTCTTACCTAACTCTGTGTGGTAGGCACTGCTATTATTAATTCCATTTGAAAGATGAGGAAACTTGAGGCTTTATGCCTATAAGGAAGTCTGCCAAAGAACATGGAGGTGGGAGACTAAGACTCAGGTCTGACTGAGGATCCATCATGTGTCACATCTGGGACTGTTACATCTTTTCTTGAGGATCTCCTTGCCTGACAGGGCATGTTAGTTCTGGATGGGACTCAGAGAATAGAGGATCCCAATGTCCCATCTTACTGGGGCTCAGTAGAGCCAGAACTTAGCCTCAGCTTTTTCACTGCCATTCTGCATCTGCCAGAACTTCTAAGAAAAAAAAAAAACAAGAAAAAAAACAAAAAAAAAAAAGAAAAAAAACACAGAATGCAAACCAAAGGAGTGCATTGAGGGAGAGCTTACAGAATTTGGCTGGAGAAATTGGAGAACCAGGCTAATGTCATGTCTGCAGGAGCAATGCCCAGGAGGACACCACCTCCACCATTGCCCTGCAAAAGACATTGCAGTTGGTAGCACCAAAACTACCAGCACGAGTCGTAACTGGTTTGGCTCAGTGGATAGAGCGTCGGCCTGTGACGGAAGGGTCCCAGGTTTGATTCCGGTCAACGGCATGTATCTTGGTTGCAGGCACATCCCCAGTAGGGAGTGTGCAGGAGGCAGCTAATCAATGTTTCTCTCTCATTGATGTTTCTAACTCTCTATTCCTCTCCCTTCCTCTCTGTAAAAAAAACAAAAAAAACAAACAAAAAAAACTACTAGCACTGAACATCACCCATAGCCTCTGGCTGATGTCACCCTCTTTCCCCTCTCTTCCCTATAATGCCATCTTTCTCCTACTCTTCTCGCTTTCTTATTTTGTTAATCTGGGATTCAAGTCTAGTAGGGACATGTGATGGGTGGAGCCTATATCATGTGCCCATGAACCTAGCTGCAAGGGAGGCTGGAAAGCAAGTGTCTGGCCATTTTAGCTTTTAGGGTGAGATGCATCGGTACCATCCACCAATACTCATAGAGGCGGTGAGTATCCCAGACTTCAAAAGGAGATTTGGATATTTGATGGCCAAAACCAGTGTTCTTAAAACTCTGAATGAGAGCAAATGGGGTCTCAGGAAATGCTGGTCTGGTCCCCAATCCCTCACCCTAGGAGCCAAAAAGCAAATGCCTTGGGTTCCTTTCCCTGCCTCCTGGGAATTGGGACTCCCCAGAGTTTGCTGAAGCCTGTAGTTGTCAGCTCCTCTCGAGGCGGATTGCAGCCTCGGCATGGCAGCCTCTCTGCTGGGTCTGATTCACGGGCATATGGTGCTGAGTCACATTGTTGTAACATAAACAAAAATATTTTACATAAAAAACGAAGGGATGGCAGCTCTGGAGCCCCAAACCCTATCAGCAGCCTCAAGCTGTGAAGGGAAAGACACTTGGTGTCCAGACCGCCTGGTGGGAAGCTGGCGAGGGAGGGCGGCTTGTTTAGGTCTTTCTCCTCTAACTCTCCTCCTCCCCATCCCAGACCCCCAGGCAACTGGGTGTGGCTTCCACAGGAAAAGGCAGAGGCTCTCCCGGTCTGAGCCGTGTACTAGCTAGGAATCTGGGAGGAGAGAGGGCCTAGCATGGAGAAAGCCACGCTGTTCAAGGATCAAGGGTACTTCTCGAGCAGCAGCCTGTCTTTTGACTCTGCCGTGGCCAGAGCCCGGGATGGGCAAACTGTGACAGCTTAGTGAGTTTTCTGTGCTTTTAAAGGATGTGAGCTTCTGGCCCACCTGATTTACACATTTTAAATAGATCCCTTTGTGTGGTACTTTTGACACGTCAGAGGCCCCCCTCACCTGACATCTCATTTGCTGCTGTCACAGAGTTATTGTCCTTGTTGTAAGTGGGTAAAGTGACAAAGCGGGAAACAATGCCCCGACACTTGGCTGTTTGTGTGTGTGTGTGTGTGTGTGTGTGTGTGTGTGTTTGGCAGCACAAAGATGAGAACCCAAGTTGCCTGGCTCCCACACCAGAGTCACTGTAGGTAAGTTTGTCGGAAAACTCATTAGTCAACAGAGCCACAATTTGCAGACCACTGCTCTAGGTGAAAGGTTTTGAGTAGGAAGCAGTGTTGGAATCCCCCTCATTTTATAACTTAGAAAATTATGGCCCAGGTTGATTAAATGACTTGGCAAATGATCGCACAGGTAGTGGCTGAATGGGGACCAGAAGTGGCACAGAGTATGGCTTGGAGAACCAAACAAATCCAGGTTCAGATTCTGCCTTTGCCTCATTCCTAACCAGCCCCAGCCCCACCCCTGGGAAATGGGCAGTCTCCTTGCTTTGTATGGCAGTGTTCCAGAGCATTGCTTTAACAGTTAAACTAGAGCCGTGGCTAGCACACAGCAGGCATACAACACACATCCCTTCCTCTCTTCCCCTCCAGTCTGGACTCCTCGTCCAGCGCCCCGCTGCTGACTTGGCCTTGTTGTCCCCGAGATTAGAGACACTGCCGGACTCTGCCTGTGGGGGGCAGGCTGCCCGCCTCCTCATTAGCCACAATACCTTTGCCAGCCTCTCATCCTAAACATGTCCCTTTGTTGGGACCTGATAGAATCCCCAGTCTCAATCCAGGAAACCGCCCTCGGAACAGCCAGGCGACTGAGACTTCCAGTCTGGTTCACGGGGGCTTTATCAGCAGTGATTGTCATCTTTATTTTCTTTAACTTCTCATTTTCAGGGATTATTTATGCGTATCCTGCCCGTGTGTTCCCCTGCCTTCCCTGGGCAGCGATGTGAGTGGCTGTCCCTCCTGCTTCCTCCGGCCCTGATTCTTGGTTCTGTGATATCTCGTTATATTCTAAAGAGCCGTCACGAGGCAGGACACCATGGATGCAATTAAATCGGCTTCTGTAGCAACGCCGCTCTTAAGCAAAATATATTGATCGCCGAAGCTTCGGACCCACTTTAATCAAGTAATCTAAACAGGGCTTAAGCTTCAAAAGCCGAGCCGTGTGCCCCGCTTCAAAGCGCTTACTTCCACTGAATTAATTTCCCTGGATGGACTAATGCTCCCCGCAACCCTGTGGATTATAATGTCAGAGGTTGCCATCGGGGCTCTGATAATATCCCCAAAGCCCGGCCTCTATTGATGGTCTGAGGAAAAGACACAAAGGGGAGTGGGGTGCAGGGGAGGAGGGAACAGACGGATTGGGTTTGATTGAGTGAGACTGAACCATCACTGTCTGCTGCTGGCTCCACCCGGGCCCCCAGGGCTGGTTTTGGGGCTGGGGTTGGGGAGGGGCAGAGGCATTACCTTAACAGGTGCTGCTCCAACTGCGATTCTGAGGGAAGCCGAAGCGTGGGGTGTGTGTGTGTGTGTGTGTGTGTGTGTGTGTGTGTGTGTGTGAAACTGGACATCTACTGTTCTGGGGGCCAAGCTGCCATCACCCTCCTGCCAGGTGATACCCCTTCCCACCGGTTTAGTCCGGGGACTGCTTCTCCTTGACCCCAATCCTGGTTTTCGAATGGGCTCCACCCAGCCCCCGGATCTGGATGTGGAGGTCTGAGACCTTGTTTTTCATTCATTGAGAACTTGCTACGCGCCAGGCATTATTGTAGGTCCGGGGGATGGGGGGTGTCCAGCAGAGAGCAGGATAGAGGAAAATCCTTGGCCTCCTGGGATTCCCCTTCCCCTGGGGTGTGACGGGAAGACTAGCACCCTGTTTTTTACCTTACTTATGTGATGATGGAGAAAATAAGGCAGGAGCCAGGGATAGGGAGTATGTAGGTGGTATCAGTGTGAGTTCAGTTTTAAAATCCGTGGTCCTCATTGGCAAGGTGACATATGAGCGGACCTGAAGATGGTGTGGGAGGGAGACACCAAAGACTTCTGGGGAAGGGTGCTCCAGGCAGAGGGAAGAGCATGTGCAAAGGCCCTGAGGTAGAGCATGTCTGATGTGTTAGAGGGGCAACCAGGAGGCCAAGGTGGCCGGGACAGATCAGGCAAGAGGAAAAGTGTGACATGAAGCCAGAGGTGAGACAGGGCCAGATGGAGGCCAAGGCCAACCGTGTATTTACTTTCCTTGGCCACAGGGCTCTACGTGACATCAGGGATGGACCAGGGACATAAACCGTGAAGGACAGGGGCGGAGTCGTCAGCCGCTATCTCATCACCACGTGCAGCCTGAGGAGGAAGCCGACAGGGAGGAGAGTGAAGCCAGAGATGGGTGACATTGTTTGAGTTTCTGGAAACTCCACAAGACTTGGCTTTTTGAAATGTGTGGGAGCCAGTAAATCTCCTTTTTTTGCCCGAACCATTGTGAATTGTCTTTCTAAATGAATCTCATAGCCCAAGAATCCCACCTCGTGAAACTAACGTCAGAGACAGAGCATCTGTTTCCCTCTGCATCACGCTGAGGGCCCGGTCTGGCCCTCCTCTCTCCTCCGCGGTAGGAAGGTCCTCTGTGCCTCCTTCCATGGCAGTAAGAGAGGACACCCTCTACCCACCAGGTCAGAGAGACCCCACGGAGAACTGAGCAGGGCCTGGGCTGCGAGGTGAGACCCAGATTCTCTGGGTGCCTAGAGCCTTGAGTTCGGCCGCGCATCCTTTCCGGGAGGGGATTGCCCTGGTGACACTGCAGGATGGAGGGGAAGTCTGAGAAAAGGTCCGTAAAACCCCGCATGCACCTGTGAGCCTGCCAGAGCCTGGCAGGAGACAGATGGCTGGTCCAGCTGGGCGATTGGAGAGAGCGTCATAAAGAGGCAATTTACAGGCGTGTGGCAGGGATGGGGAGACTAACAAGGGGCAGTGAGTACCTGTTAGCCAAGCTGTAGCATGAGAGGGAGAGGAGGGAGCAGGAGCAGAGCCAGAAGCCATGCTACACCCGGTGACATGATGGAGAGCACCATCCACCAGGAAAGGTGGCCCACTGAGACCCAGGCCACCAACCCCAACTTGGTGGCGTCTCTAGGGGGAGCGAGCTAGGGAATAGACACCCTGACCTTCTCCTCCCACTGTCCTAACTCCTGCCTCTGCCTCCCACTGGCCACTCTGCCCTGGGAAGCACAGGTAAAGGGGGCCCTCAATGTCAGCCCCCCACTGCCTCAGGCTCAGAGGAACAAGGAGAAGCTGGGTCCAAAGACTATGTCTCCTCTCTCCCTTCCTCCCCCACTGTGACACTGTACATGGAAACTGCCCGACTACAGGAGCACATTTGAATAAAAATTGGATTGATCGTTTCTGGATGTAACTGCAAATGAGAAGGCCACGTGCTTCTTCCGGGGCACCACTTAACCTGAAAGTGGGCCTCCCAGCCCCAGCGGGCAGGTCTGGTCTCACTTGGAGCAGAGAGGATGAGCAGGCGGCTCTTTCCTGCTGGCCTCCCACCAGAGCCTCCTGCACCCCCTCATTTCTCCTTCTCCCCCATCCCTGCCTAAGAAGCCGCCATCTGGCCGCAGCCGCCCACGGGAGGGATGGGTGAGTTGAGGGCCTGGGGTACGTCCCCCGCTGCCTTCGGAGATGATTAGTGGCGGCTTGTCCGCAGATGCAGCTCCCTGGCATTTCCATATTCCCGACGTCGCCCCCACCCGCACGAGGAGGCCGGGACTGTTGAAGGCGTTTCACACAGAGAGCGGTGATTGCCACAGCAGTCATTGCCTTCAACGGCCATTAAACACTTGGGGATGCGTTTTAGAAAAGACAAAGAAGAGGAAAGAGAGTGTGTGTTTGGGGGCTGGGGGTGGACAGGAGCTCTTCTCCCCGTGTCGCTGGCCAATGGCAGTGTTCCCAGAGGGAACTTCAATGGGACGGGGCTTTGCTATCAGCGTGTTTGTGGTTGTTAGCTCATGGTCGGGGCCCATCTTTCATCCTCAGCTCAGCCTCCAGTTCAGGGGGATGCATGGACATGTGGAGGGTGCATGGACATGTGGAGGGTGCATGGAGATATGGGGATATATGGAGGTATGGGGGATGAAGCCCAGGTGGAGCCTGGCTTTCTTTGAGATGAGGCATGCCTGGGCTGCTCAGCGGTAAGCTCCGGTCCAGACAGATGTTGTGTCCGGTCTTAATTACCATATTTTTTGGACCATAAGACGCACTTTTTCCCCCCCAGAAGTGGGGGGGGGGAAGTCCCTGCGTCTTATGGTCCAAATATAGCCTACACATATACTTTAAAAAAAAAGTTTTTTTACTTGCCCGGCTCTGTGTGGTCTCTGTGTGCTTGCCCGGCTCTAAAATGGTTCTAAATGCTGCTGTTACAGGGTTGATTACATGTGTTTATGACTGTGATGTTGGGTTTTAATGCACATAAAATATTTTAGGACACTATTTGTTTCAGAATCTTTTTTTCTTCATTTCCCTTCTCTAAAAACTGGTGCGTCTTATGGTCCGGAGCGTCTTATGGTCCGAAAAATACGGTAGCACCTGCACCTTCTCTGTTCAGCGCCTTCACTCAGCACAGCAGCCGGTTCCTGGTCAGGGCCTGTGCTCAGCCCTGGAGTCCATTTACTGAGAGGGATGGTTGTGCTTTCATTCATGGACTCAACAAATACTAGGGAGGGTCTGCCAGTGCCGGGGTGGCCCCACGAGCTAGGACAGAAGTGAGTCAGGGGCTGGAGCAGGTACCGGGAGCCCCGGGGGCCAGGCAGGAACCCATTAGGCGATGGGTCGTAGGGAGGCAGGGAAGCCTGGGAAAGATGAGACAGTGAGAAGAGGGGGAGGGGAGGGGAGCTGTGCGTGGGGGGCATTGGGCCTCAGGGCAGCGGCTGTTAACTGTTTGGAAGTATTTCATGGTCTTGCCCATTGCGCCAGTCCTGCTTGCTGTCTGTGCCGCTGAAAACACGCGGTGGCTCCCCTATGGAGTTTGCTTGCTTGCAGTCAGCTTGCCTTTCCATGCTTGTGGCAAGGATGTTGTTTTAAAATCTTGCCAAGGAGTGTGGGCAATTCCATCTTCTGTGCTGGGCCTATGTCGGCTCTCCAAAATGATGACCCAGAAGTGTCAGCGCACCGAGGCCCAGGGGCTGCTCAGGTGAAGCTTTGGTGTCTGTTCCAGGCACGATGGGATGAGCGTGAAGCATGTTCTCTCTGTCTCTGCTGTGCTGTCCCCAGGCCCGTCTGCCGCCCCCCAGAGCACAGAGTGAGTGCCGAGGAGTTCACCCACACACCTAGGTACACAGGACAACTGCTTCAAAAGAAAGACGTGTTCTGTTTTCTCTTGTTGCCTCTCTTAGGACCCAGATGATGGGCCTTGGTGACATTGAACCACCACTTCTTTTATTGATTTCAGAGAGGAAAGAGAGGAGGAGAGAGAGATGGAAACATCGATGATGAGAGAGAAGCATTGATCAGCTGCCTCTTGCACATCCCCCACTGGGGATCAAGCCCACAACCCAGGCATGTCCCCTGACCGGGAATCAAACCGTGACCTCCTGGTACATAGGTCTGTGCTCAACCACTGAGCCACCCATTTGGGTCAACCACCACTTCTGATGTCATTTGCCACATAGAGGAGCTGGCTCTCTCTACTGGACATAGAACCACAAGGATCCTCGCTTTGGAGCAATGGCCACAGATTGAGAGTCCAGTTTTGATCATGGAAAGTAAGAGCTCTACCGTGGTCACCGGTGACATCTCTGGTCCATAAAAGTGGACTCGCAGGCACTTTGCAGAGCCATCATCCACTCATCCATCCTGGCTTGCTGGCCACCCTCTGCTCTGAAGGTTGCTAATGCTACCGAGTCAGCAGAAATGCCAAGAAAAGACAGCAGAGCACAGACAATGCAGTTTACCATCTACAAAGAGAGACACAGTGGCCTGATTATTCTTCAGAATCACCCAAAGGGAGAAGAGGTGCCATCTACGCTTGTCTGGGTTACTCTGAGGTCAAGTCTGTCAAAAAGTTGCCTTAAAATCTGTGTTTGCTGGCACGCTAGTAAAAAGCAAGTTACAGAGCAGTAAGGAAAGTGTGTTTCCATTGGCATAAAAGGAAGGTTTATACAAACGCATGTCAATCACACAGGAAGATGTGCACACACTCAACTGTGCAGGAATTGTTGGAAGAATACACACTTTACCAATTTTCCTTCAGACTTCAGGGGCAGAAAAGGCTTTTTTAAAATCTTGAGACGATGCATATTACAAAACTCATCAGCTTTCCCTTTTTGCTTTAGCTGCTGGGAAGCTCCGATTTAAATTTGTATTCTCATTTTAATAATGGTAGGCTCCACCTGGGAACAGTGGTTCTCAACCTCTAGGTTACAGGTTAGAATCTCTTGGGTAGCTTTCATAAATCCTGATCAGGGGGTGGTCATAGGGGTGGGACCCAGCCTTTTTGTAAAGGTCCCTGAGTAAATTTAATGCGCAGCTGGGTGTCTGAATTTTCCCTTTCCCTTGTGTAAAAAAAAAAAAAATAGAAAAGAAAAAGTTGCTCTTCTTTATTTACATTTTCCTCGGATCTGATTTTTATTTCCGTTTAATTTTGTGTATTTTTGTAAATAGCCTCCAGTCCTCTGTGGAACAAGATAACATGTAGACAACAATGATGAGCTGGTGTTGAAGCCACGTGGCAAGCAGCCCCGCGCTGTGCGATTTCCAGGAGGGGCCCTCGGAGGGAGGAAGGGTCCTGAATCCCATCAGGCTCCTGCGTGTGGGCGGAGTCTGCCCTAAACAAGAGTCCTGTCTTCGGGACACCCTTTGGACCACCAGCTGCCCCGATAGACACCCTCTTTGGAGAACAGGAATTCTGTAGGAAATAGGTTCCAGAGCATGCCTGTATACTTCTTCCTGGTTATCTGAGGAACACTTGACTTGCTGAATAAAGCTTGTGCATGGGCCCAAGGAGCCGAGAAAAGACGCATCCAGCCCAGCCAATGTGGCTCAATGGTTGAGCATCAACGTATAAACTGGGAGGTCATGGTTGGATTCCCTGTCAGGGCACATGCCCAGGTTGTAGGCTTGATCTCCAGTGGGGAGCATGAAAGAGGCAGCCAATTAATGATTCTTTCTTATCATTGATGTTTCTATCTCTCCCTCTCCCACACACTGAGTGGCCAGATTGTTATGATCTCTAAACACATAACCATCTGTCTACTTAGTGTATATCCTACATAATAAAAGCCCAATATGAAAATTGTCCCATTGACCAGGAGTTTGACCAGGATGCAGGCAGGCCAGCCAACAACCTGTTTCTTCCCCCTGGCCAGGCTGACCGGACCCCACTCATGCACGAATTCATACACTGAGTGGCCAGATTATTATGTGTTCAGTGGCCATAATAATCTGGCCACTCAGTGTGTGTGTGTGTGTGTGTGTGTGTGTGTGTGTACATTTAAGACAGATCCAGGTCCCTCCCTAAGGGAATTTCTCCATCACAATTTGTGAAAACAGAGCCGATTGGGGTCATTATCTCCTGTTGGAATTATAGTCACTGCTTCTGGGTGGGAGGCAGGTGGGGCTAGTCTGGGCTAGGGAAGAAGGGGACCATTCTCTCCTCCCACCCTGACTGTCCCTATTTGAATTTTCACCCTATAAGTTTGCTTCTGGTGACCTTTAACCAACCCATTGCCCGTGTAGAGGGTGCCAGGAGGGTTGACTATTGCTTTAAACTCCGATTGCAAACTCAAATGCCTGCTAAGCGGGAGGATGGGCAGCAGAGAAGCAGACGCGTAAGCTGTCTCAGGGAGTGGTGGGGATTGTGATGAAACGCATTGGGCGGCATTGGAGGGACATGCAACCTCATACTAAAATGGGGGGTGAGGGAGAGGGGACCATTTGAGGACAACAAGTAGGGCTCACACTGGCGAGAGCAGAAGCTTCCAGAACCTGTGGGCCTCATGCGAGCCGGCTTATTGCCCAGGAGACTATACTAGAGAACTTAAAAATAGCATCTTCTATAATTGCTTGAGTCTCTGGGTGTTTAGTAACCATGTCTGGCAGTCTGTACCCAAGGCAGGCTGGCTGTGGGAAAGCCATTGTTAAAATAAAATCATTAGCTTAATAGGCTTGATGAAAAGGGTGGCGAGATGGGAATTTCCTCCTGCAATATGTTCTCCATTCAAAACAGTCCCTGAAACCAGTGGGCTAAGTTAATTATTGACTAGAATGCCCCAATATCTCTCAAGCTGTCTTTTTTTTCCCTTTTCTTTTCTTATAGATCTGACAAACATTTCCTCTGAAAACAGCTTACCGTCCCAGAATTTGCAGCATCAATAGGACTAGAGGTCACCTAACTCCTTTCTTTTTCTGATTTATTTATCATTTGTTTTGTTTCTTGGGATTATGCGTGTGCACATGCAAACATACACACACACACACACACACACACACACACACACACGAATATGTTTTGCCATTTTCAAAGGAAAAGAAATGTCAGCTAATGACCCTGAACATATGAAGGCGGGAAAGGAAGTTAGCAAGGCCAAGTGCTCAATGATATCTATATGCTAAAGAAGACCAAGCCAAGAATAAGAATGCAACCCAAGCCTGGCCAGTGTGGCTCAGTGGTTGTGTGCCAAACTTTGAACCAGGAGGTCATGGTTTGATTCTCAGTCAGGGCACATTCCCGGGTTATGGGCTTGATCCCCATTGAGAGGTATGCAGGAGGCAGACAATCAATGATTCTCTCTCATCATTTATGTTTCTGTCTCTCCTCTGCCTTCCTCTCTGAAATATATATTGCAACCCAAGAGTACTGTGCCCAAGCTGAAAGGACCAGGATTAGGTGAAAAGCCACTCCATCTGAATCTACCTGGAGAGAAGGAAAGATGGCCGGAAAGTCCCTGTCTCCCTCCCCCTACCCATCGAGAAGTGGTTTATTTCACCTCTGGCTGATCATAGGGCTGCTCTAGTCAAGTGAATCTCTGTTCCACGCCTGAGTCCTCAGCCGGTCCAGAAGCTCCCCCTTTGTGCTTTTTGGGAGCCCTGAACTGTCAGGTAAGAAGTCTGACTGCCTTGCTGGAGAGGCCGGATGGGAAGGAAAGCCTCTGAGACTCCATGGAGAGGGAGAGACGCCCAGTGTTCCACCGCTAAGCATCTGATGACTCCGGACCCGGGTTGTAAACACATGCACACACCACACGCCACCAGCAGAAGGGCCACCTGGTCAACCCACGGAACCCAGAGAGATAAAAGTGGTTGTTATTGTTCTAAGCTGCTAAAGTTGGGGGTGGTTCATTACGTAGAAAGAGATCATCACATCACTGCCCAAGCCGACGCATTGGGTACCCATGCTAAGGTCCAGCCACTGCTGCTCTGATGTCCGCTGTGCCGTCCTTGTTTTTCTAACCATTACCGCTTCCCAGTCAATGGAATTAGCCGCAGTGAGACAGGTGTCAGGCCCAGGAGGAAAGGCCTCTTTTTCAAAATTGCCATCAGTTTAGATTAATGGGTGGCACATCTGTTCCTCTGAAGGGAGGCCTGCAGGCCATCGGCATGGGTGGCCGTCAAATGCAGTGGCAGGCAGGTAGGCAAAATATGTGAGTCCTGATTTTAAAAAAAGGCAAGAGGGGGTCTTTATGAGGCAGGGGAGATGAAGGAGCCAGATTCTAATCAAACAGGCCCGGGGCATTTGGGAACACAGATGGTTGTTTGACTGTCTCAAACCAGAATGATGTGGCCAGAATCCCAGCTCCTCTTTGGAGGGAAAGGAGAATGGCTTGGACCAACATTTGGGGCAGGGACTTGTATGCCAACCGTTGGAACAGGCACTCTGCCATTCGCTGTCTCCTCCATGCTCCGGGGACTGGGTCACCCCGGCTGGCTCCGGGGTTCTTCAAAGCCTTCCTATCTATTTATAGTTATCAACTTGAGCCTTGAGTCTCATGTTATATTTATTTTAAGTTAGTCCCTTTTTAACTCAGGATCAAAAGAATATGGCAAAAGGAATACAAGCGAAACAGTCAGAAAATGCACTTGTAGTATTTGTTACTTTGATCGAAGTGGAAATGTAGCCACATAAATGTTTGAGCAGTGCCTTTTCCATCTTCAAATATAAATGCGCCGAGAGACCTTTCAAATGTCCTCGCCCCTTGATTTTCCAATTCACATTTCACCCTGACATCTGGGCAGTTTCAGTGCAAGATCACAGTAAACCATTTCCTCCTTATTTAATAAGTCGGGTTTAAGGCATTGATTATATTTGAACACACTAAAAGCTGAGAGAGAGAGAGAGAGAGAGAGAGAGAGAGAGAGAGAGAGAGAGAGAGAGAGAGAGAGAGAGAGAGAGAGAGAGAGAGAGGCTTTAAGTACTTGATTACTGTTGATCTACAGAAGTAACCGGCTCCTGTCAATCACGAGATACATAAAGGTGATTCAAAGGAAAAGTTCGTGGTAGGAATGACCTGTTGTTTTCTGAGTCTGCTGACAAAGGCCACTGAGAGATGAAAGAACTTCTCGTCCCTGAGAACTGTTCAGCTCCAGAACCAGCTTGAGGGGTAATGACAGGTTTTCTAGAATGGTTTAAGAAAGGCGATGTTTGAAGCAGGAAGTCACTTACAGCTTTGTTGTTCCTGCTGCACTTATTAATGAGTCACAATTCATTTATTTTTAAAGGAAGCTATAAATAGAACCAGCATTGTTTTTGATTGAAAGATTAAATTGCAATTGGGGGGGATTACTATGGCAATTGAATATAAAATATTTTATATTCAATGGAGGCCATATATCAGAATGGCCCTCAGCTCAGGATCTGACTAACTTTAAATAATTATCTTTAGAAGCCAATATGGTTGATATGAAATATATACACTGAGTGGCCAGATGATGATCTCTGAATGCATAATAAAAGGCTAATATGCAAATTGTCCCCTCGACCAGGAGTTCTACTAGCAGGTAGGCAGGCCAACTGCCCAAGTCCCCTCCCTCTGACCAGCCTGGTTATATTAAAGGCCTGGTGCATGAATTCATGCATGGGTGGGGTCTGGTCAGTCTGGCCAGGGGAAGGGGACCGGGCCTCATATATATATGTATATTAAAGGCCTGGTGCGTGAATATATATACGCACACATATACACAGAGTGGCCAGATTATTATGCATTCAGAGATCATAATAATCTGGCCACTCAGTGTATATTGACCGACAGCGACTGATTGTCCATGGGGGGCCTGATGAGGGTGATCAAGTGTCCCACACTCAGGACAGGCACCCCTTTTTGAGGCTCATGCTGTCAGAGTTCGTAGCCAAGGGTGGATGAGGCTCAGTAGCCCCTGAGGACACTGTAAGTAGAGCCTCAGCTGGGATCAGGGCAGCTAGGGTGCTCCCTGGCTTGATGGCGACCTCAGGCAGAAAGGGAGCCAGAATCCAGGACCATTAGGGATGCTTCCTGCCTGGAATACCTGGCCAGATGACTGATGAGGTAACTTCCCTGTCACCTGACACTCAGTCCTCATTACAGTCATCTCAAATGTCAATCCTTAAAGATAATAATCATCATCATAATATTTTAGGACAAAGTGAAGAAAATTTCCAGATATGGATGTGATAGACTGCTCTATTTTTTTTCATAGTTCTTTGAAAAGAACGTCCCAGGTAGCGGCTGATCTTATAGTCTAGGTCCTGGAAAAAGATAGATGAGACGTGGACTTGGATTGGACCTTAAGCCTGAAGTCAAGCCAGGATAGCCAACTCACAAACCATTGAGTGAGCAATAAATACTTGCTGTTGGAAGTCTAAGATTTTGGGGGTTGTTTGTTACACAGCGTTAACTCAGCCATCGTTGTCTATTGGCAGAGTTCTCTGATGATTTTTAAAATTTATTTCATTTTTATATGTATTTTTAATTTCTCGACAATTAACAAATGTTATTCAATATATTCAGTTGGTAGTTATATATGGAGCACCTATGGCATGCCCCTGCGCCAGACATTGAGAATAAACTGGTGGGAAACAAACAGTTGATATACCTGCCCCCATGGAACTTGGATTCTCATGGAGAGCCAGGCACTTGTCACCACACACATTGTTGTAAAACAGCACCCGTGACAGGTACCCCAAACGGGAAGTGTGTGGGGGGCTGGAGGTAGGTAGGGGACAGAAACGTGGCTTAGGCAGAAGTACCAGCCAGGGCTTCGCCGCGGATGTGACAGCTGAGCTGAGTTGTAAAGAATGACCAGGAATTAACCAGACGACGTGGTGTGATTTTTAAAAAAATAGCTTTTAGTAAAATAGCTCCGCTTTATTTTTTCAGGTTCTGCCTGACTGCCATAATATGAACAGGTAATATTTCGCCCGAGGTCCAAATTACCATTGAGCTCACTAGCCATAGCCTCTGTACATAGCACGGGCAGGGACCCAGCTGTCCATCAAAATCCACAGCCCCCCTCCTATAGTGTGGGGTTGCTATTGGGAAGTGGCTGCTCCCCCAGAGACTCACTCCCTAGACCCCCCCCCTTTGGGTCCAGATGCCTTGTTCTTGCCAGTGGAATTGAGCCCCAATGATGAGCCTCATTTCTGGGCCTGGACAGTGAGGGGGCAAGTGTGCCTTCTCCACATCGTGTGCCTTTGCCCTTCCCCCAGAGGATGAGGCTGGCAACAAGGTGAATAATTGCTAGAAAAAACGCTGCCCACCAACCAGAAACACCTGCCTCGGAACACTCCCTCACTGTCACGTGAGCAAGAAATAAACGATTATGTCAAGCTGCTGAAATCAGGGGCTAGGGGTGGGGGGCTATTTGTTACAGCAGCTGTGTTACACTGATGAATAGGACATATATTTTAAAAACAGAGTCTGTGTTTTTTTCCCCGATTCACACATGCACCCAGCCACCCTTTTAACGGGGTGGAATATTTGTTTTGTGAGACATGAACTTTAGGCTCAATTTTCTTTCCCCTCCATCCAGTAGGACCTTTGCTGTGTGGGTGCTGCGTGTCACACCTGACTGGCGGGTTTGGTGGAGCTGCTTGCTTTGATATACTCTTAATTGGATTTGCTTCTCCCCTTTCATGAGTTCTTACGGGCAGTGCTGACATTTGCAGCATGAAGAATGTTCCACACCAATCAGAGGGGCTCCGCCAGAGCCTGAGGCACACTGCCTGGGAAGAAATGCCGCCTTGACTCGCATGAATCTAAAAGGCCACGTTTCGGGGGCCGGATGCCAGACCCAGCAGCCTGATTTGGGAGGCACTGGGGAGCCGTTCGTGGCAAGTTCTCCAGCAGGGAATGATATGACTGAAGAGGTGTTTGGGGGCAGAAGAATCGGAGAACAGTGCACAGAAGAAATGAGGGGGAAAGTAGCTCAGAGGCACGGGAGCCAAATGTTGCAACAATCCAGGGGTGACCTAAAGGGGCCTGGTCTGGGACGGAGCCATGGGAATGGAGAAAAACACGTGACTAGGTGAATGAAAGAGCAATTGTCCCCAGCTCATCAGCTGCTCTTACCAAACGCCAAAGGCCCCCTATACCAGTTGACTTCTATGGCCCCACCAGCACCATCTTCTCTATAAAAATAACAACACATACAGGATTATTAAAGGGACTAGAGGCCCAGTGAACGGAAATTCGTGCACTTGGGGGGTCCCTCAGCACCCTCTCGCATGCTGGGACCCCTAGAGGGATGCCCACCTGCTGGCTTAGGCCCACTCCCCAGGGAATCGGGCCTAAGCTGGCAGTCAGACATCCCTCTGGCAGCCCAGGAGTCCTTGAGGGATGTCTGACTGTGTCTTAGGTCCACTCACCTGCAGCCACCTCCGTGGAAGGGAGAGGTGGGTTGTGGGGACAGGCCTATGCTGCCATCTCTGTGGGAGGAGGCAGGGGCCAGGACCTCCATGGCTGGCCTGGTGGTGCAGGCTTGATGACCCCGCCCCCTGCCCACTGGTCATTCCGGCAGGTCATTCTGCTATCCAGTCTAATTAGTATATTAGCTCTTTATTATATAGGATGGTATTGTTTTCTTTAAAGGGATGTTCATAAGGAAGGGGGGCAGGAAGGAGTAATTGCTTCACTAATTAGAAATGAGGCAAATGAACTATTTTCCAAAATCATTTCTAGTAGCCGACTATTCTCTAGAGATGAGAGGATTGCACATCTTAGCTGGAGGGACATATTCCTTAAACAAGTTTTTATTCTCTGGAAAAATAAAATAAGCCAAAGGCTTGGAGAGACTAGCATGAGAGGAAAGAGAACGTCTGGACAATGTTTTTTGGTTTGCTGTTTGTTTTTTGAAGCATTGGAGAGAGCTGTGTGTGCTTCGCTGGAGTAAAAGTCTGACTGCCAGGGTTGAGGCATGGCTCTGCCCTCCTCCCTGCCCTCTTCTCTGACCTCCGCTCCCACCACTCTCCCAGGCCCACTGGGCGGAAAGAACAGGTCCACTCCCTGTTCCCAAACACATAACTCACTCGCACCTTGGGGTCCTCACCCAGCTCTCCGCTGTGTCTGCAATGCTCTTCCCACCGGCTTCTTATTGCTGTTACAATTCACCTTAAACAGCACCTCGGAGAGTCTGTCCAGCCTACCCAAGAAAATGCAGCCACCACCCCCGCACCCCCTGCCACTACCTCTCTCAGGCCTCCTTAGTCTAATTCTCTCCGAGCCTCACTTCTCTCCTTGTTTGTTTGATGACAGCCTCTACTGCTAGAACGTAAGCCCCTCCCAGCCTGTTTCCACACAGTATCTAGAACAGTCCACATCTTTACGAGGAGCTCAGTAAACACTTGATCTTCACTGAATCGCCAAGCTAAGGACCAGCGATGAAAACACTCATAAGTTACCCCCTCAGATAAGCTCTGCCCTCAGAGGAGTGTCTTCAGTGAAAGGTTCCTCTCCGCCACTCCCCGCTGTGGCTAAGAAATATATTTTCCCAATTATGACTGAAGTTTTCCAATCTGTATTTCATATCAGACAATAGGCTCTAGGAAAATGTAAGGTTTCTAATCAACAGGGGGAGGGGGGAACCCAAACATGTTTAAAATTCTCTCTGGAGGAAGTATAACCCTAAATGCAAGTCATGAATTTTATGCCAAGTCTTCTCCACTAATTAGCCTCCTCCCTCTGCTTAAAGTTACAGCAACCTCTTGGTAGTGCCTACCATGGGGTTATAAGCACATTCAAAAGCCAGAAAATAGTGAGTCCAGGCAGAGGAGGAGGTGTATGCCATCGGAGGGCTTGGGTTCCTATCTCTGGGAAGCCTTTTCTGAGTCTCCCAGGTAGAACTGAACTTTTTCTGCTCTCATAACACTATTCATTTGACTCTATAATCACCCTAGTGTTCAACATCAGGGAGACACTTAATAGGCACTCAATTAAATGGATGCATAAATGAATAAAATTAAAATTATATAAGAAAAAAAAAACACATGAAGACTTGGGGCAGGCTTTAGAAATCACCTGGGCAGTGTTTCCCAGCATTCAATCGTTTCATCTCCCATCACAATTGTTGACATGCTATTTATTTTTACTTATTTCTTCACATCAATTTTTCCTACTACCTAAATACATTTCCTAATACCTAAATACTAAGAAAATTTTTCATCATAATCATAGATGGAAAGCTGGTGTAGCTTGCCGCAAGTAGAAAGCAACCTCCAACAACTACTGAAAGCTCACATATGTCCTTAAAGCTAAATAATGTCCTTAAAATCTAGCTCGGTATTATTGGCTGGATTGTGATCCCCTCCCCACATTCCTATATTGAAGTCTTAACCTCCAGACCTTAAAATGTGACTATATGTTAAGATAAGACCTTAAAGGTAATTAAGTTAAATTCAGGTTCTTAGGGTGAACCCTAAACCAATATGACTAGTGTCCTTATCAGAAGAAGGTATTAGGAAGCAGGGAGGGGGGGGAAGAGAGAGAGAGAGAAAGAGAGAGAGAACATATGCACACACAGAGAGATGGCCAATTCAACCCATAGAAAGAAGCCAAGCCAAGGAGAGAGGGCTCAGAAGACACCAAGCCAACCAACACTGTGATCTTGAACTTCTAGACTCTAGAACTATGAGAAAATAAAGTTCTATGTTCAAACCCCCTCGTCTGTGATATTTTGTTATGGCAGCACTAGCAGACTAATACACTGGGAATTATTGCCTGCTCAAGGTACCGAGCCCAAAATCTGCTCTCATTTAGTTGAACACTGAGATTATTGGAGTAAGAGAAGTGTTAAAAACCTACTATCATCGACAGTCGTTTTCCTTGACAAAATCAGAAGTATTAAGTAGAATAGAAAACGAAATGACTTTTTCACTATGTGATTTCTATCAGTCAGGCTGAAATATGCTGTATTAAAAGTAACCTCTGGGCGAAACCCGTTTGGCTCAGTGGATGGAGCGTTGGTTTGCAGGCTGGAGGGTCCTAGGTTTGATTCTGGTCAAGGGCATGTACCTTGGTTGTGGGCACATCCACAATGGGGGGTGTGCAGGAGGCAGCTGATCGGTGTTTCTCTCTCATCGATGTTTCTAGCTCTCTATCCCTCTCCCGTCCTCTCTGTAAAAAAATCAATAAAATATATTTTTTTAAAAGTAACTTCTGTTCTAAAACATATCTCTCACTCGTGCTGTGTCTCACGCAGGTTGGCTGAGGCTCTCCTCCACCCAGCCACTCAGGGATCTAGGCTAATGAAGGCACCCCTGCCTTGGAGCGGCATCACCTGGCGCCCTCTGCCATCACGTATGGGAAGGAGAATTTGGAGACTTGTGAATGGGCTTCCCACATCTGAGACAGGAAGTGACGCACATCATTTCTGCTCACATGTGATTGGCCAGGGCTAGTCACATGGCCCCATCTAATAACAAGAGGATCGGGAAATGTAAGCAAATAAATAGATTTTTAGAGTATGTTTCGGTCCCTTCCACAAGATCTGATGCTATTTAATATCATATTTCTGTCCTTAAAAAAAAATCACCTCAAGTATATCTCAAGGATGCATCCCATATTTTGGAGAGAAAAAAAGATCTAGGACAACCTCTGAATTGCATAACTGAAGGCCACAATGTGAGCATTTATTTGCTATTACGCACCCTCTGACAGGTGGATTTGCAGCCAGATCTCTCGTCTCTTCAGACCTATACTTAAGCTCTTTCCACTCAACCCTGCCAGCAGAAAATGGTTGTAACTAGAACAATTGGGATGTCTATTTTTGGTGCAGGAACCTCTCATTGTTCGAGTAAGATCTTAAGGGGAAACATTCTGAAGGCCGATACTTATGTGGAGAACACGAGGCCAGCATGTCCCAGTTAGCATCTCATCCGGGACATGCAGAGACCTTTCCCCACACATGCTCGAGGAGAATACATCCGCAGAATCAATGAGGACCTGTGATTGCTCAGTGTTGTCTAGTTGTCCACTCGTGTACAGTGTGTTTATTTTAAATTTAGAAGACTCACACAAGAGATTTCCAGGAACAAAATGAGAAGAAATTGGCAGCGCACTGAATGGAAAAAATTAATGACTTGAATTATACAGCCTGCGAATCGAGGCCAACAAGAGGGGGCGAAGGGGGAGGAAAGAGGGTGCAGACATTCACCCTGTCCTCTGCCCACAGTCCTGAGCGGTGCTTGCAAAGTGGTCACCTTCCCCGCAGCTGCCAGATCCCCTGTCTTCATGGTGAGGCCAGGCTTTGGGGGTCACAAATGTTCACGGTTTCAGGAGAACAAAAGCAATGCTCCCCCCCCCCCCCAACAGCAGGTTCCTTTTGGAGAGTAGATTCAACTCCAGGTTTTAGTGTAGTCTCTTTGGGGTTGGATCTGAAGGGCGGGAGCCATTGTAAAGAGCTGGGACATTGTTTGAGGACAAAAAGGCTCCATTTAAATAAACAAGTGGCATCAACTGCTTCACCTGTGAGAAGCCCACTCCATGCCCCCCTCGACTGCCACGAGGGGTGGGTGAAAAGAGGCTCACCTGAAGGCAGGATTGTGTTTGACCAGGAGGTGGTGTTGGACCTGAGCCCCACCTCCCAATCCCGCCCGCTGACAGGGACCCCACAAAGCAGCCTACAAGGCAACGAATTTGCTGGAAACCAAAACCAAAGGGTCCTCCCCAGGACGCATTTGCTCAGGGGATCCCACACGTATCTACCAGGCGTCTTCAAACTACGGCCCGAGGGCCACATGTGGCCCGCAGAGGAGTCTGATCTGGCCCGCCAGGTTTTTTGGGCAGTGAGCGCAGCTGAGGTGTTACAGTAGGAATTAGTAGTTCATATAGTCCGGCTCTCCAGCTCTCTGAGGGACCGTGATCTGGCCCCCACTTTAAAAAGTTTGAGGACCCCTGCAAGCTGTTTGGTCTGCAGCCCTCCAAAATAAACCCCCATCTGACCTTTCCGTGTTGCTGGAGCCCTCCCCCTCCATTGGGAAGTCTGACCCCTGATGGCCGCTTGCTCCCCAGCGGCCTGGCTTGGCCTCTTGGAGGCGGGGAGTCTGGGAAAGGGAGTCGGTCCTGCCTCGTGGGGATGGAGGCAGCTGCTGGGCCACGTTGCCTCCGCCTTGCTTATTCTGCGTTTTTGGGTGAGACGTTTTTTGTTTAATGTAAGCAGAGCAAATGCATCCATAGCAAAATCAGAGAAAATAACTTGTTGATGTGTAAACCAGGATGTCACAAATAACCCTGTTTGTTTAATTATAGCATCCAGAGCGCTGTGAGCGGGAAGAGGGGGCGGTGCTGCTGACTGGGGTGCAGGTTCAGGATGCCATTGCCTCGCCCTGGCGGCCTGCGCATGAGACCGTGAGAAAGTGCGAGTGCCCCGAGCCACGTGGGCAAACTGGGGCGCATATGGTGCATGAGTCAAGGTCAACTGAGTGGGTAGATGGCTTTCGGTGCTAATGGGAGCTTGCTGTGGAGTCGCTAGACAGAAAAATTAAATCGTATGTGAAAGGATTAAATAGGTATGTGGAAATAGTAAGGCTGTGAATGCGGGAAATTTCAGCTTTTTGAGTCATTGCTTTATAAGAAGTCTGTTTTTCTCCATGGAATGAGGTCTAGGGCAGAGGACAACGGGCAAGGGGAGAGGGGTGTCCCCACCCCACCTACCACTGCCTCCTCTTCCATATCAGAAACCAGGACTTCAGAAAAGCTACAAGCCATGCAAGTTAGCATTAAGATCATGGCTTTGGATCTAGGTAGGCCTGGGTTCACGTTTGGGTCTAAGTCTTCCTTCTTTCCTCTGTGACTGGAAGTTTGCTCACCCCTTGGTGCCTCAGCTGGTCGTGGGGTGTTTGAACACCATCCTAAAAACCCCACTTTAACTTCTTGCCTCTTTAAAGGCCCAGTCCCCGAATAACATCGCATTGTGAGGGACTGGGGGTTAGGACTTCTTATGATGTTGGCGGTGGTTGGGAAGGTGGGGGGTGGGGAGAAGTTCAGTTCATAATACTGCTATTGTATTGTAGGATTCGCAGGGGGAAAACAATATCTTTTTTGAGGAAGGCCTCTTTTTATCCGATCCTATTTATGCTGTAGCAGACAAACCAGACAGTTTCATATGGATGTTAGCTCACTTGTTTAATTGAATCCTGTGATGACATATGCAGTTGTCCTTTTCCCCCTAGTTCTTTCTATTACAAACAGTCTGGGTAATCAATTTCTCGTGGTTAAGTACAGGATTATAATTATTTCCTCCAATGTAAGTTTTCATAATTCAAAAAATTGATAGAACGTGGTAGATGGATTAAGGAAAAATATTTGCATCCTAGGGATCTCTGCTGGGTACAATCCAAACACCTTGTGAGAAGTAGTACCAGCGTGAAGAGGAAACATCCGGGAAGACTCTGGAATGAGCAAGGGGGGTGTGGGAGTGCTTGATGTTGGTGCTGGTGACATGGCTATGGCCGGCTGGTGAAAATGCACGGAGCTATGCACTTAAGATCCATGCATTTTTCTGCATTACTAGTATTTTTCAATAAAGATTAAAAGAGAGAGAACCTGTCAAAACCGGTTTGGCTCAGTGGATAGAGCATCTGCCTGCGGACTGAAAGGTCTTGGGTTTGATTCCGGTCAAGGGCATGTACCTTGGTTGCGGGCACATCCGCGATAGGGGGTGTGCAAGAGACAGCTGATCGATGTCTCTCTCTCATAGATGTTTCTAACTCTCTATCCCTCTCTCTCTTCCTCTCTGTGAAAAATCAATAAAATATATTAAAAGAGAGAACCTGATGAGTTGGCCGCAGAGGAACACAGAGTACTGTTGCTCTGTTGGCATCGGATTTTTTAAACACAGTTATGAATCATCTGCTGTGTGGCAATTCATTTCAATGGTCTGGTGATTCTGAACTCTGGCTGCACATTAAAATCGTCTGGGGATTTGTGTTCAAAATACTGCTGTCCGGCCCGGCTCCAGATCCACTAAATCAGAACATCTGAGGGTGGGGCTTCTCGGTGATCCCAGCGTGCGGCCAGGTTTGAGCAAAAGTGGTCTTGAAAGGGGGTTGTTTTGATCACTTGTGTTCTGTTCAGATTTTCTTAGTGATTTCAGATATTTTTTTTGTTGTTGTTGTTACAGATCAACTGCTTCATTTTACAATAATATAAACGCACATGCTGTGGAGTTAAAAAATACTTTATTACCAACATTCCTACAGGGAAAAACACCTTTTTACTGTGAATGCGAATTTAGTACCCACCCACCTCCTTTTTCTTTGAAACCACTGAAACAACGTCTTTGATAAAGCAGTGTTTGTAGACTCAGGAATGTGATTGTGTTGGGTGGGAAGGATTTCCTTAGGATGCATTCTTGGAACTAAAGTTGTTGGTTCCAACGGGTGTTGAATCTCACAGCTTTTGGTATTGCTGAGCTGCCCGCTAAGATGCCCACTACAGGAGGAGTGAGCTTGCTGCTCCCTAGCCTCGCTGCCTTCTCAACCCCACTTTTTTTAAAAAAAAAAATTTTAATGAAAAATGTGTTCATTAGAAAAATCCTAATTATATATAAAATATTCAGGAGAAAGTTAAGCCTGAAGTTCTACCATCATAACCATCCTTAGCATGTTATTGTCCCATTACCTCAGACCTAACATGCAGGTAGTACAATGAACTAAGTATCTCCTCCTCCTCCCTGTCCACCATCCTCTCCTTACCCGCTGTGGTGGCCTGAGCCTGGTACCAAGCTTATCATGATTATTTGTAAAGAATAAGAATATAATCATTTTAGAAGAAATACATACATCTACAATAAATATACACAATATTTTTCTTGGCGATATAATTGACATAGAACACTGAGTTAGTTGTAGTTGTACATAATACATCACTACCATAGTCAATTTATTTTTTATTTTTATTTTTATTTTTTATATATATTTTATTGATTTTTTACAGAGAGGAAGGGAGAGAGATAGAGAGTTAGAAACATCGATGAGAGAGAGTCATCAATCAGCTGCCTCTTGCACACCCCCTACTGGGGATATGCCTGCAACCAAGGTACATGCCCTTGATCGGAATTGAACCCGGGACCTTTCAGTCCCCAAGCCAATGCTCTATCGATTGAGCCAAACCGGTTTCGGCTACCACAGTCAATTTAGTCAGCATCCATCATCTCACATAGTTACAAATATTTTTTTCTTTTTTAAAAAAATATTTTTTTATTGATTTCAGAGAAGAAGGGAGAGGAGAGAGATAGAAACATCAATGATGAGAGAGAGTCATTGATCGCTGCCCTCTGCATGCCTCACACTGGAGATTGAGACCACAAGCCAGGCATGTGCCCTTGACTGGAATCAAACCTTGGACCCTTCAGTCTCCAGGCTGACACTTTATCCACTGAGCCAGACTGGCTAGGGCACACATATTTCTCTTGTGATTTACTCTCTCAGCAACTTTCAAGTAGGTGATAGAGTATTGTTAACTTTTGTCGCCAGGCTATAAATGATATCCCAGAACAATGTTGTTCTGTTACAGATTCAACTGGGTGGTCTTTGAAAATAAAAATGTATTCTAGATGCATTCTTTGCTTCCCTTGGAAGAATAGAGGGGGAAAAGTTAGGATTTTAAATATAGAATCTTACTGTTCCCATTAACATTTAGGGATTATTTACTTGTGCAAATATTTACTGAGCACCTGCTATGTGCCAGCTGCGCTTCTCAGCCCCTGGGGATACGGTGGAGTACAAATCAGACCAACTCAGCCCTGGTCTCATGGAGCTGGCATTCTGGTTGGGGGAGCAGACAGAAAAATCCACTCCACATATAATGCCTCAAGTGACAGTGAGTAGAGGTTGAGGGATAGAGGCTGGTGTTGGGCATTGGGGCAGGCTGCATTTAGAGATAGCCAGGGGAGGCACACTGTGAAGGTGACATAGGAGCAGAGACCTGAACGAGGTGAAGGGATAAGCCATAAACATCTACAAGGTCTGGCCAGTGTAGCTCAGTGGTTGAGCTTTGAGCTAGGAACCAAGAGGCCACAGGTTCAATTCTGGATCAGGACACATGCCTGAGTTACTAGCTCGATCCCCTACTGGGGATGTGCAGGAGGCAGCTGATCGATGCTGCTTCTTCCTCATAGATGTATCTATCTCTCTATCCCTCTTCCTTCCTCTATCTCTGAAAAATCAGTAAAATATACATATATTTTTTAAAAAATCTACAGGGAAGCGAGTTCTGGGAGAGGGAAAGACCAGTGCAAATGCCTGGAGAGATATGAGTTCGGTTGGCTTGGTGAATAGCCAGCCAGTAGGCACGCTCAGTAAACTGCACTGGAGAGTTTAGCTGGTAACCGGTCTAGCAGTAAACAGAGTGAAAACATTCAAAGGAAGGATTTTTTCCTGAGTGATATTTGACCTCAGGGACACTCAGTAAAGGGTGCCTTCTCCCAATGGAAGATAGGAGAGCTCTGTGATTGCTGAGAATTCTTTCCGAAGAAGGAAGAAACGCACAAACATTGATAGGCTGTGCTGACTAAACCAATGAACAATCCGGAAGTCAAGATGGGACTTGGTTTTTAGGCAAATATGAAGGAATAATGACTTGACCCAATGAAAGAAGTGGGGTGGAGCAAAAAAAGAAAGAAAAAGAGAGAAAGAACTCATGGACACAACAGTGTGGTGATTGTGGGGATAGGAAGATGGTGGGAAGAGAGTGTAGGGGGGGATAAATGGTTACGAGGAAAAGAAAAAAGAAAAAGAAAAACAGAAGTGGGATGGAGCTGGTTGAATGTTTTGTTGGATTTTTATTGCGTTTGCTTTCAGTATTTTGTCACTGAGCCTCAGGACTGTGTTCCCAACTTCCCTATTTGATGGTTAGTGATGACTCATAACTAGGGGTTTAAGACAGACACAGGCACTGGAAGTTTAACCGGGAAAGTGCGGAGTGTAACCAGGAAAGACTCCATCCAAGCCAGCCACCCATCCCAGGCAGGCTGGTCCTCAGGATCCGGGGGAGAGTGCCATTAAACACCCAGCCCTGGAGGGCTGGCCACGTAGAAATGAGATTCCCGGGGCCCGGTCCCCGAAATGCTGTTAGGAAGCTTGTGCCCAGCAATTTGAAGGCAATAAGACTCTGATTCAATTCCACAAATGGAGACGACTGAGTTGCAGGGAGGGTGATAATAGAGAGGTTGGCTCGGAGCAGGACAGACCTCGGCTGGAATTTCAGTCCCTCTGTCCCTCCATGACCTCACTGTCTGTATTGGGGTGAGCAGTATTCTCCCAAAACCCTTGTCTGCTTGGACCTCAGAACGTGCTGGGTGAGTCTGAGGGGGGTGGAGGCTGCCATAGGGGATGTGAGGATATTTGTCACTACCCTCCTAAAACTGTCCTAAAACTGAACCATGAGAAGGAGCCATCTTTTGACACTTTTAAAGGGAATCCATTAAATATGCAAGTTAATGGAGGGACAGTTGACATCTTTATAATATTAGTGTTTTTTCTAGCCAAAAATAAGACAAGTTTTTTTTTTTGTTTGTTTTTTGTTTTAATTCAGACTTCTTTCATGTTAAGGGACAGTTTTGTTTTCTGGGTTTTGTTTGTCGTGTTTTAATTTTTAGTAATGAACTAATTCATCGAAGATAAATAAAATAAGCATGTACCACCCACGGATACCCCCTTGCAGGCCCTCTTACATATCAAAGACCCTGCCTCCTGTTTCCAGGAGAGTTGGGGAGGGCCACTCCCTGAAAACTGTGTTGATGATACTTTGTCTTCATTGTAAGTTTACGCATGTCTGTGGACACCTGAGTAATAGATTGACTACTTTAGCTCGTTTTTGAACTTCCTGTAAATGGAATCCCGCCGTATGCTTTCTTTAGACATTTGCTTCCTTCGATCAACATCAAGTTGAGGAGATGCATCCATGCTGTGGAGGCGGCTGCAGTTCGTTCTCCCGGTGACTGGCATTATCTTGAGTGACCATTCGGCAGTTGACAAATCTATTCTCCCTCTGGCGGCAATTTGGGTTGCTTGTGACTCTTGGTGCACAAGTGTAAGCGTTCTCCCAGGACATTTATCTAGATGTAGGATGACTGGCTGGTAAAGTGTGTGCATCTTCCAGTATAAATATACTGCCAAACCGTTTTCCCAAAGTCATTGAAATAATTGATATTTTCACTAGAGGCACATGAAGTGCCCTGGGGTTCACATCTTTGCCAACACTTGGCATTGCCAGTTATTCTTCTACCAGAGTCCCGGTGCAGGAAATTCATGCACAGGGGAGGGGAGGATTCCTCAGCTGACCTGCTTCCCTCTCGCAATCTGGGACCACTGGCTCTTAACTGCTCACATGCCTGACTACCTGATTGCTCCTAACCACTCTGCCTGCCAGTCTGATCACCCCTAACTGCCTCTGTCTTGGTCCCCACCGCCATGGCTTTGTCCAGAAGAAAGTCAGATCTATCCTGTGTAGTTAGCATATTACACTTTTATTAGTATAGAGTCACTTGGGTCAGTGTGGGCATTACATGGTAGCTCCTTATGTTAGCATTTTTCCATTTAATAAGGTTCTTTTCACACATTTCCCCCTCCCCTTTGGGGCCATTATATTGTCTTCTGTGAAATGTCTTTTATTGTCTTGTCCATGGAAAATTTGAATTGTTTTCCTTTTACATATTGATTTGTGGGAGATTTTAAATACTCTGGATTTTAATGCTTTGTTAAATAGATAAGGCAGATATCTTCTCCCAGTTTGTGGAATATCTTAGTTTCTTTATAGTATATTTGATTAGAAAATTTTACCATTCTAATATAGTCAAATTTATAATTCTTTCCCTTTATGTTTACTTTTGTGTTATTTAAGAAATCCTTCTCTACACCAAGGTCATGCAGATATGTAGATATCTGTACATAGTATGGATTTTTATAATTTTTATACCACGGGCCCTTAGCATGGTTTCAAATAAAATTTAGAGGATTACAAAAAAAACAAAAAAAAACAAAAAAAAAAAACACCCCACAAGTATACTGAAATACAGGTATCAAAATAGTTAAAATTATGATCTATAACACATGTGTCAAACACAAGGCCCGCGGGCCAAATCCATCCTGCCAGGCCTTGCAATGTCGCCCGCACCACGCTGTCATCCCTGCACTCCTCTGCATTTCCATCACAATGACAGTTTATGACTGTTCAGTAAACCATTCGGCCCACGATTTAGGCTGGATTTTAGATTTTGGCCCCTTCTCTGATTGAGTTCGACACCCCTAATCTATAATAATAAAAGCAGAATATGCTAATTAGACCAGGCAGCCCAATGACCTCCCAGACAAAGCAGGGCTGCAAGGTCCCAAGGCCTTGCATGAATTTCGTTCACCGAGCCTCTAGTTTATAATAAATGTGCTTCTTTCTAATGCAGTAAGTAAGAAGAGTGAGTAGAAAATCTAATAGCTATTATAAATTTTCAAGTACTGATGAGCCTAAATAATATTTTGGGATACCTGCAACAATTATAATATTAAAATAGTATTCTTATTAATGACAAAGTCAAAAGTACTACAAGACTACCCTGATCTGTTGTTTATGTTCAAAATTGAACCTCTAAATTTTAGTTAGAGGTTAGGAAAAATAAATATCAATGTTCATGAATTGACTGGATTCTACCCACCAACCCATTGAGGGTCTGTTGGACCTGGACAAGAACCCCTGTATAGTATTTTCTAGAAATATTAGTTTTATCTTTCATGTTTTTTATCAATTAAAATTTTTTAAATATTTTACATAATTTTTCCTTTTTCATTGATTAATCTATTAATTTAGTGATTATATAATTAACTGATTGATTATTCTTCCCCTTTGTTCTACAATGTCAATGCTGGCTTAAATCAAGTTTCCTTATAATGGGTCCATTGATTCTGTTCTACTGATCTAGTTATTGATCTATGTACAATAAATGCTACATTACCGTAATTACTATCACCCTGAACGAAGTTTGAAATTAATAAGGCAAGTTTCCCCGCCCCCTGTGTGTTGGCTTCTTTCAGTCCTTCGCCTTTCTATGTAAATTTTAGAAACAACCTGTCAAATCCCATTATTGGGATATTGATTAGAGCTTCATTGAGTCTACAGAACATTTATTCGGACCTTTGAATAATATTTTATATTTTTCCCATGAAAGACTAAGGCATCTTTTGTTACATTGCTCTCTTCATGTGGTGGTGTTACAGTTTTGAAAACTTTGTTTTTTAATTATATTTTCTCCCTTGCTGATGCATAGAAAATCAATTGCTCTTGAATATTGCTCTTTTAAGCCCACCTTATTAAACCTGCTTATTAAATTTAATTATTTATAGAATTTTGAGTTTTCTATGAAAATAATCGTATCACCTTCAATTAATGTCTGTTTTGTTTCTTTGATTCCAAACCTCATATCTTTTATTTCTTTTCTTATTAAATTTGCTAGTATCTTCAATACAGTATTGAATAAAAGCAATGATTTTTCTTAACTTAACCTTTAAGAGTGATGTTTACTATGGGCTTTTGGTAGATGTTCTTTGGGCTACATAATTTTTTTTTTTTAAATAATTCTTCAATTTTATTTTAAAAGCATAAGTAGATGTTGTTTGGTTTTTGTTTGGTTTTATTTTTTTTGTTAATCCTTACTGGAGAATATTTGGTTTTTAGAGAGAGTGGACGGGAGGGGAGAGACAGACAGAGAAACATTGATGTGAGAGAGATACATCGACTGGTTGCCTCCCACATGGGCCCTGACTGGGGTCAGGAATTAAACCTGCAACCAAGGTACATGCCCTTGACTGGAATCTAACCTGGGACCCTTCAGTCTATGGGCCAACACTCTATCTACTGGGTCAAACCGGCAAGGGCTGGTTTTGTTTTTTTTAAGGCAACAGATACCAGAATGCATGTGTTCTCAATGGAAAAGGCCCACTAAAAAGAAACAAATTTAGGATGCAAACTTAGTGGAGATATCATGAAAGGATATTCTTGAAAGGCTGAGGGTGGATTTTTATATATACATATATATTTTTATGTATATGAAGTTCTTAATATAATGTCTGGTCTATTAGCTATCTATTGCATCTGCAACAAACACCACAAAATTGATGACTTAAAACAACACACATATGCCCTGGCCAGTGTGGTTCAGTTGGTTGGGCTTGTTGTCCCATGCACTGGAAGGTCATGAGTTTGATTTCTGGATAAGTACACATAACTTGGGTTGTGGGTTCTACCCCTGGTTGGGGCACATCAGGGAGGCAACTGATAGATGTTTCTCTCTTGCATCAATGTTTCTCTTTCTCTCCATTTTCCCCTCTCTGGAATCAATAATAAATAAATAAATCCTATATAATAAAGATATAATATGCAAATTAACTATCACTCCAACACACAAGATGGCAGCCCCCATGTGGTCAAAGATGGCCACACTCATGTGGACACAAGATGGCCACCACAAGATGGCCAGCAGGAGAGGGTAGTTGGAGGTGACCAGGCCTGCATGGGAGGACATTTGGGAGAACCAGTCCTGCAGGGAAGGGTAGTTGGAGGAACTGGGTCTGCAGGGAGGGTAGCTGCGGGGCGGGGGGGGTGGGGGGGGGAAGACCAGGTCTGTAGGGGAGGGCAGTTAGGGGCAATTAGGCCAGCAGAAGAGCTGTTAGGTATCAATCAGGCTGGCAGGGGAGTGGTTAGGTATCAATCAGGCTGGCAGGGGAGTGGTTAGGGGGTGATCAGGCTGGCAGGCAGAAGCAGTTAGGGGCAATCAGGAAGGCAGGCAGGCAAGCAGTTGGGAGCCAATAGTCCTGGAATGTGAGAGGGATGTCTGACTGCCTGTTTAGGCCCAATCCCGGGATTGGGTCCCAAATTGGAGAGGGTGCAGGCTGAGCTGAGGGACATACACCCCTATGCACGAATTTCATGCACTGGTCCTCTAGTAAATAAATATTAAACAACACACATTTATTCTCTTATAGCTCAGAATTTGAAATTGCTTTCGCTTCTGGAGGCTCCATGGAGAATGTGCTTCTTACCTCTTTAGCTTTCAGAGGCTGCCAGCCATCCTTGGCTTGTGGCCCCTTCCTCCATCTTCAAAGCCAATGGCATAGCATCTTCACATCTCTCTCTGCTTTCATTGTCTTTCTTCTGTAAAAGGATCCTTCTTGTCAATGACTGGGCCACCATGACAATCCAGGGTAATCTCCCCACCTCAAAATCCTTAACGGAATGACACCTGCACAGACCCTTTTGCCACAGAAGGTAATATTGGCAGGCTCCAGGGACTGGAATAGGCACATCTTTGGGGTTCTTTATTTAGCTTACCAACCCTGGCATGTATTTAATGTTTAAAAATGGTTGAATATTGGCAAT
Source organism: Pipistrellus kuhlii (assembly GCF_014108245.1). Classification (NCBI taxonomy): domain Eukaryota; kingdom Metazoa; phylum Chordata; class Mammalia; order Chiroptera; family Vespertilionidae; genus Pipistrellus; species Pipistrellus kuhlii. The sequence continues at coordinate 1,415,811 of NW_023425404.1, forward strand.
TCTATGTAAGTCAACCTAAAGATTCTCAATACATAGGAGTTACTGTTAAGACTAAAAATAAAAGGGGGATTATTTTACCCTAAATAGCAGCTCCAGGCCTGTCCCTGTTGTCTCAGGAATAGTTGGGCAACTTGCAGCCGAGCCGGGATCTTTAGTCCTTCCTGGGCCACTGCCCCAGAAGCACAGGTTGGTCTCCTTCCCACTGCCTCCTCGTGATTTTGGAGGAGGCCTGCTTCCCGCAGAGTAGGGGATCCCTCTGACCGGCTACAAGGTCCTCTACCCCACAGTATAAGCGTTCTTTTGAGGACAAAGCAGCTCCAAACGACTTCCATGTTGTAAGCGTGTGTGAGACAGGAGCAGAGTCTGTGGCACCCGAGGTCATGAGAAAGAACTCAGTGGTTACCGATCCCATTTTTGTTTATGTTTTGGTTTTTTGGTGTTTTTTTTTTTTTGTTTGTTTGTTTTTAATATATCTTATTGACTTTTTACAGAGAGGAAGAGAGAAGGATAGAGAGTTAAAAACATCAATAAGAGAGAAGCTGCCTCCTGCACACCCCCTACTGGGGATGTGCCCGCAACCAAGGTGCATGCCCTTGACCCGAATTGAACCTGGGATCTTTCAGTCCGCAGGCTGTCAATCTATCCACTGAGCCAAACGGGTTTCAGCTTTGTTTACATTTAAAAATATATATATTTTTAAATTTATTTCAGAGAGGAAGGATAGAAACATTGCATCAGTGTTTCAGAGAGAGAGATAGAAACATCAGTGATGAGAGAGAATCATTGATCGGCTGCCTCCTGCACGCCCCCTACTGGGGATCGAGCCCATAACCCAGGCATGCGCCCTGACTGGGAATCAAACCCTGACCTCCTGGTTCATAGGTGGATGCTCAACCCCTGGACCATGCCGGCCAGGCTGTTTGCATTTTTGACACCTTATTTGCCATCGATCCTTTTGGCATTCATTTAGATTTTTAAAAATATTGCATTAAAATGTTGCTTATCTTAATGACTGATATTTTGGGGCAACCCCTCCACTTTTTTACCCTAGATTCCCCTCTCTTCACCTTAGTCCCCACTCTGGTCTGTGGGTCTGTATTTGTAGCTATTTTTTTTCTAATGTAGCTTTGGACACTGCCAGCAAAAGTTCAAGCCTTCTCTGTTGAGAAAACACTCAAAAGTTAGGATTTACTGCGATAACAGGGGAGGAAGGCCTCTTCTGAACCTCTAAGCCGCCGGTCGTCCGAGGGACTCTCTTGGCCGCCAATCGCCTCCTCCACGTGAGAGAGAATAAACTAATCCCATCCCTATTCAGTCCAATCAAGCTCATTGCTCCGTCTCTACCTCCAGCAATAAGAGACAGGGACGGTTCATTTTCCATCGCTAAGCAACGGCCAACGCAGCGCGCAGCATCTGCACCCTGCCCGACGGGCTGATAGGGATCAGTGTCTACAGCTCTTGTTTGCATTTTGAAGTCAACAGTAATTGCGGTTGTCTATTAGGGTTCATTAAGTTGGTTTATGGCTGGACCCGCTCCAGTCTCCACTTGGTGGTTTGAAAGCGTGGTCCTCCCAGGCAAAAGAACCCTTTGGCAATAAAAACCCTGGGCTGATTTCCTCAACTCATTTCCTCTCGACGGGGCGGGGAAAGCTAGGGTCACCATCCGCAGGGCTCTGTGGAAGGTTCTGGAAGAGCCGGGTGGACAGCAGGGCGAGGGGGAGGCTCTGCGTCTCCCAGCTGGCCTCCTTCCGTTCCTTGCTGAAAGTAGGCCATTGGAGAAGAATTCTATGATGTGAGCCCAGCCGGGGAGGGGCGTGCTCGCTGCCCCTTTCCCCATGCCAGCCCAGCCAGCGCCCAAGTTGGAAAAGAGCCCTCTGAGCCTCTATGCAGGGCCTGGGGCCAGAGGGAGGCACTACCCAGGCACAGGATGGACTCCCGCCTCCCTGGCCTGGGAATGGGGCAAACAGTGGCCTCAGTGTAACAGAAGGAAGTTCAGCCAGCTTGAAAGAGCCGCCCTTGGATGCCATTTCCCAGGTGTTGACTCACCAGGCAGGCGGGCAGGCGGCGGAGAGGCTGCCAGGCCCGGCTGGGGGGCTTCGGCCCCGGTTCTCGGGAGCTAGGTCTGCCCTGAAAATACAAACCAGGGAACAGCTTACAGCAATTACTGAGGGTGTTGTTCTCCTTTCTAGACCCGCTTCCGACACAGCCTTCCACGCTCAGCACTTTCCAGACCTAGTCCTCGTCTTCTCTCTCCTTGGCTGGTGAGATCTTTATTTATTTTTATTTTTATTTTTTTATGTTTTTAGGGCCGAGCTAGATAACAAGCCTGCTTGCACCCCCTAGTGTACAAGGAGCCCCGCACCATTCATGGTTGTGTCTGGGTGAAGCCAGCGGGCAGCTGGGATGGCAGGTATTTATTACGGGGATTGGGGCAGGCAGGTCTGAATGCAAGGGTCGGGAAGAGGGGACCACGCTTACACTCCTGATTCAGTGCACTCTTCTAGAGCGTTTTCTCCCAGGCTTTCTTCTGACTCACTGGCTATGACGCCAGAGGCTGTTTGTGGCCCCATTACTGAGGGGAAGTGAGGTTCAAGTATTCAAAACGCTGTAATGTCATAGAGAACTATAGAGTAGCCCTGTCTTAGGGTTGTCAGGGGCAGAAGCCCAATCGTTGTGAACTGGAAAACTCTCCTTTGAAGCGACAGAGACACACACGGGCAATGAGTGCCAAACAACGGACAAGCTGTGGGAGGGCGAGAAGCTCAGAACAGCAAGTTCCTTGCATCCTCCAACTCCGTGGAGATCTTTCTCTGAAAAGAAGGCAGGAGAGAGTTTAGATAAATATGAAAAGGAAACCGTTGTCAGGACGAACCAATGCAGGGTGGGTACCAGAGTATGAGATGGGGGAACAAGAACCATGGGCATCTTTCAAAGAAGATTTGACGACCACCTACCTAGGATCACTAGGAGGCTTACCTACCGGAAAGTGTAGGACCTCCGCCAAATGGTTACTTAAAGAATCTCTCCAGGTTGGTTATTTTTTTTTTTTTTTAAATATATTTTATTGATTTTTTACAGAGAGGAAGGGAGAGAGATAGAGAGCTAGAAACGTCGATGAGAGAGTAACATCGACCAGCTGCCTCCTGCACGCCCCCCACCGGGGATGTGCCCGCAACCGAGGCACATGCCCTTGACCGGAATCGAACCCGGGACCCCTCAGTCCGCAGACCGACGCTCTACCACTGAGCCAAACCGGTTTCGGCCAGGTTGGTTATTTTGATTGAAAATTCAAGAACAAGGATGACAAATAGGTTTACTATTACATACCAACTTTCATCAACTGAAATACTATATGGAAAGTATTCCTGAAGGTTCAGTTGGAGGAAAAGCATCATGATTGATTAGTGATGTCTGCCATGAGCACAGGACAAAGAGAGGTGGTGTACGTGCCCACTAGGCCAGAAGACAAAAAAAAAAAAGAGGCACAAAATCCTAAATTTACGCTCTCCTGAGTGTAAATACACTTGATCCGCAAGAGGCAATTAGAGACCAGTCTGTTGCCTGCACGCCACAATCTCAGAAGAAACAGAAGAGAAAGGGGTGGGCAGAAAGCAAGGCAGCCAGCCATCTCTCTGACCCTGAAGACCCTCATGCAGCCGTGGATCAGATGGAGAGCTGCTGAGGTCTGGCTCAGCTCTGAAGCTGTGCACCGTGTCCAGAGGCCCCCACAGGCGGCCACAGGGCACCAAGGAGTGCTGGTGAGCTTCTTCCAAAATGCACCTTGAACTTTCTACTTCTCTTCATCCCTGCTGCTCCCGTTCCCATCCTGGCCTTGACCACACCTCCCTGGCCAATGCATTGGCCTCCTCAGAGCTCTCTCTGCTTCTCTCCCCTCCCCTCAGTCCACCCTCAGAACGACAGTTAGTGGCATTCTAACACAAATATGGCACTCTCATCACATGCTTACTCCTCCCTCGGGGCTTCCTCTTTTCTTCCTAGATACTACACTATGGAGTCACAACCTTCTCTCCAACCCACATTCCCTTCGTCCCGCTCCCCTTTGTTCTTACTCGTTAGCCACAGCCTTTTAATTGATGACCAACATAGTGCCTAAACATAAAGTGCCATGGACAGCTGCTATTATTATTATTATTATTATTATTATTAATTTCCTTTTACCAATAGACAGTGACACTTTCTAAGAGAAACAGGACTCATCTGGGGTAGCCTTGTCACTTTGGGGTTTGTGTGTTTGCTTGGAGGACTCGCAGTTAGGGAGGAGATTGAAAAAGGTTTGGCCTTGACCTCCAAGGAGAGGTGGTATATGTGCAAGAAGATTCTGGATGAGTTGGGCCAGCCTCGCAGACACTGGGGCACCCTGGACTTGCTTTTCTGGCTTTTAGTGAAGCCACAGCTTCTAACCCTCCCTGACACCTGGCTTAATAATGTTCTGAGTTAAACTGCCCGTTTTAAGGCAGGAACCGTAGGATTCGGTCAGGGACAATTACCTGCGGGCCCCAGAGGTCCTAAAGCGGTGCTTTCACTAGATGACGCACGGGGGAAGGGGAATAAAAAATGCAAAACGTTGCGCTGACACCCCGTGCCATTGGACTCAAACCTTCCCCCAACAAGTGACTGAAGTGTTTTTCACCCTTTGAACAGCATCTGGCCCGACGTCAGCCATGTCCACTCCCACACGCCTCTTAAATGCTGGTGGGGCCCCGGGGCAGAGAGAAATAGAGAGAGGAGTGACCAGCAGGCGGGACCTCTGGTGCTCTTGCGAGAGCAGGCCCATTGTGCGGCGCTGCTTTGGAAATCCTCAGTCTTGATCTGGATCTGTGCACTCAAGGGGATCTTTTCTGCGCCCTGCACAGGCTCGGCCACAGAAAGTAGAGCAAAGGATGCCACCTGGGCAGCCAGGGATACCATGGAGAGAGGAAAAACAAACAAACAAACAAACAAAAAAAAACGGTGGCTGAGAAGGAATTCAAAGGGACCACCCACAGGCACAGCTTGAGGGCTCTCAGGTGACAGACTCCTTCTCCTGGGGACAGGGACGGTGGCTTGGGTGTGAGCCCCTCCTGGCAGCGACAGGGTGGTGTCTCCTGCTGCCCAGCTGGTGTTTCCACGCTGCCCTGAATGGCGCCTGAAGACCAGCCAGGCTCATTTGGGGGCACGCAATGTTCTCCTGGCTGGAGGGATGGGTGCCAGAAGCCACCTGCCTTGTTTGTTTTCTGTGCATTAAGGTGTGCCACCCCCTATCGATCGCCCCAAGCAAATGCACCTTGCTCGCCCCGGCAACGTGCAGCTCAAGAAAGCATTTTAAAACGCATCGGCCTGCGCTGCCCTGTCCAGACTGACGCATCCGGGAAGCAGAAGGGGGCTCCCGGGACGGCAATGTAGGGTCTGGCATTCGAATAATTAGTGGGCGAGTAATTGCTGTAATAATTAATTTCCGTCGCTTAATCCAGTGATCAGGCATGTCACTTTACACATGGGAAATGTCGGTCCCTGTAGGGGTGTGCGTGTGCGTGTGTGTGTGTGTGCGCGCGCGCACAGTTGCTGTTTAGTTAGGATTTGGAGATCAGTCTGTGGAATACTTAAGATGCTTTTAGTTTGGTTTATAGCCATAGGTTTGGGAGAGAAACAGCAAGGTGGACAAAGAGAGACAAAATGACATGCTCCCAACCTCGAATGCCACAGCGGGCCTGGGTCACACGTCACCATTCGCAGCTTGGGAACGGGCACCCCGACAACGGGTCCTCTGGGCTCGCCAAGGCCCCGCTGCCCGGCAGAAACACCTCGAAGCCACACAGGTAACCTTCCATGCCCTAACAGCCACGTTTTTAAAAAGTAAGCGACGGTGAAGTTATTTTTAAAAATATTTTTATTGAATTCAGAGAGGAAGGGAGAGGAAGAGAGAGACAGAAACATCAATCAGTTTTCCTCCAGGCCCGTGGGCCAGACCCCGTCCTCCTCCCCTTCCTCCTCCTCCGGGACCTACCATGATGTCCCCCACCTCCACCCGCTCCACGGCCATCAGGAGTGCGGACCGTGCCTGTCTTCAAGGAGGGACCCCCTCTCCATGGCCACCTACGATTAGGAGCCTCCTCAGGCAGGTCCACGCCACGGTCCATGCCCTCCTCATGGCCGGGGAGCGGGTGGAGGCGGGGGCACCATGGTAGGTCCTGGAGGAGGAGGAAGGGGTCTGGCCCACGGGCTGGAGGAAAACTGCGGGCTCAGAGGGCATGAAGGTCTTGGTTGAGCTGGATCTGCTGCCCGGAGCACCCCTTCCTCACACCCCTGCCTCCCAAGCTGCCCTCGCAGACCTGTCCTCAGCCAGCTTTCACTCCCTGGGGGAGCAGCGGGGCAGCCACCTGACAAACAGCTCTCCGGGGCTCCTCTGTGCGAATCTGAAGGATGTAAACCTGCGCTGGCTGCAGACCTGCCCTTAGGAGTGCTGTCCAGTGTGGGAGAGAGACAAGCAAGGCTCAACGTTGTGAGGTCTGAAGAGCTAAGACGGACAGTCCAGAGTGGATGACCACAGAGGAGGAGCCTCGCCTTCAGCCTGAGCAGTCAGGGAGGGCTTCCTGGAGGAGGTGAGGCAGCAGCCACTGGGCAGCGTTAGGGAGAGGCAGTCCGGGCTGCGGCAGGGAGGAGCACAGGAGTGAAGGCGAGCGAGCTGAGCAGGCCCATTCCGGGAAGGCTGAGGGGCTGGGCAGGGGCTTCACGGGGTGCTATGGGCAAGCAGAGGGACATCAGACTGACATGGAGAGGGCAGGACCCAGCCACCAAGGGACCTGTAACCATGGCGATGGAGATGAGCACGAGCTAGCAAAGAGAAGCGGAAGAGATGTAAGCCGAGGAAGACCGTGATCGGATTTGCATGTGGTTGGGAGGACAAAGATGGGATTTTGTGAGCTGGCCAGACAGGAAGAGGCCCTTTCTGAGGGTTTTATTGGTGTGGTGGTGTGTTTGTTTGTGTTAAGAAAAATTCCCCCCTAGCACAGGTGATATGAAGACAGGCCCTGGGACAGGGGACAGAAGGAGGGAGCAGGGCAGTGGGATGACAGACATCTTTTTTTTTTTTTTTTTTTTTTTTTTTTAATGAATCAGGGCACTTGGTTTTATTTTATTTTTATTTTTTTTTAATATATTTTATTGATTTTTATATAGAGAGGAAGGGAGAGAGATAGAGAGCTAGAAACATCAATGAGAGAGAGTCATTGCTCAGCTGCCTCTTGCACACCCCCTACCGGGCATATGCCCGCAACCAAGGTACATGCCCTTGACCGGAACCGAACCCAGGACCCTTCAGTCCCCAAGCCGACGCTCTATCCATTGAGCCAAACCAGTCCTGAGGGCACTTGGTTTTAATTCTGGATGAGGGACCATGGAGCAATGGGAGGAGTGGAATGGTGAAGAGAGAGACACCACAGGATCTGAGGAAGCCGAGCTCAGAGAAGACAGGAGGAGAGAGAAGGGGGTAGAAGGAGAGAGAAGGGGGCTAGGAGGAGAGAGAAGGGGGCAGGAGGAGAGAGAAGGGAGCTAGGAGGAGAGAGGAGATGTCTGGGAGGTGCACAGCCCATGGCTCAGACCTCCTCACAGATGCATGCTGGTGGAGAAGAGGAGGAACGAGAAATGAGGTCCTTGGTTGAATAGCATCACCTGCCTTCAATGCTGTTTCCATGAAAAAGGTGAGGGTGGATTTTGGTCCCTGTGCCATGGAACCCTTCCTGAAGGCTCTTGTTAAAGGGGCTCAGAAGGACAGAGAGCTGGACCCTCACAAGAACCCGCTGAGTCTAGTTCATGTGCCTATCCTACATCACAAAGAGCTAATATGTTAATTAGCCCGGAGGTCAGAACGACCTCTGGAATGACCAGTGGGCGGGGCTGCAGGGACCAAGCCCCCTTGCGTGGATTTCGTGCACCGGGCCTCTTGTCTATCACCTAGCATGTGTGTGAGCGGCGGCATTTGGTCCCAGGCTTGCTTTCCTTATAACTTGCTTGATGGCGAGGCCGTGGAGGAGACCCGGCTCTGGCAAAGGCGGGGTAGACAGCGACAACCCCATCTCAGACCTGCCCTCTGACAGCCTGGCCAGGTGGCTCACAGAGAAGACCGTCCTCCTGCACCTTTGTTCGGCCTTGACCCAGTGCACAGACAGCTCTCCACTGATTTCATAGCTGGAAGAGCCCAGCCCGCAGGATGTCGACTGCAGTTTTCAAGTTGAGACCATTGGCTCACCAGGGAGAGGCGGCCTCCTTTCAGCAGATCGTAAAGAAAGACGCACAGAGAGAAAGGCAGAGGAAAAAAGACACGGTGTAGCCTAAAAACAGAAGAGGAGTGGCTCACACTCAGGATGAGTGTTGTGTTCAGTTACAGGTGTGTGTGTGGGTGTCGGTCCCAGTCAGAAAACAAAGCAGGTGCGAGCCCCGGGATGCAGGAGGCGGGGTTGCGGCAGGAAGCTCGCAGGCCAGGCAGCAGCCCATCCTGGCCTGACACCTCCTCTGAGTGGTGTGGCTTTGGCCAATACTGAGCCTCCTTTTCTCCCATGTGACACGGGTTAAGACAGGGAAGGGGGTAAATCCCTGTGGGCCCTTTCCTGCCGCTTACCAACATCCCTTTGCCTTTTAGGACAGGGACGTGGCTTGCCTGAGGCTTCGCAGTTGAGACAAAAGCCAGAATTCCTCCTTCCGGGGCCTCAGTTTCCCCGCTGTGAAGGAAGGCACGTTTACCTAGAAAAGTGGTCGGCAAACTCGTTAGTCAACAGAGCCAAATATCAACAGTACAATGTGTGAAATTTCTTTTGAGTAGAAACTGGTTTTGGCTCAGTGGATAGAGCATGGGTCTGTGGACTGAAGGTCCCAGGTTCGATTCTGGTCAAGGGCAGGTACCTTGGTTGCAGGCACATCCCCAGTGGGGGCTGTGCAGGAGGCAGCTGATTGATGTTTCTCTCCCATTGATGTTTCTAACTCTCTATCCCTCTCCCTTCCTCTCTGTAAAAAAAAAAAAAAAAATTAATAAAATATATATTTTAAAATAAATAAATAAAATTTTTATTTGAGAGCCAAATTTTTAAAACTTAAACTTATTCTAATGCCACTTATTCAAAATAGACTCTCCCAGACCATGGCATTTTGTGGAAGAGCCACGCTCAAGGGGCCAAAGAGCCGCATGTGGCTCTGGAGCCGCCGTTTGCCGACCACTGGCCTAGAAGGCCTGACAGGGGCTCAGCCCTGGGGTCGGTGTCCAGACGGTGCGTGCACGAGGGGCTGGAGGTGGGGGAGGTGAGGAGATGGTGAAGTGGCCCTCAGGTTGTCTTGGGCCCTGCAGACTCTCTTGGATCTGACAAGGTCAGGGGAAAGCGCCCGTCGCCAGGACAGCCTCCCTGCACCCTGGGCGCCCCCATCCCGCCCCTCTGCCAGCGGGCGGTGCGGCAGCGCCACCGTGTGGCCGCGCGGCATTAAAGCGCCGTCGCTCGAGGGCTCCTGGGTCCATCGCAGCCCAGCTGGAAGGGAGGGCGATGGCGCTCTTGCACATCCCCCCTCGCGGAGCTGTTGGCACCCCCAGGTGCAGAGTGGACGAAGCGGGGGCGGTGCCCCCTCTCTGCGCTTGTAGGGCTGGCGGGCGCTGGTGCAGAGGGCACCTCGGGCAGGCATGGTCCCCTCCCCGCTGAGCCCGACGGAGGGCACCTGGAGAAGGACGGGGCCCGGGCACCACGGGCCGGCGCCCAGCTCCTTCTCTTGGGGTCGGAGTGCACTGGTCCGGTTCTCAGGTGCACGGGTTCCAGTCTCGCTGGGTCCCGCCCACATTTGCTCTCCTTCGTCCCCGGCGAGCATAGCGCCCCCTCCCGGGCCCATGTTCTGCGTTTACTCCGGGGTCCCTCAGGGGAAGGAGGGTGCCCGTGGGTGTGGTTGGAAGGGAAGGGCAGACAGGCAGGCAGCACAGGTCCCAGGGGGCACCTAGTCCCAGCCTGTGGTTCTAAGCATCATCCAGGGGGCTCTGCCCCAGCCTAACACCACGACCCGGGAGGTTCCCGCGCTCTGCCTGTGAGCTCAGGGATGATGCCAGAGGAGGAGGCTTCCATGGCCAGGAGCACCTCTCATCACCATGGGAACGCTCCCTCTCCCCAACCCCACTGTAGGCTTTTACTTATTGGGGCTCACCCTGGGTCAGTCATTGTGCTAAATTCCCCGAAGAGAGGGAGGAGAATGAGGCCAAGGAAAGACTAAAGAATTCGCCCAAGGTCATCCCATTCTTAAACAATAGCGGGGAGGATTCAGGCCGGTCTGCCAGTCTCCCAAGCCTGCCATCCTGAGAAGCGGGGGCCCCCTTTTGCCTCTCCACCCCCAGTCTTGGGGGTGTAGTGTAGGTGGGGGATGTGAGGACCCCTTTATGGAGTCAGGCCAAGGAAACCTGGGGTTTGGGAAGAGAACCCACATTGTGAGGAGGATGGGTCTCCCATCGGCTCCCTCAGCCCAGGTCCCCGAAGGAGCCCCCTAACACCCCCTCCTCTGTGAAATGGGCACGCAGAGGGCACACCCCCCCCCCCACCTGTCCTGCCACACCTCCTTCCTTCCCACAGCTTTCCATCTTTTTAAAAAATATATATTTTATTGATTATTTTACAGAGAGGAAGGGAAAGGGAGAGCTAGAAACATCGATGAGAGAGAATCATCGATCAGCTGCCTCTCGCACACCCCCTACTGGGGATGTGCCCGCAACCAAGGCACATGCCCTTGACCGGAATTGAACCCAGGACCCTTCAGTCTGCAGGCTGACGCTCCATCCACTGAGCCAAACCAATTTCGGCAACAGCTTTCCATCTTGACTGTTTCAACTCTCACACGCGAAGGCAAAGAGGCAGAGGTGGGCTGTCCATCGAGAGCCAAGGTTAGTCATCTGGCCTGCTGGGGCGTCTGGGAGCCCCACGTGGGGTCAGTGATTGTGGCTAAATCCGGACTTGGTGCATGTGGCTTCCAAGTGTCGGAATCCGCTTTCCCTCGGGACTGCTAATCCCAGCGACTGCCCTGACAGTGCCTAACAGCACACCGAATGTGAATGAACAATTAATGCTAATTCCGTTGTAAGTGGTATCAGCGGCTTCGATGTCTGTACAAGAAAGTGGAGGCCCAGAGACGTTAAATATTTTGCCTCGTGTTACCAAGAGAGCAGGTCGCAGAGTGAGGGTTCAAAGCCAACCTCCTGGGCCCCAGCGCCACTGGCGGTGCGGCTGCCGGGCCCCGGAGCCTCTCCAGGGCTTTCTGTCGCTGGAGAACAAGGCCGTCCCTCGAGGACACTGTCTGTGCACCTGTTCTCCCCGAGCCCTCGGTGTGAACAACCAAGAGGTTTTGTTCACATCAGTGAGAAAAGGAGCCTTAAAAACTGAGTTCTCCCTTGCTCCCTTGTGCCTTTGGCTGGGAATTCTCTATGGGAGGACAATCGTTCCCTGTGTCCGCAGCGATATGTGTTTATCCTACACAGAGACCACAGCAAAATCCCTATTATACTTCTCAAACACTTCATCTTTAATTATTTCTAATTTCTAACTTTCCTTTTTTTTTATTGATTTCAGAGAGGAAGGGAAAGGGAGAGAGGGGGAGAGAGAGAGAGAGAGAGAGAGAGAGAGAGAGAGAGAGAGAGAGAGAGAGAGAGAGAGAGAGAGAGAGACATCAATGATAAGAATTATTGATTGGCTGCCTCCTGCATGCCCCACTTGGGGACTGAGCCTGCAACCTGGGCATGTGCCCTTGGCCAGAATCGAACCCAGGACCCTTCCATTTGCAGGCCGATGCTCTATCCACTGAGCCAAACCAGCGAGGGCCACTTCATTCTTTTTATTCTGCATGAGTTATATTGGGGTCTTGAAAAGAAAAATCCCCACCCTTTTACAGTTCTTAAACCAACAGCAAATAAACTACATGTCTGTGAATTTTTGCACACTATACCACGGACAGTTAGGTTGGGTGGCAGATTATAATTTCCAAAAGTGGCAACCCCAATACATCCCATCCCAAAGGTTCTTAAGATATAACTGTGACACTCTCTTGCACCGGGGCAGGCCTAAGCTGACTTCCCTGTGTCCCCTCTCCTTGCACTGGGGTGGACTTTCCGTGGCAGAAGTGATGGTAGATGTCTTCCAGGATGGATCATCATGTTGCTGTGTTCTCCTGGAACACCTGCTCCTGGGATTGGCCGCTATGCTGCGAGAGGCCTCAGGTAGTGCTCCTGCTGACAGCTCCAGCTGCGATCCCGGATGTGTGAGTGAGCGAGTGAGTCTCCAGAGGAGTCTAGCCCCCAGCTTTCCAGCCGCCCCAGCTGATGCCACATGTACGGACCCTGCCAAGCGCTGCCCAAATCGTAGATTCGTGAACAGAATAAGAGATCATTGTTGTTTTAAGCCACTAAATCCGGGAGGGTTGTTACACAGCAGTAAATAAAGGACCACAGCTCTTCCCTTCTGTGACCGGTTCTGCAGTGAAATTCTTTAGGCCATGGCCGGCACACAGCGGCTGGAGAACCACATGCGGCTCTTTGGCCCCTTGAGTGTACCTCAATCAGATTGAGGATGTTTTTTAGCAAAAGCCAGCTTAGGAGCACCCTAATTAAGTTAACAACAATGTACCTACCTATATAGTTTAAGTTTTAAAAATTTGGCTCCCAAAAGAAATTTCTATTGTTGTACTGTTGATATTTGGCTCTGTTGACTAATGAGTTTGCCGACCACTACTTTAGGCCAAGCATGTCAAACACAAAGGCTCACACAGGCCAGTTAAACAAGGCTGAAGTGTATGTGGGCCGCAACAAAACAAAACCTTCAATTTTCATAGAAACGTAGGTTTATTTCGATAGAGCCATGCTGAATACACAGGGCTGAAATAAACATAAAGTCATCGTTAACATAAAGTAATAGAACATTTTCATAAAAATTAATATTTCTTCTTGAACATTAACTTACCAGACACTGAATAACTGTACAAATTAACAGGCATAACGCAAATAAACCTATTTTTCTTCTTCTCCAAAAGCGAAATATTTCCTGTTGCGCACACCAAACAAGTCAGTCCAAGACTAATGACGTGGCCATTGGCTACTAAAATATTTGCTGCTGGTATTAGTGGAGAGAAATAGTGCGCCTGCGCCTAAAGAATCTAAGGGAAATGAATACAATTATAGTAATCAGTGATTAGTGAACATTGTAGTTCATTATTAGTAATTATGTATAACAGGATATTATAAAAATTAAGTTTCCAAATTTTTATTGAAACATTTCTTATGTACTGTCATATTGGCTGGGCTGCAAAAATATTCGTTGCGAGCCGCATGCAGCCGGTGGGCCATGAGTTTGACGTGCTTGCTTTAAGCCCATCGCTTGGCTATACCAGGAGGTTTTCTAGGGAGACATCTAGAAGCAGCATGGCTGGGCCAAAGTATAAACCTCAAAGCGAATGTTATGAGCAGTGAAATGAACCACCTGCATCTATGTCTCACAGCTTGGGGTCATCTTGAAAACAATGTCAAGTGAAACACACATGTTGGGAAATGATACAGCATGGTTTCACTTATGTAAATGTCTAAGGACACTTAGAACAAGGCTATATTTTTTTCGTGGAACTATACATATACTGAAAGTGAAAACATATGAGAGTGAGACATATCGATGAGCCTTAGTACTAGATTTCATTTCTTAACAAAACAACTGAAGGTCTGAAGCAAGTGCTACAATGTTGACATCTGTTAAGTCTGGATGTGGGGCTGTACTGTATTCTTATTGTAAAATTTCCTTTACATTTCTTATAGCTGTTATGTATTGATGTTATGGTATTTATAGTTACAAATGTGACTCGTTAATGGAAGTGGGTAAAAAAAAATCTCAGTTCAAGATAAAATTATGGTGATTTTTGTCCCTTGTGATTTTCTGTTTTATATGTTTGATCACAAAACTGATCAAAGCAAGATCTTTGGCTTTGATCAGCTTATTATTCAACTGAAATACCGCATCCTCCCTACCACACCCCCTTTAAATCCTGACCATGGCCCAGGGCTCTCACTTTAAGAAATGGCCAGTGCCCCTTTAACTTCCCTGCCTTTACCCGAGTTAGGCCCTGTGCCTGGAGCAATAATCCCAGAGATGTAGTTTCAGGAATCATTCTAACACCTTGTCCCATTCAACCCTCACCAGCTTTCCATGATGGCAGTAACAGTGCCATTTCCTGGGGGCCTTATATGTTAAGCATAGTGTCAAATGCTTTATATGGGTCTTCTTATTTTTATTTTTTAAAAATATATTTTATTGATTTTTCAGAGAAAGGAAGGGAGAGGGATAGATAGCTAGAAACATCGATGAGAGAGAATCATCAACCAGCTGCCTCTTGCACACCCTCTACTGGGGATGTGCCTGCAACCAATGTACATGCCCTTAACTGGAATCGAACCTGGAACCCTTCAGTCCTCAGACTGATGCTCTATCCACTGAGCCAAACTGGTTTCAGTTTCTTTTTAATGTAGCTTTGGTTATTGTTATCCTTCGTTGCAGACAATAAAATTTCCTTTAAGCCTTCGGTACTATTGTTGTTATTTCAAGGCCAGACCTGCTCAGAGCTCACACTGTGGCCATTAGAGTCTAGCCTCCTGTGAGGATGCTGTTCTTTTTATTCTCAGACTAGAAGCCTGGTGCACGAAATTCGTTCAGGGTGTGTGTGTGTGTGTGTGTGTGTGTGTGTGTGTGTGTCCCTCACCCCAGCCTGCACCATGTACAAACTGGGATCCCTCTCAAAATCCAGAACTGCTGGCTCCCAACTGCTTGCCTGCCTCCCTTTCTGATTGCCCCTAACCTCTTCTGCCTGCCAGCCTGATCACCCCCTAACCATTCCTCTGCCAGCCTGATTGATACCTAACTATTTCCTTGCTGGCCCGATTGTCCCTAACTGCCCTCCCCTGCCAGTCTGGTTACCCCTAACTACCCTCTCCCTGTCGGCCTGATCTGCCCACAACTGCCCTCCCCTGAGGCCATCTTTTGGCAGCCATCTTAGACCACATGGGGGCAGCCATCTTGTGTGTTGGAGTGATGGTCAATTTGCATATTAATCTTTTATTAGGTAAGATTACAAAGAAACGGGTTCTGAGAGTGTTTCTCTCCCTGCCAGCCTGATGAATCATGCAGCCTTCTGGATGCACAGGAGTATTGCCCTGTTGGGAAGCTCTCCTCTGGTTGGTCCCTCCCCAGAGCTGTCCATCCCGGTCCACCCTGGAAGGCGATTTACATCCAGCCTTCTCCTCACTGCTCGTCGGTGAGCTCTTCAAAGGCAGAGGCTGGCCTCGGCACATCTGTGTTCTCGTACCGAGAGCAGCACCTGATGCATTATGGGTACCCATCTTTCCTGAAATGAATATTGATTAGCATCTGCCTTGCCCTGTCCCTGAGCTACACACATGCCCATCAACTCTGCTGAGCATCTCATCTCACCTGTGCGCACCGGACACAGTTTGTGCAAAGTGGCTCACCACCATCCTGGTTCTTTTTCTCAAACAAAACCAAACAAACAAACAGAAATCCCTGCCTGTCTTTGCTGGAGAAGCCCAGCCCAAAGGACTGCCCCACTGGGGAACTTAAATTCACAGACAGATCCCTGAACACTCCCCAAGAAGAAGAATAGAACAAGACGGAAGGTGTATGAGACAGCTAGCATGTCCCCGGGTCTGTGCTGGGTCACATACATAGCTCTAACTTTTGGAAATACAATGAACGGTGGCTTTCCTTTGTTCTGTCAGCAGTGTGTTCTGTTTTCTATGTCTGTGACAGCCCACTTCGGAATTTGCAGGGGAACGTTTGAGGGAGAGGAGGGGATGTCTTCACTCAGAGCCGTGTCTTGTTATCTTCTCCGGTGAGAAGACACCCAGCCGTGCGGCTGCTCTGAGCTGCGGGTGGCATTTGTCATCTCGGGTGGCATTTGTCACCTCCCTGGGGCATGTGCCACTTAGTGATGCCATCATGCCATGCTTGTCAATATCTCCTTTCAAACTGCATTGGGGAGTGACAGGCAATCCTGCGTGGAATCGTCTGCCTTGTGACATTAGATCACAATGAAGTCTCCTTCATTGGCCTCGCTTTTCTCCGGAAGTTTGGAAAGACTGTTGGCTTGCCTCTGTGTCTTCTCTTTCTTTCTTTCTTTTTCTTCTTTAAAAAAAAAAATAAAATAAAAATAAAAAAATAATATATATATATATATATATATATATATATATTATTGATTTTCACAGAGAGGAAGAGTTAGAAACATCGACCAGCTGCCTCCTGCACACTCCGTACTGGGGATGTGCCTGCAACCAAGGCACATGCCCCTGACCGGATCGAACTTGGGACCTTGGAGTCTGCAAGCCTACGCTCTATCCACTGAGCCAAACCAGCCAGGGCTGTGTCTTCTCTTTCAACCCCGCATCCCCTTCACTCCTGTAAGCCCTCCTGGGGTGATGTGCACAGGGAGCTGGGGGCCACAGGACACTGAGACCAGCGGCTCAGGGGCCCCGGGGCTCGGGGCCCCACCTCCCCTCTGATCCGAGTGTGGGGTCACCCACTCTTTGTGGCTCAGCACCCTCTCAGCCTGGAATGCGATGGGGAACAGGCCGACGTTCACACCCGACAGTGCTGCCGAACGGTAGGGGCCAACTAGGAGACTGTGCTGAGCAAGTCTGTGCTCCGTGACTAACGTGTTAGTTACCTGGTTCTGTGAACGGTTCTAGGAAAAGGCAAGGCTTGGTCTCTGCCCTCAGAGAGGGTACTGCCCGACTGCACGAGCGAAATAGAAACCTGCGCAAAACCTAGAGAACAGTTGAGTCCAGAGTATATTTTACGCTGATGTTCAAAAGCCCCTGAGTAAAAACTAAGGTTTGGTCAAAATGAAAGAAAAAAGCAATTTCTCATTTTAACCCCATGTTCCCTTTTGTAGGACAGAGGAAGACTCTGATTTGATTGTCATGAAACGCAACTCTTCTTTAAAATATATTTGTATTGATTTCAGAGAGGAAGGGAGAGGGGAAGAGAGATAGAGAAACCAATGATGAGAGAGAATCGCTGATTGGCTGTCTCCTGCACACCCCACACTGGGGATGGAGCCTGCAACCTGGGCATGTTCCCTGACAGGGAATTGAACTGTGACCTCCTGGTTCATAGTTCAATGACCAACCATGATCCACACCAGCCGGGCTGAGCAATTCATTCTTTTTCTTTTCTTTTTTTTTTATTTTAATATATTTTATTGATTTTTTTTTACAGAGAGGAAGAGAGAGGGATAGAGAGTTAGAAACATCGATGAGAGAGAATCATCGATCAGCTGCCTCTTGCACACCCCCTACCGAGAATGTGCCCACAACTAAGGTAAATGCCCTTGACCAGAATCGAACCTGTGACCTTTCAGTCCGCAGGCCGAGGCTCTATCCACTGAGCCAAACCGGTTTCGGCTGCAATTTATTCTTGAGCTTGGTATGTGAAACTTTGCTTTCAAACATTTTTTAGCGAAAATGTCACAGAAGAATTCATGTAGCCAAGTTAAATCACTCCCGAAGGGTACCTATTATGTTTCCTTTGAGGCTCTGTATTATCATAAGGTTCAGATCTGGCTGCGGGGGCTCCCTGAGGAAAGGGGAGGAAGTAAATTGCTGAGCAAATAAATAAACTCCATCGCAAACAAAGCCCTTTGGGGCAGATGAGTTGTGGAAGGTGCCTGTGGTTTGCTCAATTGAAGTCCACCGTGGCCATTTTTTTTTCTTTATTTTTCATCTTGGCCATTTTATTTTATTTTTAAAATCTATTTTTTTTTTTAATTTCACAGGGGAAGGGACAGGGAGAGAGAGATAGAAACATCAATGACAAGAGAATCATTGATTGGCTGCCTCACTGGCAATCGAGCAGGCAATCCAGGCATGTGCCTTGACCAGAATCAAATGTGGGACCCTTCAGTCCACAGGCTCTATCCACTGAGCCAAACAGCTAGGGCTATCTTGGCCATTTTAGATGTCAAGAATATCCGTCCCCCATCTCCCACTCCACCTACTCAGTTTCTTGGGCCTGGCTTACCAATTCCTGCTCTGGGCCACTCAGGTGTGAGTTCTTAGGGAAGTTTGCTGCCTCTGCCTATGAGATTCTCCCTCCCCACAACTGGTGGGCAGAGTTATGACATTACTGGCATTTACCACAGAGACTTCCCCAAGACATTGAACCACCAATCAGCACGTGCCAAAGTGCCTTGGAGCCCACCCCTTCCTGTTCCATCCTGGGTCCAACCCTTTCCTGTTCCTCCCCTTAAAAACATCCCCAGACCATCCATGTGTTGCTTCTCTCCATCGCCACCTATAGAGCCCTGCTGGGTCCTTTCTCCCCTCCCCACTCCTTCAATTCTGATTTCTCTTCCTCCGTGATGAGTCGCACTCATTACGGGGGAATAAACTTTACTTTAACATGTCTTGGTGGTCAGTTTTCTGCATCTCAAACCTTACACCGCCACCTGTTAGGGTAACCCCAGCTCCTCCGCATGCCCTCCCAGGGAAGTGGATCAGGCCCGGATGACAGCGTAATTATCGCACCATCAGAAACCTCGTCTGTGCCTTAGCTTAATCCACCTTGACAATCCAGTGGTTTGTCACTCCCAGGCCTTTAATTGGCTGCGTGATTGACAGAGTGTGGGGGGCTTTTATTTTAAGAATTGAGGAGAGCCTGTGCCTTCCAAAGTAGAGCTCCGTTATCCGAAGCCAGAGACCTAGTTTGCACCCTACGTGGGCTAGAATTTAATATTTGCAGTCACTCTGATTCCAGGAGACTAGCTAGAATGACAGGGAGCGAAAACCAAGCAACTTCCTGTGTTTATTTCTTTCACCAAAGGTGTCCTCAGCCCTGGGGTGACATGACATCCCCTTGCAATAGCCTGATGGAAAAGACTGGTGTGGTCTGACTGTGTGTGTCCCCTCAACATTCATGCTTTGGTTGCAAGCAACAGAAATCTAATTGTTCGTGTTCGTGTAATCCAGAAGTCCAAGAGTTGAGCTGCTTGAAGTCATGGCTGGATTTGGACAGGACGTTGTCATTCTATTTCCAGCATTCAGTTCTGCCTTCCTTCGGGGAAGGTCTTGTCTTCATGGGGTGGGAAGGAGAGCCCTGCCAGTGCCGGCCCTACTGTATCCTCATGGTCCACTCTCCCAGAGAAGAGCACACCTTTCTCTCAGTATCATATTAGCATAAGCATTCAGGGAAGGCTCTTATTGGTCCTGCCTGGGTCATGGCCCTTATCTTGGATCAATCACTGAAAACAGGAGAATGGAGTTCTGTAATTGGCCAGGCACTGGTCATGTGACCAAGAGGAGGAAGGTCTGTGATTGGAAATCCCATCAGAACCACATGAAATAGGGGACTGGTTTTCCCATTGACAGAGGGGTCTGGGCCAGAGCAAGCAAACAAAAATCCTCCACAGACGTTAGAACTGAAACTACTGTACTTCAAATCGAGTTGTCCTGTCGGTCCCCCATCTCCACTCTTTCCTCTGTCTGACAGCCCCGCCTGTTATGACAACTGGTATGGAAAGCTAAAAAGCCTCTGCTTTTTCAGGGTTTGGTGCTGGCAAAAGGGACCAGAAGAGTCTTGTCTCATGGAAGGATGGCAGTGGCTGGGGCTCCTGGGACAGGAGCGGATAAACACAAGGAGGAAGCAGTGGCCCCATGGGCCGGCCCCTCAGAGGCCTGCCACCGCTGCCAGGCCAGCCTCCCCCATGCCCTGTGGTCCTTTGCAACTTGGCTGCACTGACCTAGCCTCGGCGAGAGTGTCTAATCCAAGGCTCTGATAGCCTGGTGGTTTTCTCCTATCGGTCTTTTATAAGCTCCCAAGAGAACATTTCCTCGTTGGGTTCTCTCCTCCATCTCTGCCCGGGGATTTAATGGGCTCTCTAAACTGGAGGAGGAGGACAAAAAAACCTTTGGAAGCTTGTTTTCAAGGGAAACCGGCCCTTATTTATTGCTGCCTGCTGCAGTTATAAAAACTTGAAAGAACATTGAGTCCTCGGTCACTGAAAGCTTCTTATCTGTGCTTTACAGTTTCTGGTAGAAAGCCTGTGAGACATTGTCTGGTCCATTTCCCCACTTCAGACCGAAGTCCCTGCCCGATCATCAGGAGGTCATTGAAATCTCAGCTTAAATACCTCACGGGATGGGGAGCTCATTCTTGGGTCTGCTGATGCTGTCGCTGAACATCTCCAGTAGTTAACACGCTCTTCTTTATTATGCTCATTTGGCCTAAGTCTGTCCGCAGACCGATGTTCTATCCACTGAGCCAAACCGGTTTCGGCAGGAGGCCTAGCTTTTAGTCTGGGCCATGTGAAAGCAGTACCACCCCTTGGTTTCAGCATCTGAAAAAGGAAGATACCTTTCCGGTCCTTTCCCATTCTAGAAAAGTTATAGGAAATGGATCAGCTAATACAAGATGGGTTTGGAAGCCCTTGGGGAAAAAGAGTGGTCATAGAAAAATCCAACTTCACTTTTAGATAATGAGTCCACATCGGCCTGTTGCTGATGGCAACGTCCATTTCTCCGAAGACTTGCAAAGAGCCGGCCAGAAACTGTGGCGTGACGAGTCCGTTTTTAGGATGCAGACTGTAAGCTGCTCATCTCCCACGAGGCAGTGATGGTGATGGGCTGAAGGGAAGGATCATTGTGTCTAATGAAAACACCTCCTTCTCTCCATATTTGTGTAAATAAATGTGTCTCGCGCTTAATGGCTTCTTTGAGGATTCTCTGAGAGTCAATTTGAGGACAGTTTGTGACTTAATCTATGTGGCTGGGACACTTAATGTCTGGGCTCATTACTCTATTTGTTCTCTCTCCTCCCACTGGGAAAATTTAGCTTGCCTTAATCTCACCGCTCAGCACAGTGTGCACACAGATTAATCTTTCCCAAGCGTTCCTTTCATCCTGGTATTCCAGTGGTTTTTTACCTGCAGGATAAAGTCTAACCCCACTAAAATATGCGGTCAATAAGCGTGTCTTATTCACTTTGGTATCCACAGTTCCTAAAACAGTGCCTAGTGCATTGCAGGCACTAAAAATATATATTAATATATATATATAATATATATATAATATATATATATATATTATATATATATATTAAAAATTTATTTATTTATTTTTTAATAAATAAGCAAGGTGCTTAGAATGAGGCAAGGAGGAAGGCATAAAGAGAAAGATGTGCATCAAAAACCACAGTGATAAAGGCGTGCAGTGTCATCTACTGGAAAGAGTTCCGGTTCTAGACTCATCCACTACTCTTTAACTTCGGGCAAGTTATTTGTAATCGGTAACACTACTAGTTTAGCTGCTCTACAAAAGGCTACAATGGTGACAACTTAAACAATCCAATCATTTGTTATTCTTACTTAGAAGTCCAAGGAGGTCTGGGGCTGGCGTGGTAGCTCCACAATCCTGAGGGACCCAGGCTCCTTCCATCTTGTCGCTCTGCCATCTTCAAACGGGGCTTCCAACCTGTGGCCCCCAAAAGTGCTCTGCTTCCTCTCATATCTACCTCTCAGACAGCAAAGAGGAGGATGAGGAAGAAGAGGGCCAAACCCTTCCTTCAAGCCCTGGACTCAGAAGTTACACTCGTCACCCCTATTCATATTCCCTTGGGTATAACTTAGTCATATGGACACACTTGACTGCAAAGGAGTCTGGTAAATTAGTTTTTAGCTGGGTATTCACATTCCCACATAAGGCATTCTATCATCATAGAAGGGAGAAATGCATGAATAGCAATCTCTGCTATATGTGTGTGTGTGTGTGTGTGTGTGTGTGTGTGTGTTTGTGTGTGTATTTATTTTTATTTATTTATTTTTTAACCACCACTTTACCCCTTGTCCTCACCACTGTCCAGTTTCCTCACTTGTAAAACATGTGCCTCACTGCGTTACAATCAGATGAGATGAGCTATTTGGAAGTTTCTCATAAGCTCCAAAGTTCTATTTATACAGAAGTTACTAATTGTGAATAAAGAATACCAACAAAGGGCCTTTGGAATCATGGAACAAGGGAGATTTCATTTTAGCTGAAATGATAGAGGAGTTTATGGAGCAGGTAGTTTTTAAAGTTGAGCACTGAAATATTGACCAGCATTTATTAAGGAGAAAAAGCCAGGGGAGCATGAAAAACATTCCAAGCGAAGGAGAAGTAAGATCAAAAGTAATAAGGTGGGAATGTGCATGCATGTTGGAGATGATATGTGAGGTACAGTCAGAGGAAGTAAAAGGACAGGAGAAGGAAGCTAGACCGCAGTGGGCATGCACAGGAGTTGGGAGGGCTTAAGACAGGAAGTGGGAAGCCAGCGTTAGTCTCTGACTAGGGGGAGGACACAATCTCCGCAGTGGCGCTTGTGGTCTGAAGGAACATGGCCTTGGAAACCTGGAGGTCATTGAGGAGGCTCTTAGGAGAGTCTCGATAAGACAGTCAAAGGCCCAAACTAGAGCTGTGAGAATGGAAAGGTAAGGATGGATTCGGGAACTATTGCCCAGGGAGAATCCCTGGACACAGCAGCAAATCAGACAGAGAGAAGAGTAGGCACTGAGGGGGAGTTTTGCCGGGTACCATTGACTGGAAGGGCAAACTCAGGAAGAGGAATGTCATTGTGGAGTGTCTAGTGTTCGTCTGAGCACCTCCCAGTGATGGGGAATTTGAGATCTGCTAATAAAATGGATGACAACGAACTATAGAATTTACCAAAACGATAAAGATGCTTTAAAAGAAACAGTCCAGAGATGGAAGACACTGAGGACGCCTTGTCATACTAGCACTCAGCAGCTGTGCGTCCCTGCAGGTTGCCCAGGACCAAACCAGAGATGGTCGTACCTGCATTACCACCATTTGTCCACCATCCAGAACTGAAATATCATTGCTGACTTGTACACATAAGGAACTGTTTGACATTGAAATTGGGACTCAAAAGAACTATTGGCCCAGAAAGAAACTCACTACAGACTGATTCATTTGCCTCTCAGCATAACCATTATTGCTTGTCTCATTTTCTGTTCTTATAAAGGTACTTCTTGTATCACATGATATCACTCATCTAGGGGAAATAATGAACAACATAAACTGATGAACAAAAACAGACCCAGAGACAGGGAAGCATCAATCAGACTGTCCTCAGAGGGAAGGTGAAGGAGGGTGGGGGAAAGGAGGAGAGAGATCAACCAAAGGACTTGTGTGCATGCATATAAGCCTAACCAGTGGTCACAGACAACAGGAGGGTGGGGGCATGCATGGGGAGGGGTTTGGGATAGGAATGGGTTGATGAGGACAAATATGTGATACCTTAATCAATAAAGAATTTTTTTAAAAAAGATGCTTTATCAACCGCTCTGCTGCCTCTTAGAGTGTGATCTAATAATGCCTGACAGCTCAGGCTGCACAATTAAAATTCAGTCTTGGGGAGTAACTCCCTTCCCTCCTGCAGCCTGAGCTTCTGTCCCTCACTCTGTATGCACACCTGAGGCTGGGCAGTGTCCTTACTTGATATTGGATGACAGTGCTGAGGCCTGCAGGGTGAGGCGTGCAGCTCAGCAGAGGCGGGGGAAACATTTGTTTTCCTCCCAAACTTCCGCCTTTGGACTGAAGACATCCAGACTTGGATTCCCAGTCCGGCTGTGAGAAAACCTTTCTGATTCTTATTCCCAGTGGCAGGTGAAAAACACCATCTTGAATTAAGTTGTGGATCAAAAATGTTAACAGGGCAGCAGGATTTTGAGGGTTCTTTTTCTTTCAAAATGTTCCATCATTGCCATACAATTATGATAAAAAGTGCAAACTGTTTTGTTTAAACATTCCCTTGAGAGTTCTCCTGAACATTGGAAGGTCCCAGATTGATGTGGAGATATCTCCTCAGTCACCCATGGTGATTGGCTGCATCATTTCACCCTGCCAAACTCACAGTGACTGTCCCTTAATTCTGGCTAATTCATCTCTTCTTGTAGATCTGACCTTGAACATCCTGAGCTCGGAGGCAGAATTTATCAACCTCTCTTGCTATTGTGATGATGATTTCCCAATATATTTGGACATCCATGTGGTGTTCAAGGGCTAACAACAGTGTTATATTCATTGTCCAAAAACACAAAAGTAATTAAAATGTAACTAAAACCATCTATTTGCATCTCCTAAGAGAGCATCCAAGATTGAACTCGATTATAATCTATTACAATACTTCATATGCTCTCTCCCCACTCCCCATATTCCCACGTGGCTTTTCTATTGCTCTCTCCCCAGCATCTCTTTGCATCTCATTATGGAATTCATCTGGCCTCTCTTTTAACGAGGAAAGTACTTCTGTTTTAGGGAGCAGTGAGCTAATTCAGGGATTCATAGGCCAGGAAAGGAGAGCTGGGAACTATCACACTTAGAATGTTTCCTGCCACTTATATATTGTGCAATTCATTATTTATCTTACTAATGTAAAATGAATACTGGTAAACAACGTTTATAGTGTTTTATAATTCCCAAAGTGCTTCTATATCCATCACTCCTTTACTGCACACACCAGGAAAAGCAGGGTGATTATCACTCCTGTTTCACAGATGAGGAAACTGGGGCATGGAAATTCAGAATGCATTTTCCCAAGTCACGAAGCCAGCAAAGAGAATCGTGATTCCAGTCTGGGTTCTATGGCTCCGAGAGCCTTGGTGACACACTCCAGGGTCCTCATTGTCTCCCAGTCTCCCCTCTGGACCTGGCTTCAGAAGCTCTGCTTCTCAGAGGGCCCGGAAGTTCTGTCCACCTTCCGGCTGGGCTGCAGAGCTGGGATGGGGCTGAGGCAAGTGAGGTGCCCACACACATAGTTAAAGGAGGTGCTTGCTCATGATCAGGGTTCTGCAAGTGCACAGTTCTCACACTTTGCACCCTTGGCCTCTCACTTGCCTCATGGTAGTGACACTGCTACTGGGCTCCTCCAGGAAGAAGGGACAAACCTCAGGCACACCACCCTCCTCTCCACAGCAGGCACAACCTACCTTTTAAAACAGAGAGCGAAAGGAGAGCAGCACCTTGTCAACCGCCACAAGCAGACAGGAGGCTTCGGTCACGGTCATGGGCTCTCAGCAGTTGCAGGATGCTGAGGAAGGGAAAGCAGGTGCGGCTGACTTCATTGAACATAGAATAGATGTTTGCGGTGCCATCTAAAATGTTTAACAAAATGTGGGAGCTCATTGGTGGTTGCGATTGTGTGTGTGTGTGTGTGTCTCAGTACTTTGTAAAGGTTCATGATTCAAGTTCCTAATCTCCCTGAGGCAGGAGACTGATTTCAGGCTCAATATTCAAAAACTGAGACAGACTGTGGCTACTGCTAATGCTTTTAAAAGAAAACTAGAGGCCCAATGCACAAAATACATGCAAGGGGCTTGACCCTCGAAGCCATGGCAGCCTGCCTCAGCCTGTGAAGCCTGGCTTTGTCCTGAAGGTTGTTTGGCTGTCCAGTCTAATTAGCATATTACAATTTTATTATCCCATCTAATAAAAAGGGAATATGCAAATTGACCATCATGCTGTCACAAAGATGGCAGTGCCCATAGCCACAAGATGGTGGCACCCAGTCCCCTCAGCCCCGCCAGAGTTCCCCAATCCTTTCAGCTCAGCCGGGGAAGGGGTGGGGTGGGGGCAACAGGCACACAGTGCTGCCAGACCTGCCTCAGCCCCTTGTGAAGCTAGGGCTGGCCCAAGGCACAGACAAGCTTCAAATGGTGGCTGCCCAGCCACCCAGGACTGCCCGAGGCTCAGGTAACCAGGGCCAGCCAAGGCTTGCACTGCTGACAGTGTCAGCAGCAGAAGTGTGATGAGAGAATTGCCTTCTCCTGATTGCTGAGTTGCCTCCTGCCCCTGAGGGCTCCCAGACTGTGAGAAGGGGCAGGCCAGGCTGAGGGACCACCCCCCCATCCAGTGCATGGGCCTCTAGTTTAGATAACAGCCTCCTTCCCCTCTTCCCCCACCCCATTTTCTTTCCTTTCTCTTTTTTGGCCTGTGACCTTGCCACTGTGGCCTAAGCCAGTGTTCCCCTCTTCATCTGATGGTAGAGAAAGTAGAGAAATACTACCTCAGACAAGAATAAGGTCCCCAATATACAAATGCCTCTGACTTAGGGTGAGAGGTGAGTTTAAAGCTCTAAATCTCAAGGGGTGAGGCCAGGTAACAGACCTATTATCTATAAGTATACTTGGAGTGATGGAGTGGGAAAATCTAGGTGTCTAGGCTGATTCTGCCAATATTGGGTAATCCTAAGCAAATTCCTGGATCTTTGTTACCCCGATTACAGAAAATGAGAGCCTTGGGCTGGAGTAGAGATGGCCAGTAGACATTGTAAATAGCCTTGAACTTCTCCTTGATGTGCTGTGCCAGGCAGCTATTATTCATCAGTTAGAGCCGCATGTGGATTGACAGCATAGTGTGCTGGTAACAACTGGCTCTCTGTGGGGGGAAAAAAAAAGCCATGTTTGTTGTATTTGCCAATTTCTATGGTGCAAATATTCCCCCTGTGGCTGATTTCAAGCCTCCATGGTGAAGTCACTAAACACACTCTTGGGAAGAGATGGGCATGATGGGCTTTCTTCAGCTCCAGCACATCATTGCTTCTTGGCCTTTTCCCATCTGGCTTAGATGAACTCCAACATGGGGTCCATTTCCAATCGTCTATTAATTCTGAATCAAACTTCGGTCTGCAACAGCTCTTAAAAATTTGCACTCCCTAAAGTCACTGCCTTTTGAGTTCCTCCAAAAGCAGATTTGTGTGAGGAGTGTTTTGAGGAAGTGAGAGTCCGGGGAGCAGAAGTGAAGAATGGGAGGATGAGAAGCAGGGAGGAGGAAGAAGCCAAGTGAGGATGCATTAAAGGTGACTGGCTGCCCCACCCCACCAGACTGCCTGAGGAGTCACAGGCAGTGCACCTCTGAGATTAGCTGGAGGGAGAAAGAGAATGCCTATGTCTATTTGCCTCCCCCACATGGGTCAAATGCTGGGTTGTGGGCTTTAACTCTCTTATGCTTCCAAGCTGAGATTGAAAGGATCCAAGGCCAACAGGAAAGCCATAGGGCAGGAAGAAGGAGGCACAGGCTTGAGCGACAGGTTGTGAGGTGGCCCCTGTACAGAGCTGGCTGGAGCTTGTGAAGAGCCAGTCACCTAGTGATGTTGGGATAAAACCAGTGAGCAGGAGGATCTGAGATAGAGTACCTAAAGGGTATCTGAAAAGCCCTCGTGAAAAGTTAGGCAGGGGCTCCTTAGTTGTCCCTGATACTCTGACCTTTATGACTGTTCTTCCCTTTCTCCCCCCAACCCCCTGTCTGCATTCAAACACTGGCTCTGTTGCTAACCAGCTCCATGACCTTGGGAAAATCACTTACTTTCTCTGTGCTTCCATTTTCCCATCTGTAAATTACATTTTCTCATCTGTAAATTTGACACTCAAAAGCACCTAGCCCAATGGATTGTTGGCAGGATTAAAGGAGTTACTACCAGTAAAGTGCTTTAACACTGTCCTTGACATATAGTAAGTGCTCGATTAAAGTTAGCTTTTATTAGTGTTACATATATTTGGAAGAAATTTGGGCAAGACCTATTTGTCAGTACCTGTGGCAAGTTATATTTTCCAAAAAATGGTCATCACAGTATTTCTGGCTCCATGCGTTTCATGCCACTCTACCCACTGAGTGATAGAGTCTATGTCCCTTTCTTTGAATCTGGGCAGGGACTTGTTCTGATTAATGGAATATGGCAGAAATGATGGTGCATGACTTTTGAGCTAGGTCATAAAAAGGATACAGCTTCTATCTTGTCTCTCTCTGTCTTTCTCAAAAGTTGCCCTGGCAACTCGGCCACCATGTTGTGAGGAATCCCAGGCCACTTGAAGAAGCCATGTATAGGTGTTCCAGCCAATCATTTATACGGAGGTCTCTGCCAGCAGCCAGCACCAACCTCTGGCCATGTGATTAGACAAACATTCAGATGATTCCAGCCACCATCAAGCTGAGGCCTCAGACATCATGGATTAGGGACAAACTGTTCCATTGTGCTCTGCTGGAATTCTTGACCTCATCCCACTCCACCCAAATGTAAGATAATAAATGTTGTTTTAAACCATTAATTTTTGCAGTCATTAGTTTTACAGCTACACATAACTACTAACGCATCACATTTTCATCCTCGTCCCGTTTTAGCCTTTGTTTTCCAGATGGAAGAGCCCTCACTTGTGAAATCTGTCTTCATACAGGTTAGTACCCTACCCTGGAATTCTGGTGTCATGTGACTTGACTTGTTGGGCAAGACCAGTTCTAGCAGAGTCCTGAGGACCACGACAGGATATGTGAGGCCTGTGGGAACACCCCTGTGTTTGCAGCAGAAGCTCAGAGTGGATGGGGGTCTTGGAAAGGAGAAAGAGAAGAAATGGAGGAGGAGAAATGAGCTAGAAAGAGAAAAAGAGGGAGCAGGTAATAGAAGAAAGGGGCATATAGCTGAGGAGGCTGATGGCCTCCAATTGCCCAGTAGTCTTGCTGACTCGCTTCCCAAGGATGTCCTGAATGACCCTTTCTCTGCAGGGAACGAATGAGTCATAGACACAGCCAGACAGAGCATGGGAAAGTGTCTGCCTTCCCGCCTCAGGCTGGGCGCTGGGGACACCAGCTGGCATTGTTCAGTCCTACTGATTGAACCACCACTTCCTGTCAGGCCCTGTGCTCAGCTCTGGGACATGAGGTACTCCAAGTCCCTGCCCTCAAGGATTCAGAGTTCAGTCCCTGCTCAGTGTTTCTTCCTAGGGAGACCTCAGCTAACATGTAGGTGGAAGTTCTGGAACACTACAGGAGCAGGGCATAGGAAGAAGGAATCTGATTGCATGGATTTATTTAAAACAAAAATTCTGCCTTTTATTTTGAAAGCAGTTGGCTGATGTTAACCAGCTGGGATGGATTTGACAGTCGACTCTGGAAACTTTGGTAAAGAAAATGAAAAATATATATATTTTCAAATTGAGTATCTTTTAAGTGTGATGATTGCTCTTTAGTTGGGTACTTTTAGAGGCGGAAAACCACTCAATTGGCTTGAGTAAAAAGGGAGTTTATTGGGAGTTGTAACTGAGAAGCCCAACTCTGGATGCAGACCCAGGTAGATTTCATGTTCAGGAACATTCATGGAGACTCGGTTTTTCTCCGTCCAGCACGTTGGCTTCACCCTCATGTTCCCAAGGTGGTTCTAACTTCTCTAAGCTCTCCCCTCCTGGTGGCAAGACTGCTGCACAGTTCTGAAGCCTTCTTTTATCGGAAAGAAGAATATGACCTCTAAACCCTCATGCTCTCAGAGCCACCCTCTCCTAGCCCAGCATGTTCTGCAGAAGTCTGTGGTTGAATCATGTGCCCAACTCTGAAACCTTCCCTGTGGCTGGGGTGGGACCAATTGACCAGCTCAGACCTGCATCATGAGCCCAACCATGAAGGTGGGGAGTCCAACCAAACTACATGCACCTAGAGTTGGGGAGGTTTGGATCTCCACAAAAAAACTGGGTAGTTGCATCTGAAAGAAGGGAATGAGTGCTGGGCAACAAAATGAAGTGTCCTTACAATGGCCCAGAAACAGACCTTTCACGGGTGGAAGGCAGCTCAACACATGAGGGGAATCAGGCCAATATAGCTTGGAGTCAAATTCAAATTGGCATCTACTAATGTAGAGGCTGATCACCAAATTATTTACACACACACACACACACACACACACACACACACACACACACTGCCCTTTTCATTGTAGAGTGTTTGTGACAGTCATGAGGTGTATTATTCATATCTTTAAAAAATAAAATAACAGCCAGTTGGCTACAAGGAGTGCAATTCATTCTGGAGCTAAAGCTGTGCTCTTCCAGGGCACCTCCCAGCTGGTGAGCTGGGGGAGGGGCACTAAAGCTGGCCATGCCCATGCAGGACTCCTCTAACTGGCAATCTTTGTTCCAGATCTCCCTGTCAAGCTGCCTGCGACTTTGCCAGATCTGCTTAGCTGTGGAATTAGTCAGGATATGCTAGGTATAATACAGTAACACAGGAGTCCCCAAAGCTCAGTGGCTTTACTCAATGAACTTCATCGCTCACTGAGGCTTGATCCCTGAATCACTGTGTTCCTTACATGCACCAGGGGAAAAGGGAGCTCTTTGGAGCCCCTTTTATAAGGGTACTAATCCCACTCAGGAGGGCTCCACCTCCATGACCTAAGGCCCCACCTCCAAATATCATCACCCTGGGGATTCAGTTTCAACATATGAATGTTGGGGAGACACAAACATTCCATCTACAGTAGCTGAGTGATTGCCGATAACAAATGTTTTAAATAATGTTTTCATAGGAATGGGACACATACATGGAAAGGTGCACAAAACATAAAGGCACAAGATCAATGAATTATTACAGAGCAAAACACCCCTGTACTCACCATCCAGGCCAAGAAGAAGCATGTTCTCCTCTTAGCTGTCCCCTGCCTCCCCCACCACACACCGCTCTCAACATTCTTGACAGGATTCACATTGGAAGTTTAATAGAGGAAGCAGGTTTGTCTAACCCCTTTAGTCAAAGGTAGAGAGAAATTTCCTTTTAATGATTTTGTTTGTTGGTTTCCAGCTTAAAGAGCAAGTTTTACCTTTAAAATGTTTTCTTAAAATCCCAGAACACTGTCAGGCATTGGATAAGGGAAGAGGGGAGGAGGAGAGAGAGAGTTAAATTCTGTTCTATCCTTGTCCAGGAGTCTGATCTTGATAAGCAAAGAATATAATTAAAATGAATTACAGACTACCAGACGCAAACAAGAACAACATGATTGCAGCATGTGCAAGCCAGTAATTAAAGCTTTAAAAGAGGAAAAAGTCACCATCTCTTAAAATGTTTATTTGTCAAGGTTGTAACAAATATTGACATGAGGGCTCTTTCCCCATTTTCTCTTCTTAGCATCGGGCTCTCAGCAATTAGTGCGTATTCCAGAATCAATATGGCCTCAGGTCTGAGGCAGCGAGATCCATACATTTTGAAATTAGTTGGCATTATAGCCGACTGGCTCCATAAAGCAGGCCCGCTGGTAGCATCATTCGATTAAGTGCTCATTAGAAGACAAAGGGAAGCATGTCAGGAGCGGCATCGCCTAAAATTGGTTTCGTCTCAAAGAGGCTCTGATGATGACCATTAGGCAGAGACTTCTTAATGGCAAGGGCGTTTCTAGTTTATCTTTGCCAATGAAAGCATTTAACCCATAAAATGGAATGGTTCTTAAAAATACGGTGCAGGGATGAAAAGCATGGGCTCTGGGGCCAGAAGGCCTGGATTGAAATCATTCCTAACTGTGTGACTTTGGGCAAGTTGTTCACCCCCTGTCTCTCGGTTTCCTCATCTGTAAAATGACAATAATAATAATTATATCTACCGTATGAGGTACTGTAAACAGTAAATGAGATAATATATGCAAAGGTCCTGGTATGCAGTCTTAGCTGTGGAATTAGTCAGGATAGGCTAGGTATGATACAGTAACAAGTGGGTCTCCAAATCCGAGTGTCTTTACTCGACGAACTTCATCTCACTCAAGCTATGTCCCCACCATGGGTCATGCAGGGAGATGGCGAGAGAAAGGGCTTTGCTGTAGGTAGCCCTAAAGGACCCACCTCTCCATAACTATACCAAGTAGGAGAAGACAGACAATAGAAACTCATCACGAGGAGACACACATGACTTATAATATGTCTCACTATTCAGAATTAGTCTACTGAGTTCCTAGGAGCCTGGAAAATGTCAGGAACAGGTAGAATGTTGAGTGAGTCTCTGCCATATGTGTTATTGTTATTGTCCTCATTGTTGATGTTATAGGTTCCAACCAGAATTTTACTGTATGAAATTTGGAGTATCCAGTTTGATTTGTCATAGGATTGAATCCCCAGATAATTTATTCATTCAACAGCTGTTTATTGATAACTATGATGAGGTTTTAGGTGTGAGACAAAGGAATGAATTTGATCAGATAAGGACCCTTGTCCCATGAACCTTCCAGTACAAAAATGACTCGGCCAAGTACATAAATTGGATCATATGTGATAGTATTAGGTTCTGGCACTGGGATAAGTGCATGGTGGGGTGAGATCAGTGGTATTTGTGCTGAGATCTGAAGGACAAGAAGGACCCAGCCAGAAGGACACCCAGAGTAAGAGCTTTCCAGGCAGAGGGAAATCAGTAGGTTTCAAGAGTTGTAAATAAGGTCAGTGTGGCTGGAGGACAGAGCAAGGCAGAGGCGACAGGAGAGGAAGTGACAGAGGAAGCAAGAACTAACAGTTTACAGACCTGGAGGCTTGTTCTCACACAAGCGACTTGCCCATCCAACCAGTAAGACACCTGTAAGTTTGAGCTCATACAAGGTTATAAATAAGCTCCCGTCTCCAGGGCCAGAATGAGGATTAATGAGGTTTAAAGCCTTTAAGGTCTTGCCAAGCAGGGGTCAGGCAAGCAGGAGCTTCTATGAATCATGGAACAGATTGTGTTTGTCAGGGGTGATATCTTTGGAGCATCAGGGCAAAGGGCAGCAGGGTGGTTCTGCCCCAAGATGAGAATGCTGAGATGTGGTGGCCGAAGCCCAGAGTCATTTGATGTGCAGAGGGAGGGTGCTGACTGGGGCTACCCAGAGCTGCTGGTCAGGCCAAGGCCAGACCAGAAGGTGGGTTGCAGTCAGGAAAGAAGGAAGTGAACTGCATTCATCAATTCCACAATAGCACCAACAGCTCAGGCTCTTTCCACATTTCTGCTTCCACATCCCCAGGATCTTTTGCTTTTGCCTTTAGGCTTGCTTCCTGATGCTCACCAGGTGGCGGCCACAGTTCCAGGCATTGAGTGTAGATATGGCAATGTCTGGCAAAAGAAACACTTTTTCTCCTTCGTCACATGTTCCTGAGGAGGAAAACCCTAGAAGTCTCCAACAGGCTTCTCCTTGGGTCTCATTGGCTAACATGGGGAGCACCTGATCTGGCTGCAAGACAGCCTGAGGAGGAGGTTTCTGGCGTTTTCAGCCTTTACAATAACAGGTAGCTGTGCAGCCCAAAAGGAGGGGGCTGGGTTAGGGCTCTGGCAGAGACCACAAAGAGGTCTATTAAGGGACCTTATAGTGTGCTTGCCACACACAGAGCTCAGCACATGTTAGTGGCTTTTGCCCTTGATCCTCTCATCCCACCATTACCAACCCCCTCTTACCTTTATCATCCCTTTACCCTCAGTAGTTCTAACTTCCAGCCCGGAACTGGCTCCTCTCCCGAGACTGAAGATACAGTGTGGCTGAACAGATACTTACCATCCACTGGAGGAGGTCTTCTTTGGACCCAGAAGGGGGGAAAAGGGCCTTACACTGGCTATGAATACCTGCAGGTGTTTGGGTTCTCTCTCATTGGGTGAGGCTAAGTATTAAGGAATAATGCTAGGTACCTTCACATCAATAAAAAATGTCCAGACCTCGCTGGTCTCCCTGCACTGAGCTGTAATACATTTTTATAATGCACACTCCCCAGGGCAGACTGGCCATCTGGAGAATTCCCACCTGCCAGAGTCACTATTGTGCTCACAATGGAAACCCCACAGAGCAGTAATGAACCATTCCCCAGGTAGGTCACGGCCCCAAATTAACAACATCTATGTCAAGTTCCATTAGGGCAACTCCAGGACACCTGTCAAAACCTTTTGTTAACAAGGAAACCATTTCCTTTAGAATACAGTCTGAAACCAGCCAGCTGCAGGCTGAGAATTAAAATGTTATGCTTGGTGGACTTTCAAACCACACTTGTTAAAGTTACAAAATGATAGCATCACATTACAGAAACTTTGGGAAATAGAGAAAAGATGCATAGAACCACCGATAATTTCACCACACGAACAACACAAACACAACCACTATTGCCATGTGGGTGCAATTCCTTCTCAATGTGTTCTTTTGATTAAGTGTTTTTACATATTTATAATCATAGCATGTATGTTATTTTTATTCTTTTTTTTTTTCAACTTAAATTTAAGAAATATTCACTGTGTATCTTTTGGTGCCAAGCTCAGGGTTAGATGGTAAGTGTTCAGTGAAGTACAAGAGAGGCAATGACAGACAATGAAGACTATGAGATATGATAAGTAAATGCAGTGTATGTCAGGAGTTATGAAAACCCTAGAGCCACATAACCTCGTGAGCCACATGCAGCTTGAGAGCTGCAGTTTGCCGCTCTGTTGACTAATGAGTTTGCCAACCACTGGGATAGGGGCTTAATCACAAGGAACAACAACAGCCTGTAATTATTGGAATCGAGAGTCTAGGTCAGTGGTCAGCAAACTCATTTGTCATCAGAGCGGAAACTGTGGCTCTCTAGAGCCACAGTTTGCCAACCACTGCCCTAGAGGAACCCTCATACTAGACTTGTAGGTGGTGCTCCAGGAAGGCTTCCTGGAGGAAGTCCTCTGTAATCTGAGATCCAAGGATGCTTAGGAGGGAGCTTAGTTAAGAGAAACTGGGAGTAGTAATTCCTGAAGAAGGAAGAGTATTTTTCTCAGTGTGGGTAAGACCCAGGTGGGTGAAGTACATAGTGTTTGGAGACATGCTATGAGAGTAATTCAGCATGGTGGGGGTTTGGACTCACCAGCTTAATTGTGTCCCTCCACCCTGCTCCGAATTCGAATGCTGAAGCCTAATCCCCAATCTGACCATTTGTGGTGAAAGGGTCATTAAGGTGAAATGATGTCAGTAAATCTGGAAGCCAGGATGAAAGGAAGAGATTTATTGTAAGGAATTGGCTCACGTGATTATAGAAGCTGGTAAGTCCAAAATCTGCAGAGCTGATGTCCCAGTGTGAAAGCTGTCAGGCAGAATTCTATCTTACCCTGGGGAGGACCATCTTTTCTTCAATCCAAGCCTTCAA
This sequence comes from Pipistrellus kuhlii, assembly GCF_014108245.1. NCBI lineage: Eukaryota > Metazoa > Chordata > Mammalia > Chiroptera > Vespertilionidae > Pipistrellus > Pipistrellus kuhlii. Next base: position 1,450,764 of record NW_023425404.1, read on the forward strand.
CTGATTGGATGAGACCCACCCATAATAGGGAGGGCAATGTGCTTTACTCAGTCCACTTTAAATGTTAATCTCATTCGAAAACACCCTTATGGATGCACCCAGAATAATGTTTGCCCATCTACATGGGCGTCCCCTGGCTCAGTTAACTTGACAAATAGCATTAACCTCACAGACTCCATGATGTGGCAAAGCAAGAGAAGAGGGTAGGGCGTTTGGTAAGGGACAGAGGTCATTGTGAGCTTCCCTGTTAGCCAAAAGAAGGCTTTTGTACTTGATCTGACATCAAACGGGAGGCACTGAATGGTTTTAATCAAGAAATGTTATGTTCTGAGTGTTCATTTAAAGAACTAGAGGTCTGAAGTATGAAATTCATGCAAGAGGCTCAGCCCTTGCAGCTCCAGCTTTTTCTAGAAGGTCATCCAGAAGGACATCTGGAAGGTCATTCACTGTCCAGCTTAATTAGCATGTTACGCTTTTATTATTATAGACTAGAGGTCTAGTGCATGAAATTCATGGGGTGTGGAGGCATTCCCTCAGCCCAGCCTGCACCCTCTCCAATCTGAAACCCCTCAGGGGATGTCTGACTGCTGGTTTAGGGCCTAACTATCAGATGGACATCTCTCTCACAATCCAGGACTGCTGGCTCCCAACTGCTCACCTGCCTGCCTGATTGCTCCTAATTGCTTCTGCCTGCCAGCATGATCACTTCCTAACCACTCCCCTGCCAGCCTGTTTGCCCCCACTGCTCTTCCCTGCCTGTCCAGTTGCCCCTAACTGCCCTGCCCTGCTGGCCTGGTCTCTCCCAACTGCCCTCCCCTGCTTGCCATCTTGTGACCACATGGGGCGGCCATCTTGTGCAAGGGTGTGATGGTCAATTTGCATATTACCTCTTTATTATATAGGATAAGGATGAGGCTGCAGTGCAAGGACCACATTAGGATGGCTCTGCACAGATGGATGGGTTAGGTAGTATGCTACTCAGGTGTAGGCAACCTTCCCACTCTGTTCTATGACAACAGCACCTCCTCAAGTTGTGTGGGCTGTATATAATGGCTCTGAACATGCTTGATAGGGCAAGACTGGAGGCAAGGAACCCAGATGGGAGGCAATGGCAGTACTGTAGGCGCAGGGTTTTCAAATGTTGCCCATAATCATGGATTTGACAGCTTTCCCTTTAGTGATAAGCCGTGATTTTCTTAGTCATTTTCCTAACATTGTTTCTAAACATGGTGCTGGCATAGCAGTGTGAGATGTAAGCATACCTGCTCTGCATTCAATGCCCCTCTATGACCATATAATTTATCATCTCACTGAGACACTTTTGAAAGCAAAGGGGCCATAAGCGATTCCACAGGGAGAACTGGCATAATCTATGGCTGCCTTGGGCACACCAGAATGAATGACTACCTTTCCTCTTGCTTCTCTCTCTGAATATCAAGCCTTCTGTCCAGGGAGTTTCCTTTCTGGGAGAATCAGAAGCCCACTGCACATAATGTACTAACGAGTGTCAGAAAACTTCACTGTTTTTTTTCCCCCCTGTAGATTGAAACCCTGTAATTTTTGTGCTTCAGTCTATGTTTATTTATATTCCCTTCACATCTTCAGTAGCAAGAGATAGCTGAGAACATTTCATTCTCCTCCCACTAAGTTGCTATGATTTCCCAAAGGTGTCTTTTTTATTTAATTTTTGTTTTTGTTGACTCAGTAATCCTCCTCCTAGCAGTAAAAGATGTGTTCTCTAACTCCAACGGAGTTATCCAGAAAAGAATTCAGGAGGCTTCAGTTGGCTGGCCATTCTCATATTAGGGTTACTTTTTAAATTTCAATAGATCACTAAAAGGCACTCTACCTTGGAGTAGAGGGAAACTACCCCTAGAAGAATGTGGCAGAGACTGATAGAGTTCATCAGCATCCACGTTTCTACACTATTTTGTGGACAGCTATACTGTATTTCCCATCCACCCTTGAAATTAGGTGTGACCATGTGACCAAATTCTGGCCAATAATAGTATGTGCTCCAAAATGATGACCACCCCTTTTAAGCATAATCCATATAAACCTCCCACAAGCAATCCTTGCTCCCTTTCTCCACCTGCCTGCTGAAGGGAGGAGACTCTGAGATTGGACAGGTGGATGGAGCCACAAGATGGAAGTAGCCTGGTTCCCTAAATGACTGCATGGAGCAGAGCACCCCCTACCTGATCCACACTGGAGCATGTCAGTGAGAAATAAACTTACTGTGTTGAGTAACTAAAATGTGGGTTGCACAGAGAGAGGCCCTACTAAGATGAACAAATAACCCAGGCACCTCAACCCTGTTAACTCAGCCAAATAGATCTATTGAACAATGACAGCAAAGAGATTTGATTTGCAAGAGTGAATATTTATGGGCATGTCTCCATGTACCCATTTGGCTACCCATCAGAAAAGAGTGACTTAATAGAGAAGATTCCAACCATATTGCCTACAGTCACATCTGCTTCCTTCAGGGAAAGGCATGATTTCCCTCCAGACTAGAAGGGTGTTTATTTGGCAGAATTCTCCGTGAGCTGTTTGGTGGTAAAAACACAGTCCTCAGCATACAACCCCGAAATCATAACATAGAGAGAACTAACATTCTTTTTCATAATAAAAAATATATATAAATTGAGGGCTTAGGAAGAGAATGAGTTGAGAGAGAAATGGCACCGAGCAAGATGGCAGGGACTGGCTGAGAAAGGAGAGGCCATTTTGGATGATGCTATCATGGATCATTTTTCAGGTTATCGGCCATGTCTGCACAAGCCCCTCATTTGCACCTGTTCACCCCGCCTAGAGTCCCTGTGTCACTGGGAAAGGACAGAGGGGAGCTCCAGCCAAGTGAGCAGAGGCCAGAAGTGGGATGAGAAGAGACATGGCTCGACCCAGGATGGACATGAGACAAACATCTCCCCCTACATGTACCAGAGAACGAGTGACTCCCGGGATGGGTGGAGGCTGCAAGGACCCAAGAAAAAAGAAGTCAAGTTACTTAGCATCTGGGTAAGAAGCCCCTTCTTCCTACAAAACCATTCTAGATAGAAGAGTTGACAGCATACCGGCCTGAGCCGTAAGAAGGGAGGGCCCCTGAAAGGCACAGAGGTAAGTGGAATGGACTACCCAAGGCCAAGGTCACTGTTGGCCAGGGGTCAAAGAAACCCTACAAGGTTGAAAAGCAAGTGTGTGTGTGTGTGTGTGTGTGTGTGTGTGTGTGTGTGTGTGTTGCACTCCTGCATGTTCCTGGGCCAGTGTGGGGCATCCTTGAGAGCAATGACCTTCAGATGGGAGGAGGGGAGAGTGGAGCTCAGGCTGTCTGCTAATCTTGTCACGAGGAGGTGGAGGACACCATCTTGATTGAAATTAAATAAAGCCTTTCCATTCCTGCCCCACTGCGGAGGCTGGGCGTGAACTTGGCCAAAGTGCTAATGCAATTAGGGCAGTGAGCTGATGCCCAGCCACCCTCCCCTGCTCTGACTCAGGCTGCAGTGCCCTCCAGGCGACCCCTCCGCATTCACCCTGCGTGTCCGCAGCTCTCTCCCTTGGCACTTCTCCAGCTTGAGAGGAAAATTCCAAGGATTGTCAGTTAAAAGAGCTCAAAACTCATAAGGAACAAGAACCCCTGAATGCAGTATTTTTCCTGCTCCATTTGGGACATGGTAGGCACCCATGACCTCCTGGATAAGCTGTCAGCTCAGCAAACGTCCACAGAGCCCCCAGCACAGCACCTGGCATTTGGTGTGTCATAAACACATTGTATCTCTCTTCTCCTTCTTATCACTTTGCTATTACTACCCCTGTTACCATTACTAATCAATATCAAACTTTCCAGGACCGGGCCTACCTCCCTACTGCCATGAAGACTTGGATGTCTTGGCTGGACCTCTTACCCTCCTGCCTTCGTCCTGCCAATGTATTTTAGGCCCGAAGAGAGCCAGGTGCCTTCAGAATGGCCAGGATGCCCAAGTGATGCCTGATGCAATAATAGGGCTCAGATAATCTGGGAAACAGAGCCCCTGGAGGAGACAGCCTATGCTGCTCATAGTTAAACAAAGATAATGGACAGCTCTACCAAGTCACAGAGAAGCCCTTGTAATCAAGAGTCTGTCTTATTTGTTAGAACATTATCGCTCGTTTTTCCATAGCTCCTCCCTCATCTGCCTCCCACGAGGGAGGCTGGGAAGCCATCTGTCCAGGCCGGAGCAAGGGCATCTGCTGCGTTAAGAAGTGGTGTGAAGTGGCAGGAGCCTAGCTTTGCCCCAGCTCTGGCCAGGCCTCAGGTGGTGTCTGAAAAACGCCTCGCTGAAGTAGAAGTCATAATGATGGGGTAGTGACAGTTTAGGGTTTACTAAACTCAAGCAGAAGTGATTCCATCTAACCCACGAGATGCTGACCACCTGACAAATGGTAGTGCCAAGATAAGAAATGTATCTACCAGATAGTCTAGGATACCCAAGTCCTGCAGCATCTTTTCCGTGGCAGGGCCTCCTACACGTCTGTACGGGAACTTGGTGGGTGTGCAAATCCCTGCAAAGGGTGTCAATGGTTCTTTATAGGGAATAATAACAAGCCATTTCATAGCCCAAAGCCACCATCTCCATTGCAGGGAGAAAGACATGGTGTGAGCAGTCAGTGCTGGACAGAAGGACAAGGGCCCTTTTCTCACCGTGTTTTATTCTGGACTCTGTGGAGACCCTGCTCTTCCACAGGTGCATCCTTCCTTCAGTCTGTCCCGCCACCACCTAGCTGATGAGTGGCAGCCTGGTTCAATGACATCTCTTCCTCAGAATACTCCCAGGCCACTCCACCTGGACAGGTTGCTTCCAGACCTCCTGGGCAGTACAACAGACTGGACCTTGAGGTGAGGAGTCTTCCGCAGGTGGCTGTGACCATCTGTTTGAGGTTGGCTTTTAGGACCTTCATTCTCACAAGTAAACCTTTTATTCCCTTGGAGCCCAAGTTCTATGGGCTCCTGACTCTAGAGCTGCATACTGGACGCAAATTATTCTCTTCCTTTTGATGTGGAGGCTGTTCGTTGCCACAGGAAGGAGGTAGAGGGAGGTGCTGGATGCTAAGGAATTGGGCCTTTGACCCTCTTCCCCCTTTATGCCATGCGCTCTCTGTATTAAACACCTTTGGGGTTTTGTCTGCCATCTTTGACCCCAGAATCTCTGTCTCTAATCTCAGCCTCTAGATGGCTTAGATGTACTCACAAAGGTGGATTAATAATATTTAGGAAATTTACAAGCTGCCTCTTAAAGCCATTGGTAACTTGAAATCAGCCACGGCAGCCATATTTACACCATGGAAATGGGCAAATGCTACAAAGCAGGGTGTTTTCATTTAGAGAACAGGTTTACCAGAAGACCACAAGATTATCTCCCTCCTAAACTTCAGAATAGCAACTGCCTAGTGGACATCTCTACATATTCTTGCTCCTGTGGCTTCACAGGATATTTCCCAAATCCATCCAGTTCTCCCCCCCACCCAACCCTCACCCCCATCTCAGGCTCTTAACTCACATTTCACAGCTGCAGCAGCTTTCTGCTAGTCTCTCGGCTTCAAGTTTTCCTGCCTCAACCCCTCCCTGCTGCTGCCAAAATGGTCTTTTGCAGCTGACACCCTGTGCAAGGATTTGCACACCCACTAAGCTCCCTTGCAGACTCATAGGATCCCCTGCCCTGGAATAGATGCTGAATGACTTGGAGATTCCTGCCAGGCTGTTTGCAAGACTCCAGCTCATCAACTCCCACCCCACCCTCTCTACTCTGGACACTAAATTCCCCGTGCTCTGCACTGTCTACAGTGTACACCCTCCTGTACCCATTGGGCTCAATTTACTCCTCATTCAGATTCTGCATCCTTCCCTCCAGGAAAGCTTCCTCCAGTCAGACAAGCTCCCTCCTCTCTACTCAGTGCTCCAAAAACTCCCAATGCATGCCCCCGTTGGGAATTTCTTATATAATCTGAAATACCCATTTTATTCACCACTGTGGACATTTGTCTTTCTTATTGGCCACCTAACATCTGAAATTCCTGTGTATGGATCACCCCCTATTTCTTATATGTCTTCTTCCCACTCCATTAAAAAAAATATGCCAGATGCTCCTTTTCCTAGTCTTACTTTCAGTAAAGTGAAGGCTCCTGCCCTAGCTGATTTGGCTCAATAGATAGAGCGTCAGCCTGTGGACTGAAGGGTCCCAGGTTTGATTCCAGCCAAGGGCACATGCCTTGGTTGCAAGCTCGATTTCCAGTAGGGGAAATGCAGGAGGCAGCCAATCAATGATTCTCTTTCATTACTGATGTTTCTATCTCTCTCTCCCTCTCCCTTCCTCTCTGAAATCAATAAAATATATTTTAAAATAAATAAAGTGAGGGCTCCTTAGTGGTCTCCTTCAGTCAGGTACCCTTCCCCAGGCTTGACCCAGAAAGTTTGTGGCACAGAGTGGGAGCCTGCAATCCTGGCAGCTGTTCAGTGCCCATGTCTGGGGTCCTGTGTTGGTGGTACCAGGGGTGCAAGCTGGGACCTGACTTCAAGCTTTTGTCCTATTTTGTGCCCCACTTGGCAAGCCCTCTAATGTTTTTTTAATCAATGCTGGTCCTGCTTACCTTGGCCAGACCTGGGGTCTGTGCCACCACTAGCCCTGACTATGTTCTCCCCATTGAGACTGTGAGCTTCCCAATGGCAGGGATATTTTCATTACCTTTGTATCCACAGTCCCAGCATGCAGTGGGCGCTCAGTAATTGCTGCATTTGTGCATAGCCTGCCAATTTTGTCCAGGCCCAACTCAAGCAGGCTCTATGCATTTTAGCATTTTTATCCTTTTGCTTCCAAGGAGGCAAGAATGAAAGAAGAGAATCATTCTCTGTGTCTAGCATGCACCATGTCCCCCTGCTCAAGGAAATGTCTATCCCCATCACCTCCATTCTCCCACCCCTGCCTCCTCTGCTGGGCTGAAGGCTTTTTGTCTGTATGATCCACTGTCAGCAGCAGCCAACAGGTAATCTCTTGCCTTGGCTACAGCATCTTCCCCCTTTCTCTGTTTACCTGGGGTAGGAAGGTTGAGACGCCCTTCCTTGCTGGCGCTGGCTAATGTATCCCATGCAATATTTATGTTCTGCACGTCCCTGAACTTCCCAAGCTGTGCTCTGTTTATGCATTCGTGAGGAGGTGCACACGATAATGTCATCTCATCAAATGGAGCTGAACCATGGCTCCATTTTAGGAGGGATTACAGGCTGGTGTTTCTTTATTTGTAAATGTGCCAGCCTTTAAAAAAAAAATGCTGTGTTTTGTCAGAGACAGCTGATTAAACACCTCTGAGTGTCTGTCCGTGCAAATGGCAAGATCATTCATTTGTGCTGTAAAAAGAATGGCTGGGGAAGCGTGACTGAGACTGGCGTTCCTTTCCCCATTTGGAACAAATAACGTTTACATCTTGGGGAAGAATTTTATGAAACGTCACCCCAGTGGATCAATGTTTTCCAGGGTGACATCATTGGTGTCATTTTGGCGCTCACTTATTTAAAGCCTCAGAGTGGATAGTTTAGTCTGAAGCAGCAGGTGTCCTGATATGGAAAAGCTCCTAAATCGTCTTAGGTTTGAGACTCTTTTGATGTTTTGTCACCATTGCCTTCTCTTTCTTCCTTCTCCTTTCCTAATCACCTGCCATGGTCTCACCATTTCTACATAGTTTTGAAATAATTTCTGCATCTTGTTAATATCTTGGCCTGGATTTGGAGATCAAACTCTTGCTTCTGCTGGAAGTGTTTGCCCGGTGGGTTTGTTCTGAATGCTGGATTTCAAAGGAGTGTTAACTGGTGGCTTTTCAAACAAATAGAAAAGATAGGAGCCGACAAGCTTCCTTCTGGAGGTGTAGCGGTTGCTTTTATTCAGCTGAAGTGGCACATGTTTATACCATTTTAATTATGCATGTTTTACACCATTTCATGATAAAATGTTTAATTTTAAATGTACCTCATGAATCCTTCTCTTTCAACATAGAATCCCGGTTTTTCTTGCAGCCCCAAACACATTTCTATGGACTTCGCAGTATATTCTGCTGCACATAAATAAGCACAGAGACTAGCCAGTTTGCATCATTACTATACAACAAACAACTCAGTGGTCTCATCTGATTCTCACAATAACCCTCTGAAGAAAACAAGACCCTGTTTTGCATGTGAGTGAGGAAGCATCTCCTGGGAGGACTGGCTCAGGACTGCACAGAATCTGTAAGTGGTTTTGTTCAATACACAGTCACCTTGCAGGTTGTACTCAGAGCTAAGGATACCAAGGTGAATTAAATGTAATGTCTGCTTTTAAGTTCAAGGTCTACCCATTGTGAAGCTAGGAACTAAACCCAGATCTTCTGATAGCAACTCCTCATTTCTCTTTGCTGCCTGAAATCTAAGGTTGGGACCCTCTCATGGGCAAAATCATTATGTTTGAGAAATTTGCTTCTACTAAGCAACCTACTCCCTTCTTAAACCTCCTTTCTCCTCAAACACCTAACATCCTCATGCTTTCCAAAGCTCTCTCTCAAATTTGCCTCCCAAATTCCCAGGAGTATACCTCCCTTCTCACCTCACTCAGGCAGGCTGGGTTTTACTCTTGCTATGTTGACATTCAGCTACCCAACTTTAGAATCATTTTCTGACTTTTTGACCATGATCCATAGTAACAGGGCCACTGATAGCCATAGGATTTCTGTGAGAGAACTTTTAAAAGCTGCTCCTTCCCCAGGGGAGTCACAGTCCTGCACTGGGTTGCAAAGCTTAACACTAGAGCCCACTCTCACCCCTTTAGCCAAGCACTCTTATGCAAGACACAACCCACAGGGCAATACAGGGCGGTTGCACAGTCCACAGTCTGAAATGTACTTTGCATTGCCATGGGGACAGAAGGTGGTGGCACTCTAAGGCAGTGTTTTTCAACCTTTTTTGGGCAAAGGCACACTTGTTTCATGAAAAAAATCACGAGGCACACCACCATTAGAAAATGTTAAAAAATTTAACTCTGTGCCTATATTGACTATATATAAAGTAATTCTCTTGAATAGGAATCAAATAAACAAAAGTATTTTATAATTACTTTATTATGAAATATTAAGTAAACAAAATAGTGAAAAATTATAAAATTCTTGTCTTGTCTGCACCTACGGCACACCAGGCAACATCTCGCCGTGGAACAGCGGTTGAAAAACGCCGCTCTAAGGAGCACCGCAGCTGCTGTCCATAGTCCTGAACAAGCACTGCTTCTGAGGACATTATGTCTACCTCTGGGCCCCAATGATTCTTGTAGAATGCTCCCACTGCCTGTAGACTTTCCTGATTTTATTTTATTTTATTTTATTTTATTTTATTTTATTTTATTTTTATTTATATACTTATTATAAAGAGAGGGAGGTAGGCAGGATGGGAAGGAGAAAGGGAGAGAAACATCTATGTGTTATTCCATTTATTTATGCACTCATTGATTGATTCTTATATATGTCCTGACCAAGGATTGGACCCACGACCTTGGTGTATCAGGATGATGCTCTAATCAACTGAACTACCTGGTTGTGACTTATTTTTTATCTTGATGGAAAATTTGTCCCCTTTTAAGAAAAACTTTTGAGTAATAATCTTTTCTTTCTCACCTTTATTTTTTATTTTATTTTATTTCATCACCATTTATCCTTCCTATATCCTCTTCTACATTCCCCCTCCATTCATCACACAATCACCATGTTTTTCTTTTTATTCTGTCACAACACGAACAGGATCCATGACTATGAGATGCAATTTATAAAGAAGCGTGGATTTAGGTGTCTGGATTTGAATGTCACACCCACCATTTATTTGCTAGTGGGAGTTTAAGGAAACTAGTCAGCTTTTTCTGAACTGCAATCTCTAAAAATAACAAATAGCCAATATGTTTGCTCTGAGGATTAAATATGATAATGTATGCAAAGTGTTTTTAGAGTGTGTTGCTTATAGAAAAAAAATTCAATAAATGTTTTGCAGAAGTAATCAAAGAAATAGTTTTGAATGTAATATTGAATGCCATTGTAGAAGTCATGTCACCTTTTCAATAGGACACTTCCTTGTCACCCAGACCTGGAGAAGTATATGCTCCTTCTCTACCTGTAACAGTCAGTGTTGAGTGAGGAAAACAGAAACTGTACTCATTCTTTTAACAGAGAATATAATATAAATTTATTGAACAGATGTTGAAGAAAGGATAGAGCTAAAAGGGAATACTGAGGTAACACAGAGATAGTAATAGCAGGAAGCAGCTACCAACTCCAAGGGCTGGAGCAAAAAGAAGAGAGGTTGGGGCCTTCAGAGCCTGGATGGTTGGAAGAGGGATACCTCTATGCTACATGATGCTATTAATACCTAATAAGAAATTAATAACTGGCAATAGCTTGGTAAGTTATCAGTTTAGTTGACCAAGAAAGAAGAGCCTTCTATATGACTTGAAACACTATCTTCTCTATACTATGCAATGTATCTTGCAGTACTCTATGTTAAATAAGAAAAATTATTCAAAACATGGAGAAAAGGCAAAGAATGCTGCATGCCCTTTAATGTCATATTGGGGACAATGTCTAATAGATACTCCCAAGGATTACCTAATTCTCTAGGAAAATGTAACTTTAATTTGCTATTTACTATTAATTAGGGTCTAGCCTGTGCAAAGTTCAGTGTTAGCTTGAGAAAGATTGATAAGTTGCAAATAATTTTGTTCAGTAGAGAGGAAAATGATCTCTATTTGGGTATAAAAGATAGCCCCAAAGATTACAACTTTGTTGCCCTATAGAACATTCAATAATTTTATGTCTAACTTAGCAGTTTTATTTCAACATTCCTTTCCTGGCAGGCTAAGTATATGTTCCTAAATATCTTGAACAAATATCTGTTTGTGAATGCTCTTGAACCCAGTTTTACCCTCCTGTAGGTTTCCTCCTTCATAAGTGTGTTAGAGTTCTCCAAGGAAACAAAATGAATAGAATATATATATGTATGTATATATATATGTGTATATATATATATATATATATATATATATATATATGGAAGAATAAAGTATATTATAAGGAACTAGCTTATGTGACTATGGAGGCTTAGAAGTCACATGATCTGTCATCTGCAAGCTGGAGACCCAAGAGAGCCACTGGTACAGTCTGAAGGCTGGGGAGCTGGAAAGCCAGTATTGGATTCCAGTCTGAGTAGGATCACCTGTGAACCAGGGGCTCCAAGGGCAAAAGATCAATGCCCAATTCAACCAGTCAGGCAGCCAGAGAGAAAATGAGCCCTCTCTTCCTCCAAGGTTTTGTTCCATTCCACCCCTCAGTGGATGGGATGATATCCACCCATAAAAGAGAGGGCAATTTGCTTTACCCAGCTCATCAACTCAAATGCTAATCTCTTCTGGGAACATCCTCACAGACACACCCAGAAAAATGCTTAGCCAGATAGCTGAGTGTCCCATGATCCAGTCAACTAGACACATAGAATTAACTATAAAATGTGTTTTAAAAGCTTTCATATATATTCACTATATATTTGCATGAGAATAATATTTTTTTAAATTTCATTTTGACAAGAACTAAAATGAGAGAGAATAATGTACTAGTATTTGCCCAAAGTCATACAGTTAGAAAGTAGTCGAGTCACTTAAGTCTGATTGATTCCAAAGTTCACATCATGATCTTTTGGTGTCTTTACTTCAAACAAGATCTGTTTAATAGAGAAATTGTACAAGGAATTGCTGCCCAGCCCTTGCTAAAGTTTAACAAAATCTGGAATCAGCTGGAATGATAAACCAGTCTAACATACCCAGGGTGGATTTACAGAATGAGATAGGACAGAAAAGGTCAAGTGCTTATGTAAAACAGGGAAGATAATGAAAATGGTAATGAGATTCTGAGAAGGACCAGTAGCTATGTTGACACAGACACCAGGCTCCAGCTGTTTGAGACCTGGGCATTGCTCTCCCTGGCAGACAACCATCCTCCCCTCCCTTTCTCACCCCGTGGTGGCTCCCAAGGGTCACATAGGCAGGAAAGGCAAGGCAGATAAATTCTTAAGGCATTTCATGCAGAGTCAAGCAGAAAGGAGATATTTGGAAATAAAAAAGAAATGGCAATAGCCATGCAGGGAGCCAAAGCAAACATACATTTTATTAAAAAGTTAGCACCCAGAATTTAGCTTTCAGTCAACCTTACAAATATATGAAGAATTCCCAGGTACAAGGCACTGGGGGAAATGAAAAAAGAGGAAGAAGAAAGAGGAGGAGGAGAAGGAAGAGGAGGAGAAAGAGGAGGAGGAAGAGGAGGAGCAGGAGGGGGGGGGGAAGAAAAGAGGAAGAAGAAAGAAAAGACTCTTTTTAAAAAATATATATATTTTATTGAGTTTTCTTACAGAGAGGAAAGGAGAGAGATAGAGAGCTAGAAACGTCGATGAGAGAGAAACATCGACCAGCTGCCTCTTGCACACCCCCTACCTAGCTGCCTCTTGCATACCCCCTACCGGGGATGTGCCCGCAACCAGTGTACATGCCCTTGACCGGAATCAAACCTGGGACCTTTCAGTCTGCAGACCGACGCTCTACCACTGAGCCAAACCGGTTTCGGCGAAAGAAAAGACTCTTGAAAGGAATCTTAGAGAGCTCCATGTCTAAGATGTCAATCTTTCCTCCTAGTTATCAGTCAACACAGCAGAGAATAAGAGCTATAAGGTACTTGCACTCATGGGGCTCATCAACTAGTGAGAGACATAGATATTGATAGTATAGTGATACCATTCTAATTAGCCTAGTTATTAATAACAGGAACGGAGCAAAGGGAAGGCCCAGTGATATAGGCATGCCATTTAGGAGCTCTGCCAGGAAGCTGCGGTGTAACACTCCCCAGGGAAGTCAGAGGCCTATTCCCTGCAGAGCAGATAGATCACTGGGGAAAGGGCCCAGACATGGGGAGAACAGACACGAGCCCAGCAAAGTCTGGGTGAAATAAGGAAGGTACTTGTCTGCCAGTCACACTTGGGAGCAGGTCATTGGCCAGAGTAGGTGTGGCCATTGCAAACATGGGAAGATTTGAGATATTTAATTCCCTTAATAAAGAACTTGTCTTCCTTGGCTCCTGGCTCTCTTGGTCCTCACTCTTTTGGCTCCCCACATAGTGGACTAATGGACTGCAACTAGCCTAATGCGGAACCTAGTGTTGGACTCAATTCCAACAAGGAACAGAAACTCTGGACACTGGCTTTGTTTTAGCTCACTGAATCCCCAGCTGTACTGCTTCCAGGACTGGACTAAGGGAAATGGAACTTTGGAAACTCAGGGATGTAATTCCACTAGCTAGGGCCACTTTATTATTATTTTTTTAAATCTCTCTCTATGCTCTTCCTCACTGATTTATCCATCGAGGAGCTTTAGTTACAACCTATATGATAATAATTCCCAAACTTATCCAAGAGCTAGTTGTCAATTAAAGTCACTCTTCTTTCTTTCGTGACAATACAATTTTGTATTCAGTATATAGAAGTCTGGGAAGAATGGGAACGCATCCAACGCATGCTCAAAAAAAGTCTGGTCACTGAGCAAGCTCCAGTCAAAGACAAGACTAAAGTTAATTATCTGAAGAAGGCAGACGTTTGTCATCCACTCAGCAATATGGGTGACAAAGTTGACAAGGACACCACCCTTGCTTTTGGTGTCTTCCTCTCTCCCTGCAGGGATAGTTTTCATAATTGAGTTGGGCATTGACCTTAAGGTCGGTGAATTAAGAAACACAATTTGCATTACCCGGATTGGCATTGGAAACAACAGGCTAGTCACTGGGGATAGGTCCTTGATGAGCAGGATGACAGGCCCTCAGAACCAAGGGCCGGGAGGCACAGAGGTGTGTCTCTTCCTTTGCCCACCTGTTCATCTGTGCTCTTGTTTCCTGTGTGTGATGAATTGTGCTGCCAGCAAAAGTGCCAGGTCAAGGCCAAGATGATTGAGGTTTGGAAGACACATGAGTGTATGGTTTATGAGGCAAATGAGATGTTTTGGGCTCACTCTTTTTACTTTCTTGATCAAGCAACTTGATATTTTAGCTTTCAATTAAACACTTTAATAGCGATACTCCTTTACTATTGAAAATCCTGCAGGAGAATGAATTCTGTTTTTGCAAGCCTCAAACACCCTGACCTCAACCTCCTTATCTCCCATGATTCCATTGGTTTGGTAAATAAATTTTGACAACGTAAATTTTCTTAGGAACCTAATGATCTTTTTGTAGTATGTTAGGCTGTATAAAAATACAATGCAGGGACTGCTACAGCAGAAGAATGAATGAAAGAGATGGGAACCCAAAATAATTCTGCCTTGGGGGATGTGGGTGGGGAGAGGGAGGCTATGAAAATGAGGTGACATTTGAGTTAGAGACTTAAGAATAAGTACCAATTTCCCAAGTGGATGGAACGAGAAAGGCTGTTCCTGGTGAAGAGAACGACCCGAATTCTCCATTGCAAATTCCCCATTGAGAGGTGTGTAAACGTGTCAAATGCAAAAGCCAGTGGCTGGTTAGCATTTGCTGGACTAACATAATGGATCGCATAGCGGGTGCAGTACTAGGCCACGGCCTTTGGCTGCAAAGAACAGCGCTGGCCTGGAATGGCAGGCGGGAGCCAGGAGAAAGCTGGGAGACTCCTGCATCATTGCTCTAGAGTTCGCATTGATTTCTGAGTTCATTGTGATTTTTAAGCAGAGGAGTGGCATGATGAGAGCCAAGGACAGAGAAAAAAGGCAAACAGGATGAAACGGGATGAATTTAAGAGAGGAGTGACGGCAAAGATACATAGTCATTCAGATGGATTGATCGCCTATTGATCAGGAGTGATGTGTGGTTTCAGGGGGCCCCGTTGATATAGCTGTCCCCATTTCCCCAGCTTCCCAACTCTTTTTATTAGCACCTGCTCTAATTTGTAAGGAATTAAAAAAACACACACACACACAAAAAAAATCCACAACCTAGGAAGCTAAATTAGCTCACTCACAGCTAAAATTACTTTGCAAAGATAATGGCTTCTTGCTGCTTGCAGGGTCTCATTGTCTCTCCTACAGGTTAAAAATAGAAAACAGATTAAAATCCTGAGTACGTATCCTAAAAAGGCTGTCTGCTCCCTCCCTGTGGGGTGATAGATTTAAAGGGCCATGGGATCCAGAGACGGCATGCGAGATAAGCTTCTGCTGCCAGCGGTCTTTTTTTTAGTTGAGCCAATAATCTGAGACATGTCCACGTGCCCTTTACAGAAGCCATCCTTGGCGTGAAGCAGGTTCATTCCGTTGTGCATAGCAGACCTGCTGCCAATGGCGTCTGTTTGTATTCCAGGTCAGGGAAGGCAGTGGGGGAGGCGGAGATAGTGAAAAAGGAGAGAGGGGAAGCCTATTTTAGCCTTTGCTTCAAAAATTAACTTGGTTCCCCATGAAGATGTCCGTTCTATTAGCGTCCCTCCCTCGGGGCGTGCCCAAAACAGCAGCATCTCCTTTCACTCCCTCCGATGTCCCTCTGTCCTGCCATTGCAACCTGCTTTGTGCGGCTGCCCACCCGGCAGGACCCCGCTCTGGATCGTCCACAGGCCCCCGGGACCAACCCCAGGGAGCCCCTGGCTGGGAGCTGTAAGCGGGCCTTTAGGATCTCATTGGGCAAGCGGACTAATCTGGCCTGGGAATAATGAAACTCATCCAAAAATCTCTCCTAAGCCTTCTTAGCCCTGGACCCAGGGATATTAACTGTGGACTGAGGGTGGGGGAGAGGGGCATCCGAGGCTCTGGACGAGCAGCCTCGGTGGTTACATAAGTCAGAAAGCCAATCCGGCACACACCAATATGGGGTGGAGGAAACGGGCTAGCGGGCAGCGGGTGGGTTGATGGCGGCCCTGGTTCCTCCTGCTCCTCAGGAGAAATATTAGTTCCGCTAGAGATGACAAGGCACATGCCGGCCTGTGAAAGTCTCCCCCTTCACTCTTTCGGAGATAGCTGATAAAGTCACAAGTTGTCACTCATTGTCTGTTATCTGGAAAAGTGTTATTTTAAAAATAAGTTACCACTCACTTCCCTTTCCAAAACTCTTCTGAGGTTATTATTATTATTATTATTCAAGCCCAGAGGCAATTTTTAAAAATTATGCCTTCAGGACCAAAGATGGGTAGAGGCAGATATGTTGGGGTTTATATCAAAGCCGAATGGACTAAAACAAGGATTAATGGTGGCCACAGCTTTCCTGATTTCCCTCCCAGTAAGAGGAGGGTCTGTGTCCCTTTCCCTGGACCAATAAGATGAGCAGAACATGTGATGCTGTGCCGGTCTCAAGGTTTGAAGGGTTGGCATCTGTGCTGTTGGAGCCCTGAGCATGGATGTAAGATATCGGACTGTTCTGCTGGAGAGACCACGTGAGAGGGACAGAGATCACATGGAAATGATCCAGCTGTGTCCCCCAAGGTCCCAGACACATCAGCGATGACTTCTTGGACCCTCTAGGCCATCATACACCAGCTCAATACTACATCGAGCAGAAGATCCACCCAAATTCCTGCATCCATCATGAACATAAGAAAATGGTTGTTATTTAAGTTTTGTGCCAGAGCAATTGAATAACCAGAATAGAGCATCACTAGACAACTAGGCTTTTACAGAGAGGGGCCCTCTGAGGAGTGTCTTATTTGAGAGCAGGACGTCAACATCATTCTCCTCCTCCTTGGAATAAGTCACAGAACCAAAAGGCTGCAGGGAAGATATAATTAGAGGCCTCCCCACCTCCCACCCTCCCACCAAGCAATGCGGAGTAATTGAGAGGAAGCCTGAGAGCAGGTGTCCCGGACATGAGTGTGTCAGCATGTGGGCTGCGTGAACTTCTCTTGTCATTTTGAAAAGGCCTTCTCCCCAACCTGAGGCTTCAGTCATCCTATGAGCTCAGCTGGAGCCTCTGAAAAATAGGATGACTCCCCTGCAAACCACCCTTCTCCCCTCCCCCCTGCCTCCCACAGCCTGCAGCAGGAATGCTTAGGGGTAGGCAAGAAGAAGGCCCTGGGTGGGACAGGCCTCCTCTTAGCATTCACAAGAAGAGAAGTCCTCTTCCCAGAGAGGAGGTGGATTTTGTCATAGAGAGTGCTTTGGAATTCTCGGGCAAAGATGAGAAAGCAATATACTTCCTACAAGGCTGTCAACATGCATAATTATTCCTTCCTTCCACAAGGATATACTGAGCCAGGACAGGGGCTTATCAGCTCCCAGGCGATTATGGGAAGTAGACGTGTGGCAACACAATGCTGGCTTTGAGATGGAAGAGGGTAATGAGCTGAGGCGGTGTGGTCTAGAGAGTAACTAACCTTTCCTGGAAAGAAAGCACGAGGCTTCGAGGAGAAGCCATTTGGCATTGGGTTGTGAAGGATGAGTAGGAGTTCAATTAGCTGCTCCCAGGTGAGCATTCCAGGAAGAGGGAGCAGCATGCGCAAAAGCATGGGGAGATGAAGCAAGATACCAACTCAGGGATAGGGTTTGAGGACCGTGGGCGAAGGACCTACAGAAATTTGAGCTTTAGCAAATCTTCGGTGACGTAAAGTCCCCTATTTTTCCAAGTAGGGGAAAAAGGACTGAACTTGTGTTTTGGAAAGATTAATCAGGCCCAAGTTTGGAAGCTGGATTGGAGGTGGAGTGAGCCCAGAGGCAGGGAGAGCATTGGGGGGGGGGGGGGGAAGAAGGGGGTAGGAGCATCGTAATGGTCAAGGCTTGAAATGGAAACATTCTTTCACCAAGACATTGGTTACGGAGGCAAGAGCCAGGATGTGTGAGGGCCTCTTAAGATGTACGGTCAGTAGGACTTGGTGGCTGAATTGAGATGAGGTTTCTGACTGAGCCGCAGGTGAATGGTGGTTCCATTGGCCGAGGTGCAGGAGCGCAGGCTCTGCAGTGACCTCCTGCTTCTCTGGCCACTGGAGGAGCCTCCTGGACCACACGCATCACATGAAGGTGAGCATCATTTCTTTCTCATCTTTGTAGAACTCCACATTAGCCAGGGCAGAAGCACATATAGTAAGGCTGTGCACGGAGGGTAGTGTGTGTGGGGGTGGGTGGGGGAGGGAGGTTGCAATCTCTCATCATTGATGTTTCTCTCTCTCTCCATTCCGCTCTGAAATCAATAAAAATATTTTCTTTAAAGGGACCTAATATAAGGTTGTCTTGGTCCTGCATTCACCTTGGAAATGTGTGAGGATTGTCTCCTTGAACCTCCTGGCTTTGGAGTTATCATTGTTTGGACCTGCTCTGAGCAATCTATTTAAGCCTTGAATGCAGTGACAATATTCTCCTAACCCAATTCAAATACACAGTCTGACAAATATGAGGACAACAAGATGGTTGCTGGTTGCTCCGGGTGTCCACTCCAAGTTAGCTAGGAAAACATTCACCATTTGAATCTTGACCCTCACCAATGGCATGTATAGGGAGAAGGGCTGGCATTAGCTCACCCACATCATTCCCAGCCTTGTCTGCCTCTGGTATCCAGCCATGAGTCCAATTTCCCTCAACCATTTGGAAAAATGGCATATATTAGGGAACAAATGTCCCTTCCAGCAGAAGGAGAGATGCTTGCCTAATGAATCGGCAGATGGCACGATTGGAGAAACCAAGGAGGAAGAACCTGGAGTTGGCTTGTCCTGATAAGCAATTGGTGCCAGAGCATCTCCCCGCTCTGTAATCCTGCTGGGCTGGACCACATGGCTTTCCACACAAATGTAGGTCATTTAAAATGCTGTCAGCAAACTGATGTTTATTGCCAAGACCCTGGAAAACCTGGAGTAACTAGGAGAAATTACTTCCAAGCTGCTGCTTTTCACTTAAAACAGAGAATTCAGACTTTTAAAGCTGCATTCTGTACCCAGAACCATTATTATCATTCCATGTTGCCCAAGTAGCCGCTGCCTTTATGTGTATGTTGCGGGGTGGAAATGAGGTGGGGGGAGGGGGGGAGGAAAGACAGTGGGAGGCCCTATTTTTAAAGGCATAATTATAATTTTGTAATGTACTCTTGAAGGTATTTAAAAACATACTCACTTACAGAAGGAATAAAAATGTCATCACTTATACCAAGATTTGAATATTAATTTGGCCCTTGGTTTGGCTGAGAAAGAAAAATATCTGTTCTACTGATTAAACTTACCATTTTGCGAAAGTACCTCTGTTTAATTCATGAAATTTAATCACGGCCATGCTGAGATTTATTGCTTCTCATTAATGCTTCCTTTGAAGATGAGTGAAAAGACCTAGGGTCGAGAGGAAAGAAATATTCTTTCCCAAGTACTATAAGGCTTAATTTGGATTTTATTAAAGCTCATTAGTTCACTAATACAAAATTTATGACACTTTGGATGGAGAGTGGGCTGATATTTATCTTGGTTTAATCTGTGAAAAAGTGATTTTTCCTCTGTAGGTAAATTATATCAATAAGTCTTATGGGAATGTTCTATATCCTTGATAGAATATTCATTAGATGCTTTCTTTTATATAATAGTACAAGTACTATGCTAATTTTAATTTTTAAAAATATTTTCATTAAAGAAGATGGGTGAAGGCTACCACTTGACAATACTTTCATACTTTGGTTTATTGCTGTCACTTATTTATAACTCTACCTCCTCCCCAAAATATTTTTATCCCGCCTACAACAAAAGTTATAATTATACAGGTGAAATGAAATGTTTGTCTAATGACTACATCATACAAAAATGTTGAGACAGATTTTCACTAAATTTGGAGGATATTTTTGGGGTGGTCTGTCTTAAAAAATAGGGTAAGTTTGGGAAATTTATTTTTGAAGAGTTCTGGGAAGTGCTGCAAAGAAAGATAGTGTAACGATTTTATTAGGAAAAAAACAACAAAATAAAAGTGACTTCAACAAAATGAAAGTTTAATTATGACTCACCTAAGAAAAACCTATAGCCAGGCAGGCCAGTGTTGCTAAGGGGACTTTCTAAGTGTCAGAGACCCAGGACCCATATATACATACTTTTTTTTTTATTGATTTTAGGGAGAGAAAGATGGAAACATCAATGATGAGAGAATTATTGATCAGCTGCTTCCTTCATGCTCCACTCTGGGGATTGAGCCCACTACTTGGGCATGTGCCCTGACTGGGAATTGAATCATGACCTCCTGGTTCATAAATTGATGCTCAACCACTGAGCTACAATGGCTGGGCCCAGGACCCATCTTCTTGTTCCATCATCCTAGTGCTGGCTTCCATCCCTTGGGGGACCTCATGGTCCACGGTGGCTCCTGGAGTGCCAGGGAAACCACCCAGTCAACAGATAGGATGAAGAGAGGAAAGACAAGAGTCCCCTTCCAGTGGGTGGGCAGCATCCTTTAAGCAGCCTTTCTGTAAATCCCGCACTGCATTTATACTTACAGCTCATGGCCACATGGAAGAGAGCGTTTGTTAATATGGAAAAACTGGGAAGTGGATATGGGGTGGAACGAACCAGTCCCTGTCATGAATAGACTAATGAACCATCCTTCTGGAGCAGCTAAAATTGTGGTATAATTCAAGGGGAGAACTAGAAAACTAGGAGCAATAAAAGTAAAATAAAATTATGCAGTTACTATGACAAAATAACAACTTTAACATTGAGTTTTTAATATCCAGGACAAAAAGGAAATAATTATTTTTACTAAAAAAGTGAATATATCAGTTCCTCTGTCTGAGGCAAAATGTATTCCAGAATCGTCTTCTATTATGTTTCTCTCACTGGCACCATATGTAAGCATAGGAGCCACATCTTCTGAATTTTTAAAATGACACTGGTTATTAAATATTCCACCCCATTGTTCTATGTACACAGACTCATCCATGCATGTCCAATTTCTGTGCTGGAAAACATGGTCACCACGGGTATTGGAAACAGTGACAGGCATAATTGAATGTTCTTGATAAGTTTTGCCAGGAGTGTGACAAGTGATTCTGTGGGGCTCAGTAGAAGGGATGAACCAGAAATGTCAGAGTGGTGTCATCCATGTCAGGTCTTTGTTTTATAGGCTGAGCCTCAGCAATGCCGAGCGGGACTGGAAGACAGCTCAGCCTTACTGCAGTGCAGGGGAGATAGAGACAAGGTCCAAAAGCAAGAAAAATCATTGGTGCAAAGACCAAGAGTGCCTTTGCTGGCACTGTGTATGCATTCTGTCCCTCTATCGAAGGTACCTGGGAAGCCACCCTTTGGATCTGTCATGAAAAATCTCTCTTCTATGGGTCAGAATTACTCAAAACCCCAACAATTAGTTCCTTTTCTTCCATGGGCAGATCTACACGGAAATCCAAAGGTTGCTTTGAAGACAAGGAATTAGGAGACGCTAATAGACACCCTAAACATTTAATGGCATCAAGACCAGCTCTTACCACATACATGTGGTAGTTTGGTGGTAGAGATAGAAAATCACTTGACCAAGATGCTTCTCTCCTAGACTGAGCCTGAAGAGAGACGCGTGGCCAACATTGGCCCCTTTGTTCTTGTTCTTTAAGGCTCTCATGGTTGTCCAAACCCACCTTGGGTGATAGTATCTTACCTAGTAATAGACAAACATGTAAATTGACTGTACCTTCACTACGCTTGATTGCCTCCCACAAAGGAAGTCTGAAACCAGATGCCAGCACTGGCCCTGGGTGTGCAAATAACTCTGTGAGACCCTGCTTTCAATTTCTGGGGGGTATATACCCAGAAGTAGAATTGGTGGGTCATATGGTAATTATATATATATATATATATATATATATATTTAAATATATTGTATTTTATTGATTTTTTTTTACAGAGAGGAAGGGAGATGAATAGAGAGTTAGAAACATTGATGAGAGAGAAAAACATCGATCAGCTGCCTCCTGCATACCCCCTACTGGGGATGTGCCCACAACCAAGGTACATGCCCTTGATTGGAATCAAACCTGAGACCCTTCAGTCCACAGGCCAACACTCTATCCACTGAGCCAAACCAGTCAGGGCAGTAATTATATTTTTTAACTTTATTTTTATTGTTGATACTATTACAGATGTCCCTACCTTCCCTCAGCCCCTGCTCCCCCTTCCCTCTGGCCATCATCATGTTATTGTCTGTGACTTTGAGTTAAGCTCCATTCTGTTTCCACAGCAGCTGCCCTATTTTACATTCCCACCAACAGGGCACAAGGAGAACTCAATTGGATTCAGTAGAATTATGCAGGGATCTGGGCTAGACCTGAGGGGACCAAAGAGATGGAGAGGACACAGCACTTCATCCTAAAGAGTATGCAAATGTATCTTAGTAATTAAATTAATGGAGAGAAGTCAGTTTAAACTTCTAAACGTTAAAAGGTTACGTGTTTAGAGAAAACATGCAATTAAAATACTTTTAAAAGAAAATACAATATACAGAGCATGACCATCTGGTCACCTGCTTCCCCCAATCATGGGCGCAGCACACCAGCACTGGGAAACATCTTCTGAGAGAGAAATCTAGAATATTTTTCTACTTCTTCTTCCATCTTCAGCAGCCATCTGAGACAGGTGGTATTTCAGAAAAGGAGATGTAGACAAATACTATATCTATCCCTTGAGGCATTGTAAGTTTTCATTGGACTGGGTCAGACCACTAAGGTGGAGGGCATAATTCTACCTCATTAATTGTGCCCTTGCACAGATGTCTTCATGGAGAGGAAAGAACATTAAGTACGTTTTTGGGAGTTTGGTTGCAAAGGGGCTCTCATTCCAGCTGCTTGGCCTGCTGGCTGTATAGTCCTGAGTGATGAAACCCTGTGCCTCCTGTTAAAACATCCCTGAGTCCTGACTCAGCTGGAAATGAATTGTGCTCTCCTCTGTGTTACTCCATTATACAACTGTACACCAGAGGATTACAGAAACAAGAAATGCACTTTTTATTGTTCTCTTCTATATCTTATCAGTGAGAGAATGTTACAAGTTTGGAGGCAAGGGCTTCATGTGAGACTATGCCTATTTTAAGGTTGATAGCCTCTAGGCTCATTCTCTACAGAATAGGTGCTATCCTTCACATCCTTACCCCTATGCATGTTTCTAAGTGTTTTGGAACAAAACCCAACCTCTATGTAGTGGCTTGAAAAATGGCCCTCCCAAAACATATGTCCCAACTCCCGGAACCTGTGAAAGTGATCATATTTATGCGGGCACATCCCCAGTAGGGGGTGTGCAAGAGGCAGCTGATCGATGATTCTCTCTCATCGATGTTTCTAACTCTCTATCCCTCTCTCTTCCTCTCTGTGAAAAATCAATAAAATATATATTAAAAAAAAAAAAAAAAAAGAAAGTGACCATATTTAGAAAATGGGTCTTTGCAGATGTAATTAAATTATGGATCTTGAGATTAGGTCATTCTGGATTATTTGGGTGGACTCTAAATCCAATGACAAGTATCCTTAGAAGACAGGGGAGAAGACACACAGGGGAGAAGGTGATGCAAAGATGGAAGGAGAGAGTGCTCGCTTCGGTAGTACATATACTAAAATTGGAACGATACAGAGCAAGGATGACAGGCGATGGAAGGAGAGATTGGAATGGTGCAGCCACTCCGGAAGCTGAAAGAGGCAAGGGATGAATTCCCCCCTAGAGCTTTGGAGTGACTGTAGCCCTGCCAACACCTTGATTTTGGACTCTGGCCTCCAGAACTGTGAGAGAATACATTCCTTTGTTTTAAAATACCAGGTTGGTGGTAATTTGTCATGGCGGGGAATGAATACACTTTGCATACACTTTGCATATTTCAGTAAGATAGAATAGTAATATTTCCCACCACATTTACTGCATGATTTAATAAGAAATTATAAGTAAAATTGCTCATATCAGTGGATGACACAATAGGCCTCAATAAATGGTCATCACTAGACTCTTATACTATGCTCTTTACATTTATGGAAAATCATTTGAAAACCTGTACTGGACAATACAATGCCCTCCACAAGACTCTGATTGCCCTCTCATAGTTAGTTTGAAAGAGAAATACTTGTTAAAAAAAAAAAAAAAGATGTGAAAGGTCACCTGAAAGAGAAATTATATTCTCAGGTACGAAGAACATGAGCTACACTAATTAATTGTAAGAGTATTATTAAAGAACTAGGGGCCCAGTGCACAAAATCTGTGCACTGAGGGTGGGTGGGGGGTCCCTCAGCCCAACCTGCCCCCTCTCACATTCTGGGAGCCCTCAGGGGATGTCCTACTGACGGCTTAGACCTGTGCCCCACGGGGAGCAAGCCCAAGCCGCAGTCTGGCCTTCCTTTGTGGGAGGCAACCTGGCTGATCAGCATGTATTAATAGAAGAGACCTCCCAGACCCCACAATCTCATCAGCTTTTTGCATGAATCCAGCAGCTGCCAAGGCGTTGGGTGAGATGGAGCTGCTGCCCATTCACAGAAAGGCACACTCTTAGGTCATTAAAAAGGAAGCTGCAGAATGTCTTTGACATGAAAAAAATTTCCTTAGTAGGTCGTTCAATGAAAAAGGAGTTCAAAATATACATAGTATAATGCCATTTATGTAAAAAATAAACATTACACTAAAAAAATAAGTGGTGGGAATATAAATGACTTTTATTTCCTTCTTTGTATTTTTCATGTGTTCTTATATGTCTACAATAAATACTTTGTGGGAAAAATTACAATAAAGGTACATTTTTGGTTTAGAGAAAATACATACCCGAAATCAGGACCCAAGAGAGAGGGAGGAGAGGATGGAGGGAGGATGGTTGAGGCTAGTGTACAGCATGGGGAGCCCAGGGAGACAGGGATGGGCCACCCTGGGCCAGTGGCTTTCTCCCCAACCCTGGGCACTTCAGGTGTTCAGAAAGGGTTTGCTGATTGGTTCCTTTTCCACTGCATTTGCTCTCGGATCTGAGGTTGACTGGGCACAGCTGGGCAGCAATCACTTAGGATGTCTCATGCAATGACAGCCAGATGGCCATAGGGTTGGGGTCATCTCAAGGACTTCTTCACTCACTGTCTGGCTCCTGGGCTGGAAGTTGGAATAGCTGGGGCTCCTTGGGCATCTCTTCTTCCTCCTCCTCCTCCTCCTCCTCCTCCTCCTCCTCCTCCTCCTCCTCCTCCTCCTCCTCCTCTTCCTCCTCCTCCTCCTCCTCTTCCTCCTCCTCCTCCTCCTTCTTCTCCTCTTCCTCCCTTTTGCCCTCCCTTCTTGTACAGGTACCTGGATTTACCTGGCACCTGAGGGGCCTGAGAGATTTGTACCAGCTGCATGGCCTTTTCTAGTCCAGCCTCGTAAGAGATACAGTGTCCTCCTGAAATTCATAGAGGCCGTTACCATGGCCCTCCCAGGTTCAGGAGAAGGGGGCATAGTCTCCATCTCTTGATGAGAAGAATGTTGAAAAATGTGTGGCTGTGTTTCAAAACGAGCAGCTCCCCGTGTCTGCCACACTCCCAGCTATCTATGCAATGAAGGCGGGGGGGAGAGACACTGACACAGACCTATTCACCTTACAGCTGAAAGTTTGTGTCCTAATAGCATCCTCACCCATTCCCCCAACTCCCCAGCCCGTCTGTGGCTTCTCGGGCACTCCAAGGACAGAGCTGAGTGGTTGCGATGGAAACCATCTGTCCCACAAAGCCGAAAATATTTCCAATCTGGCCCTTTCCAGGGAAAGTGTGCCAGCCCCTCTCCTAGACTCTCCAGAGATTGCTGTTGACTGGCGACTAAATGATTGGATAAATGGTCTCTGGTGCTCACACAGCTAAGCTGCCTGGTGCTAGTAGCTATTTTTGTACGTGAGATCCTGAGGGCAAGGACGGAGCTTTATTTTCCTTTTTTGGCTCCTGCACAGGGTCAGCAGGTCTTAAAAAAAAAATGTTGATGCTGATTTGCTGCCTCGGACATCAGAGAGCGAAGACATGTGAGAAAGGTTCTGAGCCCGGTGCTCCTTCGTGGCGGCACCGGGGGAGCCCTGTACCCTCGAGGCCGGACCTTCAGATGCTCAGGGGGTGTCCCCGCAGCGGGAGGGCCATCTCTCCACACATGGCGGCAGGGGACAGGAGGCCGGCACACCTGCTCGCCGTAGGGGGGAGCGTGGCCAAGTTAGCAGGTGAACATAAAGTCTGACTTTCAGGTAAAAACCAAACACAGGGCACCGAGGAGGAAGTGTGGACTTCAGCTACTGACAGGGCTGCATTTAAACCTCGTCTGCGATCCCTGCTAGTTCTGTGGCTTTAACACCAGCTGCTCAACCGCTGTTTTCTTGTCTGATAGCGGAGACAGTAAGCCCCTCCCTGCCCTCAGAACTAAGGAAGACAATACCGTGTGTAAAAGGATGTTAAGAGTTTCTCTGTGGGTCAGGAATTGGAACCAATCCTCAGTCAATTAGCCAGTAAATATTTATTAAATATCTGTTGTACATCAGACACTGTCATACACTTGTGGGCTGTGTCAGTGAACAAAACAGAGAAAGACCCTCTCCTCAGGTGCTTATATATTGGGAGAAAAGTATAATAAACAGAAAAACAGAAAATAAAACAACAGGACAAAATAAAACATAAAATACATATAAATTATATATATCTATAGTTTATATATATAATTTATATGTATTTATTTATTTATTTATTTATTTATTTATATTAGCAATAAGCATAAACAGAAAATAACCCAATGCCCACCAAAGGATGAATTGAGAAAGGAGATGTGGTGGATATACCATGGAATATTAGTCAGCCCTGAGAACTAAGGAAATCCTGCCATTTGTGACAATATGAATGGACCTCGAGGGTACTGTGCTGAGTGAAATGAAGCAGGGAAAGACAAACAGTGCACGGTATCACTGATATTTGGAATCTAAAGAAAAAAATCCGAAGTCATAGAAATGGAGAGTAGGAAAGTGGTTGCCGCAGGCTGAGGTCGGGGGAGCAGGTTGAGGTTGGTAAAAGGGCACACACTCTCAGCTCTGAGATGAATGAGGTCTGAGGACTGAATGAAAACATGGTGACTGCAGCTGATAACACTGTGTTGCCTAATGGGAATTTGCTAAGAGAATAGGATTTCAATGTTCCCACACACACCAAAGGTGAGGTGATGGATGTGTTAATTAACCAGACAGGGGAAGTCCTTTCAAAATGTGCATTTATATCAAATCACCACATTGTACACTTTAAATAGAGTGTCATTTTATTTGTCAACTACACCCCAATAAAACTGAAATATAAAGAGAAAAAAGAGAAAAGGCACAGGGCATTGCTTTATGTACAATGAACTCATTAGAAATTTTAAAACAAACAGAAAATAAACATGAAACATAAAACACATAAATTACATAGTGTATCAGCAGCCAATAAATACTATGGAAAAAAGAAAGAAGTGGGGCAGGGCATGGGGGTCTGTGAGTGCCTCAGTTTGATGCAATTTGCAATATGGAATACAGTGATCAGCTGAAACTGGTTTGGCTCAGTGGATAGAGCGTCGGCCTGCAGACTAAAGGGTCCCAGGTTCAATTCTGGTCAAGAGGCATGTACCTTGGTTGCGGGCACATCCCCAGTAAGGGGTGTGCAAGAGGCAGCTGATCGATGATTCTCTCTCATCAATGTTTCTAACTCTCTATCCCTCTCTCTTCCTCTCTGTGAAAAATCAATAAAATATATTTTTTAAAAATACAGTGATGAGGGCGGTCTCGTGGAGAAGGGGAGATTTGAGAAAACACTTCGGAAATCAGGAATATGTCTCTGGAATGAAGAAGTGCTTGTCCCTGGACAAGTCATGTACAGGCACCGAGCCTCCCTTGCTTTGCCTGTAATTATAAAAGCTGATTCTCAGGATTGTGATGAATTTTATAGGAAATGGCATTCGTGCAAGCACAAAGCTTGGCAGATCACAGGAGCCCAATATAATAAATGCATATTACAGGGAAGCAGTGGTGATGTTGCTTTTTGGTGCAGGGTTGCTCATTAAATCGTAGGAGATCCCCAGTACCTCAGGGGGAAGCCTCTGGGGCACGGGCATGTCTCACAGAAATATCCCTGTGGCCCCATGAATCTGTATGATATGACAGACACTGGAGATGCCAGACTCCTTTACAAATGTTACCCAACCTGAAGACTTGGCTCGTGTGTGTGTGTGTGTGTGTGTGTGTTGCTGATGTGATGAGAAAGTGGGTTGGATGTGTCGCCTCTTAAGAGTTTTTGGGTCACAGTCACCCCCTATGCAGAGCTGGCTACATGATTTGTGGGGCCTATGCAAAATAAAAACGTGGGACCCCTCTTCAAAAAGCAGGGGAAAGTACCTATAAAAGTACTAAAATATAAAGCATTTTTTCTTTCTTTTACAGTTTACTCTCTCAAGTTGTCATGGTGTCTTTTTTAAAATATATTTTATTGATTTTTTAAATTTAAAGTTGTGTTTGTTTGTTTTTTCAGAGAGGAAGGGAGAAGGTAAATAATAGCGAGGACTTGAGATAGAGAGTTAGAAACATCGATGAGAGAGAAACACCAATTCAGCTGCCTCCTGCACAGTCCCCACTGGGAATGTGCCCGCAACCAAGGTACAAGCCCTTGACTAGAATCAAACCTCGGACCCTTCAGTCTGCAGGCCAATGCTCTATCCACTGAGCCAAACCAGTTAGGGCTGTCATGGTGTCTTATTCACTGTTCAATATCTTTGTACATACTACAAATACAAAAGAAAACAAGATTTTAGCAGGAATTTTAACATTCATCTTTACCCTGTGCAATGCTAGTTTTAAAGGCAAACAGGGTATTTAACTCTCAAGGAAACAGTCACTCCCTTGAAGTGCAGATAACTCTTCATGTACTTTGTGGCATTATTTGCAGTCTCTAAACATGGAAACAACCTAAGTGTCTATTGGTGGGTGGATAAAATAATGGTGGTATATATATTCGAGGGAATACTACTCAGCCATAAAAAGGAATTCCTACCATTGGCAACAACACGGATGGCACTGTGCTGTGGATAAAGAAACACTTTATAGAGTGACAGACAGGGTGGGAGGTGAGATACAGAGAGAAGGGCTGAGAAGCACATCACATATGCTCCGGGGGCCACAGTGTGGGCATCTTTAATGGGAGGGGGCATTCATTGTCCACCTTTCCACGCTGGCCTATTCCGACGCCTCCATGGGAGCTTCCAGTTTTGCTCTGGAACCGCCGGAGCCAGATAAAATGAGCTAAACCACTGTTCATCAGGTGACAGCGATCAATTAAACAGCTTGGCATACCCCCGACTGATCTGCAAATGACACCCTGCCTCCTGCTTCAGGCTTCGGAAATGGGCCTGGCGAGACGCAGCTGCGAGCTGCGAGGCTGTTTGTTAACGTTCAGAAGAAAGCTCCCTACACGTTCGGCTTCACGGCTTCTCTGACAACAAGAGAATATTTACTTGAACTGCGAAACATTTTCTTTTGAAGCACTTTTTAAAATAGTGTTTTTCTGAGTCACACATGCACACGGGGAAGCTTTCACACAGTACAAATAGGAACACGGGCTACGAGAAGACTCTCTCCTGCTCCGGACCACCCATCAGTCCCTCCGCCACTCTCCCGTGGCCAACAGAACAGCAATCACAGCAACAACAATAATAGTGAAGACTTGCTGAGCATGTACCGGGCAATCAGTGGTCATCCCAGAGGGTCTCATGACCTGTTGCTGGGGCAGGCCAGTACCTGTGGTGGGTCTGCATTTCCACTTGGTGAAAGGAGGACCTCTGTTTTCCGGCATCTCCTCTCCTGCACGGTCCCAGGTTAGAGCCAGCCAACTTGTATGAGATTTAGACAGTGGGAGTGAACCCCAGCCATTGTTCTCTGGACAGCTCTGAGACCGTGCCAAACAGAGGGCCAAGCAGGTTCCAGCTGCTCCTTGCGGTCCCCACTCTACGGCCAGCTCTCCCTGCCAACTGCAGGTCCTGCTCACCCAGGTCAGCACCAGCCTGAGGACCACGGTGGAGGCTCCCCATTCCTTCCCTCTGTGGTCCCTCTCAGGCATCTGGACAAACCTGGCTTCTCCGATTTCCCTGCAAGCTCTAGCTTGTGCACTGGCCCCGATGCTTCTGGAAGGCTGGTGAGTGCCATTCCTTCTGGTCCAACTCCTCCTTCCAAACCTTCATGCTTCCTTTTCCCAGTTTCTCCCACAGCTGTGTGAGGTCTCATTCCTATAGGCAATCAATCCCTAAACCCTACCCCTTGTGCAAGTTCTGCTTTCCTAGGTGAACACTATTGTTATGGTCACCTACATTTCATTTTATCCTATATGGTAAAGACGTAATATGCAAATGGTAGTTACCCCGTGAAGTGTAAAGACTGACCGCATAACGACTAGATCACGGATCAGCAGGAGGGGGGGGCAGTGAGCTACAAGCGGGTGGCAGAGAGCTACAGGAGCGGGCAGGGCAGAAAGCTATGGGGGGGTGGGGGGGGCTGGGGAGGGTGGAGGGAGCCACAGGAGTGTGGGGCAGTGGGTGGAGAGTTACTGGAGGGCTACTAATATATATATATTTTTTTCATTGATTTCAGAAAGGAGAGAGAAATAGAACTATCAATGATGAGAGAAAATCATTGATTGGCTGCCTCCTGCATACCCCACACTGGGGATTGAGCCCAAAACCCAGCCATGTGCCCTGAAGGAAATTAAACCACACTCAACCACTGAGCCATGCTGGCTGGGCTGTCACCTACATTTTATAAATCAGGAAATGGGGGTACAGAGAGGTTATACAATTAGTTCACGCTTTCACTACTGTGGAGTGGTGGGAGCAAAACTGGAACCCGGGCAGCTCTGACTTCTGGCCCAGGTCCCAGGGTCACTGAAAAGACCAGCACACAGCAGCAGGGATGGAGGAAGGTCCAGGGCAAGGGACACCCATTTTATAGATGCAGAACTCTATGTTCCAACCTGTTCCTTACACACTGTATTCAAGGATGGGAGAGAGTCTCTTCCCAGAGCTTTTTTAGAATCAAAAGATATTTTTTTTTAATATATATATATTTTATTGACTTTTTACAGAGAGGAAGGGAGAGGGATAGAGAGCTAGAAACATCAATGAGAGAGAAACATCAACCAGCTGCCTCCTGCACACCCCCTACCAGGGATGTGCCCGCAACCAAGGTACATGCTCTTCACCGGAATCGAACCTGGGACCTTTCAGTCTGCAGGCTGGCACTCTATTCACTCGGCCAAACCAGTTTCGGCAGAATCAAAAGAAATCTTAAACTTTAATGGTTACAACTGGGTCACACACTAAGAGCTGGCAAAAGGGACAGAATCATACGATTGGATTAATCTAACCAAAACGTATCATTTGCATCTTCAGAGGGGCCTACAGCACAAAGCATGGGAAGGAGAGGGCCACTGCTCTTGGGTAGGCAGTCAGGAGTGTAGGCCACTACTCCTCACTCTCACGAGCTCCTTCTCTGGACTACTGATTCTGCCCAAAGCCTCTCAGTCACTCAGACCCCGGGTCACCCACAGGCTGTCATTCTCATGGCAGTTTGGAATCTCAAGGGGAAAAGTTTCAATTGCAAAGGTCTAAATGCAAATGGAAGTCCAAAGCAAATGGAAAATCTTGACGAGGCAGGGGGCTCTGAGGAGTGTCAGATTACCAAAAACAACTCCCCTTGAACCATTATGCAGAAAAGGGGCTTTCCAAAAGAGCCACATGCCAGTCCTAACCTAATCCTTAGGCTCCAAGGTTTTTCATGCGACTCAGGTGCTGTTGGTTTGTGGAAGGCTCTCCTGGCACTATCGTGGTGTCATTTCCTGGCACATCCCAGAGAAAGCCTGTCTCGCCTGTAAACACTGTTTTCATAAATATGACCCATCTCTTCGGCGGCGGGCCAGTCAGAAGGTAATTGATTTATACAGGCTCTTCGGAGATGTGGTGCGGTTATTCAGGAAGATGAAAGGGAAGACAGAGCCCCATTTTTCTAAAAATGATAGGTGTAGGCGAGCAGCTGAGCAAAATTGCATTGCGGCTTCCAACACTTGCAGCTCCTTCCTTCCCAATGCCCCCAGGAGGTGGGCCGAGGCCTTCCGCATCAATTGCTATCACTGCCTGGTTGACCCGGACTCGAAAAGAAACAATTTTCTCCTGGAATAAAACACCATCTGATTGAGCAGAAACAATGAGCAACATTTTACCACCAGGGACATGTTTTTATTTTGGAGATTGGCAGCTATATCATTCCGTTAAAACCCTTCGAGGTTTGTTCGAACGGTATTAATGCCAGCAAGGGGCGGGGGAGGGGGGGGAAGATGATTAAAAGCTGGACTGGCTAGATAGTTAGCAATTAGTCAGCTTGGATGCAGACTGACTCAAAGGGAGTAAATGAACAAAATCTGTCCAGTGACTCAGAGTTCTTCTAGGTGGCCAGAGTGAATACGGATTCCACCCTCGGGCTTTTGTTAGCCATCTCACATGCTGATAAGGTGTCGTTAGCAGCCCCGGTCTTGGCCTCACACTGATGTGCTGGCTTTTGAAATTAGGAATTAGGAAACAGAAGGAAATGTCTTCCCACTGCAGGATAAGCCCTTGGCCTTGCTTGAACCTTGGTTCTTGATCGCTTAACCCACTCAGGGTTCTAGAGCAGTGACAAGGGGAATGACTTATTGCCAAACGGGTGGGAGGTACACTGGTGGTGTTTTAAAATGATGACATTTATTAACTGCCTGGGATGTGCTATCAACTGTGTTAGCTCTTCCGGATACTAGACAAATAAATTAAGATAAGGTCCCTCCTCCTATAGGTCTTATGGTATAGTGAGGAGATAAGCATTAGTTTAAAAAATGCACAACTAAATGTGAAACTCCAACTATAATAAGACTTCTTCCTTGGAAGAGGAAAATGGTGTGGGAAAGCAAGTAATAAGAGAATTAAACCTATCTGAGGAGGTCAGGAAAGGTTCCCTGAGGAAGAGGCATCAAGCTGAGATCTGAAGGAAGAAAAAGAACTAATCATGTAAAAAGGTAGAGGGAGAATGTCCTGCTGCTGGTGGAGGAGGACATACAGAGAAAAGCCCAAAAGATAAATGATGCTTATAGTAGTTAAGGTTGATGCTACGTTGCTATGTCAAAATACCCCAAAAACATAACTCAAATGAGAGCAATTTCTTTAGTTTTCACTGTAATAACCATCTAGGATGAATAGGCAGCTCTGTTCCATGAGATCATTCACAGACCCAAGTCCTTTCCATCTTGTTGCTCAGCCATCCCCCTTCGAACCCAAGGTGTTTTACTTATCCACATAATCAAAGCTGGATCACCATGAAAAACCAAATCAGCATTTCAGCCCAAACGAAAGGAGAAATCAGAAGCAAGCACCATTAGAGAGAACTTAATTATAGAGCTACTCATAAATCCAGCTGCATGGGAGGCTGGGAAATGTGGCCTCCAGATGGCCATGTGCTCTGACAAACCTTATTTGGGAGTGGGAAGTAGCCCTCCACTATAAGGGGGAAGGGAAGAATGGGCATCCTATATAATAAAAGCCTAATATGCATATTGTCCCCTCAGGCAGTTGTTCAACCTGGAGTTTGACCTCTCACTATGATGTATATTAGCCACCAGGAGGCAGTGTGGAACATGGCGGGCATTAGTGATGCAGCAGTGGAGGTGCTGCTGGCCCCAGTGGGGCCCTATGAGAGCGGGATGTGGTGGGAAGGTGAGTGGGTGGCACCAGGCCAAGGCGGGTGCAAGCGGGGCCCAATCGCCCTGCCAATCACCCTGCAGATGGCAACCAGAGGGGTTGGTGGGTGGGGGAGCCAGGCAGGAGGCTGGCCTGATCAATTGCCCTGCGGGCAGGATGGTGAAGCAGGTGTGGAGGCGGCACCAAGTCAATGTGGTGTGCCAGGTGGGGCTGTGGGACTGCAAATCTGGGGGTGCAAGCAGGGACCCCAATCTTCACAGGCCACCCTGAGGGATGCCACCTGTGCATGAATTCATTAGGATTTCGATATCCTCTCTCTAGTTAGGATATAATAGCCTCTGCTACAAAGCAAAAGCACTCTCAGCTTGTAATTATATCATCATTGAACTAACAAATACAGATGAATGTCAGCGCTTGCCTTGGTTCAGTTGGAAGGACAATCACATAAAAATCATTTCATAATTCTATGAGCTTCCTGGAAATGTCTTTGTTGCAGTTTCCTATCTGTGCAGATCGTGAATGAAGCACTGATCTGGGGGAGAAACTCCCCCCAAATTCTACCATGTATGGAGTGCTTACTGTGCTGGGGACTGTGCTATGTGCTTTGCACACTTTGTCTCAAATGAACCTTATAGCAACCCACTCCACAGATGATCAAACTGAGGCAGAGAGAAATGAACATCACATTAGGTCACATAATAGGCATATGATGGATTAGAACTCAGATGTGATTCTAAATTCCATGTTTTTAACAGGCATACTATAGGGCTGCTTCTAGAAATTATGACTCTGGTAGGAAGACTTTAAGAACTAATGGAATGTTATTAACATGTCACCCCAAAAACTTAGTAATAAATAGAACTAATGCATAATGTATATCTAAAGGAAACGGTTATATACTATATCAAAAGATATATTTGTAGCCCCATGTTCATTGCACCATTATTTCCACAGAATTGCCAAGACACGGAAACTACCTAAGTGTCCATTGATGGATGAATGGATAAAGTACATGTGGCATATAATGCAATGGAATATTTTATTCATCCATAAAAAAGAAGAAAATTCTGCTATTTGTGACACGTATGGATCTTGAGGGCATTATGCTAAGTGAAGTAAGGCAGGCAGAAAAAAATAAATATTGCATGATCTCACTTATATGAGAAATTTAAAAATACTGAAATCATAGGAACAGAGAACAGATTGGTAGTTTTTAGAGGCAGAAAACAGAGATGAGGAAAGTGGGTGAAGGTGAACAAAAGGTAGAAACTTCCAGTTATAAGATTAATAAGTTCTGAGAATTTAATGTATGCATGGTGACGGTAGTTTATATTGTATTTCATATTTGAGTGTTGCCAAGGGAGTAGATGTTAAAAGATCTCATCACAAGAAAAAACTGTAACTATATGAGGTGATGGATGTGCACTAAACTTGCTGTGGCAATTATTCCACTTGCATATATATCAAATCATGCCGTATGCCCTACACTAACGGATTGTTATACATCAATTACATCTCAATAAAACTGGGGGTGGAACACAAATTGAGATATAACTTGGCAGAGACAATACATACACACACACACACACACACACACACACACACACACACATATATATATATATATATATATATATATATATATATATATATATATATAACTGGTTAGATACTTTCTTTTTTATGTCCTTAGGAACATTCTGGAAATATTAAATACCTTGCTTTTGTTTCTTTCCTTCCTTCCTCATTCATGATTAAGCCTTCCATTGATTATCATCTAAGGGACTAGTTTACAATGGACACAGCATCCTGATTTTCCAAAGAGTGAAACTCTCAGAACAGATTATTCTAATTTATAGTAGGGAATTCTGCTATTTTTTTTTCTATTCAAATTTCTCAATTTTACTCATTCAACAAACATTTCCTTATCACCTACTCTCTCGGCCCAGTGTCAGGATATAGGAAGATGAATATGACCCAGACCATTCCCTCCAGAGGTTCTCAGTTTCAAGGTGAAGACAAACACACAACTGAGTCTTGCAGGAGCAGGACTGGCATGAAGCAACAGTAAGGACATTAAAGACTGTGTGGGGAACAGAGAAGGTGTTGAGGGCAGGAAAAGCTTCATAAGCAGGATGATATCTAGGAGGAGTCGTGAAGGTAAGAAAGACTCCAGTAATAGACAAGGGCAAGGAAGGCAGATGGAAACACAGAAATGTCAGATCTATGGATACCTGATTTACAACAGAAGCCCTTCGGCGATCCAGTAGAGAAGAGATGGTCTCCGTCACTGTTGCTGGGTCAATGGTATATTCAAGTGGGGAGAAAATAAATGTTGATCTCCCACCATACACAGAACTTAAGTTATGATAGATCATAGAACTAAATGTGAAAGTAAAATCAATAAAGCATGTAGACACAAAGTAGGAACATGTCTCCATGACCTTGATATAAGCAAAGATTTCTTCATTAAAACACAAGAAAGTACAAGCATTTTTTAAAGATGGTAAATTGAATTGAATTTTAAAAACTTTGGCAAAACAAAACAAAAAAGTAAAGAGTAAAAAGGCAAGGCACCGAATGGAAGACAGATCCATCTAATAAAGAACTTGTATCCCGATTGAATTAAGAACTCCTCAGAATCAATGAGAAATACACAGAATGGGCAAAAGAAGTGATAGGCACTTTACAATAAAAAGAGTATCGACATGTCCAATAAAATGTGGAGGTGTTGACATCATTAGTCACCACAGAAGTACACATTCAAATCACAGGGAGACATCACTGCACTTTTAAGTGGGCAACATCACATGTGGGTGGGAAGGTGGGACAACTGGAACTTTCTCTTGTTCCTGCTGGGAGTGAACATTGGAGCAACCGACTTAGAAAATTCTAGACAGGACCCAGGAAACCTAAACATATATACGTTCTATGACCCAGAAGTCCCACTGCTGGGTGTACAACCAACAGAAATGAGCGCTATACCCACCAAAAGATTAGCATGATAATGGCAACTTTATTCATGGTAAATGCTAATGGGAAACAACCCAGATGTCAATCAACAGAAGAAGGAATAAATAAATTGTGGCGCAGTCATAGAATGAAATAGGACTCGGCAATCAAAAAAGTATAGAGGGGGTATAGCTCAGTGGTAGAGCATTTGACTGCAAAAAAGTATAAACTACCGACACCAGTACACAATGTTGAAAGAAAAATTTAAGACACAAAAGAATATATGCCGGATGATTGCATTTCTATCGAGGTCAAAAGCACGCCCAACTCACCTGTGGTGATAGAGGTCAGAATAATGATTATCCTTAGGAGGACTGTCAGAGGGAGAGAAAGAACTTTCGGAAATGGAAAAGCCCTCTGTCTCAATCTGGATGGATACATATGCATGTCTAGACGTGTGGAAATATTTATCAAGCTGCACAATTCACACATGTGCACGCTACCTGAAGATATTCCTCAATTTAAAAAAGCATTCTTAAGTGCAGGGGTGGTGAAACTGCCTGACAGGTTGGGGGTTGCCATTGCTCCGGACTTACTAGAGTGTGTGGTATTGAAGGTGGAATGAGAGGAGATTCATTCATTTCAAAAGTCCTAGATGTGAAGCTTACTGTGAGGTATGTGTTGTCTCCACTCAGGAATACTGCCCTCGCGGTGACTGCATTTCCATGCAGGAGACAACACTAATGAAAAAAAAAAGACAACAAAGATGTAATTTCAGGTCTGGTGGAAAATCCACTGAAGCAAGGTAAAAGGATAAGAGTGAAAAGAGTTGCTATTTTCATAAAGAGAGATCTGAGAAGACCTCACTGGCATTTGGCCCTTAACCTGAGGGGCTGAAGTGGTGAGCCAGGCATGTGGATATCCAGGGGAAAGAGATCTCCAGGTCCAGGAAGTGCAAAGGCCCTGAGGTGAGCTTAGGACAGTGCAGAAGCCAGAACCAGATTGGCTGGAGGAGAGAGAGAGAGAGAGAGAGAGAGAGAGAGAGAGAGAGGGAACAATAAGAAATGACAGAGCAACCGCAAGGGGCTCATTGAAAAGGCTCTCCTGCATTCATGGAAGGCAAGGTCTGGCACTTCATTCTGCCGGTGTGGGACGCCATGAGGGAGGGTGGGGCAGGAGTCTGAGCAAGGAAGAGTGGCGTGATCCAGTTGGGTTTCTTTGAAGCACGTGGAAGCAGGAAGACATGTGAGTACGTGACAGGAAAGATCAGGAGGGGTACGATCAGAAAAGACCTTCTGGGGAACCAGATGAAGCCAGGATGTGACTTGCTCAGATTCGTCTTCTAGAAAGGTCCCTGGTGGCTGTGGAGAGTGACCTCGAGGTGAAGAGGGGGGTGGGAGCAGATCGTTGTCAAGGAGGCCAGGTGAGTGACCACTGGAATACTTACACGTCTTCAGGATTGGCATTCTAAGCTTCTGTGAGTAGTTATTCTAGATGCTGAACAGAATGTCCAATGCGTGCCAGAGAGCTTTCTCCATAGACATCTCATGACAGCCTCCTCCTCCATGTTCCCCTAAATAGACTCTCCCCCCGCCCCCAATTTTTCTTTAAACAAAATGGCAACCAGGACAGAGAACAGCAGAACTGTGAGAGTTCACCTGCTATTTTTGGTGTAGCCCAGTTTCCCGCTAATAGTCACGGCCGTGTTGCCAAGAAGAGCTGGTTTATGGGCACATAAATGAAGCCCAGCTGGGAGGGAGGCTAAGGAAGGAAGGGTCATTATCATGGCATCGCATCTGAATTTCGTTGTAGCATGTCCAAACAACTGAGGGAAATTGGGAGATTAAACTCAATGGGAGCCACGTGGGACTTCCTTACTTGCAAAGAGAATCTATGTTCTGCTGAAACTGCTCGTTGGAAATATCCCAGAGGCCTGGGGACACAAGGCCATTTTCAAATACCACCATTAGTGAAAGAAATACAAGGTCACCGCTCACAGGAATGTAGTAGGAATGCTTCTCTTATGCTTTAACTAATGAGCAATTATAACTGAACTAGACTATTGCCGTCACAGTTCACAGCTGTAGGAATAAGAAAACCAGCCCCTTTCCTTTGAGAATCAGGGAGCGGAGGTGGGGATGGGGGGGTGGTTCTAAGGGGATTTTGAGTTGAACAGGTCTAGGTTCAAATCCCAGCTCCACCACTTATCAGCTGAATGACATTTGGAATTTTTTTTAAAACCTCTCTGAGTACTGTTTTCTTTCTGTAAAATAGGAATAAAATGCTTATATTTCAGATTTGTTGCAAATATTAAACTAAAAAGTGCCCATAGGCCCAGCTGGCATGGCTCAGTAGTTGGGCATTAAACTATGAACCAGGAGGTCACGGTTCGATTCCCGGTCAGGCCATATGCCGAAGTTGTGGGCTCTATCCCTGGGGTGGGTCATGCAGGAGGCAGTCAATCTATGATTTTCTCTCATCATTGATGCTTTTATCTCTCTTCCCTTCCTCTCTGAAATATACATATATTTAATGCCAATAAAAAATCAGACATATAGTAGGCACTCAATAAAGGAAAAATATTTAAATAATATGTTACTATTTACATAATACCTTCATATATGTAATTAATAAAAAGTATATTGGAAACATCGAGTAAATGGGTCATCTTGAATGTTTGACCTGTTGCTTCAAGGATCCATTATTACAGGACCCCCCTCTGTGCTAGACTTCAGACCAACCCAGGAGAAATTCCCAGGCACCTCAAGTCCCCAAAGGTCTTCAAAAGAAATAATGAGTTTCTGGGAGCTATCATTGGCATTTCAAGAAAAGGCCAACCATTTTCTCTGTATAAACCTGTGCAGACATCTCAAAGGTCAAGTGTAGGTGCTTTTGTCTGGGATTAAGTCTGACCAGGTGTTAACTCATGTTGAGCAGGAGTTCAGGTTCTTTGCTGTATATGTCTCTCTGGTGATTAAAAATGGACAAAATATGCATTTCTACTCAAATTATCTTAGTATGTATGTTCAGGTGACTATAACAAAATACCGCAACTGGGTGGCTTATAAACAACAAACAGCTCAAGATCATGGTGCTGGCAGATTCAGTGTCTGGCCCGGTCTCTTCCTAATCTTTTCTCTGTCCTCTCACCTAAAGTAAGGGGCAAGGGAGCTCTACGGAGCCTTTTTTTTTTTTTTTTTTTAAATAAGGGCACTTGTCGAAACCAGTTTGGCTCAGTGGATAGAGTATCGGCCTGCAGACTGGAAGGTCCCAGGTTCAATTCTGGTCAAGGGCATGTACCTTGGTTGTGGGCACATCCCCAATAGGGGGTATGCAGGAGGCAGCTGATCGATGATTCTCTCTCACTGATGTTTCTGGCTCTTTATCCCTCTCTCTTCCTCTCTGTAAAAAATCAATAATATATATATGTAGGCACTAATAATATTCACCTCCCAAAGGCCCAGCCTCCTTCTATCATCACCCTTGGGAGACAGGATTTCAACATATGAATTTGGGAGGATGCAAACATTCAGACCACAGCACAGGTGAAATTTTTCTTATGAAAACTGGGGGTCAGCTGGGGTCTCCCTGCTCCTCTGAGAGTTGAGAAAACTTGGCTCAATTCTCTTCATTCTGTAGTTTGAGGAGGTGTCTGCATAGCTGTGGGGCTTTTGTTCCCATGGCGACCTCCCCTCCCCACCACCTCCCACCTCCCACCCCTACCCACTCCTGAGCTGCTTTCTCTCTGACTCCACTTCAATCTGATCTGTGGCTGTGTTGCTACACACACACACACACACACACACACACACACAAATGTATTTCGTGGATTTAGTTTACTTCACTGAAATTTGAGGTTCCCAAGGATGGAGTTCACAGGCAAGGACCCTCCTCCTACTGACTTCACACTGACACCCCCTTTCTTCTCTGTCCCTGTCTCCCCGCTATCCCTTTGCCATTTCTTGCCTGGTCTCAGCCAAGCAGTCTAGCCAACATCTTTTGTAGCTACAGCATTGTGCTCCTTTTCCCTCCACAGAACATAGCTCTCTTTTTCTGATGAATAGCAATGAATAAAAAACTTCCCACTTCATTAAACTTCATGTAAATTTCTTTGAGAAATAACATCAAGAAAAGGAGTCTGTGCTAACAAAAGTACAGGAACCATTCATTGAGAGCAGTGGTCCTCAAAGTCTGGCCCCTACACTGGGCAAGGGCCTCACTGGGACTTGTTAGAATGCGCTCTTTGACCCCACACCAAACCCTCAGAAGCAAAAACTCTGGGGAGTGAAATCCAGCAAATTATTTATTTCAGAGAGGAAGAGAGAGGGAGAGAGAGAGATAGAGATAGAAACATCAATGATGAAAGAGAATCATTAACTGTATACCTCCTGCATGTCTTCTATTGTGGATCAAGCACACAACCCAGGCATGTGCTCTGACTGGGAATCAAACCATTACCTCCTGGTTCTTAGGTCATCA
The DNA here is from genome assembly GCF_014108245.1 of Pipistrellus kuhlii. NCBI lineage: Eukaryota > Metazoa > Chordata > Mammalia > Chiroptera > Vespertilionidae > Pipistrellus > Pipistrellus kuhlii. The sequence goes on from NW_023425404.1 coordinate 1,491,880, forward strand.
CTCAACCACACAGCCATGCCTGCCGGGCCAGCAGGCCCTCCAGACAACTTGCATATGTACTAATGTTTGAGAAGCATTGATCTAGAAGGAGGTCTTTGGCCACAACTTGATGGGTGTTCTACACCCACATGCCCATAGGGACCAGGCAATTATATAAAGAGGATAAGCAGAAGGACTTGTGGTGGAGAAATTGAGGGGACTGTGATGATTTTTGCCACATGAAAAAAAAAAAATCAGGATGGCTGGTTGTCTAAATGTTTAACAGAAATGTGAATTTTTGGGTGCAATCTACAGATGTTTAAATGTTAGCAACCAATGTGTTTTGTCCCTCTCGGTTATTTCAAAGCCTTGCAGATGCTGCCTACATCATCACCCCATTTATATGGAGAATCACAGGTTTCCTGGTTCAGCTACTCACTGCAATATTTAAAGCACAATTAGGAACGGAGAAGAAAAAAGAAGTGGAGACCTTCATTTAACATGGATTTTGTGCCAAACATTAAAATGGGTTTTTAAGTTAATAGAGGGCTGTAGAATAGAGAACCTATAAAAAGGCAGCGAAATGGCGGTTGGACTAATGTGAGATATTGTTTCTGGGCAGCCTTTTATTCCCATCTGTATTTTCTCAGAAAGTCACCAGGGAATCCGTTTTATTCCCCGCACCGTGCTTAAACCTGGGCCTATAGAACATATGCAGTGCTCTGCCGTTGCCATGGCGACCATTATCTTCTCCCTAATTCCCTTTCTTTTTTCCAAAAATAAAGTGCCCTTTCTCAAAGTATCTATTTCTGGTTTGTTTAATTTAAATCTCACTTTCTGCAGTGGTTCCATCTCACTTTGACCTGAATGTTACTTTTGTTTTGCTGGAGAAGAGACCGTGATAACACACATTCTGGACCCGCCAGCCACCTCCAGGTGTTCAATTAGAGGACTAATGAGAGTTCCAGACACAAGGGCTACAGAACATCCCCAGTGATTTCATCGATGGGGGTCACAGTCACGTTCCTACAGCACAGATTCCACTCAGAACAGGATTTTTCCAGCCCATTATTTCATCTGCTGTTTCCAAAGAACTGTATTCCCAGGACATGAAAGAACAGTCAGAGACAAAGAGATGGGCTGAGGGCCCAAAGCCCGGTGGCCTGATGAGGGATGGAGCCTTGGGCTCGCACTCCTTTGATCCATAACTAGATTCCCTGGTCCCTGGTCCCTGTCACAGGCTTTTCATTGCCTGCAGAGAATCCTGATGATCCCCTTCTGAGGTGTTAGAAGAGGTGGAGAGAAAGGAGGTGCTGAGCATCAGCCCAAACTCTGCAGTTTTTGCACATCAAAGACTAGGCCTTGATCAAGACATTCACTAAAAGCAATTGCTTGGACTTCTGAACCCAAAGGAAGTCAATCTATAGTCTGTCCTTTCTGGGGACCATCAGCCGTGCTGTGATGCTACAGAGACACTACAAACATTGGGTCTTGTCAGGAGACAGAATGAAAAAACCTGTCCAAGATTATGTAAGACAAAGGTGTGGTCGCTGCCTTCTAAGTTAATATAGGTTATGGAGTAAAGAGCCTCTACCTGAAGGAGGCCACAGTCATGTGATCAAGTGAATGACATCCATAAAATAAAATCCCGCAGGCATCCCTGGCTCTCAGGAGAATGTGTACTTGGAGATATCTCCATGTGTGGGCCAGACATCCACATTCCTCCCTCTCCACCCCTAACCATGGCCAGCCTGCTCCTTGACAATCAAGCTTCTCCGTTAAGTCGTGATGATGAAAAAGGTGTTTTCCTTCCTTCCAAGCTAAATGGCCAAGGCAAGAATGAGAGAAGCATGACTATGGCTCATAGATACCCCAAAGAGCTGTGTTTGGGAGACTATGTCTACTGGGGATAGCGGGATGGGGGTGGGGGATGTGTCCATTATAGATAATATAGTGTTAAGTGAAATCATTTTTTTTTTCTTTTCCTCTTGTAATTCCAAGGGCTAGTTCTGACCAACATTCTTTTCTACTATAATGTTGTTTGTTTGGATGGTGACCCTTTGGCTTTGCTAACATGACACCTGATATTTTTACTGACTGTCACTTCCCAGGACCCAAACTGTGTACCATGGCTGGTGGCCAGGCTGGATGTGATGGGTCAGCTACTTAGGGCTGAAAATTATTATCAAGAATTGGCCTTCTGAACCAGGCTGCAGCCATGAAGTCCAGGACAGCAACTGGGATTCTAGATCATATCTTCAGATGGACAAGTTGCTCACAGCAGAGAGTGCTGAACTAGGATTAGAGGTAATGGACGGGCCACTAGCAAAGAAAGTCCATGCATGGGGATTACACTGTTGGAAGGTAGGGAGCCAGCACAGAAATAAGGAAGGAGCCTTGCTCTGCCCACTTCGCCCATGGTCTGATCCCTATAAGTTCAATCACATACTCATCTGCCTGACCTTGGTTTTCACAAGGCTTTCTTTTGAGGTCTCATTATAGGCTTAATTATCTTCATGTTAATGCTTGACCCAAAAGAATGGAAAGCAGGGACTCAAACAGATATTTGTACATCCGTGTTCATAGCAACATTCATTGTGATTGTTAACAGATAAAGCAACCCAAGTGTCCATTGATAGATGAATGCATAAACAAAATGTGTCGGTCCATACAATGGAATGTTATCCAGCCTTACAAAGGAAGGAAATGCTAACATATTACAACATGGATGAACCTCAGAGACATGATACTAAGTAAAATAAGCCAATCATTAAAAGACAAGACAAGTACTGTATGATTCCACTTACATGAGGTACTTAGAGTAAGAAAGAAAATAGAATGGTGGCTTCAAGAAGATGGGGCAGTGCAGTGTGGAGAGTTATTATTTAACTAGTGCCCTGTGCACGAAATTTATGCATGGGGAGTGGAGTCCCTCAGCCTGGCCTGCACCCTCTCCAACCTGGGACTCCTTGGGGGATGTCTGACTGCCGGGAGACCATAGGGGTCAGGCCTAAACTGGCAGTCGGACATCCCTCTCTCAATCTGGGACTGCTGGCTCCTAACGGCTCACCTGCCTGCCTGCCTGATCACTCCTAACCACTCTGCCTGCCAGCCTGCTCGCTCCCAACTGCCCCCCTCAGCCATTCTGCTTGCCCCCAAGTGGCCCCCCCTGTTGGCCTATTCGCCTCCAACTCCCTTCTCCCCCCTCCCCCCCAACCCCGACCAGCCTGATCATTCCCAACTGCTCTTCCCTCCTGGCCTGATCACCCCTAACCACCTCTGCCTCAGCCCCTCTGCCATGGCTTTGTCCAGAAGGATGTCCGGAAGGTCTCCTGGTCTAATTAGCATATTACCTTTTTATTAGGATAGATGAATGCAGTTTCCATTTTGCAAGATTAAAAGAGCTCTGGAGACCACATAAACATACATGGACACTACTGAGTTGAGGACTTAGAAATGGTGAAGATGGTAAATTTTATGTGTACTTTACCTCAATAAAAGCAAACACACACTCTTAGCACTGTGTGGCCTTACACTTGTCATTTAAGCTCTCTGCACTTCCGTTTCTTCATCTTTAAAATGAAGGTGATGATAATCACACCCACCCCACAGGTTTGTTGAAAGGATTAAATGAATCTTTATTCACAGAGTGAGTACTTAGAGTGGCCTTGGCACATAGAAAGCACTGTATAAATATTTGTTAAATGAGGCCCAGGAAGGATTTCAACCCCATATCTATTCCCTGGCTTCTCCGTTTGGTCTTCTCTTCCCCGTTCCTTCTGTCATCTTCATTCCTTCCCTGAGTGGCAAGAGTACTTATGGCCCACGCATGCCCTGACCACAAACAGAAATCTTTTAGACCAGATTCCTGGCTGCTAATAAAACTGACTTTCTGACTTCATTTTCTAGTTAGTTGCCTAATTTAGAGACCTTGTCAACTTGCATTACCTGGAAATAATGCAATGCCATTTCAAAGCCGCTGGAATCCTGCCCCGCAGCCCAGAGCACCGAATCGCCAAAGTGCGTTGCAACAATTGTCAATTATTCCCCCGCATGAACCTTCTCCCTGGCCAATTCGCTCATGATCACTGGGCACGGACACCTTTGGAGGTAACTGCCCAGAAACAGATGGCCCCAAATGTGCCGTTTCCTGCCCATAGATGAAAGTTGAGTGAAATGAAATGTTTCATCACCATGACTGAGGTTCTTCTGTTGTTGCTGCAGCCCTTGTTCATTTATTCTCTTTCTCCTTCTTCTCTTCTTAGTTTTAATCTAATAAATCCCTGTTCGAGTTTTAGATGAAATAATTCAAATGCATCAATGCAACCTGCACTCACATTTTTTTTCCCCAGCTTGGTGGTTTCCTCTTTATTGATGTGCCTCTTACCTTCCCCCACCCCCCACAATTTCATCCCCTTCCATCTACCCCACAAGAAAATAGTGAAAGGGAACCAGTATTGGGCTTCTGAGCTCCATGGGCAGTTAGAACAGGAACAGAAACCAAAACAGTCACTGGATGTGACAGAGATTGACAATCAAGAAGTCTAAAGCAGAGTGGGAAAGGTGGTAGAAAGAAGGCAGGAGAAAGGAGAGGTATCAGAGGCCATCACCCCAATAACCCCCTTCTGGAGGTTCTGGAGAAGAGCCTCAAACATTAGGAAGTACAGGTCCTGAAGGAAGAAGTCAGGGAAGGGGGGGGGGGCATCTCTCTCTATGTAGAATGGGACCCCCCACCACAGGCACAGCAGCTTCACAGGCCATAGACACTTTTGTCACAATAGGCAATGTATAGAAAGAAGTCTTCCTCATGGTGTTCCTGGTATAGCTGACCCATTGTGGCACTGGTGGGTGGAATGACATTGTTGACAAAGAAAAACAAGGCATCCTCAGCTCGGAGGAGAATTCGCCCCCGGATCAAGAAATAGAACTGCCCAACTGTGAGATCAGAAGGCACCAGGTATTTCTTTTTGTCCAAGTCCCCTATCCGAGCTTTGGGAGCCTTTTCTACTATCACCGGGACCCGGTCAGGGTATTTCTTTCTGATCTTCTCACCCTTAGAACAATGCTTCTCGAACGGATGCTCTTCTTTATACACGAACTTCATCCTCCCGGAACCGGGCTGGACCGGACTGGGCTGAGGGAACCCAGGGAGGGGGCTGCACTCACATTTTTTAATATATATTCTATTGGTTTTTTACAGAGAGGAAGGGAGAGGGATAAAGAGTTAGAAACATTGATCATACACTCCACACTGGAGGTACATGGTATATGCCTTTGGTACAACCCAAAGTACATGCCCTTGACCGGAATCGAACCTGGGACCCTTCAGTCCGCAGCCCGACGCTTTATCCACTGAGCCAAATCAGTTAGGGTTGCACTCACATTTTTGAAAAGAACATCACAAGCCCACTAAGAGCCCCATCATGACTCCTCATGGTCACTCCTCCCCATCTCCTAAGCATGACTTTACATCTAAGTTTCACTGTTTTGAACTTTACTCACGCATGGAAGCTTACAGAATGTATGGATCTGTGTCTGTTTTCACTGGACATCAGGTTTGCAAGATTCACCCACTTGGTTGTTGCATGAAAGAGTAGCTGGTTCACAGTCACTGTTGTATGGTACATCACTGGGTGATTACACCACCATTTACTCATGCATCCCATCAGTTAGACGTTTGTAGAGTTTCCAGTTAGGAGCTATTTTAATAATGCTGCAAGGAGCCTTCTAGTCCTTTGGTAAATATGTACAATCTGTTTTGTTTGGTACAGCTGTTTCATCTCCTCCCTTTTCTAACCCGCCTCTCTCGCCTTGTCACAGTGAGGCAGGGTAATCCAGGGTAGAAGGTAGGGAAGGCAAGGGAAGGGAAGGGAAGGGAAGGGAAGGGAAGGGAAGGGAAGGGAAGGGAAGGGAAAGGAAGGGAAGGGAAAGGAAAGGAAGGGAATCCTGGCTGCCTGACTTTCTACCCCACCTACCTTTGTCCCCAACCATCTTCCTCCACCCCTCCAACTCGCTTCAGACCTAGGCCCTGTTCTTCCTCAGAGGGTGGCTGTCCTCCTACTACATGCTTTCCTGTGACCTCCCCCTCTGAGCTCCAGCTCCTGTGCTGAGATGCTGCCACGCCCTCCTTCACCAGCCTGCAGGTCAGAGTTCCTGGGACCTCAGGTGAGCCCTCTGAATGTGGCCTTCTAACCTTGACTGACAGCTCTGGCTGTCCCAGGCTTCATCAGCTGCCATGATTCCCCCGCGATGCCAAACTTCCTTCGATCCCTGAGAGCTGTGTCTTCTGGGCTTGTCACCTCGGGACATTTGTCTTAACCACGTTTAATAGTTATAAGTGTGGGATTTGAGGGCAGGAAACCTAAGTTTGAACTTTTGTTCTGTGGTCTAGTTGTGTGACTCTGGCAATTGATGTAATCTCTCTGAATCTCAATTTCTGCAGTCATAGTGATAATGGACACTGAACTCACCACAAGCTTCTGAGTTAAATGAGATAATGCATGCATTATTCTGGCAGTCATGATTATATGTGCTCTGTGTTATGCATGTCTCTTTTTGCCTTTTAAAGAGAAATCGCTGTTATTATTTTTTTTAATCTACCAAGTCAACCAGTTCTCATAAAAAAAATTACTTTGAAGAATGCTGTCTAGAAATAATCATAAAAGCCTGGTTCCTTTGCCACTTTTTGAATATGTAAAGACAGAGGGATTTGGAAATATTCACAATATACTGCCACATTAAAAAGAGGTGGGATAATAAATTCTATATACACATCTCCTTTCACATTTTAGAAAAATTACAGAAATAGAGAAAGACTGCAGAGAAAGATATTAAAAGGATAACAGTATTTCCCTCTGGATGTTGGGGCTCTGGGTGATTTGTATGGTACCCCTTATATTTTTCTAGGGCCTCTGATCTATGTAGACACGCATACACAAATACATGTGCATGCATACACTTTTGTATACATACAATTATAACCAGAATTTTTTTTAAATCAATCTTTATTGTTCATATTATTACACAGGTTCCTCGTTTCTTCCCCCCTCCACCAGGTTCCCACCCCACCCTCTGCCCCCTCATCCTCATCCATTGGTGCACAGTTTATGTTCAGTCTCTTCCTCCCTCCCTTTCCCCGATAGTAAATCCCTTTTCAGATAGCAAATCTGTTACTTAGCATTTTCTCATATCAATAATACCTCCACATGCCCAATGATACACTTCACACAAAAGACATTTCCAAATAGGACAACCAGCCTCATCCAGGCCCCACCCAAGGCACTCACAGATCAACACTCCAGCACTATACTAACTCAACACATCCAGATATAAGCCTTTATCACTTGATTCAGCAGACCCTCAAGTTTCCGCAAAAGTTTCCAGCCATGTCTGAGAGGCAGCCATGGATAACCTATATTGGGCAAGGGAAAGGAAACCAAATTAATGGGCTGGTTATCTCCGAGAATGGTTGAATATTAGCTTCCTGCATTTCGCGTGCTTTTTTCTGTGCAGAACCACATCGCTGCTACTCGTTTGCGAGCCAGGGGTACATACATTCAGCTTTAGGTACTATTTTTTGTAACAAGGCCCTTCACCGAAGGGTTTGGGTTCCACAAAGACAGGGCCAAAGAAGTCATGTAAGCTGATCAGATAATAGGCTGCTCTGAAGAAGAAAATGAAAACTCAGTGACTGACCAGTACATACTTACTACCGACTTTTTTGTTTTGTTTTGTTAATCCTCACCCAAGGATATTTTCCCATTGATTTTTTTTTTTTAAGAGAGTAGAAGGGAGAGGGTGATGGAGAGACACAGAAACAGAAACTTGGATGTGAGAGAGACACAACAATTGGTTGCCTCCCACACATTCGCCAACCAGGGCTGGGGATGGAGCCTGCAACCAAGGTGCGTGCCCTTAACCAGAATTAAACCAGGGACCTCCAGTCCACCATCAGTCACTCTATTCACTGAGCCAAACCAGCTAAGGCCAGACTTTTTCACTTTGCTTGGGAGATTCACTTGCCATCATTAAATATACTTAGGTATTTATTTAATATGAACCTGAAGTTTTCAACAGAGAGATACCTCCATGACAGATTGCTAGACTGTAAAACAAGTCTTATAATTTACAGCCTTGGTCCTCATGACCTTTTCTTGATTTGGGATTCATACGTGAAACCACTATTTATTTCTGTCTGTCATTTTACCTCACCTTCGGCCATTCATCCATACACATACACACTCTTGGGACTTCCCAAACGTAATTTTTAACCAAGCCAGATCAATATTTAATCTCCAAATTGTGAAAAATCTCTCCAACTTTCCACATGATGAAATAACAAGCACAAGAAAACAGGTAGCTGCAAGTTGCTTTATGGATAGCAATAGATCCTGTGCAATAAAAGAACCACTTTTTCTGGGTAAAAGCCAGCCTGACATTACATCTGGCTTTGTCTTAATTCCTGCTCACTCAGCTGCACTTGAGGAAGAGACAGGAAGCCAATAGCTACAATTCTATCCCATTCCACAATCCATCTCCACTATCACTTACATCCCCAGCTCATGTTGCCGGCAGTGAAGTGCTGTAATCTTACTCCATTTAAAGGCAGCACTGGAAGAAAGAGTAGCACTGACAATGCTTGGAACGAGCCTGCTGCCTTCCATCCCAACAGTACGAACAGAGAATGAAACGGAAGAAATGCTGGGCTTGGAGACACAGTCTCTTCTGTTTCTGGTTATGAGCAAATCACCTCACCTTTCAGAGGCTCGATGACATCACCTGTAACTGGGAAGAATGATAACCACAATGCAAATGTTTTGTGAATTTCCAGCCAAATAAAGTATGTGAAAGTGCTAATGTTTGTTAGAGCAGAGCTTCTGAGATATTGATGTGTATACAAAAACATGAGAGCAAAATACAGATTCTGATTCTGTTTGTCAAATACAGAATCTTAGGTGGAGCATAAGGTTCTTAATTTCTCCCAAGCTTCCAGGTAATGCCAAGCTATTGGTCCATAGACCATAACTTGAGTGACAAGCTATTGATTGTGTTGTCCATTATGGTAGCCACTGGCCACATATGAAAATTTAGACTTGGATTAATTTAAATTAAATTGATTCTAGAATCCAGTTTATTAATTGCAGTAGCCACATTTCAAGTGGCTAGTGGCTACCATCTTGAATAGCACATACATAGAACATTTCCCTCATTGCAGAAAGTTCTGTTGGACTGTGCTGTGTTAGAGATAGATGCCAGAAAGCCATCAGCAACACAGAAACAGTATGAGCACCTTCCATGTACCAGACAATTTTCTAGGCACCCTAACCACTTCTGCTTGCCAACCTGATCACCCCTAACTACTCTGCTGCCAGCCTGATTGATGCCTTACTGTTCCCCTGCCAGCCTGATTGTACCTAACTGCCCTCCCCTGCAGGCCTGGTCCCCCCGCCCCCGCAACTGCCCTCCCCTGCTAGCCATCTTGTGGCAGCCATCTTGTGTCCACATGGGGATAGCCATCTTGTGTGTTAGAGTGATGGCCAATTTGCATATTACTCTTTTATTAGATAGGTTAGAGGCCTGGGGCATGGGTGGGGACCAGCTGGTTTGCCCTGATTAGGGTGTCCCAGATCAGGGTGGGGGTTCTTTTGGGGCATGGTGTGGCCTGGACAAGGGGGGTGGACATTGCAGTTCCCCCAATGTCAACCCTCCTTCTTCCCCCCACCCCCCACTGACCCAAGCTGAGGCCCTGGAATCTGGGATTTAGTTATCTTTTATAATTAAAACTTTGTAGCCTTGAGTGGATGCCAAGGCAGGCCAGGGTGTGCAGAAAGATTGGCTTTCTCCATCACTGGAGGCAACTCAAGCCTTCTGCTCTCTCCAGCTCTGTGGCTGTCACCATTTTTGTTGAGATTTATTTATCTTCCATAATTGAAACTTTGTAGCCTTGAGTGGAGGCCTGGGCCGGCCAGGGTGTACAGAAAGGTTGGCTTCCTCCATTGCCAGAGAAACCCAAGCCTCCTGCTCACTCTGTGGCTGCAGCCATCTTGGTTGGATTAATTTTCATACTTGCTTCTGATTAGCTGGTGGGTGTGGCTTGTGGGTGTAGTGAAGTGATGATTAATTTGCATATCACTCTTTTATTAGATAGGATGCTGTTGGTAATTATTAAGAACTGAAGGTGTGCATTCCCCCAAAATTCATATGTTGAAATCCTAACCTCCAATGTGATGGTATTTGGAAGTGGGAGTCTCTGGGAGATGACTAAGTCACATGGATGAAGCCCTGTGAATGGATTAGTGCCTTTGTAAAAGAGACCTCAGAGAGTTCTCTGGGTTCCTCTCTTTCTACCATGTGAGGATACAGCGAAAAGTTTGAATCTGTAACTCAGGACCCAACCGGGCTAGAACCCTGATCTCAGCCTTCCAGCCTCTAGAACTGCGAGAAATTTATGTTGTCTTAGCCGCCCCGTCGCTGCTTTTGTTCCAGCAGCCTGGACAGACTAAGACAGTGGTCTACTGCAGTCATTTCACAACTTAAGTGCTTGGGCAAGTAACATCAGCTTCCTGAGTTTCATTTCCATCATCTGTAAAATGTGAGAAGTAATATTTCCTTTATAAGATTATTGATTAAGTAAGGATTCACTGAAGCTCTGGGTTTAGCCCAGGATTGATACTAGCTTTATCTAAGAACCCAACTAGTGGAACTAGATCATACCTAGTACCATGATTACATTAAAAAAATATATAAAGAACAGGATGTGAAAACAGTCCCAGGGTGTGTGTGTGTTGGGGGGGGGGGGGGAAGGAGTAGGGGGTGGACATTGAGGGAACTGCATTATTTATAATACAAGAATACCAGCTCTGCCAAGTAGTTCAAAACCTCCCCTTCAGTTGCCAGAAACTCAATGTAGAAACACTCCCTTAGCATTATACATACTTGGGGGGTCTGAGGGTGAATGGAAAACAGTTTATTTTGGAAAAGGATGCAATACCATCAAGCAGTGTGTCAGTTTCAATGTTAAGTGAGAGAGTGGCCTTAGTTTACACGCCTATTCAGTGTCCCACTGGGGTGCTTTTCAGTCAAAATGTCTTTATAAATCTCTAGTTGCCAAATACCTACCTTCCATTTTAAAGCAATGTTATTTCAATAGTTTTGCTCTCCAAGAGGTGGTGAGCAAATTGGATTTTTGTAAATCAGCTATCATGCTCCCACTGGCTTAAATTATAACTTGCAGAGGTTTTGTTTTTAATTCCTGATTCATTTTCCACCCTAAGGCTTAATTGAAAGTGTCCCTGCTTCCTCCACCCTGCCTGCATCAGTCAGAGTTCTTAGTGGGGAAAAATAGAATGCATTCTAGCAATTTACACATAAGTGGAATTTATTAAAGGATATGAGGTCACTTACAGAAATTCCTGGAGGGCTAGAGACAGAATAAGAGTAAATGAACATGCAAGCCAAGCTGCAGGGCAGCTCCAGCAAAGACAGGTACTGTCACTGGGTACAGACCCTGTGGCTCCCGCTGCTGACCCCAGGTTCCGGATGCCAGAACTCTCCCTCCTCTGCTATTGAAAGCTGAATGTCTCACTTCTCTGTTATCTGGAAATCGGATTCTAGGAAACAGCTCTTTCCTTTTCACTTTCTTCCAAATTAAAGTGGCACATGGGTGCCTCTGATCAGAGAAGTCAAGATCACTTTTCTGTACCCAAGCTGCAAGGGAAGCTGGGAAAGAAAGTCTTGGCTTCTACCTTGGTCAGTGGGAGTGGAGTTGGGGTGATTTTGTCTTGGGAAATTCTCCCCAAAATACGGGATGGTCATAAAAATGACCATTGTTTACTACGCACCGTCTTTATACAATCCCTCTCAGTGTAAGCAAAAATCTTCAAAGTGAAAAGACCTACCATGAAGCCAGACATGTGTTTGGTGCTTTATGGAAGTTGACATGTGTAGAAAAAGTTATTCCATACATAAAACCTACTTTTGAAGGAGTTTATAATTTAGTTGAAAAATAGATAACCAGATAACTAAGAATGGTAAGTGACAGTAATGGAGACCTTTGACATTCAAGAGGACAATATCAGAGACCTTTGGAGTCCCAAATTTGCAAATATGGAAAGTGTGTTCATTGAGAACATGTTTCCTATGCATATCCTCATTGCCTTTTCAATTGTATTTTCTCTTTAAACAAAGAAACAGAGTTGGTTTCATTTTCTAAAAATACATGAAATAATAATAACCTTTTATCCACAAAGCAAGTTGAGATGAGAATGCTGAGTGGCCAGCTAGGTGTATTCAGTAGTAGAATCACTCAGGATCAAATTATTGTGCTTAAAGAATTAGTGAAAGAAGATCAGGGAAGGTCCAATAGAGGAAGCAAATAATCCAAACTCTTTTCTATAGATTATTTAAAAAATATATGATCTATCCCATATCAATTCTCTGACCTCATCTATATTATTTTCCCCTTCATTTTCTGTACTTCAACCACTCTGGGCTTCTCTTTGTTCTTCTATTGATAGTATACCAACTTTTCCTGCCTATGGCCTTAGCACTTGCTGTTCCCTCTATATGGAATAACCTTCCTCCCTGATCTTTGCATGGCTAGTTTCTCCTCTCATTTGGGTCTCAGATCAAATGGCACATTCTCTGAGAGAACATTTCTCTTTTATTTCTTTAAAAGTACTTCATTTAGCCCTAGTTGGTTTGGTTCGGTGAATAGAGTGTTGGCCTTCAGACTGAAGGATCTCAGGTTCAATTCTGGTCAAGGGCAGATACCTATGTTGCAGGCACATCCCCAGTGAGGGATGTGCAAGAGGCAGCTGATCAATGTTTCTCTCTCATCAATGTTTCTGACCCTCTGTCCTTCTCCCTTCCTCTCTGTAAAAAATCAATAAAATATATTTAAAAAAAATAAAAGTACTTCATTTATTCGTTTCCAATTAATTGTTGGTCTTCTCCTTCTTGAACATAATATCCATGAGCAGGAATCTTATCTGACCAGCTCTCTGCATCCAAGACAGTGTGTGGCATACATTAGGTTCTCAGTGGATATGGAAAATTAATGAGTTATTCAAGGAACGTTTAAGGACAGGCATTCTAGTTGAAAGAATAGAAGAGCACATATAATTGGCACTGAGGCATAAAGCAGCTTGACACTCTGTGTAGGTCAAATGTAGGCAGGCACAGGTCGGGAAAGCCACCTGTGCCATGCTTCAGAGAGGAAATTTATTCCTTCAGAGAGCGAGGAGCGATTGAAAAGGTCTAACCAAAGGTGAAAGAAAATATACTAGATGGGAGCATGATGTAGGTAGACTAACCTAGGGAGATGAAGATGATGGCAGTAGGAGTGCTTAACATCAGGCTGAAGACCTGGTGTTGGATCTGCTAGCTACAGTCACTTTTTAAAAGCCAGGTCATTAGATGGGTTTGGCAAACACTGTGTAAGATGAACTGGAGTATAAAGAAACTAGAGTCAGGGAGACTAATTAGGAGTCTTAAATATCCCAGATGTCACCAGGGTCTAAACAAAGACAGCATAATTAGCAATGACAAATGAGGGGCCAAGAGACATTGTAAAGTATCAAAAGGATTTGACCCAGATTGCCTATTGGGGGGAAGGGGTTTAAAGAAATTGATCAGTTTCTGCTGAGAGCTCTCTTCCAGATTGCAGACTGCTAACTTCTGATTGTACCCTCGCAGGGCAGAAAGAGGACGGGAGAGCTCTCTGAGGTCTCTTTTATCCAATTCATCAAGGCTCCACCCTCACCCCCTAATGACCTCCCAAAGACATTCTCCCAATACCATTGCATGGAGTTAGGTTTTGAACCTATAAACTGGGGGGACACAAACATTCAGTCCATTGCATTGGCCTTGACCTTCTTTTCCTCCCCTGGCTCCCACCTGTCCTTGGAGCCTGGTTCTCCAGTCATCTCACCATTTCTGTGGTCTCGTTCCCATCCTTTTGGCCAGACTTGATGTCTATTGTGCTCAACCAACAATCCTATTGGCTTAGCACCTAATAAACTAAAGAGTCTTACAAAACAAGATTAAAAACAAAGATATTTGACTAGTATTTGAAGTAGTGGAAATAAAGAGATACATTTTCTTTCAAGTGTAGAGTAGTTTCAACCACTCTTCCAATGGCTCCCCAGCAGAAATCTCTGTATTTGGAAGGGATGTGAAAAGAAAACAGCTGGAATGATAGTAGGATGCCAATCCATCTCCAGCCCATCCTGCTCCAATAATCCCAATATGCCTGTACTTTAACCCAGAGCAACACCCTCCAAACATTGTGTAGAGTGGATATGGACATATACCCAGGAAATTGCTGAGATTTAATTCAAAAGTCTTCAAGGCCTCCAGAGATCAAGGCTGGGCTGTTACATAGCAGTTACAGGAGACAAATTGCTACAGAACACAGAGCAAAAACAATTTAAGGTCTTCATTGGTGCAGCCTGCCATGGATCATGTCCTTCAGGATTTAATAAAATTTAGATTATCCAAATCAAATGGCGAGGACATTTGCAAAATCAAGTTACTAGATAGTACTTTTAAATGACTCATGTTACCAGGAAACTCTACAGACCTAACAGTGACTTGCATTATCCCTGAAGGGTATTCTGCCACTCTGGAGGCTGAGCTCCTGGAAAATCAATCACATTTTACCTAATAAAAGAGAAACATGCAAATTAACCATCACATCACTATCCCCACAGCCAATCACAGTGGGTATGCAAATTAACACAACAAAGATGGAGGTTCATTTGCATATGCAGGCTGGGAGTGGCCTGGAGGGGTGGGATACTTGCTATGAGGGAAAGCAGGGCAGTGAAGGGAAATACAGGAGCAGGGCTAGGGACAGAAGTGAGGACTTCCAGCTCCCAGACAACAGGAGTGAAGCCAGGGGAAGGAAAGCCTATTCTTGCACGAATATCATGCAATCGGCCTCTAGTGTTAAATATAAAATTTCAGTTTGTGGTGGCATCTCTGGATGCAGGGGATGGCAGGGTAGAGGGAAGAAAATTAATAAACATAATTAAAAAAAAAAAAGCATATGGAGGTGGAAGAGGGCTATAACCTTTTGCCCTAGAATCTGACCACTTCTGGTCACAGTTTTTTGCAATGTTTTTTTAACTTGTCTCCTATCTTCACTCTTATCCCTTACGGTCTATTCTCAGAGTGATCCTTTTAGAACTTAAGTCCAATTATGCTCCTAATCCAAACTCTCCAATGATTCCTCGCTCAGAACAAAGCACTCCTTGCAAGGCTTCTAAGACCTGAATGAGCTTACGGGACCCTCCACTCAGACACACAGGCACATACCCTCCCGCCCCACACACCTCTCTTGTGCACTCTCCCCCTCCGTCAACTTCAGCCATACTGGTCTGCGTGCTGGTCTCTGCACAAATGCAAGCATGTTCTCACTTAGGGCCTTTGCTTGAGCTCTCCCCTCAGCAGAAACACTTTCCCCCAAGATGCACACCTCGCTTACACCCTTGACCTTCCCCAAGTCTGTGCTCAGATGTCACCTTATCCATAAGACCCACCCCATCCTCTCTATTTAAAATTGCTGCTCCCCCTCCACTTTCCTGGCCCCTCTTCTCATGTTCTATTTCCCCCCAGCACCTATCTTTTCCTAGCACACTATATACAGGGTGGGGCAAAAGAGGTTTACAGTTGTGAGAACATGAAACACAGTTCATTCTTACATCACTATTTATTAATGATTGTTTTATTTCCCTATCTTTGCTTACCTCTTGTTACATTTATTGACTATGGTCTGTCTCCCTGCTAGAACATAAGCACCATCACCTCAAGGATATTTGTGAATTTTTCCACTACCATATCCCCACTGCCTAGAAGAGTACTTAGCATTTAGTAGATGTTCAGTAAATTTCAAGTTTCTAAAATTCTAAGCCTCTGAGCATTACAAAGGTTTGGGTGCAGACAAAATGCATGGAAGGAACTGGAAAGGCAGGATTCTTCCCTTAGCCACAAACTGTGAAAATACTTGATGGGATTGAAGGATGATGATGAAAGCAGCGTCTGGTGAATTCTGGAGAGTGAAATCTATGCTTTATCTCACAGATAGAGCCCCGGGGAGCCCCAAGACCCCTGAGGAGGGCTGTCTGCCTGCTGTACCCATGCAGAGAGGACCCAATTAGCATCTCAGAGAGGTAACACCCCGAGAGGGGACAGCGCAACGGAGAGAGGGACGGGACCAAAGACTGCCGCCTGGACAGAAAGGAGGGAGGTCTCAGTGTGGGCCCACATATCCCCTCCCCAAACATGGCAGTATGTGGCCAACCCTCCCCCAAAACCTTCACACCTCCCCCAGGGGGCGGGAAGGATTAGAGTGATCCCTCAAAAGGGTTTCATTTTTCCCACCACTCCACTGAGATAAAGGTAGAAATTATAGCTAAGTTATGAAAAAATGAAATTCTACTTTCTGTATGCCAAAGTTCCAACCTGTATCCTTTTTATTTTACGTCAAAACAACCACTAATGTTTTAAGAAACAGAATGAATTTCAAAGACATTTTGGTCAGGTCCCAGGCAGAGACGAACTTGGACCCCAGGAGTCTGGGACAGGCACTGTGTATCCTCGGCTGACCTTGTGTTTGCTTCTGTAGGGAAATTAGAGGAGCCTCAGGCAACTGCACACAGCTAGTAATTGCCATGGCAACCAAAGGCCCAATCAGCCGCGCTTTATTCCAAACTGCTTTATCAGGAGTGAACTGCAGACAGTCTCGGAAAATGAAAGATGAAAAATTCATATTCTCTCTCCTTCTCCTGCTTTCTCTGAACATAGCCCATCCTCTTTCTCCCTAAAATTATTCTGAATGCCTTTTCTTTCTTTCTCTGATGTGTGGTCTGATTCATGGACCCTCCTGCTTGATGAGGTGAGGGTTTGGATAGAATTAGCACAGAGCGGTTCCCTCGGGGGTCAATCCCCCCACCCCCCATGACACACATTGGCAAGGCTGGCAGAATGGCGGTGGGTCCCTGAAGAGGCCACCCTGGGGCAGGCACATCTCTGGACTGTTGAAGGGGATCCATGACCCTGTCACTCTGTTGTCGGGAGGGGACCTACACCGAGATGGAAAAGTTGTCATGCCAGGCTGTTTCTGGACTTAGAGCTGTGCTAATAAATAAATGATGGCTTTCTGATCTGACCTTGGTCAGTTTTCTTTTTTCTTTTTTTCTCTGATCTATCACTTAAAGTAGAAGACAGTAAACATAAAATTATGTGGCATACAGTTCAGGTGATGAGTTCTCTGGTTTCTACGGCAATTATTCTGCCAGAAGTCAATATTTCCTCTAAAAGCACGTGTACCACCTAATTCCCTCCCAAAGGCCTTCCCTCCAAATACCACCATGTCGGAGATTAGGTCTTCAACGTATGAATTGGAGGGGAGGAGCGGTGGGAGCACAAACATTCAATCCATAATGAAGGCCTTGCAGAAAGGGCGTTCGATGTGGCTCCCAAGAGCTGGTTCCCTGACTAGGGGGGAGGTAGGACCAGGCCTTTCAGCATCCTGGGCAAGTTCCTCCTCTGAGACGCAAAAGGAAAGGATTGAACACTGTGCTTAAAAATGTGGTTTTAAAATGCTGTGACTTGCCCTAACCGGTATGGCTCAGTGAATAGAGCATCGACCTGCAGACTGAAAGGTCCCAGGTTCGATTCCGGTCAAGGGCATGTACCATGGTTGCGGGCACATCCCCAGTAGGAGGTGTGTCGGAGGCAGCTGATCGATGTTTCCTCTCTCATCAGATGTTTCCAACTCTTTATCCCTCTCTCTTCCTCTCTGTAAAAATCAATAAAATACGTAATTAAAAAAAATTAAAATGCTGTGACTCCACCATCATCTGGTGCCTGGCTTCCATGGGCACTCAAAAAATGTGGCCCAATGAATGAATGGATACATGGGTTGGGTGCCTATGGGGAGAAAGAAATCCCCTGGCCTCTATGTGCTTCCTAGACCCTTTATCAAAAGACACACTTTTGAAATGAAAGAAATCAGCCAGGTGAGAAGCACAACTATAGCCATCGATGTTCCAATGTTCTTCCTTTTAGTAGTTGTTTTTTACATAAGCCCAAAGGCAATACCATTTCCTGAGTATCTGGCAAGGCTTACTCTTTCCTTTCTCTTGACCTTTCTACAGCACCTACTGTGCCCTGTGACTCTGGCTAAGGAATCACCTTAGGTTAGGAGAGTTGAGTGTCATCTTCCCTGTACTTCATGTGGATCTTGTCTGACACTCTGATGCTACAAACCCTGACATTTTTAACTGTGAGCCCCATGCCTAGTTATCATATCAATACTCCCTGCTTTAGGTAAGCGCACTTGAAGCAATGCTATGTTGTTTTCAGGCGCTTTCCCACATTTTTGGAGAAAATAACCGTAAGTAATATGCCTAGATGTGGTATTAGAGTTATATGATGGGTAGACACACAAGCTATCACAGTGCCTGGTACAGAGCCTGCCTTTTGTGAGGGTTTGTTGAATGAATAAATGACTGCCATTTAAAGATTCTTTCCAAGACAAACATTTCCCTCTAACAACCCTTTGCTTGCCAGTCACTCTGCCCTAGATTCTCGGGTCCATGTGTTCACCACAGACAAAGGCGTGGGCCCGGATTCTACACGAATTCTGCCATGAACATCACAGCCCTATTGCTCCCCGCAGGCTGTGACTCCATGTGCACTTCAACACAAACAAGGTCCCTGGCTGGCAGTGCAGTCTTCCTCTGAGTCAGAGCTCTTTAACAAGAATACAAAACAGCCAAAACCGGTTTGGCTCAATGGATAGAGCGTCGGCTTGGGGACTGAAGGGTCCCGGGTTCGATTCCGGTCAGGGGCATGTACCTTGGTTGCAGGCACATCCCCAATAGGGGGTGTGCAAGAGGCAGCTGATTGATGACTCTCTCTCATCGATGTTTCTAACTCTCTATCCCTCTCTCTTCCTCTCTGTAAAAGAATCAATAAAATATATTAAAAAAAAAAAAAAGAATACAAAACAGACGGGGAGGAGGAGGTTCATTTTTCCAGCCCTGCAGGGTGTGCAGGTGGGATTGGTAGGCAATGCCAGACCCTCTTTTATCAGAACTTCTGCCCTGTCATGGCCCACTGTGCCTACAGCGGCATTCTTACCCTACACAGCCTACCAAGACTTTTACTCCCAAGATTACCTTAAAATCTTCTTTCAGGGAGGGCTAGTCCCCGTCAAGGGGATGGAAAGTGACAGACTTCATTCAGAAAACTAGTTCATTATCATTCATACTGTGGTAGTGGGCTGAACAGTGTCCTCCAAATAATCTTGTCCACCTAGAACCTCAGAATATGACCTTATTTGGAAATCGGGTCTTTGCAGGTGTAATCAATTAAAACGAGGTCATATTGTTTTAGAGCAGCAGCTCTCATCCTTTCTAATGCCACGACCCTTTAATACAGTTCTTCATGTTGTGGTCACCCCCCAACCATAAAATTATTTTCATTGCTTCTTCATAACTGTAATTTTGCTTCTGTTAATGAATCATCACATAAATATCTGTGGTTTCCAAGAGTCTTAGACGACCCTGCTAGCGGTTCTCAACCTGTGGGTTGAGGGTCACCACAACATGATGAACTGTATTAAAGGGTCGCGGCATTAGAAAGGTTAAGAACCACTATTTTAGAGTGAGGTCATATCATATTAGCCCAATGAATGGTGTCCTTAGAAGAGGACAGACACACCGGGAAGGAAGCCATATGGCAACAAAGGCAGACACTGGAGGAATGCAGCTACATATCAAAGGATGCCAGGGACTGCCAGCCACCTAGGAAGAGAGAGGTTTTGAGACGGAGCATAGCCCTGAGGAGAGCTTGATTTTAGACCTTTCAACACTGTAGGACCCTCCCCCCATTATATTAGGTATGAAAATATTGTCTGGACTTTATACCATGATGTCATCGGTCATCAAAGCCTTAGATCATTATTAGGGAAAGAGAAGAGAACATCAAGCTCACACAGACTCCATAGTAAAGCACTGAGCTAGATGTCTGATATGTATACACCCAGAATTTTATGTGATACCCAAATCCAAAACCCTGTGAGATGGTCTGTTATTTAGGATGTTTTCAAGAATCTGACAAATTCAATAAAAAGGCAGTGAGGTCATAGACAAATTGAATAATAAAATAAACAAAGTTATTTGTATACTAGAAAGAGAAATCTGGTATCTTATATAGAGAACATACATTTTATGTATACAGAACACATATCAATCATTGCAAGGTAAGTCCCTCAGAGATGCTATAACCCGATGTCATTAGTCTCAAGAAGGATGGTGAACAAAGAAATTGGTGGTCCATATAGGGAAATCTAAACAAGTGTCAGTGATAAAAGTAACAGAGGACTATATTGAGAGGTAAAGTACTGGACACATAACATATAAGATTGAAGGGTTTTGATCATGCAAGAAAAGGGTGGAAAGATCAAATTAAATATAGACTTAAATTGTGTATGCTCCTCGATGTGAAGAATAACTACCAAAGGACACAGGAAGAGGTTGTAACACCTCCAAGTCAGTAGAGAGAAGCTAAGGGGAATGTTCTCTGTTTCCTCCATGTTACTGTGACTCCTCTGTACCCTTCAGCCCTAGTGCACATTACCAGGAAAGAACCTGGTTAGGGCTACACAGCCAAGAAATTTGCTCCTCCTGGTTCCACTTGGCAGGAGCTGGGGGGAGAGGGGCAGGAAGATGTTGCTTAAACGGTGTCTGTGGTTAGGGAACAGATACTTCCAAGAGAGATAATGTCTATTCCACGTGGTACGTTGATGCAGCTAATCTGAGACCACATAGATGTACAGATTGTCTCTATATTCAAAACAAATACTAGAAGATTTTTATTTCCCAAGTGCTATCTACCATGTTTCCCTGAAAATAAGGCATCCTCTGAAAATAAGACCTACTTACAGGTTTCCTTCTGAGTGAAATATAAGGCATCCCCCTGAAAATAAGGCTAAACATGAGAGATTTGGCCTACTGATTCTGAAAGAAATGGAGTCACAAGAAATTCACCAGGAAATTCAGGAATTGGATTGTTATGATGTTTCAGAAGATGATGACATGATTGTCATTGAATAAATTAGTAAATTCTTGATACTGTAGGATTCACAGCTTGTCTGGTTTGTGTTGACAACTACCGTACCGTATACAGGTAATAAATTTCCTTTATTTTCATTTAACAATAAATGTGTACCGTATTCTTCTTCATGGAAAAATAAGACATCCTCTGAAAATAAGACCTAGCATATCTTTGGGAGCAAAAATTAATATAAGACACTGTTTTATTTTCGGGGAAACAGGGTATATAACAACTTTCAGGATCATATTAACCTGCAATTAAAAAAAAAAAGCATATGTTGTCCTCCAACTTATATACTCCTACACATACCCACACACATACAGATACACAGAGTACACTCCCCACAGAACCCCTAAGGTGCAATCTGTATGGCACCATGTGGGCAGAAATGGATGTGTGAGCAACACCACACGAAAAGTGTCTCCAAACACTTACTTTTCCCTCCCACAACCTCTCCAGTGCCACTGTGTTGAGTTTACAGATTTGAAAATGTAATTACCACTTCTACTCATGGGAGAGTAGGTCCTGAGAATTTTAACAGGACATGCTAGACACAGATTGAGATCTCAATGAGCGATGGATAAAATAAGCACAGCCACCATTTCTGGTCTCCTAGGAACCTAGAGACCAACCTGGGCTCAGGTCAACCTTTCCTTGAATCCCTCTGTCAGTGGCACATCCCTCCATTGGATTTGAAAATTAAATTGCACCGCGTACAACTCCAAGCAAGACCATAGTGAGAGCCCAGAAAAGCTATTTGAATAAACAGGATCTAGAATGTTCCCGCTTTCTGCTGTCGCTTCCCCAGCCACCCTCATGCCTTTGGGATTTCAGGAGCAGCATCCCTGCCAAGGCGGCTACTTCCATGATAGGAGCTAGGGTGCTGAGAAGCTCCTCTTGTTCCCAGATATCTGCCTTGTAAGTCTGCCATGAGGCCTGCAAACCCGAGTAAAAGGACACATATTTTACTGAGAAGGAAGAAACAGGTTCTACCCGCGCAGACCCTCAGCTCTGTGACTTCTGAGAGAATCACTTCCTGGGTGAGAAGGAGAAAGTCATCAAGAAGATGGGCGACACCCGACAGCTCTGCAGGCCCCTGGCTCCCAGGCTGGGGGAGTATCTCCTCAAAAGGCTCACCCTCAAGAGGACCCTGTGCATCCCCAGGTGCCTGGCTTTTATCTGAGCCTCTGCCCTCTGAAACCGTCTCCCATGAAACAGAAGAGGAGGGAGAGGAAAAGGGAGGAGAAGCCTTGTTCTGGGAAGTCAGTATTAAGAACACTTGTTCTTTTCTATCAAAGTTCTTCAGAAGTTGTTTTCTGTTTGAAACCCTATCATGAGCTATGCAACCAAAATAGGGCCTCTGTCCTGGCCAGTATGGCTCAGCATTTGAGTGTCTACCCAGGAACCAAGAGGCGGTGATTTGATTGCTGGTCAGGCATATGCTCATGAGTTGCGCCTCAATAACCAGTGTGGCATGCAGGAAGCAGCCGATCAAAGATTCTTTCTCATCATTGATGTTTCTCTCTCTCTCCCTCTCCCTTCCTCTCGGAAGTCAATAAAAATATTTACCTGGTGAAATGTCCCTGAGACAGGCTTGGTACTGTTTGAAGCAACTGTGTTTCCAATCACTCTGGCCTGGGAAGTTTAAGACATTTAGTTTGGCCTTCCGTTTAGTCTCTGAATCATTAACAGGCTGCCTGGTCGGGCAAGTAGAGAGGTACTGCTGTTATGGGGAGCAGATGTGTTTACCTCCCCAATCTGTCTCTCACCAGCTGTGTGGCCGTGGTGGATCCTGTTACCGCCCTGGATTCTGCTTTTCTCGTCTTCAAGGTGGGGACACAGATTGCTAGATTGCTGGGCCCACTGAGCTGCTGAATCAGAGATCATGGAAGCATGTACCTTGTGACCGGTACAACTCAAGGAACTGTCAGGGTCCTTCTGATGAGGCACATATCATCATTTGTGAAACATTTGTTTTCTGTGGCGTCTCAGTGTTTATCTAAACTGTGATGTTGACCCCCTCATCTACTTTTGCTTAAAAAATGTAAAAAATCAATAAAATAAAAAAATAAAATAAAAAAGACCAAGATGCAGATTTTACTATCTGGGTGACCTTGTGCCGGTAATATAACTTTTTCCAGCCACTTGTTGTTAAGTGGCTGGAAAAAGGTAGCACACCAGCCGAAACCGGTTTGCCTCAGTGGATAGAGCATTGGCCTGCGGACTGGAAAGTCCCAGGTTCGATTCCAGTCAAGGGCATGTAACCTGGTTGCAGGCACATCCCCAGTAGGGGGTGTGTAAGAGACAGCTGATGGATGTTTCTCTCTCATTGATGTTTCTAACTCTCTATCCCTCTCTCTTCCTCTCTGTAAAAAATCAATAAAATATATTTAAAAAAAAAAAAAAGACAACACACCAAGATGCAGATTTCACTATCTGGGTGACCTTGTGCTGGTGATGTAACTTTTCTGAAGTCATCACCAGAACAATTGGGATTCTAATAGTTACCTTGTGGGGTTTCAAAGATTACAAGCAGCAGGTGCTTGATACTTCATAATTACTTATTATTAGGCTGTTCTCACTCCTCACCTCTGTTCTTCAGTTTTTCACAAGGGTCTCAAAAGGTGGCCTGCATCCTTCACTTCAAAGCCCACTGTCTTAAGGAACCTGGGACACTTCCCACTGGCACTGTACTGTACACCTACACTCAAATTGTAAAGATAGACTCTTTGGTAGATATGGGCTATTTACTTATTCCTTTTGAGGGAGCTTCGATAGTTGCTGCCTTTTGAGGACGTTAGAGGTGAAAGTGTTCTTAGAAGCCATCTAGCAAAGTGGTTCTCATCACAGCCTCCCCTCAGACATGAATTCCAATGCAGCAAATCTTAAAGTGGAGAAAACTGTATAAGTATTAATGTTTTTCTTTCCCCCAAATTCCTGTGAAATATAGAAATATTACATAACTAGTAGCCCCGCCTTTGTAAAAAGACAACAATCTTGTTAAGAAAACTATTTGTTGCAACCCATAATTACCGAGGCACCATCTGTGACATCCAGTGTTCTTTGCATGAGCAGAGACATCCGGGCACATTTTAGGGTGTTTTTTTTTTTAGCACAGATGGGAAAGAGAAAAGGGTGTAACCAAGCAGAAGCATGGCATGAACTATCTGATTGGTTGCATATGCTATGCTGTTGAGAAATTTTTATTTAATAGCTATAGTAAATGCACTCATTTTCCTAGAAAACTTTATTTGCAATCTATATTCAGCTTTATATTCTCCCATTGACCCTGAACATCGCCTTCAGAATGATTCTTACAAAATACCTGCTTCCTCTTCCATTCTCAGGTAAAGCTTAAACCCCTGAACTTGGGATTTAAAACCTACATTTCAGTCCTTCCTGAGCCTCCAGATTTAGTTGTCAGGGTCAGCCCTCTCTAGCTGCTGTTGCCCAATGCCCATCCACCAAATGCATACTCTAGTGGCCCCCAAATATGTTGACCCAGGAGCTTTGCCTGGGATGTCTCTCCATATCCCGGTGGTTGGCAAACTCATTAGTCAACAGAGCAGCAAACTGCATCTCACAAGCCACATGTGGCTCTCAAGCCACAGTTTGCCAGCCACTGCCATAGCCCATCTCTCCTCTCAGGTTGTCAAAAATCACACTGCTTTTCCGAAGTAAGACACTTCATCCAGTAATTTCTCTCAGCTGCTCTCAATGCTTGTTCTTAAAAAAACATCTGTAGAGCTCCTAAACTGTTATAGCACTTAAAACAGTGTCTGTAAAAATAGCATGGCATTTCAGTTAACTGGGATATTTGTATTTGCTTAAATCAAGTCTGTTGAAGTATAATCTACTGTGAAACTGCTTTGTTGTAAGAATGTAGAATTCTGCCCTAACTGGTTTGGTTCAGTGGATAGACTGTAGGCCTGTAGACTGAAGAGTCCCAGGTTCGATTCTAGTCAAGGGCATGTACCTTGGTTGTGGGCACAGCAGGGGGTGTGCAGGAGGCAGCTGATTGATGTTTCTCATCGATGTTTCTAACTCTCTCCCTTCCTCTCTATAAAATAAATAAATAAAACATATTTTTTTTAAATGTAGAATTCTATACGATTTTTGTTAAAAATGTTCCATTGAAGTATAATTGACATACAACAAACTGTATATATTTAAAGTGTAAAATGGGATGAGATTGCAATATGTATAGATTAATGCAGCCACTACTGTAATTGAGATAACGAACACATCCGTAACCCCGAAGTTTCCTCATGTGCCTTTGTGAGTCCTCCCTCGCACTCCTCTGGAACCCTGACTAACAACAAGATTTAAAGGATGAGCAAAAGAAAAGGAATTAACCTATTGGGCAATTTAGAGTCTTTCATGAGATTGAGGGGTGCTCTGAAAAGTGGGAGGAGAACCCAGAAAAGTAAGGGCACAAAAGAAGTCAAAGGAGAAGAGAACTTCAAGCCATGCAAATGCTAAGAAAGGTCAAGTGAGATATAAACTAAAAATGAACCACCGAGACATCCCATGTTCATAAACACACTTAATATTAAGATGGCAAAATTCCCCCAACGGATCTACACATTCAATAGAATCTGCTAATGGGTATGAGGTTTCTTTGGGGATGGTGAAAATGTTTTAAAATTAATTACAGTGATGGCTGCTCAGCTGCAAATGTATTAAGAACCATTGAGTGGTACTAAAGAGAATGGTATGGTATATGAATAATATATTTTTAAAAGGGGTGTTTTTTTTAAAAAGCACCTCTGGATTTGCTCATTGGGAGTAATTAGCGACCTTAACGAGAGCAGTTTCCATAATGAAGGGAGTACTAGAAAGAGGGAAGCTTTAGAACTGTTATTCAGAGAGAAGGCGAGGGAGAGAGAATCTAGTAGAGAAAGAAATTGAAGTTATTAGATCAGAGCAGGTGTGAGGCAGGCGGGGGTGGCAGTGACTGTGAAGTTCTAGATCCCATTGAACTTGAGTGAGGGTCTATCTTTTCTCTGATTTAAAAAGGGAAAATTTTTCTCCCTAAAATCTGCTGAGGTCTGACCATTTCCTCCCTAAGATAAGGTGGTTGCTTTCTCCAAGAGTTTCCATCATTGACATCTTACCAACCAATTACTCCTCATTAGTCAGGATTTAGGTAAGGGAAAGGATCATACTGCAAAGAATATTATAGTCCCCAGTGATTATAATCTTTATTCTTTAATATCAAGAATATGGCTTTAAATCAAGAAGTAAAATGCCAGCATCTCTAAAAAATGTTGTATTTACCAGCCAAAAAATAGGACTAATGCCATCTACATGGAAGAATATAAAACTGCAGTTATTTTCAAATTGCTAAATAAATCTCACCCTCCCCTACTAATATCTGAGGCTAGATAACCATTTTGGAACTCTAGAACATACCAAGGATTATTCCAATTAACCTGTTCCCTAGAATTTATAACCATTTGGTTATGACCTTTTATCTGACCTCAATTTCTGGGTTCATTCTAGTCCAAGGTTTGAGTACTTCCACAGTATTTCTAAAAAATTTTGTGTTTTTTCTGAATGCTTAAACTCCGTCCCAGCTAAAATCTCTTGACAAGAAATCCTTCATGTTAATAAAGAATTGGTGGTGGAAACTGCATTAAAAGGATAGTGACGTGTCATTTTTATCAATTTTCCTATTTCTAAGCCATACATTATATCCTGATGGGTGCACTGGCTCTGGGACTGGATATGTAACAACAATTAGTACCATAGGGGACTCGTTCAGATGTGATACATTTGCAAAGGAAGGACTTCTAACCTCAGCAGCTATTCAGTGTGGGCAGCCTTCTTGCCATATCTCATTTTCATCAGCTGGAAGCTCAATGATGTTAATTTTGGTTGAACAATTTGGATATGGGCTGAATACCTTTTTAGCCATGATGGAAGACCATTGTTCACCTTCCTCCTATATGAATGTGGGCACAGAAGCCAGAACTGACGCAGTTCAGAAATAATTTTGTTACCAAGACGTATATAGCTCCTGACGCAGTGTTAGGTCATCATTCTGCCTTCAGCCATCCTGACTCACCCTTTGCACTGGCTTTCACATTGAATTAGCATAAAGCCAGGACAAAAATATCTCTGTGTCACCTTAGGTATACTGACTCATGTACTTTTTGTTGTGTGAATATTCCCTTACTATTCGCTTTTCCCAATGCATATGATATTCATTTTAAGTGATCGTAGCTATTTACAGGAAAAACACTGCCAAGTGACTTAAGAGAGTGGTTAGGAGCACATACTCAGGGGCCACCAGGCCTGTATTTACCTCTCAGCTCTGCCACCTGTAACTGTTTGACCTTGGGCCAGTGGCCTGACTGGTGCCTCATTTTTGTCACATGTAGAATGGAAGGAGCAGCACCTCCCAGGACTGCAGGGGGAATTAGATGAAATAATCACATCAAGTCCTTAGAACAGTGCCGGGTGCACACACCCCCTCAGTAAGTGTTAGCCAGTTATTAGCTCTTCTTTTAAATTAACTGAGAAAACGGTTCACATTGTAAAATGTCAATCTAAATACTAAGTACAGTACTAGGGCTGGAGGAAATTCTCATGAGCTTAAACCAGCACTCGCAAGCTCTGCAGAAGAAGGAAAGGTTAAATCCTAAAACTCAGGGTCAGGACTGTGGCTCCATCATGGCTGTACCACCAGCTGCTGTGCAACCCCGGACCCTGCTTCCTTCCTCTGCCTCTCGAAGACACTCTCCACGTATTCTCCAAAGTTACTTCCAGCCTCTAACAATCCATAATGCCTTGAATTCACATGGTCTTGTTCTGTCAGCTAGGCAGTACTATTTACACAAATCTGAAGAGAAAGGAATAAGCATCTATAAAACGGTTTTCATGTAGTTAAGAAATGAAAACTACATGGACAGATTCCAAAATCCAAAATGGAGTGTCCCTGACCCCTTGACACACGACCTTGAACAAACACTTTAAGAAGAGCTCCTCTAGCCGAAACCGGTTTGGCTCAGCGGTAGAGCGTCGGTCTGCGGACTGAGGGGTCACAGGTTCGATTCCGGTCAGGGGCATGTATGTTGGTTGCGGGCACATCCCCGGTGGGGGGTGTGCAAGAGGCAGCTGGTCGGTGTTTCTCTCTCATCGACGTTTCTAGCTCTCTATCTCTCTCCCTTCCTCTCTGTAAAAAATCAATAAAATATATATTTTTTTTAAAAAAAAAAAAGAAGAAGAAGAAGAGCTCCTCTATTCCAGTTGGGGGCCTGTCCAGGATTTACGAGGCACAAAACTGGGACCTGGCCTGACCTTCCGGGGCTGAGCACAGGTGGGACTCCTGGCCTGTGACCCCATCTCTAACCCTCATGTTCTGACACGAACAGTGTGACAGCCCAAAAATAGCTTCTCAGGAACAAAACCAACTTGGTGGTGCATTATTTCAAATAAAATTAAAATGATGACTTGATTTCTAAGAATACTGACTTCCGGAAGTGTTTTTATCTGAGCTCCCTGAAATAAGATCTCATGAAAAATAACAGAATGATGGTGTTTTACACACTGGTTTATTTTAAAGCATAATGTATAAGAAAGGTAGAGTCTCTCACAAAGTATCTGGTAAATACTTTAAAGAAATCTCTAATAAGAGTAAATGTATACACTTTTAGCCACAAAAGTGTAATTTTAAAGGCAAATTTCAGACCTCTTTAGCTACATGATAGCTAATGGCAAGCTTAAGAACAGTAAAAATGTGCATTAATAAAACTTTGAGGAAATTCATGAAAACATTTTATAAACATTATAAACATCCACTATATAATGTGGGAGAAGGCTTCATGATCTACTTACAAATGCTGAAATCCTGCTTTTGTAATATTACAAAGTTATTATACAAGTTTTAATTTACATTCTTGTTTAAACTCCCTCATGTCATCTTCACTAATATCAAGCACAGATTGGTATTACACATGTAAATAAACACACTACTTCCTTCCTTATGTAACGCCCATTGTAAAAATACACTTGGTCTCAGGAACAATCAGAGCGTAGCAAAGTGCTGCTTTAGCTGTTTAATTAAGTGCTGGGTGTCCACGTGATCTGGAAATGCGGCCTCAGACTTTCGAGCAGCAATATAGCTTCTCTGTAGATCTCCAATCTGCAAAAAGACCAGGATAAAACCACAGAATAAAACTTCCCAAAAAATGAGTACGGGATTCAAAACAAGACATACTAGTCCAAACTCAAGGGATTTCTAAGGGTAAATTGCTTGATTATGCTATTTGGAATTTAGAATTCTTTCACCTAGATAACAATTCTGACTTGAAAAAAGATGAAAAAAGGGAAATAAACAATTATATAAATGACTAGAGGCCCGTTGCAGAAAGATTCCTGCAAGAATAGGGCTTCCTGCAGCAGGAGTGAAGCTCCCTCCTCCACTGCCTCGCTTCCTCCCTTCTCTGCCGCTTCACTCCCTTCTGCAGAGCTTGGCTTCCTCCTCCACTATCTTCAGTCTTCGCTCTGTGCCTGCATATGCAAATTAATCACCATCTTTTTGGGGGTTAATTTGCATACTCACTCCTGATAGGCTGGTGGACATAGTGGAGGGATGGTCAATTTGCATGTTTCTCTTTTATTAGTGTAGATTTCCATGCCAATTACTGAATCCTTCTCAAACCCAGCAGTTCCTTAATGAGTATATTTTTAATGATTAAATGTCATATCTTAAAATGTAAAATAATTCTTCTGCAACCCATAATGGTATTAAGTTTAGGCAATATTTGGTGATAACGTTCTTTAAAGTGTATTACACTGTTCCTTAAGGGAAGACATATGTGTAAATAATAATTGTGTTTAAAAAATCATTTCTTTCAGGAAGTTATGGTTAGAATGCCCTTATTTATCTGTATTTTTTAAAAACCAAGTTGCTGTAAAAAGAGAATACCTTATCAGAGATTGTTGCAAAATTAAAATGCGGTTCATACAAGTGGGGTGCTAAAGATGATGCAGTTTGCAACAGCGCTCTTGCCTATGGAAAGAAAAGAAAAGAAAAACCAAAGGTATCTGAGCAGATGGTAGCACTATATTTATGATTTTTTTTTTTTTGTAAAGAATCTTTTAACCAGGATAGGACCTTAGTAAACATGATGCAATAAATACAGATGGCATTCCTTATGAAATACAACTTACTAATATACTAACTACTTATGTTTTCCAAAACTAGATTAATACTAAAATGTTTCAAAATATGAAAAAATAAGGGAACTGAAAACTTAGAATAGATTTAGTTATTTGAGAAACACTGTTCTTCTAAATGACAACTCAAAATATAATCCTCTCAATGCAAAAAATAATAATAAGTCTTGTTAATCCAGTATGTGTTGCTGTTGACTGAGTTAGTGGGCTCCTAATGATCTGTTCTCTAATACAACAAACACACCTAAATGCCACAGAAAATGTCAAAGCTCCACACTCTGTTCTGGGTGGCAGTGAGCAAACAGTTTATCATTCTGCTGCCAGTGCCTGAAGGTGTACTGGACACTGAGGTGCGAGATGGCCTTTCTAAAAAGGGGACGAAGCTGAGACCCCGGTGACAAAAAGAAAAATCCCTGCAAAATCGGCAAGAACTTTCCGAAGGTCCTAAAGTAAGGATAGTCCCTGCGTGTCTGCAGAGCAGCAAGGCAACTAACGTGCCCAGAAGCCAATGTGAAAGGTGTACAATGGTCCTCCCTCATCCACGGGGAAACGCTCCAAGACCCCCAGTGGATGGATGCCTGAAACCAGGGATAGTACCAAACCCTGTACATTCTATGTTTTTCTTATTCATTCATATTGATGATAGTTTAATTTATAAATTAGGCACAATAAGAGATTAACAACACTAGTAAGATAGAACTATGACAATATACATTATGTAAATGTTCTCTCTCTCTCTCTCTCTCTCTCTCTCTCATAACCAATCTGATAACTGAGACAGCTAAGTGACTGATGTGCAGTGACTGATGTGCAGCGTGGATAAACTAGACAGAGGGATGATTCCCGCCCTGGGCAGGATGGAGAGGGATCGCACTCAGGATGGTGCTCAATTTAAGATTCATAAGTTGTTGCCGAAACCAGTTTGGCTCAGTGGCTAGAACATCGGCCTGAGGACTGAAGGGTCCCGGGTTCGATTCCAGTCAAGGGCATGTACCTTGGTTGCGGGCACATCCCCATTGGGGGAGGGGGGGGGTGCAGGAGGCAGCTGATAGATGTTTCTCACTCATCGATGTTTCTAACTATCTCTCTCTCTTCCTCTCTGTAAAAAATTAAAAATAAAAAAAAATATATATATATATATATATATATATATATATATTTTTTTTTTTTTTTTTTTTTTTTTTTTTTAAAGACTCATAAGTTGTTATTCCTGGAATTTCCCATTTGACATTTTAGGACCATGGTTGAGCGCGAGTAGCTAAAACCAAAGAAAGCGAAGCCGTGGAAAGAGGAGACTGTGCATTTGGCAAAGGTGTGTCTGAGAGGGAGCCAGAGGCCACGTTCCATGGGCCTCCTAGGCCAAGGGTTCAGTCCAGGTTTTATTTCCGATGAGAAGAGAAAGCCGCTGAAGGATGCTCAGCGAAGTAGTAATAAAGTAACCTTGTTTGCTGTTTAAAAATCCCTGCGGCTGTCCTGAGGAAGACTTCTTAGAGGGCACACTCGCTTGCTGACTTGAAAACAGAAAGAGCAGCCAGGAGACTCTTGTATTGGTCCAGGCAGGAGGTGAGAGCAGGAGGGGGGGGGGGGGGGGGGGGGGGAGGAAGGTGGCCGGGTCCGGGACGAGGCTTGGAGGTCGGCCTGACAAGGGCTGGTGGACCCTGCTGGGGACATGGGTGGCAGGAGAGGCAGTCTGAACAAGAGGTTTCCAGGGTGCCCCCAGGACTCTGGCTTGAGCAGCTCCTGGGTGGGTGGGGACTGTAAAGGTGCAACATTCCCCTGAGACAGGGAACACTGGGGCTGCAGATCTGTCCTGATAAACCAGGTGCTAGTGACTCGTGCCAGGTCACATCACTAACGTGTGACAGGCTGGGATTCAAACCCAGCTCCCGGTTAAATGTCAGCCTGTGGAGGTGCTGCCGGGACAGCTTTTCCTGGGAGACAGTGGCCTGTCCGCTGTGCAGGGCAGGGCGCTGACCTGTTCCACATGGCCCTTCCGCATCTCCAGCACGGCCAGGTTGTTGTAGGCCTCGGCGTGGTGGTTGTTGTTGACCAGAGCCAGCCTGAAGCACTGGTGGGCCAGGCTCGTGTCTCCCACTCCCTGCAAAAGAGACACGCGTGTCCACACACCCCGACCCACACGCTTCCTCCCGCCACCTCCTCCGGTCTGAGCAAGAGTGCCGATCATGGGAGTCAAACGGGGAATTGTACGTGAGAGGATTTAACTCGGGAATATAAAGGGAGTGTGGTGACTCTTAGAAGTCTCTACATTGCCACCTAAGACTGTTGCCGAGCCCGGATTCACAATTCCTGAAAAGGCCTTCAGGCTGCACCACCTTTTCTACGACAGAAGTTGTGTGAGAGGAACGACATACCACA
Source organism: Pipistrellus kuhlii (assembly GCF_014108245.1). Classification (NCBI taxonomy): domain Eukaryota; kingdom Metazoa; phylum Chordata; class Mammalia; order Chiroptera; family Vespertilionidae; genus Pipistrellus; species Pipistrellus kuhlii. The sequence goes on from NW_023425404.1 coordinate 1,524,547, forward strand.
GCTATATGTCCCAGGTTGTACCAGACGTCAGCCGTCTCTTCTTCGTTCTCAGCCAGAGAAAGGGCACGTTCGAATGAGGTCAGGGTCATGTCGTACTGCTGGGCATAGAAGCAGCAGAGCCCCAGGTTGTTGAAGAGCTGGCAGTTATAAACCCCCATTTGCAGGAGGCGCCTGTGTGAGGCGAGAAGACATATTTTGGCGTCAGGCCAACTTTACAAATGTTCACACAGATGCATTTTTTACAAAGTTAGAAGTGAATTTATTTTATAATTTTAACACCCCCAAATAGAAGTAAAAAGTATTGCAGTCGATGAAAAAAAAAAATGTTAAAGCAAATACAGAAGCATGCCTTTTTTAATGGTACCCGTTATGGGAAATGTGTCCAGAGGCAAAGTCAGACAACTTATCTAAGTTTTTCCCCTCCAAAAAGCTTGGTTAGAGAATCAAAATAAGATAAAAATAGTCACGTAAAGTGAAACCCACACATTTTTGCGCCATAATGCTTTCGTACCCATAGGTCAGCTCCTAAACATCCTGATCTAATGTGAGGATGTTTAGCATTTACTTCCACGTTTTCAGCTGAGTTGGGTCCTGGTTTTGGCGATGAGTATTTTGTAGTTTAGCTGCATCTACCGACCAATGGGCTCCCACTGAGGAAGACAAGACCGCGACAGCTCAGGAAGCCCATTTGCTTCTAAGCATCATTAATCCCACAGGCAAAGGACAAGAGCTCAAATAAGCAGATGAAATCCAGCTCAGCTGCCCTGAGGAACCCATGGGGGCAGGAGAACAGACAGCATCGATATTATCGCTTATATGTATCTGGGAAGAACTCTTGCCAGTTACCACCTTTTATATTACCTAAGGGCTGAAGAGGAAATCGAAATTTAAAAATTCATCAGAAACAAGCTGCGGGATAAAATAAGTCTGTGGGGAAAAAAAAACAACAAAAAAAAAACAACAGAGAACAGAATTCATTTAGACTGAAAAGTTTTTTGGACAGAAGTTGACAATGCTTCACAGAACAGGGGATGCTGTTTCAGGACCCAATTGGGGCTCAGGACCTGGGGGCTGCTTCTCTTTGCAAATCTCACCCCCATCTCAGCTTCCAGGTTGTTACATACACAGAGAGGTATGAACGAAGGCAGAGATGGTGAGAGGAAGGTGCTTCCAGCAGCCATAGAACTGTTACTGATTAATGACAAAATGACTAATTTGTACAGTGCCAGAGGGTTAAACACACAAGTGATTATTGGGGTGTGTTTCTACAAGGTGCCAAATATCTGTGCGTTTCCAAATTTTTAGAGGTCACTTTTAATGCTCATAATACACCTGGGTGGCCAAAACCAGTTTGGCTCAGTGAATAGAGCGTCAGCCTGCAGACTGAAGGATCCCAGGTTTGATTCCGGTCAAGGGCATGTACCTTGGTTGGAGGCACATCCCCAGTAGGGGGTGTGCAGGAGGCAGCTGGTCGATGTTTCTCTCTCATCGATGTTTCTAGCTCTCGCTCTCTCCCTTCCTTTCTATAAAAAAATCAATAAAATATATTTAAAAAAAAACACAAAACATCTGGGTGTTGGGAGTTTCTAGTCTCATAAAGACATGGCTTATCCACTATTTCTCTACATTCCCTCTTTATTACTGTCTCACCAATATTCCACAGGAAAGGAGTCTCACAAACTGAAGGGAGAGCTCACCTGTAGAAGCGGAGAGCGACTTCTGGTTGATCAGAATAAAAGTGGTTGCTCCCAATGCATGCAATGGCCTCCATGTGAGTGTTGTCCTGTTTCAAAACTTCTTTGTAGTATTCAGAGGCTGATGAGATATTGTTCATTTCCTATTCGCCATCAAGACAGAAGACAATAATTTTAAAAATATATTTTTACTGATTTTTTTTTTACAGAGAGAAAGGGAGAGGGATAGAGAGCTAGAAACAACGATGAGAGAGAAACATCGATCAGCTGCCTCCTGGGACCCTTCAGTCTGCAGGCTGACACTCTATCCACTGAGCTAAACCAGTCAGGGCAGAAGAGCAATCACTGACTGATATTGCCAAGACATTACTTTCTGACTGGTTTACATTCTCTCATTCGGTAAATATTTATTAAGAACCTACCAAACTGTTCTAGGCCCTGGAGACACAATATAAACCAAAAAGATAAAGTTGCTATCCTTAAGGAGGCTGCATCCGGTAGAAGATCAACAAATGACCACACATGTGATGTGATGTCGGGCAAGGCCAGGGATGGAGAGAAAAACAGAGCAGGGTGAGGAGACGGGAGGGTGCTGATGCAGAAGGGCTGCGGAGGGGGTGCCGTGAGCACAGGCCTGGGTGGAGGGAGCGGCTGAGACCTGAGCACATTTGCTGTTCGTACAAAACATCTCTGCCGGCCCGTGCAGTGTAGGCTGCGGTGCTAGGACCAACTTCACTAGTGAACGCCAAAGTCATTGTCACTCAAGAGAAAAAGGACACGCTGGAAATCTTTGTGCCATAAACTATGCGCCAAGGGAAATGAATTCAAGGGGAATGCTGCATCCGACCAGCTCAGGTCTGTGCCTAGTCCTCATCGCCTTACGTGTGCATGGCACTGTCCCCATGAAGACCTTTCCTCTCGACATCTGCCTTCCTCTGAATGTGAAGTGAAATTCTCCTTTCCTCACAAACCTCCCCTGGGCACTCTTAACAGGATAGGTTCCTCCAACTCCTGGCCACCGCGAAGCAGGGCAAGGACGAAGGTAGCTGGTTAAAGGGCCTGCGCCCTATCACAGGCATGGCCCCAGTGACTATCACAGAGGCATGGAGGGAACTCTGACCAGCAACCACAGGCTAGAGGTGCCCGTGTTCTCTATGTCTCTCTGCCAGCACTTCCTGCCTAAGGAAGACCGGCAGAAGGACTGGGATGTGAGAAGGCAGAGCAGGAAGGTGCAAGAGCATCAGGATCGCGACCCTATGCACGAATGCCACTGGGTTCACAGCCCAGTTTATTTCCCCTCCTCCCCAAGCTTCTTGGTCAAAATTCTGTTCAATGTGGAGTCACACACGTAGAGATACAGAGATAGAGAATTTTTATGGAATGATCAAAGTTCTCTATTTACATGTCTATCAAAACTATATTTCAAAAAGAAAAACCACCTTTCCATATAATTCAAAAATACTACTGTTTTTCTTTTTTTAAAGTGATGCATGTTCGTTACAAAAAATCTGGAAAATACTGAAACTGTAAAACCAAAAATAAAAATCATTCATATACTACTCCCCAGATATAGAAACGATTAATATTTTCCACTTTTTTTTAACAAAATAATTTTTACAATATCGTAACTAGCATTTCAGGGCATTTAAAAGAGAACAGAGGTGCTTCTATTAAATACTATATTGGAAGTCCTAAACAATAAGATATTTTTTAGATTGGTAGAATAATTGAAGAAATGAAACTATTTGTAGCTGATGATTATTTTATTACTTAGAAATTTTAAGAGAAACTGTGGATAATGAATTAAAATTTAAAGAGTATTTAGCCAGGTTGCTAGTATCAAATCTACTTTTAAAAATTAATGCATTCCTACTAACCAGAAATAATCAAACAGAAAATACAATAGAAAAAAAGGATCCCATTCATAGTTATACGCAGGAATACATCTGTGCAGAAAAAGTTAACTATCAATAGCAGGTCTGAGACTGTTATTCCTAGAAAGGCTGGCTTACAAGGTTGGCCCCTGGGCAGCATCTCAGAACTTTGCTAGTTCCCTACACTGATATAAAACTTTCCCAAATGATAAGAGCGGCTCACCTCACTTACACTGTGCAAGCAATGTCATTTTTGCTGAACAGTGCTTGACTTTTGGGAGTCTGGGATTTGGGTACGTGATAGGCAGAGGGTGCCTATATGACCAGCCCCTAGTAATAACCTTGTGCACCAAGTCTCCAATGTGCTTCCCTGATAGACACTGCTTGGCACACGTGGTCATAGCCTGTGGCTGAAAGAATGAGGTGTGTCCTGGGTGAGTCCACAGGGGGAGGACTTTTGGAAGCTCATGCCTGCTTTCCTCTGAACTCTGCCCCAGGTGCCTCTACCCTTTGCTTTAGGTCTTTCTAATAAATCGCCCAACTTCAGGGTGGTTTGGGAGACCCCCAACAAAACATCTTTAAGAGATAATTACAAAGTATGTGCTGTAAAATAAAAGAGATCAAAATGAAAGGAGACATATTGAGAGTGGGGGAGAGGCAGCCCACCCCACCCCCTCACTCTTGTATTCAACTCAAGTCCAATCACTATCCCTGCAGTTATTTTTAATGGTTCTTGACAGGTCAGTCCTAAAATCAATATGGGAGAGCAAAGGGCCAAGAATAACCAATTGTGAAGAACAGGTCTGGGGAATTATTGTAAAGCTTAAGTAATTAAGCAGCAGGAAGGATATCTCAATGGGACTTTTCATGGAATTTGACAACATGACTGCTAAAATTTATAAAAAGTAAGCAAAGTCCTGATAATGATGAACAAAGTGCCCTACTAAATCGCAAGTTTTATAAAACCACAGTAATTAAGATGGTATAATATTGGCATAAGGTTAGACAAACAGACCAACAGAACGAAATAGAAGGCCCCAAATCATGTCTACCCTACATAGAAAAAAAATTATAGTGGCATTAGAGACCTTAGGAAAAGGTCCATAAATGTACAATAAATGTACTGGGACAACTAGCAAGCTATAGAAACTAATTTAAATCCCTATTTCATACCATTCTCCATACATTTATGTATGTTTGAAATATTGCTTAAGAAAAAGTCAGCTTTACTAAATGCATCCACTAAAATCTCTTACTCTGTTGATAAACTACAGGCCAGCAGTCCTGGTTTTATGAATTGTTCTCCTTGCTAGGACCCCACAGGACAATGGGCTTACTTAAGAAGCATATAACCTCAAGTTTACATCAACTTTTTGAATACTATGAACTTCACCTCGTAGATCCTGGCAATTCCACAAAGTAGGGCTACTTCTCCTGGAAACTTTTCTAAGCCTTGTTTGAAAAGGTTTAAAGCAGTCACAGGTTGATCCAATGAGGTGTAAACCTGAAACCAAGATACATTTCAGTAAAAGTACAGTTCTTAAAATAATATAGTATTTGTTATGACAATTTGTTACATAATTACTTAGTAACAAATTATCTCCTATATATTATAGTAAAAACTGTGTAGGATTTCCAATAATGATGTTATCATTTTACCTCCACAGGTTGTATATGAAGCATTCACTCATTTATTCCTTCAATGAATAAATGAGCAAATGCTTATTGTCACAAAGGCTGAGCAGTGAGTAGACAAGGATCAAGGGAAACACTTTTTAGCACAGAAGACATGACTATGTCTACAGGTTGGCCAAAAGAATCAATTGTGAGACTAAAGTTGAAGACACAGGAGAAAGTCGGGAACAGGCGCTGAGAAAGAGCAGCAGGGAGAGCTTGTGGACACGGTGGTTTTGGAAAAGGACCCTCAGGCTTACATGCATGCATATTAGCATAACCAATGGACACAGACAGCAGCGAGTGAGGGCATGAACAAGGGGTGGCGGGGGGTGGACAATAAGGGAAATAAGCACACATATGTAATACCTTAATAATTTAAAAAAAAAATAGAGGGGAAACAGATTTGTGAAGAGTGTGGTCAAAATGTTGAAAGAATTGGCACTTGATGGCTTTCACTTAATTAGCAATCAGGATATTAGCATGAATAACCCACATATTTAAAAGAAATCTCTAAATTAGAGAATTATTTTGTGAATAGAAACATAAGATTCGGGCTTTTTTTCTTCATGACCATGGGTCCTCCATTTCTTCCTCCAAAGATAGTTTGTGCTTTGAAGAGGCCCAAGTAGATACACAGAAAACTGTTCACAGTGTTTATTACCAAAATATAAGACTAGAGAGAAAGTATGGGTGAAATTTTTTCAACTTTTACCTTATATATTTTTTAAACTTCTTTTTAAAATATAATGAATTATATAATTTAATATGCTAAATAATATAAAATATTGAATAATTATTTTTAAATTAACCATCTAGAATTATAATAATTCTGTTCCTAAAATCTGCTGATCCCTATCAGCTAACAATCATTCTTTCATATATTTAAAAAATAATTAAATTTTACCTCTATACAGTCATGTAGACAATGGATTTAAACAAATTAATTTATGGAAAAATAAGTCAGACCAGATAGTTAACAATAGTTAAAATTAAAAGTACATTTCTTAACCACATGGTGAGTGGTTATCAACAAGATAGTATGATCTGAATTTTAATTTCAAGCTGTCAGAAAAATTTGTCTACTGTGAGTCTTAGAAACTTCTTTAAGAGTTGAAGTTTATTATATAAGATGCAGTAGGTTTAGGTACCAAACAGTTCAAACGTGTTTGGAACCACTGTACATGCACTAAGATGAGCACACTAAGTTCATAACACAGCTTTCATTTGCTTTTTCAGTATGCTAACGTTTAATGCCTATTTACGAGGGGTAGCACCATCATGTATATCTCATCTTCTTTTCAACCTCCTTCACCACACTTTTCAACTGAAAAAATTCTTAAGAGGATTCAGCACGGTGACATCATAACCACCAATTCATCAAATGTTTCATTCAAAGTAGCCTTGGTGAGGGTCAAGAAGTAACTTTACCCCAATCCTGAGATTCTAGGTGTGCCCTCACTTCCGCCGTGGCTGTGGGTGGGACCATGAGGCAGTGGGTAGGCTCCAGAATCAGAAAGCTCTGGGCCTGCATGCTGGCTCTAACAGCCAGGTGACCCCGAAATCTCACTGACCCTCCCAGACTTCCTTTTCCTTCAGAGCACAAAGGAAATACTGAAACCTGCCTTGTGGAGTTGCTCTAAGGGTTAAATTAAATGCCTATGGAACAGACCAGATACAATTCCTTACACTGAGTAGGTGGCCCACACGTGGGAAATATTGTTTTTGTTATTACAGCAGAGCCAGGAAGTAAAGGACCTATATTAGAACCGCCCCTGCTCTGCACAGTCTGCTTGGGTGGGACACAGTGTGTTGTTAAAAAAAAAAAAAAAAAAAAAGGAGGGGAGGTGAGGGCCTCTATGGAGCCTGCACCCATAGGGATGGTAAGCTCGTGATATTTTCTTCTGCTCTAATGGGCAATCTTTCAAAGGGGTTTTCTTATTATCCATCAATTTCTCCTGAAATGGTTCTTCTCTATGTGGTCTCACATTTTCCCTTGCTAAAAAGAAAAATAAGTTAAGTCTGAAGACACTAGCTTGGCAAAATATTCCTGAAGAAACTAGCAACTCTCCCCAGGTGCTGGCAGAATGTGCACAGTTCTGAGGAGGCAGATTCCACTCAGATGAGGAACACTTACTTTTGCCAGGTAGAGAAATGTATCTACCATTTCCTGCTGCTTCAGCGCCGATTTAAACTGCTTTTCTGCTTCACGATACATTCCTAACCTAAGAAAAGCCATTAAAAAATTAGGCATGCTCCTTAAAAATAAATACTCTACTACGCACTCATACCCCAAGGATATGGATAGAGACAAATTACATCTATAAGAGTAAGCACGTAAAAAGAAGGTAATGCCCACACACACACATATTAATATTAACATGTAGTTTATATAGTTTAGTAAAACACAGTCTAGTTCCTTTATTTACTGTCTATCTAATCCTCAAACGCTGTGCAGAGTCTGCTGCAGTCTGGGCACAGCAGGACCGACAGCTGCTGGTGAGCCCGGTCAGACGGGTTCTGGGCCCAGAGAGCTTATGATCCGCAGGACCATGGCAAGCGACCTGGATAAATGCTTAGAGTCTCTGTTTTACTGGAAGAACTAAAGGGTGCCGTTTCTTAGAAAACAGCATTTCCTCTGAGGCAAAAATCCCAATTTTAAAACCATTTTGAAACAATTTTGATGTAAGGAGTAATTGCCACTTGAGTTGATAGCTATACCATTTTGTTATTCTAGAAACATTTTCTTTTCCTGTTTTTGGTGTCCAATGTTGACTGTCCTAGCCTACCACTGGGAGATTTGTTCCTTGCCTAACTGTAACTGTCCTGGTATCAGACCCACCTCTTCTACCCAGGAAACATTTTGTTACCACTAACTCAATCATTACAGCATACTCAGCCTGTCTTTAATAGGTTTGTTGGCCTTTCTTATAACTACTCCTCCCCTCTACCGCCCCCTCCCCCGACTTCTAAGAGCTCCTTAGGCACTTTAATATTATTTAATATAATTTTATTTTGTAAGATAAAGTCAGAACAACACACAATATGTTCCACTGTGCTACTTTCACTTAAAGGCTAGAAAAAATAGCTCTGATCTCTTTCCTAACCTAAGCCTCAAGCATTGGCTCTACCCCAATAGCTATTGGAAGACACAGGATTAAAGTGGTGAAAAGTGAACCCCCCAAAAACTGGCCTAAAGTTAGAGGATATATGATATAACAGAAGCCCCCACCTTCTCAAAGATTTCACAACTTTTACAAGGAGTAGTTATAAAATTTTACCAAAGACACTAAAAGTTCTGGAAAACAGCATATTTATGTGCATAACTTGAACTAAACGTGCAAGTCTGAAACACGCCGCTGAAGTTCATCACTGACTTCCATGAACACCTCATTATTCATGAGAGTCTATGTATTTTTATTTTTAATTTACTTTTATTTATTTTATATTTTATTGATTTTTTTTTTTTCTTCAGAAAGGAAGGGAGAGGGATAGAGAGTTAGAAAGATCAAGAGCCGAAACCGGTTTGGCTTAATGGATAGAGCGTCGGCTTGGGGACTGAAGGGTCCTGGGTTCGATTCCGGTCAAGGGCATGTACCTTGGTTGCGGGCATATCCCCAGTAGGAGGTGTGCAAGAGGCAGCTGATCGATGATTCTCTCTCATCGATGTTTCTAGCTCTCTATCTCTCTCCCTTCCTCTCTGTACAAAATCAATGAAATATATTAAAAGAAAGAAAGAAAGGAAGGAAGGAAGGAAGGAAGGAAGGAAGGAAGGAAGGAAGGAAGGAAGGAAGGAAGGAAGGAAGGAAGAAAGAAACATCAATGAGAGAGAAACATCGATCAGCACCCTCCTGCACACCTCCTATTGATGTGTCCGCAACCAAGGTACATGCCCTTGACCAGAATCGAACCTGGGACCTATCAGTCCACAGGCCAACGCTCTATCCACTGAGCCAACTGGTTAGGGTGGGTCTGTATATTTTTATTTAGTAAATTGTCTCTTTCCAAAAATGATTGAAAAGGGATTACAGCAAAAAGACACATATAAACAAAAATATGAAAACAGAATTATCTTTTAAAAAAAAAACCAAAACACACACTCAAGGAGATGGAAAGATAAACCAATTAAAAACCAAAGCAATCAGAGATACTGAAATACCCAGAAACCAAAGAAAAGGAAGTCTTTTATTACTGCACCCTTAAGAGCTCATTTCTCCTAGTACTAGCAAAAGGAATGTACGTCCTGGGTTCGTGTGCAAAGGAAATGGGTGGGCCATGTACACAGCAAGTATAATGAAAACATCAGTCATATTCATGAACACAGGCCAATATCAGAGTCAGAGTCCAGAGATAGGTAATCCCCACCAACTGCCAACGTTTTCTCTGTCATTTAATTCAATAATCATCAAGCACCAACTGCATGCTCAGTTCCTGATGGCAAGAAGACACAAAAGTGAAGATAACAACCATGTCCCAAAGGCACCAATAAAGGCTGAAATAAAATATGCTCACAGGTAAACTTGGTTTCGTGGCAATGAGAACAAAAGATGCCTGGAGAGCTCAGAGGAGGAGTGAACCAAGGTAGTTTCAGGCAGGAAGCAACAGAACAAGATTTTGCCCGACAAGGTGAGGTGGGGGTGAGGGGACATTTCAGACAGAAGCAAACTGTCAGAATAAGCGCACAGACGAGCGAGTGCAGAGCATGGTGGGGGGATGCCAAGTTGTCCTGGCTTAGCTGAAAACGTGGACACAGTGAGGAATGGGAGAAGTGAGAGATGCGGGCAAACATGCAGCCTAAGACAAGACCTGGGGTACCACCCCTAAAACCCAGACTTCATTCTAAAGGTAATGCATGTTAGCCAAAGCAGCCAACAAGAGCTGTGCTTCACAACAGTACATCGACAGTAGGAAAGACTACTTGAGGCCAAAAAAAAAAAAAAAAGAAAAAAAAGAAAAAAATAGAAGTAGACCATTCGGGCAAGAAGCTCTTGTAATAATTCAAACAAATGACACTAAATGCCAGAATGAGGGCATGGGTGGGACTGTGTAGTAAGGGAGCAATTGTGAAAGCTACTGCAGAAGAAGGACCAGAAAAACTAACTGGTCAGGAGCAGAAAGACGGAAGTCGGTTTGGGGCTCCATCGCCTGGGAGTCCATCCTTGGCCTCCCTAGTGGGAATTAGCTTTCTCTAGTTCCCTCTGCCCCTGCGCCTGCTTCCATCACAGTGGGAACCGGACTTTCTGTAGTCTACTGTCCTCTCTCCCCACTGGCCTGTAAGAAACTATCATTTAAAGGAAGAAGCTCCCTAATGAGAGGAAATGAATGAGTGAATGTTATATCCATAATAAAGATGAGAACCTATTAAGGAACAGAGAACGGTAGTATGAAAAAGTACACTCATTTAAATGCCATCCTAAATGGATGGCAGAAGGAATCTGAGTTGTGCTTATCTTTAATTATTAAAGATTTCTGAAAGTCTTGCTCAGACACTCAAGATTTCAAGCTTGTTTCAGAAACTATATTCATGAGTTTAATGTTACAATGATCTAAAATTACCTTTTAACAGAAAAGATTCCTCAACCCAACAAAAGGAAAAAATACTTTAGAGTTCTACGTGAAATATCTAAACAGACAGTAGTCTTAAAAGAAAAGGCATCTCTTTGCTTCTTTTTATATAGTTCCTTTTCCTCACAGTGTCTGCCTGAAAACTAAAGAACTGAGGAATGGTCACAGTAATCAGTTTACCTTGTTTCATGCACCAGGCCTCTAGTGTGTGTGTGTGTGTGTGTGTGTGTGTGTGTGTGTGTGTGTGTGTGTGTGCACTAGAGGCCTGGTGCATGAAATCTATGCACTCAGGGTGGGGGGGCAGGTCTCTCAGTCCAGCCTGTGCCCTCTCACAGTCCAGGAGCCCTCAGGGGATGTCCAACTGATGTCTTAGGCCCGCTCCCTGCTCAGGGAATGTCCAATTGATGGTTTAGGCTCAATCCCCACCACAGGGAGCCATCAATTGGACATCCTTAGTGCTGCTGTAGAGGCAGGAGAGGCTCCCACCACCGCTGCTGCACTCGCCAGCAGTGAGCCTGACTCAGGGCTTCTGGCTGAGCAGCACTCCTCCTGTGGGAGTGCACTGACCACCAAGGGGCAGCTCTTGCATTGAGCATCTGCCTCCTGGTGGTCAGTGCGCATCATACCAACCAGTTATTCCGCTGTTTGGTGGATTTGCATATTAGCCTTTTATTATATAAGATGTTTATTTCAGAGAGGAAGTGAGAGGGAGAGATAGAAACATCCATGAGAGAATCATTAATCAGCTGCCTCCTACAAACCCTACACTGGGGGATTGAGCCGCAACCTGGGCAGTGATCTGATCGGGGATAGAATGGTTGATCTCTTGGTTCATAGGTCGATGCTCAAACACCGAGTCATCCCTGCTGGGCTAAAATTATTATATTCTAAAGGTGTCAGTTCTTTGTGCCACCCTGTGATTGCTCAGTCAATGCTTTCTCAAGTAAGCCAAAGATATTTCTTCATGAGAAAAATCTTTCTCCCACTCCCAACCCCCAAAATGATCAGGTTTGAGACTCTAAAATATGTTGCTACTCCTAAGCCCTTCCCAAACAATCCAGATTTTACCTGTAGTAACACTTTCCAATCTGCACTTTCCACCACCAGTCCTTGTACTGAGAATGCTCTGTGGAAAGGGCAGCCAGATCCAAGGCCTTGGGAAACAAGTCGTTTTAGGTTAGGATTTTCTCTTCTAACAATAAACAGAAACAATAAATAATGAAATCAACCATATAATTTGCATCAATCAAAGCATGCATTAGAAATCAGACAGCAACTCAAGTTGCTCCTGTTTCCAGATGGCCCCAGGAATTTTCCCCAAATAATCAGTTCCAGACCAGAGGGCTGACAGCAGATGACAAGTAAACACTGCTTAAAGGGAAGCAGATGTACAACATATTTGAATACAATTTTAATATACAAGGCACAAAAGTGGTATTTTAAAAATCCATACATTTTCACCCTCTCCCCACCATTTATCGACTGTCTAATGATCCAAATCACCTCCTAATTCAGTGTCAGTCAAGCCTGCAGGGTGTTAACCTGGTCCAACCGCAGGCTCCACTTAATAGAGACACAGAGAAACAGAAAAAAATCAAGGAAGCAGGTAGAAAAGGGTTTAGAAAACAGGATCATGAAGAAGCTGGGGTACTTGGGTAATGATCATCTTCAAAAATCTTCATTCCATATTCTGATATCACTTCACATTCCAATACCTCTAAAGGTCAGACTTTCCTTTGCTACAGACTAAAAAACATCCCCTTAGTTGCTTTCATATTTAACATGTGTTTCTCCCATCTCTCTTGTGTCTTTTATCATAGTTTGTTCTTTCTAGTGTTTAAGATCTGGCAAAACAAAACAAAAAGCAAAAAAACAAACGACTAAACAGGAATGAGAATTTTACATAGAGGAAGTGGAAACCTTTTGGATAAGAGAAAAGCAAATCAATCTTTTCACAGATTTGCAGCTCATAGAAAATTTGAAGCTCATGCAAATATTTAGTGAATAAAAACTCAGGTTATTAGTTAAAAGAGAATTCTGAAAGTAATACTTATTGTTCTTTCTCTCAAGGTTGAAAAACTTATTCTTTAAACAGTGTTAGTATAAGGATGGCCAACACTTCAGTTAAAGGAACTTCAATTTTCAGTTCTATTATCTCAGAATATATCCCATATTATTGTCCATTTCTTAATATTAACCTTTTTCTAAAATAAATGCCAGAAATAAATGCTCTCCTACTATAAAACTAATAACATTTTTTTGTTTCCTATCTTCTCTTGCTCCAGGAAAAACTTTTAAATAAATATGCAAATTATTTTTTTTAAAGTGGTGTCCCTATGCTGGGGTTATAATAGACTTGAAAAATCAACACCTCTACTTGAAAGCTATAGATATTAAAAAACACGATACATATAACTTTTATATGCTTATTTTTCTTTTTTCCCCCAAATCAGAAATAAAAATGGAAGCAAAAAATGATGGAAAAAGTGTACCTTCAATTAGCATTATCCCTGGAAATAGTAGAAAAACATATTTTCATTCAGCTAAATTCAGGGGTATAAATATCTGCATATATTAATTTTAACTTAATCTTTATAAAGATCTCTTCCAGCAAATAGATCAGATTCACTCTCATGTTTAATCTAATGACTTCTGTCTTCATAAGGATGTCATTCTAACTTTTTTATATTTTTTAACTTTCCAAGACTAGACTTGGTGCTTATTCCAGGCTACTGATTTTGCTCTCACATACGGCCCTGAAACACATCCTCCTAAGTAGGATCCCCATGTTTGTGCTAACCCAATTAAGAAAATTAATATGAATTATTGATATAGAATAAAAATATACATTTAAATGATCATTCTTCATATGAAGTCTGAGGCTGTACTAGACAAAACCATTGGCGACAATTTCAAAAGGGCCCCAAGTTCCCTGAAGACAGGCACCCCTTCTTATACAGCTCTCCGGCTCTGATATGCTGCCGTGCTAAGTAAGAGACACTGAAGAATTATCTATTGATTTAATTAATTCAATTCTTTATTTCTAATTTATGTTGAAAATAACTTAAGCACCAAACAAAATTATCATAGTAATAAGATCCTTATTAAAATTTAAAAATTTTAAGTGGTAACAAAATCTATATTATTTCTTTAAAGTCCCAATTTTTAAAAAAATATATTTTATTGATTTTTCACAGAGAGGAGGGGAGAGGGATAGAGAGCTAGAAACATCGATAAGAGAGAAACATCGACCAGCTGCCTCCTACACACCCCCTACCCCCTACCAGGGATGTGCCCGCAACCAAGGTACATGCCCTTGACCAGAATCGAACCTGGGACCTTTCAATCTACAGGCCGACATTTTATCCACTGAGCTAAACCAGTTTCGGCTAAAGTCCCAATTTTTTTATTTTTTTAAATTACAGTTTACATTCTATATTATTTTGCCTTAGTTTCAGGTATAGCATAGTGGTTAGACAGTCATATGTACTTTACAAAGTGCTCCTTCAATGTTTCCAGTACCCACCTGGCACCATATATAGTTATTGCAATATCATTGACTATTCCCTATGCTGTACTTTGCATCCCCATGACTATTTTGTAATACCAATTTGTACTACTCAAATCCTTCAACTTTTTCACCCAGTCCCTCAAACTCCTCCCCTCTGGCAATCTTCATTCTAAAGTTCCAATTTTTAAAAATAAATGACTATATATATTTAAGGGCCTTTAAATAATTTAACCAACACAGAATCTCAATATTAAAGGCTCAAAAGATCATAAATAAAAACCGTAAATGCATAGAAGTCCATAAGCAGAGTCTTCAGCGATCTACACATCATAACGTTTGTGAAAATGTCCAAGTGAGCACCCCAATTGCTTTCCTAATAGGGCTCCTACTCTAACGTTAAAAAAAAAGAGTTGTCTTTCCACTATTGTTATAGTTGTGACAACTTCAGGATGATGAAATTAAAGAACATTTGAAATAAAGACGCCTCAGTCACCAGCTTTATTTTGTCAGTGCTGTCAAATTGCCCCAAAAAGAGAGAGGAAGGGGAGATGTTAAAAACCCCAAGGCAGAAAAAAACAGTTTCCATAGGACAACTTTTCTTTTCCTTAACATTGAAACATCACTTCATAATATTCTCTAAAGTTATCCACAGTGTTCTCCATATCTGTCTATAGACAAATGCAGAATCACCAACCCACATGCCATTTTAGATTTGTTACTATTGGCTTTCCCCACAAATGGAAAAAGTATTAAGAATTCAAAGACAGTGCTGAAACCGGTTTAGCTCAGCGGTAGAGCGTCGGTCTGCGAACTGAAAGGTCCCAGGTTCGATTCCGGTCAAGGGCATGTACATTGGTTGCAGGCACTTCCCCGGTAGGGGGTGTGCAAGAGGCAGCTGGTCGATGTTTCTCTCTCATCGACGTTTCTAGCTCTCTATCTCTCTCCCTTCCTCTCTGTAAGAAAAATCAATAAAATATATTTTTAAAAAAAACAGGATAAGAAAAAGAATTCAAAGATAGAAATATAGTTTCCCATAGAAGAGCAACTTGATTTTTCTTGACATTTAAATACCATTTTACAGTACTTATTTAATATTCTTTAAATTTGTGTGAAATAATTTATTTACAAAGAAATTTGGAGGCCACCCAAGTAACCAGTATAAAAGCACCTCTGATTTCTTCAGCATGTTGAAAACAGAATTCCCTTTTTCCCCCAGCCAAGTTGCAAAACATTCATTTAAAAAAAAAAAAAGAATGCTTCTAGTTCGTTATCTAAATTCTTCTTCCATTCAGAAAATAACGTTTGTGGGAAAAATAATTTTAGCCCTAGCTTGTTCAGCTCAGAGGGTAGAGCGCCAGCCTGCGGACTGAAGGGTCCCCGGATCAATTCCAGTCAAGGACACATACCCGGGTTGCAGGCTCGATCCCCAGATGGGGGTGTGCAGGAGGCAACAGATCAATGATTCTCTCTCATCATTGATGTTTCTATCTCTCCCTTTCCCTTGCTCTCTGAAATCAATAAAAATATTTTTTAAAAATAAAAATAAAGTAATATTTTAATGGAACAATCTGATCCAGAACAGAATTATGATGTGGCGAGCCCATACCAGTGAAAAAGAGATAAAGGGATTCTGTCTTTCTCAGTATTCCTAGCACACATAATAGTACCAATGCATAGGCACTCAATAATTACTGGTTCAAGGAAAAGCCCAATCAAGTAACAAATCGATAAGTAAAATAATGAATAAAAGGGAAAACAGAGGAACCAATTATTTGCGGTTTTAATAAAAAAAAATTGTTTAATTTCACGTTCTATAGAGTAATGTATAATATATGTATTGGAGGTTAGCAGAGGAAAAGTCCAACCAGAGGGTTTGAAAATATTAGTAATTCTCCAATCTTTAATAATTCTATCTGTTTATAAGAAAGGTAGGAAACAGAACATTTCAGAATTTAAATCCCTAAAGTCAGAAAACTCAAAATAAAAGTAAAAAGCATGAATTCAAAACTTACAGTCTTAACATCATTTTCATGATGAAAGATATACTCAAACAAAGCCTACAAAGAAAAAAATGCCAAAAATACATTAGATTTTATTTTAACAAAAGCACTCTATTATTATATCAAAACTCAGACAGTTGTGACAACAGCTAGATTGAACCAGAATAAGAATGTACTCGAAAGTGCCTGGGATTTATAAATAATGTGTCAATCCATCATTTGTCACAATTACCCATTTCAAAATATGGCTATTTACAACTAATTCCTGTCTTTACAGAGTACAAACTGGAAAGCTCAAATGACTGAATATTTTTTCACATTGTACATACTAGAAAGAGACAGAAATGGGGGGGGGGGGGAAGACACTAGGACTGCCAAAAATGACAGATTCACCCCATTTTTAACACATTTTATGTATATTATACAGTGATTATGATATTAATAACAATACTTTAGACATAGGAAAATCTGAACTTTCTTCTAAAACAGAGTAGAGCTTAAGGGTAAAGTGGGGAAGGGGGAGTTGCTTATTATTCAGATGACTCTAATGGACAACCAGGGCTGAGAGCCATTATTTTAATCCTTCAGCCAACTCATGCGGATAAATAAGCATTTGCTGGATTATCTGTTGGTAGGACTGCATCTGTCCACAATAACATTATTTGCACTTGCACAGAGGCTGATACCCCTGGAAGATATCAAGGTTCTTAACAGAGAAGACTTGGAAACAACAACAAAAAATCAGGCCAAGGTCTTTCTTTAAAAAACTATACGTAACCTTCCATTTGTTCTGTTATACAGAAAAAGGGGAAAAAAAGAAAAGAAGTTCAGAATGCAGTTTGGTGTTACCCCTGCCATGAAAAAGATGAGACAGTGCCAGGGAGGCGAGTCACACAGGCACCCCAAGCAATATGCCAACATTAGAAGTGGGTTCTGAGGAGCCAAGCAAGTTGGGGACCAAAGACAGAAAAACCTGGCATCACTTCTGCAACCCACTAAAAAAGTACAAAATCTAGTTCAGTCTAAATCGAGTAACACAGACAGGTCTGTCCTGGAGGCATCAGAAGTTAACTGTGGGAAATGCCTTCACTGATGAACTTCCTGGTTAGGACACAGCACCTCCAGTAAAGGGCTGAAAAGGCAGGGAACCGGGTATTCCATACAGACTGCTTTTAGCACTCCACTCTCACAGAGAAATGAGAGAACTGAGAAAAGCTTCATGATTCTGCTGAATGAAGCTGACGGGGCTGCTGTCAAATAAGAATTTAGGAAAAGTATCATCAGCACTACTCTCATCTGAGTCCCTTTCTACCTTCTAGCATTTCTCTTCCTGATTTAAACTCCAAGTCTGTATAGCTCGTATCCACTTCGGTTTTCTGGAGTGTGTGATATTTAGCAAATATGTTCAATGCCACTGGAACTGAGATTAGGAATGAGCTCAGGACTCATGTTCAGAATTCACAGAGATTACAGTTAAAAACCTGAGTTAGGCTTAAACCAGTTTCCAGAAGAAAAGGGCTCCTCGTTCTGAATTATTCCACGCTACCTTCAAGTATTTTTATACTGGAAAGGTCATGGACTCTCTCCCTCGCCCTCTCCCTCTCTCTCTCTCTGTCTCTCTCAATCCCTCCCTCCTTCTCTCCGACTTTAATTTAAAGGAGCATTTAATCTTTGAGTAGTTAGAATGACTAATGTACTTGGCTTGCCACTGTCTGGTTTGAGTAATCCTTATTGAGATGCCTGATTAAATACTAATTAGAAGGAGTACATGTTTTTTATCTTCTCTTTGACAGTCCTGAAATCCTCAAGGATAGAAAATTCTTTTTCTGAGAATCGGCCAAGCTGAAAGAGGAAAAAAAAAAAAAAATACGCACACATACAGATGACCTCCTTAGCTTCACTCCCTGCAGATGCTGCTGTGTATCTGCTTGCCTTGCTCCAAATTACTGTTCTTTATAAGGAAGAAAAGAATTTCCTAGAATAATGGTACACTGTATATGCTATCTCTCTGACTGACTTTAACTCCAGACCAAGAGGAATTTTACAAATATAGCAATTAAACATGTATCCATTTTAATAAAAACATGGCCTTTCCTGCACAGATTTGTATCCATTTCCTACAATGTTATTACAATAATACTTCTAATATAACTTCCTAACATAATTTTAAGTACATACCTTTGCCAGTTTAGGTTTCTGGGCATACTTTGTTAAATTCAGCCTAGATAAATTTATAAAAGGTCCATCCGGACTCGTCAGCATGGAAGCCTATGGAGAAAATGATAAAAACAAGAACTAGAAAACGTTCTCTTGAAACACTAATTAAAATGTCTGGATAAAGATTATAAAGGCGACATAGTTAAAAAGAATCGCCTTTAGAAACCTCCCATATAATTCCCCACTATCACAGCAGGGAACAGTGACGTAACATAAGATTCCTTTGGCAGCGCCAGGCTCTGACAACTCACCGTGCCCAGCCTGGCGAACCTTCCGGACGAGCTGGTGATGGGGCGGGCCGTGTAGGCAGTCCGGGGCGTCCTGATGGCCTGCTCCATGGTGCCTGGCCTGCCACTCTGGGTGCTGGGTCTGAGGAAACCTGTGATGGGCCTTCCAGCTTGAGTGATCGGCCTGTGACGATTGTAAATTGTTCAAACACAAAGAAGATCGATAAAGGAAGGGTCTCTAACCGTCGGGACAATATTTAGTGGCAGAAGGTATGACACAGAAGCGCATACCTGATGGCTGGACTAGGCCCTCCGGTCTGATTAGTTCCAGGGAGTTTCAAGGATGTGCCAGGGCCTATGAGATGAGATAGTGAATTCGACTTAGGTATTATTTAAAAAACTGGAAAGACTGTCAGCTAATGAATTCTCAGAAACGTGCTGGTGCAAAAGACATTAATAACAGGAAATATATTTTAGGGAAATGTGTTTGAGACTAATATTTATTGAGGGTCTATCAGGTTACTTATGTTATCATATATCATCTTCACACTAAGTCTGTCAGGTAAGTAGTACTAACCCACTCAGCAAAGGCTTACAGCGGTGATTCTCAACCGGTGTGCTGTGAGAATTTTTTAAACATGCAATACCTGACTACGTATTTGTAAACACAAGATTTCTTCCTCCTGATGGCATTTCATTTACTTAACTGAAAGAGCAACACTTACGTGGAACTTGAGCAATAGCATTTTCGTCCAGTATCATTTCCGCAATTCCTTCCTGATCTACATCGATTTCATCAACATATACCATTTCAGTGAGTGCTCGTGCTTTCAAAATCCAAGCTGCCTACAAAGCATGGATAAAATAAGCACATATTAAACAGCATTAGAAGTTCTGCAAAGCCTGTAGAAGCCAGCCATCCTTCATTAGTATCTAACCAGAGGCCCAATGCACAAAATCTGTGCTAGGGGCTTGGCCCTCACAGCCCCGGCTTCATCCAGAAGGTCATCTGGAAGGACGTCCAGAAGGATGCTTTTATTATTATAGACTAGAAGCCCGGTACACGACATTCGTACACTGGTGGTGGGGGGAGGTCCCTCAGCCTGGCCTGCTCCCTCTCACAGTCCAGGACCCCTCAGGGGAAGTTCGCCTGCTGACTTGGGGGAGTGGCCCTAAGCCAGCAGTTGGACATCCCCCAAGAGATCCTCAGCGCTGTCACAGAGGTGGGAGAGGCTCCCACCATAGCCACTGTGCTCACCAGCCATGAGCCCAGCTTCTTTCTGAGCAGCACTCCCCCTGTGGAAGCACACAGATCATCAGGGAGCAGCTCCTGCACTGAGCATCTGCCCCCTGGTAGTCGGTGTGCATCATAGCAACCGTTGTACCGTTCAATTTTCATATTAGCCTTTTATCATATAGGATTTTTTATTAAGCATGTTTACCACTTAATGCATTATACTAATTTAAAGAGCTATGTCAAGAACCTAAGAAGAAAAGTTCATTATCATGAAACAACTAATATATCAATTACCTAATAAGTAAAAATGTAATAATTAGCTTGCGAGCCTTCTAACATGCCTCTTTATAGATAAAAGAGCTTAGAGAAAATTTTACTGAATAATAATTTGAGAACAAATGGATGAAGTTACAAACACCGTGTTCCTTCTGTCCTCCTCCCTCAGGATCAAGTCCTTCATGATGACTTCCCTTATAATTCAACTCTAAACCTACTTCACTCCTGTCTGTCTCACAGAGCATTCTCTTCTAGCTTCCATTATTATGTGCTTACTGTATTTGACAAACGTTATAATTATTTGAGCATATGTTTAGCCCTCCGTTCCCTAGAAAATGAGCCTTTTTCTTCATTTTTTAATTTTCAATAACTTCTTTGGTGGGTTTTTGTTTTTTTTTTTTACACAATAAGTATTCCAAAAATGTTGAATTAACTAAGATCAACTTCTCCCAATAATTAATCAACATAATCTTGGTTGTTTTGTGATCTAGCCAATAGAAAACCGGCTAGCAAGTGGAGCTAGGGGAAAGAAAAAAGTAACTAAGGAATCTAGAAAATGTCAGCTTTGCTTTAACTAAAAAAAAAATAAATAAATAAATAAAAATTAGATATAAAGGTGTGCACAATTCTATGTCTTGTTAAACACTTAAAACTACTTTATCAGGAGCAGAGAACAACAAAGCTCAGTGTCTGTCCTATAGACAATATGGAGAGAAGGCAAGTCTTGCAGCCATAGCACAGAGCTGACTTATAGTCTACTAGACTCTAAGCTTAGAGCACTAGTTAAGTATACAATTTTACCTGTATGTTCCCAAAAATTCTAGTTTAGCACTACTTAGTTGGGATTCAGGAATCTGTGTTTTAACAACTCCACCAGGTGATTCTCATCATCAGAGAAGTTTGGGAAACACTGGTCTAGAGGAAGTAGCAGCAAGGGAAACTTGGGCGGTTTAGAGCTCACCATAGCTGCTGAGTGAAGGCAAAGGGACAGAGAGTGGAACACATGAGGGCACTAAGAGGTCCAAAGGGTCCTCACACAAGGAACCCAAGAGGCATGCAGTTAGTCAATCTGCATCTATTGAGTACCTCCTAAACAGAGCATTGGGCTAGGTTCTGAGAAGGAAGCATGAGAATAAAACTTGGATCCTAATATCCTGAAACATATCACCTGTTGGAATATAAGGCAAGGCAAAGCAGTGCAAGTGGTACGGAAAATAGTTTTATAGGAATTAAGAAAGTCGAGATTTCTTTGTAGGCTAAAGTAATTGGAATGTATATTTTTTTTTAATTTTAATAAAAGATCTAAAAATCTCCATGCTTTCATTTTGAGTGGGAATAAAGAAGACTATCTTCTAGGTATATTTAGGCTCCTAAGGTGATGGCTTCCATATTCCAGGGCCTTCTTTGCTCAGCACCCTCTGGTGGCCAGGAGGAAGGACTGCACATTTTCTGTTGGAACAGTAAAGCAGGAGGTATGCTTTGCTGGTCCCCTGGCTCATTCCAGCACTTAACTCAGAGATCCTATGGCTTGCCAGGTCCTGGGAAAAGAGATAAGTAGGCCACAGCCCTAGTTCCAGCACATGAGAACTGCAGTGCTACAGGAAAGTGTAATGACACAATTCTGGAGCTACTGGGGGAGAAAGGCACCCAGCTGCCTTGAGGTAGAGGGAAGAGCAGAGAAGAGTTTGGCCCAGTGGCCAAGACTAGAAAGCTTATGCCAGGGAAAGCAAACAACAGGACAGAAGCAGGCTAGTTTGGCAGCTCTGAGACAGCTGAATCTGATTGGAGAATCAGGTCCAGCTGAGGCAGCAATCAGAGGAGAAGTCGGAGAAAATGGTAGTAGCAGATAGGTGATGGTCTCTGTATGCCACAGTGAGGTATGTGAATTTTTATCCTGATGAGGATGAGCTGATGAAACTTCAAAACCAGAATGTGGAGTCCTCATTCAGTGGAATTTTTAAAAGCCAAGTTTTTATTATTATAGTGTCATTTATATATTGGGATTTAATTACCCATGCACATATTTTTAAATTATTTTCACGTCCAGACTTTATCTCATAGTTTACGCCATCATGGTTCTTAACATCTATCTTCCTACTAACCTCTCAAATATTAAAGAAGTGCAAATTTTCTTATATTAGGCTAAGCAAAATATAGGAAAGTAAATCAACTATTCCCTTCCTACACAAATTAATAAATACTTCAGAAGCCAAATAAGAACATTTTTAAAATTTTATTCCATAAGAATTCACTTTTTCAAAAAGAGCTCCAATTTCTAAAATCTAATTTTTAAAAAAGTAGAAATAATTATGTGAATTTTTTATATCTAAAAAGCTCTATAATAAAATCTACTTAAACTGTTATTAAATTTTAAATTTCACCACTATTTGAGAATATTAATCTTCCTGACTTTCCTTCTATCCTAACAAAAAATGACCTTGAAACTCATACATCACTGCTGGATTAAACATCAGATTGTATTCAAAGAACTGCTCTGGGCAATGTGAACAATTCTTGAGATTTCAGTAATAAACAGCAGATGGGGCTTTGGCTTTAAACAAAATTTTTAAAATTTATTTTGGAAAAAAGCCAAGTATGTTTTACAGCTCCAAAATCCTCTGCCTGTTTAAATTATTATTTTAAGCTCAAAACTAATCAGTGATTAAAATAAAATGCATAATAAAGCACAATCTGTGATCCCAAACTCCCCCTTGAATCCCAAACTGCCCCTTAAATTAGCTTTATCAGATATGTTTAACTTGTTGAAAAATGACAAGGTCAGGCAATTTATGTAAATAATTTGAATACCTATGTATTGCAAGTACTGTGAGATCCACAAAAAATAATAGATGTTTAGGGAAGTTTTTTTAAAGAAGAAAAGCACAGATTCTCCCAATGTAACTGAGTGATTACCGTATCACATCAATATTTTCTTTTCTTTATCTGTGAAACATAACCCCATCTCGTTCACCTGCTGAGTTAGACTGCAGGACATTATTCCGGAGGCAAGTACCTGTTGGCTAATATCAGGAAAAGACTGACTTGTTCTCCCTTCTGTGAGGTGAATCCAAGTTTAGTTATAAAAATAAACATTTCAAAAGGCAAAAAATATACTGAGGGCAACATATTTAAATTGTTCAGTTCCTCTTAATACAGAATGCAAGGCCAGTAGTTAAAAACATGTGTAAACAATTTTGCTAGGTTATTAAGAATAGTCTGTCTAACCCGATTTTGACAACATAAAAATCAGTAACATCTGACACTGTCTAGGCTATGAAGGTGAAAATTTAGGCACAAAATATTGAATTATTATTGCAAAGCCTTATTTATTTTGAAGTGGTAAAAATGTGCCAAAGAAGAGAGAGGCAAAGTATTAAAAAAAAAAAAAAAAAAAAAAAAAAGTATAGTGAGCTCAAAAGAATCCAGTCACCTTGTTTGCTTTTTATTCTTTTAGCTCACTATCCACTGGATAATTAGGTCTACAGTAACATATCAGGAAAGTAATACTAAGTACAGATCTTTCATGAAGTTCCTGTGCTAGTTTGAAACTTTCCAATGCCATTTATGGTTTTAAAACCATGCAAATTATTGATGTTTTAATTTTAATCAAAAATCCTCCAAAATTAGTGAAAACAAAAAAGCACACTACTTGCTCTATTTATAATGTAGGTCCTTCTTAAATGACTTGTGCATAGTATGCAAAAAATAGTTTTGTACCATCTATCAATTTGGAAATCATGGTTATAAACATTTCAGAGACAAATGGCGTACTTTAAAGAACAGGATACTACATTTTAACCTATTTATGATGTCTCTTTAATACTCACAGGCCTCTATAAGAGCACTTTGAATATTGCTTTCTTTTAAAAGGTTTCATGATTATCCATATGGGCCCTATATAAGGTTCAAATCGCTTATTTACCTGAAAAACACTTAAAATTCTCTCATTTGGGAGGGCAAACACCTGGCAATATTTAAGCTCTCTGATTTACAGCTCTTTCCTCCCTTCCCCTAATTCTCACACTTCCTGGAAACCCACTTGGACTAAAAGCTTCACCGGCCAGGTGTTTCCCTAATGAGCCCCTCTCTCCCTCATTTGCTGTTTCTTTCCCAGTTAACACGACCCTCTGACCACCTCCTACCTCTAACCAAGTTGATTTGGTAGAGGTGGCTGTCTGGCCAGGGTCCCTTCCTTTCTTCTTCACTGTGACAAGCACCTCTGTCCATAACCAAGACCTTCTGAACCAGAGTCAGGCTGTTCTACTCAAGACACGTCCTATCCATCACAGTCTCTTCAGACACCTGTGGCTCTAACTTCTTGCTCCCTTTCTAAGATCCTGGTTCCCCTTCCTTCCTTTACTGTTATCCTTTCTGGTCAATACTGGTTATTTATATTTAAGCAAAGGGCTTACTGAATAGACTCTATGAGTTCCATTAGGCTATCCATCCACAGACACAAAAGCATTAGGAATGTAATAGTTACATAAGAAGGTACAGAATGCCTAGATACGGCTAATTTTATAACAGGACAGGTAGACAGGCAGCACATTTTCTAATCTATAGCAACAACTAAGCACTAATAACTAAAGTATTCTCTAAACTAAAGGCTGCAGCTAAGCCTTTACCTGAGATACTGGCAATTCAGGACCTGGTTCCTGGGAAGCATTGAGAAGGTAGCAAACATGTTTTTTTATTTAAATTCTTTATTGTTGGTAGTATACATTTTAAAGAAATACAGTTTCTAAAATAAAAAGTCTTACTGACCAACCAAGTGTTTGTAGGCGAATTCAAACTCACTCAATAAAAATGAAAATATTAATTTTAATTTTTCTCCATAAGTGCTCTCAGTTCTGCAAAACTAATATACTTTGAAGAGCACTAAATTCTCTATGATCAGAAAATTCTAAGTACTCTAAACTCATTTAGAGCACAGAGAAGATAGCTTAACTGCTCACTTAAAAAAGACACAACAGCTCCCCAAATTTTAAATAATTTGACAATTGTACCAAGGAAACATTTCTTTCTATGGTGGTTAAAATATCAGACTTTAATCACTTGGGCAGGAGAAGGAAAATCTACATACTCTAAACCCTCTAGTTCACATCAATACAATGGGATTGGTGGCTGAGGACAAGAAATTAATTCTAACTGTCATGTGCTCTGAGAAATTTTGATAAATAGACTATGTAATATATATATATATATCAGTGCCAGGTATTGATAACTCAGGATATTTTCTGTCCAAATTAAGTAGAAATTCATTGGTAAAAAATCAGATTTATAACAAACATCTACCCTTACCTGTCTATATCAATAAGCCTCTGCTGAATACCTGTGTGTGTTTTATTGAGGAATCTAAGAAACAGAAATAGGAAGGGATGGGGAGGGGCCAGGGGGAGACAGAAAGATCTTTGCTTGCCTTGCTTTCTACAGCTCTAAAATCCAAAAAAGAATACCCTACATATTTATTTAAGAATTACTATGTGCGTGGGCAGGTGTAAACCTTTCGGTCACCATGCGAAGATAAGTGGTTTTTTTAGCGTGGCATGCGGTAAGAACACTGGAGACAAAGGCCAAGCAAGGCTGGAAAGTGAGTATTTATCAATCAGCTGAACAAAGCACAAAACAGCAGCTGAGAATGCATAGCCATGGGAGGTTTTCAATGCCACTGTGGGTAAGAAAGATCTAGAAAAAGTACAGATTTCCCACAGTCCATACTTAGAGAAACGCACTGATACACAGGAAATGAAATGACAGAAGTCACCCTCTGTTCTTTTTTCTGGTTATTTGTATACATGTCTGGACCCATTATTTCATTTGAGTTTCATAACAACCACCTGAGAGAGGCAGGTAAGTGTTGCTATCCATTTTAAAATAACAAAACAAATTCAGAGAGATGTCTTGCAATTTGCTTAAGGTTATACAAAGAGCCACAGCTCTTTCTTGCCAGGGCATCCTGGAGATTAAAAAAAAAAAGAGTTGGCAATAATAAGACAGGATTGAAGGGTAAAGTGTAAAAGAGACATAAATTCCATATAAAAAGGGGGGAAAAGCTCACGAGAGGTGATTGTAGACAATGCTTGAAACAGACAAGAAAACAACTAAAGAAGATGCTTGTTATTCTACCAAGGGCAGGAAGATCCCCCAGTGGCCAAACTGCGACCGGCAGCTCAGCCTCAGAGCACTCTGTTCTCAGGCGAAGGCCTCTGTGCGGGCTCTGTCTCAATCCACGGTCCCTCAGGAATACAGTTACAATTTACCATACCTCTAAAAAGCGTGTCAGGACATGATGTGAAATGAGAAGGTGAGAGAGGAAAATCAGTAGCCTGGAGGATGAGAAGTGGTATGAATGGAAGATGGAGACAGGGCCTAAAGGAGAGGGAGGCAGAGAACGCACTCATTCCACCCACCACCTTCTCCCGGCATCCCTGGCACTCTGCGAGGCGCTGAAAACATTCTATGGGGGAAAGCACCTGATCCAGTGAATTACAGTACACTATGCTAAATGCTATAGTCAAGCTATGGGCCGATTATAGATGACTCAGTTGGAGGGGAGAAAAGAACACATGAGAGATAAGGAAGTCTGAGAAGAGGGAGAGAAATAATTCTGGAAATTACTGAGTGCCTATGATTTATAAACTACACTCAACATCTTTTTATCATCAATTCACACTCCACACAGATGCTTTCCATATCACCAACAATCCTTTCAGAAAAGCATAAATGACAGAATCCCACATGCAAATATCTCCAGCTCTATAGGGACAGTAGCAGCTTACATTTTTGATCACTTACCGTGTATTCATGAACTCAACCCCCATAACAACCCTTTGAGGTAGGTACATTATCATCCCCATTTTACAGGTGAGAAAACTCTGAGGGCAAGGTGGACAGGCAGTATCTGAACCTAGACATTCTGGGCCATCAGCTTGTAGTTTGCTGAGAATGTGAGACCACAGCAAGGCTGGCCAGCAGACTGCTGTGCAGCGTGGGGAGACCCAGGCCAACTAGCGCTGGCCTGGAGGTCCATCAGGAGCAGCAGGACTATGACAGGAAAAGACTCAGGATGTTATAATTTAGAGATAAGGCAAAACTTTCTAAAAAATCATTGAGACATCTTTGGATCTCTCTCAATGATAGTTTTGTGATTTTAATTAACCCATCCCTATAAGGAACCACAAGTGAGGTTTGCTTGGTCTAGCAAATTATTTCCATGGACATCCACACAGTTGAGTAGAAAGCGCCAGGCCTACCCCTAGAGTCAGAAGGCCTGGGCTTGGTCCTCGGGAGCCGCTTGGCTGCGTGACCTTGAGCAAGTCATGCAACCTCCATTACCTAGTCCTCCGCTCACATTGGAGTAATAGTGCCCACTTTATAGCATAAAACTTTGCACTTTTAAGAAAATGGAATAATTTTCGAAATTCTTTCATACATACTGTCATTGTCAGTGAGGTGTAAGGCGGTAGCACCTTGGACAGGAGTTACCAATCACACAGAATTTCTCTATAAAAACATCTACCTAATGAATGAAAAAACACCAAACTCTCTATGACTTCCCTTGTCAGAACTCAGAAGGAACGTAAATTAAAACTTCTCTTTGGATCTCCTTCAAAGTGAGCGAGAGGACATGGACAGCAGAGTGGCACCGCCTACAACCAACAAATACCCATTAACATCAACTTCAATTCACGTCAGTCTGTCTCCTCCCTTCCTCCCTGCACTAAGGCTTTCTCTCAGGCTGCTGGTAATGCTTCAGGGAGTTAAGTCTCCAGATAATTTTGAATGTGACTTCCTAATGGTCACCAGTACTCACTCCAGCTAATGAACCTACTCTTCTGGGCTATTATTCAGAATTTAACAATAACGGGAAGGGAGGGGGGAAGGAAGGGGACAGAGACATGGATGGATTTCAGAAGGTTAGGGAGATTTACAATAGTAACCAAGTAGCCACGTGGGAATGTAATCTATATAATTCAGCAGGAATATAAAATCATAAGATGAACTGCTCCATAGGGTACAGAACCAACAGACTGAGTGTGGCTAAGTCTCCACAGCCCCAAAGAGGAAATAAATTAGATAATCATACAGAAAGATGCTTTTTGGCTTGGATCTCTAGATCATTGTCTCAACCAGCTACTAACAGAGAAGTCACTGGGGAGCCCTGATTCCCTATCTTTCATCTAAGCCAGTGGCTCTTAGCCTTTTCTCCACCTTCAAACCACTTACAATAGTAACCTCTTCCTCTCTGTAACATCTCTCACTGCAGGCAGAGATTGGGGGTAGGGAAGGAGAATGTGAGTGACCCCCCTATTCTGATATACGGCTTCCAGAATCACTGATTTTAATAAGTTGGAAATCTATCCGAAATCTAACCGATTGTCAAACGAAAACAAAACACAAACAAACAAACTCAGTGCCTGAAAAACCTCCGTTTTATGAACTGTTTCAATATAATGGAACTAAAACATCAGAACTGGGTTTCAAGCCATCCATCTGACATATGGAACGCAAAGAACAGTAATCAGATTAAGCTACTAATCAGGATGACCCACATCCTGTAAAAGCAACCTCTCCCTCGGGGTCAGCCTGGTGTGTGGAAGGCGTTTCTCCCTTTCACATCTTGTCACTTTTAACCACTTCTTCAGCCACGATAAAAAAGACAATGCCTCTCTATGAAAGGCTTGTTCTTGCTCTACTTTACCAAACGGGGAAACTATGCTAAATTAACCAATTATCCTTCTCTCTTTACTCTTAACTGACCAGAATTTTAATGAGTGCTCTTCCAGCTTACAGACCCTGCCCTGTGTCTCACCATTCTGCTCCTGGTAGAAGCAGTTCAGGATCCACCTTCTTCATGAACCTTTTCCCACCATCAACCACCATGTCAATACACTCAACCTACCCTTCCGTTCTTCTGTATCCATATAAAAATGTACTACTCTAAAGAAACATGCTATTCCATAGTGTATCAGACTCTCTGGCCAACCGGACTACCTTAATTTTGACAAGACTCAAAATTAAATAAAACCCAAAATGTCCCAATAAAAAGCACAAGGCATTAATTAAATATTTTTGAGGGAGGTATGTCAAAATGATATCCCTTAAAGGAGAAGTAAATGTAAAATAGTCTCAAAGATGGGCTTCATCCAAAAAGGCTGATGTATCAAGACTGAAATGTTATCTTTTTGAAGCTTAACAAATAATAAATCACTTTGGAGAGAGGCTCTTCTCATCTGGGAGAAAAATAAGCAAAATGAAAAGTAAGGAAAAAAACAAGAACATCAAAAGCAAAAGCTGTTTTGTTTTGGAAAAAAGTAAGAGCAAACATGAATCCATTTGGCACTCCAAAGAAATAATGTCATTTCCTTGCTCTTCTGTGTATCCCAGCACTGCTTCAAAATCACTCATTTGTACCAAGACCAGTTTGGTGGCACAGGATAAATACCAGAGAGGATAATTACTATTAGAAACACTCTCCTGGAGGGATCCAAGAAGAATTTTCTGGACTAATTAACAAGAAATGAATTAAGTTATGCCCATAATGCAAATACATTTATTTGAAAATATAAATGTACATTTAAGAACCAATGGTCCTGAGAATTAAGGATGAGGGGCGGCCAAAACCGGTTTGGCTCAGTGGACTGAAAGGTCCCGGGTTCGATTCCGGTCAAGGGCATGTACCTTGGTTGCGGGCACATCCCCGGTAGGGGGTGTGCAAGAGGCAGCTGATCAATGTCTCTCTCATCAATGTTTCTAACGTTCTATCCCTCTCTCTTCCTCTCTTTAAAAAATCAAAAAATATATATTTAAAAAAAAAAAAAAAAAAAAAAAAAGGATGAGGGGCGCCCGGCCTACAGGGCTCAGGGGTTGAGCATCGACCCATGAACCAGGAGGTCTCTCTTTGATTCCCAGTCAGGGCACATGCCTAGGTTGCAGGCTCAATCCCCAGTAGGGGCAGGCAGAATGCAGCCAATAATGATTCTCTCTTATCATTGATGTTTCTATTTATCTCTCCCTCTCCCTACCTCTCTGGAGGGAAAAAAAAAAAAAAAAAAAGGTGTGAGAAGAGGGAGGTTATTTAAAAAAAAAAAAAAGGATGAGGGGCAAGGGTTGGAAGTGATGATCATCAGGCAACAAGGATGATCTTCATAAACATTAATAATGCCATCAAAACGCATCCATGCATCCATGCATATGACTAATGCGCTCATTCAGCAAATACACAACGGCAGCCCCTGGGGACCAGACTCTGTGAATACCTTACAGACCTGCCATCCTGGACTCGTTCTAAGGAAAGGAAAGAGCATTTGCCAAGTTTTTACTTAAAGGAACCTCCTTAAGCTTCCTAAAGCTCTCCCTTAATTACCTCAGTACTCTTAACACAAATATCTACTTTTTTTTTAATTAAGAAAAAAGCAGAATTTCTTCAAGGTTGGGAAAAGCAGGCTTGAAATATGTCCAAATTGAAATAACAACTGGGCTCAAAATACCTAAACTGGTCCTAAGAAAAGCACACAGTCCATAAGTATGGTGTTTAAAGGTTGGCTCAAAGGATATCTAACATGAATGAACCCTATAAACTTTTCAGCAGCCCTATCCAGATACCAAAAGCCCAGTTTTGCAAGATAACATCAAGCTAAACTTCTCTTCCTGGTGAAACATTAATCATTGTTCTGACCACAGAGATCTTGAAAACCATCGTGCCTAGAACAATGACTGGTACATCACAGATCTGGAACTAATGTTTGTGGTACAAACGTAAAGGGGTCAATATTTTGTCATGATTCCCCTACTGAATTATGGTTTTTGTGTTGTTTTTTTTAACATCATCCGGAGTACTACTGTCCCAAGAAGCACACTTGGAAAAATACTTGCCCACAGAAACACAATCCTATTACCTAACACAAAGAGAAACTAGCCTGGCGTTTCCACTAACGTGGATTGTTCTAGGGGAGACGGACTGTCTATCTGAAAGCCAAAATGTCCACCTCAACAGGTTATCCTCCATCCATTTGCTGGGACCTACCGCACAGCCTCCTGGAAGTGTTCACTCTCATTGCCTCTGCTTATGCATCTCCCCTCTTTTTTTGTTTTTTTGGGTTTTTTTGTTTTGTTTTGTTTTTTTCTAACTAGAGGAAGAGCTTGGAAACAAGAACTCTATTTTGCATTTCCTAGAAGCCGTGACTAACTGCCACAGCTCTGCTCCCATTATCCCTTGGTCTCCCCTTTGCCTCTCCCAGGAATTACCTGTCAACCAGATCAGTACCTCTCACACATGCATCAAATTATATGACCTATTCCTCCGCTTTACGGAAGATTACACTTGAAGTTCAACTATCAGCTGTAGTTTATTTAAAATCTCTTTTAATCATAGCCACCATTTCTTCTTTTAGGGGGACATTTCCGTCTCTTCCCCAACCTCTCAATAATAAATGTATCTTTTCCCCTCCTAGGTTCCTCTAACTGGTCTTATTGGCCATAAGTTGCACTCATGCCCCCAAATCAAATCAAAGACTCCTCCCTCTTGGATAACAGTTTGAGAGGAAGTGGGAGGATCACACATTTAATCCAAAAAAGAAAAGAAAAGAAAAGAAAAGAAAAGAAAAGAAAAGAAAAGAAAAGAAAAGAAAAGAAAAGAAAAGAAGGCAGCTATTGCACCAGGAGGTAGAAAGTTACAGATCCTTAAGTTTCTCTATAATTGTTTTTAGAAATTAACAACGCAAATACAGCGAGTTTAAGAGCCCATCCACATGCAAGTAAAAATCGGGGACTTAAGTGTTCCTTTCTGGGACCCTTGAAGAAAGTAAAGGCACCGCCAGAGTTGGAGGAGGGGGTGACCATGGCACAGCCATCCTGGGGGTCCCTCCGGGACTCGGGTGCGCCGCGGACAGGCAGCCGCCGGCCACGGCTCCAGGGATCTCGCTCCCGGTGTCTGGGCTAACTAACCACACAGTCAGCCCGACTCCGGGCCTTCCTCCCCGGAGCCCCCCGCCCGGAGGCCTGGGCACCCCCGGAGCCCCCTGCCTCGTCCCCAGGATCCGCAGGGCCGATGGGGTCTGGCGGGTACCTGGTCGTAAGGGGACTTCTCCAGCATCTGCGTGCACAGATCGGCGCAGAGCTGGAACTTCCTGCGCCTGAAATAGCTCCAGGCCAGGAACAGCGGTTCCATCTCTGGGCCCATGGCTGCCCGGGGCTGCCCGGGAAGGACCACGGATGGACGGACAGACACCGGGAGGGAGGGCGGGACCAAGGAGGAGCGGGAAGCGCCCAGTTCTGCCCGGCAACGCGGCGGCAGGGGCCTAGTCAGAGGGCAGCCCACAGTGCGCCTGAAAACAGGAGACAGAAAAAACAAACAGAAAAAACACACACACACACACCGCAAACAGAACTCAGCTGCAGGGTCGCCCATACGCTAGGGCTTGCCAAAGGTTGTGCAAAAATTGGGTACTATTAAAGACTACATCTTTCATTCGTTTCGAGAAGAAGGCAGCGTAACTAAAGTAAGAGGCGCTACTTAGACACCTCCGGCTGGGGTCCTCAGCCTCCCCCGTAGAGGCGCGGTTGCCTAGCAGCCGAACGCTCTTCTTACTCTGCCAATCACAGAGTAGACCCTCCAACAGGTCACTGTCTTACTCTTACTCCTTTACCCATTTTTATCGCTAAAAACGATAAAATGTTAAATATGTCATTGTTCTGACCACAGAGATCTAGAAAACCATCATGCCTTAGAACAATGCCTGGTACATCACAGGTCTGGAACTAATGCTTTTGGTGCAAACGTAAATGGGTCAATATTTTGTCATGATCCCCCTACTGGATTATGGTAAGTTTTTGTGTTGTTTTTTAACAGCATCCGGGGTACTAGAAACGCCAGCTTGCAAACCGCTTTTTCGACATCATCTCGCCCATTAGAACCCAAAGCCCTACCTAAAATCTTAAAAACTCTCGTCTGTTTCTCAAAGCCCCTCTCACCAAATCCCAAAGTCCGAATTGAAAGGAACATTGGAGATTGCTTAATTCAATACATTCATTTTTTTTTTACAGATGGAAAACTGAGATAGGCTGCAAAAAGAGAATTTTTTTTTTAACCTTATGTCACGTGGAGTTAGGGATCTTGGCTGTTTAACCTATGTGGCTACCCACAGGCTATTATTACTATTTGTTCATTTGATGCTGCACAGAAATTCTGGATTGTAAGTTACTCATTTTTATTCAAACAAGATAATGTGTGCAAAAAATGAAAAGTAAGCTTTTGAAACACCATCTTCAAACACTTGCTGTTTGCCCAATGTTTACTTGTGCAGAGTGATTTCTTCAGGCACAATTCTGACTTTGCTCTAGAGATCAACCCACATGACCAATATCTTTAATGATTATGAAAAGAGAAGTGTGACTGGGCCAAATCCAGGTAGACTTCACTATGGAAGCCTAGGGGATCTTTATTCTTTGCCTCCTTCCCACCGCAGTGGGAGAGGCAAGAGAGGAAAATTATTAACTCAAAACTGAATAACTTTCTGATCAGGTCTCAATCTCCTTTATAGATAAGAAACAACCTGCCAACAACACTGAGCAAAGAAAAATCACCATTTTCTCAAACCCCTAGGGTACCATAATGCAGATATTTAACCCAGATTTTTATATATTTCATAGATGTAAAAATTAAACTTACCTTTCTGAGAAATGGGTTGTGAGTAATTTTTTTTTACTCCTTTACGCATTCTTTCTTGAATTTTTGCATCTTGGAGGCAATTCATTTCATGATTATGATTATAATTATCTATTAAAATTAGTGCATTGCTTTCCACTGGGAGTGCCTCTAGAAATGTAATCTGTTCTAATAATATATAAATAAAGCAGCTTATTGCTTTAAGGTGGCAGATTTTTAGGGCCATACATGCTGGCATTTGGCAATTAGGCTCAATATTTAATAGAGTCTTCTCCTTTTTCTCTTCCAAGATCTCACTTTAGATACTATATTATATTTGGTCATCATGTCTCCTTTGGCTCCTGTGCTCAGTGACAGTTTCTCAGACTTTCTTTGTTAAGGTGTGCCAGTCAAGTAGGATGTCTGGGAAGCTTCTAAAAATACGATGCCCAAAGTCCATCCCCAGATATTCAGTAAATGGTTTGAGGTAGGGCTGAGGAATCAGGGTTGTTTTTTTTGTGTGTGTTTTGTTTTGTTTTGTTTTGTTTTGTTTTGTTTTAGCTTCCCAAGTCCTTTTAATGAGATACCAGGGTTGAACAAACACTACATGGAGTTCAAAAATGGCCTTGTAGTGCTCACTTCGGCAGCACATATACTAAAATTGGAACAATGCAGAGAAGATTAGCATGGCCCCTGTGCAAAATGGCCTTGTATATATTGAGAGGGTTGCCAGCTTCTCAGAGCGGCGGTTGGCAAACTGCAGCTTGCGAGCTACATGCGGCTGGAGAGCTGAGGTTTGCTGCTCTGTTGACTAATGAGTTTGCCAGCCATTGTCCTAGAGAGAAATAGATTTTTGTAAGTAAGATACAAAAAGTATTTTTAAATATATAATATATATATATATTGAATATGGGACAAAATAGAAGCATTAAAATATCTTAGGAGCATATAATTCATCTTAGCTTCTTTCAGAAGGTTACTCTTTCTCTTTCAGAAAAGTCAAATGGATGAGAAAAATTATAGAATACTTAGCAAATTGCAGAACGTTATGTCCAAATGAAGCATAAAATGTACTTTTCAAAGGTAATAACATGTTATTTTTAAGTCATGTACATGTATTTATGTTAATTTTATGAATGTATATTTTTATCATTTCTAATAATGCAGAAATAATTTTTAATATAATGCCATTAATAGAAAAAATCATTGCTGTAACAATTCTTGGTGAAGAGGGTAGATAAGAATTACTGGGGCCATTTTCCTACTGGAGAAAATGAAGCATAGCAAAACAACATAATTGCTTAGAAAGGGTCAGTTTCACAATCAGAGCTATTTTAGATCTCAGTTCACAGATCCTTATCTTTAGCTCTCTAGCAACTGAATATCGCTTTAGGTTAATTGGGCTTGAAATCAAATACTGGAGATAATGTAACTTTAAATGTCAAAAGTTAAACTTTCTTAAATGTTAAATTGGAGTTATTCAGGCCATGGAAACTTAACCCAAAAGAAAAGCAAAAGTATAAAATAAGATATTCTCTTGGTCAACTATTATTTGTGTAGGCCCTATGCTTGGTGATAAGAATGCAGAGATGGACAAGACAGGTGTCCCTCCCTAAAGTTATTTATGTATGGAGTGGAGCAAAATAGGTTTAAAGTTGTTCATATGCAAAATAATACAATAATTCTATCTAATAAATAAGGGAATATGCCCCCACAAAGATGGCGGTGCCCATAGGCAATAAGGAGGGAATATGCTAATTTACCACCACACCTTCAAATATGGCAATGCCCACAGCCACAAGATGAAAGCACCCAGTCCCGTCAGCCCCCCAGCCATCCAGGGCCAGCCCGAGGTACGGGCAAGCTTCGAATGGTAGCTGCCCAGCCACCCAGGGCCACCTGAGGCTCAAGTAACCAGGGCCAGCCAAGGCCTGCGCTACTGGCAGTGGCAGCAGCAGAGGTGTGATGGGGCTGAAAGGACTGGGGGACTCCAGTGGAGCTGAGCGAACTGAGTGCTGCCATCTTGTAGCTATGGCTGCCACCATGTTTGTGATGGTGTGATGGTCAATTTGCATATTCCCTCTCTATTAGATAGGATAGAATGTCCCTGGGTGGTGTGGCTCAACTGGTTGGAGCATCATCCCATACACCGAAAGGTTATGAGTTTGATTACCAGTCAGAGCACATAACTAGATTGCGGGTTTGATCCCCAGTTGGGGTAAGTATGAGG
Source organism: Pipistrellus kuhlii (assembly GCF_014108245.1). Classification (NCBI taxonomy): domain Eukaryota; kingdom Metazoa; phylum Chordata; class Mammalia; order Chiroptera; family Vespertilionidae; genus Pipistrellus; species Pipistrellus kuhlii. Next base: position 1,560,697 of record NW_023425404.1, read on the forward strand.
CAACTGATCGATGTTTCTCTCTCACATGATCTCTCTCCCTCTCTCTCTCTTTTTCTCCTTCTCTCTCTCTTTCTCCATCCCTCCCTTATTCTCGCTCTAAAATAAATAAAAACATATCCTGAAGTTGAGAATTTAAAAATATTGTAGAATCAAATAGGGCTTGGAAACTGATTGGATATGTGGAGGGTATTTGGCTAAGAAAAGAGAAGAAAGCTAGACTGTCTTCAAGGTTTTCAGGTTATGAGGAGGAAAAGGAATGAGTTGAGGAAAAAAGAGATTAAATTCAATTGAGGTATAATGATTTTAATGTTTTGGGACAGCCAGATGAAGATGTTCTGTTGATAACTGGACGTAGATATATAAAAAGAAGTCAGCGATAGAGATAAAATGTGACTCATGTAACTATACGTCTTTTCACTGGAGAGTATGAGATTAAATAACCTTAGGGAGGGACACCTGTCTTGTAATCTTGCTTAGAAACTGATAGTCAATTCAGTGAACAGAATAAGAGGTTTGTCTATTGGAAGAGCAGAGCCAAAAGTTTTATTATTTGCCAATTGCTGATCATTGTTTTTCTAGGAAATTTGTCATGTAAGGAAGTTCTTGTGTGTTTTTTTTAATATTTATTTTGTATTCTGCAATTTATTGGAAACTGATTTAGTCATTTGGAATGCTACCTTCATTACGTGCTAAATTCTAGCATAGATGGTATACTGTTTCTGGGCTGTGTATTCAGGGCCACTGATGTGAAGGTCAATATTTATGAACGCATAACACATTTTAATTACTGTAACTCTATTTATAAATATTCACACTTTTCTCAGGTCTTCAAATTCATGTGAGCCCTTACAAAAAAACTATTTTATGCCACAAAGTTAGTCACAATCCAGAATTACTGGCTTCAAATAGTTGAGCAATAATTTTTCCTAACCTGGTGGGAAATATTCTGTTAATAGCATGCTCCAAAGCAAAACACACTATAAAACTAGTGGCACCCCTGAAAATAAATGAAATGCTCCTCAATTTATGTCCACAGGCTGCATTACACTCACCCCAAATCACTGGCCGTCTGCCAAGATCCATTTTCCTCCTGTGGCTCTCCAATGAATTTGCCACCTGCTACTTTGGCAATGGTCTTAAGAAAGTAGAAATACAATTCTTAATCAGTCCCCTTTGTTCCAACTTTGCTTGTTTCAATTCTGAATTTTACAGGCAATTACACACCCACTAAGGTGAGGCATCTAGAGTGTCCTTGGAAATATTTATCAAGTCCCTCTGACTCATATTGTACAGGACAGCCTAAACAGTTTGAAATCAAGCCCATAAAGAGAGATTGATTGCATTCCGCTGCTTTTTCCATCAAGCTTCTTGTCCTCTGGAAATCTGATTCTGAAGATTGAAAATGAATTAATTTTCAACAATTGAAGTGGAGCTTAGAACTCTGTTGGTATACATTTTATTTATGCGATCAACACTTCTAGCTGCATGTTATCCACAGGCAATTGACAGTGATATGAAAGAGTGCCTTATTTTCTATTCAGTGGGAAGGAGTCGTGCAGATTCTTTTAAATAGACCTAGAGTCTTTTTTAAAGCTAAACCAATGACATGCTGATCAAACCAAAATCAAATGGCATAAGGAATCTGGATGTACATATTTAAAATGCAAAATAAAAGTACTGATTTTTATAATGCAATATACACTACATTCATACATTCCTGCCTTCTGCTCTGACCTGCCACAAGGACACATATACATGTATGAGAAGAAGGCAACGAGTAAGAAAGTATCTTTTTTAAAATATATTTTTATTGACTTCAGAGAGGAAGGGAGAGGGAGAGGGAGAGAGGGAGAGAGATAGAAACATCAAGGATGAGAATCATTGATCGGCTGCCTCCTACACGATAAGGGATTGAGCCTACTACCTAGGCATGTGCTCTGACCAGGGATCGAATAGTGACCTCCTGGTTCACAGGTCGATGCTCAACCAGTTCTGGAATATTCTACCACCACCATCCAAACTCCTTACTGAGTCCTAAATGTCTCACAGATTCTAGCTCCTGGCTACCTTTCTGACCATATCTCACCCGCTAGTTTAACTTGTTGTTTTACTTGGGAGACAGTGGTCTCCTCGCTGGTTCTTGACTGGGTTAGCAGGGCCATCTTGTGCTTGCTGTTTGCTGACAGCCATACTCTTCCCCTAGATATCCACCTGCTGCTCTGAGCGACTTCTCTCATTTCCTCAAGGTCCCTCCTGAAATGTCACTTCGCGAAAGAGGACCTCTTACACAACACCCCCATCTCATTTCCCTGCCCCATTTTTCTTCCGAGTACCTACGACAACTTGACGTAGTTCGTAAGTGTGGACCAATAAGATTACCTTCTATCTCTACCACTAACGCCTCCCAAATGCCTATTCTAGGCACATAATATGTGCTCAAAAGAAAGGTTTGCTGAATAAATGGAATAGAGAAGCCAGAAATGGCAGTGGATATGTGATGAATTAGCATATGATGAACGTGGCATTTCTGAACAGTGAGGAAAAGATAGCCTTTTCAACAGATTGAAGGGGACAGCTAGCTTTCTGTTGGAAAAAATATATATTGAGTCAACCTCACCAGTATACAAAAATAAAGATCTCCTGGAACAAATTGCAACAGTAAAAGAACAAAAGTTAAGAAGCCTAAAGTTTTGTGTGTGTTTTTTATTTTTTATTTTGGACTGATCTTTGCTAAATAGTTACAAAAACAAAATCATCATTGAAAAGACTGACTTATTCGACTACATAACAAAATTTAAGCTCCTGTAAAGCAAAAGAAATTAGGAATAAAGTAAATGAATAATAACCTAAATATTGTAAAATACGTGATAGACAAAATGTACACATATAAGAAGTTATTCTGTCTCCCTATTAATCGAAGAAATAAAAATTAAAGTAATAGCTTTTTTTCACTTAGCAGATTAGAAAAAATCAGAAAGATAAAATATATCCTGGAGAAACCAACCCTGTCATCGATTGCAGGTTTAATGGGAATTCTGACAATGTTTTTGAAAA